>NC_140990.1:165090072-165690072 GCF_052327205.1 Somniosus microcephalus | reverse complement strand
TAAAAGGGGAGGAATTGTAATGTATATACCTTTAAGGGGGGAACTACTATTTACAGCTCATGTATACTGTAGTACCGACAGTGACCACACCTGTATATCGCACTGAGTAGTAATCTGTACAGTTCAGTTCCAGAGTGAGCCACGTTGAGTAAACACCTGTTGTACCGTTCTCCTGCAGTCTGTGTCTTACTATTGACAGACACAACAGTTTTAATTACAACTATGTTCTCGGTTAACAGTAATAAAGCTATTCCTGATGTCTGATTAGCTTTGGGTGACCGCTTGGTGGAACACCTCCGTTCAGTCCGTAAGGGTGACCCCGAGCTTTCGGTTGCCTGTCACTTTAATTCTCCGCTCCACTTCCACTCTGATCTCTCCATCCTTGGCCTCTTACACCATTCCAATGAAGCTCAACATAAGCGCGAGAAACAGCACCTCATCTTTTGATTAGGCAATTTACAGCCTTCTGGACTCAACATCGGGTTCAACAATATCAGATCATAACCTCGGCCTCTATTTTTTTTCACATGGCAGCTGTTGATGATTCTGCCATTCCCATTTACACCTCATCTAGAGTCATCTTTTGTTTCTTTACTTGTCCCATTACCACCTCCGTTTGCCTTGCACCATCATCCCTTTTGTCTTTTAATCTCTCCTGCCTTCCATCCTATCGCAGACCTTCCCTTTTGTTCTTTCCTCCCCTCCATCCTTTCCCTGCCCCTGCAATTGCTTAAAAATCTGTTACATCTCTAATTGTTTCCAGTTCTGACGAAGGGTCATCAACCTGAAATGTTAACTTTCTTTCTCTCTCCACAGATGCTGCCTGACCTGCTGAATGTTTCCAGCATTTTCTGTTTTTATTTCAGATTTCCAGCATCTGCAGTATTTTACTTTTGTCTGATTAGCTTTGTTGTAATATGCTGGGCCATTTACTTTGTGGCAGTTTTTAAACAAATCATTGGGGCAGTAATTCCTCCCCAAACACGTGAGTACGGAAGGGGTACTCACGCGTCTGGCCGGAGGAAATGCCGGTTTTCAGCATGCACAGCACATGCGCTGAAAACCGGCATTTCCTCTCCTCTAACCCAAGAGGTGAAGAGGCTAGCGCGTGCGCTGTAGGGGGCAGCGCGTGCGTCTTGGATTTCCTCTGTTTTGGGGGATTTGCGCATGTGTAAAGGCCTCCGGTCTTTACGCTTGTAAAAAGCACACGTAAGTATTTATTTTTACAGGTAAGTGGTGTTTTAGTGTAATTTAGAAAAAAATTTTCATACAGGTTTATTATTTTAAAGAATTTACAATAAGGTAAGTTTAGTTTTAGACCCTTTTTATTAAAAATTTATTTTTTTCACAAAAAAAAATTATTGTTTAAATTATTTTTTTAAACTTATTTATACTTAATTTAATGATTGGGATGTTTTTTAAATTTTTATTTAAAGTTTAAATAGTGTTTTGGGCCCCCGTAGTTTTCATGAGTTTGACAGTTCTTACTCTCAAACTCATGAATGAACCTTCCCCTCCCCTGATTGGTTGTACAGTGCTCACCTGATCCCAGCCGGCACATCGCACTAACGACGCCGCTGGATCAGGTAAGCACTGCGCGCTGACATCTGAACCGGGCCTGTGACAGGAAATGCAAGCAGGCCCGGGCTTCAGATGTCGGCGCGCAGGGTGAGTGCAGATCGGGGGCTTGCACGCGCGGCAAGCCCCCAACACCAAGTTCTGGGCCCTTGTCTTTAACAAGCATTGTAATGTCCGAATTAAAAGTAGTGGACTTTGTTGATATCACTGCTGTGTAATGAACAAGTTACCTCTTCCCAAAGATTTTTTTTTTAAAAATCTCCCATAAAACTCAACAAATAGTTTTCTGTTTCCATTCCCATTCACTTATTGTCAATCAGTCTCTTTCACAGACTGGTTGCCATCACCTTCAGCTTTCTCCAAAAATATTGCCACTCAGGGCTTCTGCGAGGGGACGCACTGCTGTGATTAATGAGTTGGATGCTGACAAGATTGCCCCAGGTCCAAAGCAGAGGCCACACACAGCATGGAATTGCACTGTGCCGCCCGCAGCCCTTCATACAGCTCATATCTCCCAGACTCTGCTCGGGACTGCTAATGGCAAGAACAGCCTTCTTCCCCTATTCAGACCCACAACCGATTGGGAGATTTTAAAGTAAAATATAAAACCTCCATGAGGGCCTGGTGAATTTATCTAATGGATAGCTGAGCTGTACATACATCAAGGCCACAGCTCAGTTCTCTTCTGTCCACTGAGTTTGCTGGCCAAAACCAGGTGGACTACAGGATTACTACAATCAATCTGCAGTCCCCTGGGTAAGGGAGAAAAATTAGCTTGGGTTCTTGCTTCTACACGTAATAAAGGCACGTTGGTAGATGGCAGCAAGGATAAGATAGGCGCTGACTACTAGGCGCTGACTCCGTTCTGGGGTATAATTCCACTAGTGTTGGCACCAACATTGCTGGGGTGTGATTGCACTGGCACTGGCGATGTCCTCCATAGCTGAATAATTCATTGACACACACTACCATGAATGATGGTCAATTGAGTCAGACACCAGCGCGACGTCAGCACCAACACCAGTGCAACCAGACCCCAGCTAGGTGTCAGCACCAACACCAGTGCAACCACACCCCAGCTAGGTGTCAGCACCAATACCAATGCAACCACATCCCAGCTAGGTGTCAGCACCAATGCCAGTGCAACTACACCCCAGCTAGGTGTCAGCACCCACACCAGTGCAACCACACCCCAGCTAGGTGTCAGCACCAATGCCAGGGCAACCACACCCCAGCTAGGTGTCAGCACCAATACTAGTGCAACCAGAATCCAGCTTGGCATCAGCACCAATGCCAGTGCAACCGTGCCCCAGATAGGTGTCAGCACCAATGCCAGTGCAACCACACCCCAGATAGGTGTCAGCACCAATGCCAGTGCAACCACACCCTAGCTAGCTGTCAGCACCAACACCAGTGCAACCACACCCCAGTTAGGTGTCAGCACCAATGCCAGTGCAACCACACCCCAGCTAGGTGTCAGCACCAATGCTAGTGCAACCAGACCCCAGCTAGGCATCAGCACCAATGCTAGTGCACCCGTGCCCCAGCTAGGTGTCACCGCCAATACCAGTGCAAGCACACCCCAGCGAGGAGTCAGCACCAAAACCAGTGCAAACAGACCCCAGCTAGGCATCAGCACCAATGCCAGTGCACCCGTGACCCAGCTAGGTGTCACCGCCAATACCAGTGCAAGCACACACCAGCGAGGAGTCAGCACCAAAACCAGTGCAAACAGACCCCAGCTAGGCATCAGCACCAATGCCAGTGCACCCGTGACCCAGCTAGGTGTCACCGCCAATACCAGTGCAACCACACCCCAGCTAGGAGTCAGCACCAACACCAGTGCAACCTTGCCCCAACGAGGCATCAGCACCAACACCAGTGCAACCACACTCCAGCTAGGTGCCAGCACCAATGCTAGTGCAAACAGATCCCAGTTAGGCATCAGCACCAATGCCAGGGCACCCGTGCCCCAGCTAGGTGTCAGCACCAATGCCAGTGCAACCACACCCCAGCTAGGTGTCAGCACCAACACCAGTACAACCACACTCCAGCTAGGCATCAGCACCAATGCCAGTGCACCCGTGCCCCAGCTAGGTGTCAGCACCAATGCCAGTGCAACCACACCCCGGATAGGTGTCAGCACCAATGCCAGTACAACCATACCCCAGCTAGGTGTCAGCACCAACATCAGTGCAACCACACCCCAGCTAGGTGCCAGCACCAACACAAGTGCAACAACACCCCAGCTAGGTGCCAGGACCAACACAAGTGCAACCACACCCCAGCTAGGTGCCAGCACCAACACAAGTGCAACCACACCCCAGCTAGGTGTCAGCACCAATACCAGTGCAACTACGCCCCAGCTAGGTGTCAGCACCAACACCAGTGCAACCATACCACAGCTAGGTGTCAGCACCAACACCAGCGCAACCACACACCAGCAAGGTGTCAGCACCAACACCAGTGCAACCAGACCGCAGCAAGGCATCAGCACCAATGCTAGTGCAACCACACTCCAGCTAGGTGTCAGCACCAACACCAGTGCAACCGTGCCCCAGCTAGGTGTCAGCACCAACACCAGTGCAACCGTGCCCCAGCTAGGCGTCAGCACCAACACCAGTGCAACCGCACTCCAGCTAGATGTCAGCACCAATGCTAGTGTAAACAGACCCCAGCTAGGCATCAGCACCAATGCCAGTGCAACCGTGCCCCAGCTAGGTGTCAGCACCAACACCAGTGCAACCGTGCGCCAGCTAGGTGTCAGCACCAACACCAGTGCAACCACACTCCAGCTGGTGTCAGCACCAACACCAGTGCAACCACACCCCAGCTCGGTGTCAGCACCAATGCCAGTGCAACCACACCCCAGCTAGGTGTCAGCACCAACACCAGTGCAACCACACTCCAGCTAGGTGTCAGCACTAACACCAGTGAAACCAAACTCCAGTTACGTGTCTGCAACAATGCCAGGGCAACCACACCCCAGCTAGGTGTCAGCACCAATGCCAATGCAACCGTGCCCCAGCTAGGTGTCAGACCAACACCAGTGCAACCACACCCCAGCTAGGTGTCAGCACCAATGCCAGTGCAACCACACCACACCAAGGCATCAGCATCAATGCAAATGCAACCATGCCCCAGCTAGGTGTCAGCACCAATGCCAGTGCAACCACACCCCAGTGAGGTGTCAGCACCAACACCAGTGCAACCACACTTCAGCTAGGTGTCAGCACCAACAACAGTGGAACCACACTCCAGCTATGGTGTCAGCACCAATGCCTGTGCAACCACATCCCAGCTAGCTGTCAGCACCAAAACCAGTGCAACCACGCCCCAGCTAGGTGTCAGCACTAACACCAGTGCAACCGTGCCCCAGCTAGGCATAGGCACCAATACCAATGCAACCACACTCCAGCTAGGTGTCAGCACCAACACCAGTGCAACCACGCTCCAGCTAGTTGTCAGCACCAACACCAGTGCAACCACGCTCCAGCTAGGTGTCAGCACCAACACCAGTACAACCACACCCCAGCTAGGTGTCAGCACCAACACCAGTGCAACCACACTCCAGCTATGGTGTCAGCACCAACACCAGTGCAACCAAATCCCAGCTAGATGACAGCACCAACACAAGTGCCACCACGTTCCAGCCATGTGTCAGCACGAACACCAGTGCAATGACACCCCAGCTAGGTGTCAGCACCAACACCAGTGAAACCGTGCCCCAGCTAGGTGTCAGCACCAACACCAGTGAAACCACACCCCAGCTAAGTGTCAGCACCAACAACAGTGCAACCGTGCCCCAGCTAGGTGTCAGTACCAATGCCAGTGCAACCACACCCCAGCTAGGCGTCAGCACCAACACAAGTGCATCAACACCTGAGCTAGGTGTCAGCACCAACACCAGTGCAACCACACCCCAGCTAGGCGTCAACACCAACACCAGTGCAAACACACACCAGCTAGGTGTCAGCACCAACACCAGTGCAACCACACTCTAGCTATGGTGTCAGCACCAACGCCAGTGCAACCACATCACAGCTAGGTGTCAGCACCAACACCAGTGAAACCATGCTCCAGCTAGGAGTCAGCACCAACACCAGTGCAACCATGCTCCAGCTAGGTGTCAGCACCAACACCAGTGCAACCGCCCTCCAGCTAGGTGTTAGCACCAACACCAGTGCAACCGTGCCCCAGCTAGGTGTCAGCACCAACACCAGTGCAACCGTGCCCCAGCTAGGTGTTAGCACCAACACCAGTGCAACCACACCCCAGCTAGGTGTCAGCACCAACACAAGTGCAACCAGACCCCAGTCATGTCTTAGCACAAAAACCAGTGCAACCACACCCCAACTTGATGTCAGCACCAATGCCAGTGCAACCACACCCCAGCTAGGTGTCAGCAGCAACACCAGTGCAACCACGCTCCAGCTAGGTTTCAGCACCAACATCAGTGCAACCAAATTTCAGCTAGGTGTCAGCACCAACACCAGTGCAAACGTGCCCCAGCTAGGTGTTAGCACCATCACCATTGCAACCAAATTTCTGCTAGGTGTCAGCACCAACACCAGTGCAACCACACTCCAGCTATGGTGTCAGCACCAATGCCAGTGCAACCACATCGCAGCTAGGTGTCAGCAGCAACACCAGTGCAACCACGCTCCAGCCATGTGTCAGCGCCAACACCAGTGCAACGACACCCCAGCTAGGTGTCAGCACCAACACCAATGCAACCGTGCCCCAGCTAGGTGCCAGCACCAATACCAGTTCAACCCTGCCCCAGCTAGGCATCAGCACCAATGCCAGTGCAACCACACCCCAGCTAGGTGTCAGCACCAATACCAGTGCAACCACACCGCAGCAAGGTGTCAGCACCAACACCAGTGCAACCATACCACAGCTAAGTGTCTGCACCAACACCAATGCAACCACAACCCAGCTAGGTGTCAGCACCAACACCAGTGCAATCACACCCCAGTTTGGTGTCAGCACCAACACCAGTGCAACCACACCCCAGCTAGGTGTCAGCAACAATGCCAGTGCAACCACAGTTCAGCAAGGTGTCAGCACCAACACCAGTGCAACCACGCTCCAGCTAGGTGTCAGCACCAACACCAGTGCAACCACACCACAGCTAGGTGTCAGCACCAACACCAGTGCAACCGTGCCCCTGCTAGGTTTCAGCACCAATACCAATGCAACCATGCCGCAGCTAGGCGTCAGCACCAATGCCAGTGCAATCACACCCCAGCTAGGTGTCAGCACCAACACAAGTGCAACCACACCCCAGCTAGGTGTCAGCACCAATACCAGTGCAACCACACCGCAGCTAGGTGTCAGCACCAACACCAGTGCAACCATACCCCAGCTAGGTGTCAGCACCAACATCAGTGCAACCACACCCCAGTTAGGTGTCTGCACCAATGCCAGTGCAACCACACCCCAGCTAGGTGTCAGCACCAATGCTAGTGCAACCAGAACCCAGCTAGGCATCAGCACCAATGCTAGTGCAACCATGCCCCAGCTAGATGTCAGCACCAATGCCAGTGCAACCACACTCCAGCTAGGTGTCAGCACCAACACCAGTGCAACCGTGCCCCAGCTAGGTGTCAGCACCAACACCAGTGCAAACGTGCCCCAGCTAGGCGTCAGCATCAACACCAGTGCAACCACACTCCACCTAGGTGTCAGCACCAATGCTAGTGCAAACAGACCTCAGCTAGGCATCAGCACCAATGCCAGTGCAACCGTGCCCCAGCTAGGTGTCAGCACCAATGCCAGTGCAACCACACCCCAGCTAGGTGTCAGGACCAACACCGGTGCAACCACACTCCAGCTAGGTGTCAGCACCAACACCAGTGCAACCGTGCCCCAGCTAGGTGTCAGCACCAACACCAGTGCAACCGTGCCCCAGCTAGGTGTCAGCACCAACACCAGTTCAACCACACTCCAGCTGGTGTCAGCACCAATGCCAGTGCAACCACACCTCAGCTAGGTGTTAGCACCAACACCAGTGCAACCACACCCCAGCTAGGTGGCAGCACCAACACCAGTGCAACCCAGCTCCAGCTAGGTTTCAGCACCAACACCAGTGCAACCGTGCCCCAGCTAGGTGTTAGCACCATCACCATTGCAACCACATTTCAGCTAGGTGTCAGCACCAACACCAGTGGAACCGTGCCCCAGCTAGGTGTCAGCACCAATACCAGTGGAAACGTGCCCCAGCTATGTGTCAGCACCAATGCGAGTGCAACCACATCCCAGCTAGGTGTCAGCACCAACACCAGTGCAACCACGCTCCAGCCATGTGTCAGCACCAACACCAGTGCAACGACACCCCAGTTAGGTGTCAGCAGCAACACCAGTGCAACCATGCCCCAGCTAGTTGCCAGCACCAATACAAGTTCAACCGTGCCCCAGCTAGGCGTCAGCACCAATGCCAGTGCAACCACACCCCAGCTAGGTGTCAGCACCAATACCAGTGCAACCATGCCCCAGGTAGTCGTCAGCAACAACACCAGTGAAACCACACCCCAGCTAAGTGTCAGCACCAACACCAGTGCTACCGTGCCTCAGCAAGGTGTCAGCAACAATGTCAGTGCAACTACACCCCAGCTAGGTGTCAGCACCAACACCAGTGCAACAACATCCCAGCTAGGTGTCAGCACCGGCACCAGTGGTACCACACCCCAGCTAGGCATCAACAACAACACCAGTGCAACCAAACCCCTGCTAGATGTCAGCAACAATTCCAGTGCAACCACAGTTCAGCAAGGTGTCAGCACAAACACCAGAGCAACCACACTCCAGCTATGGTGTCAGCACCGATACCAGTGCAACCACATCCTAGCTAGGTGTCAGCATCAACACCAGTGCAACCACGCTCCAGCTAGGTGTCAGCACCAACACCAGTGCAAGCGCACTCCAGCTAGGCGTCAGCACCAACACAAGTGCAACCAGACCCCAGCAAGGTGTTAGAACAAACAGCAGTGCAACTGTGCCACAGCTAGGTGTCAGCACCAATGCCAGTGCAACCACACTTCAGCTATGGTGTCAGCACCAACACCAGGGCAACCACTTCGCAGCTAGGTGTCAGCACGAATGCCAGTGCAACCACACCACAGCTAGGTGTCACCACCAATACCAGTGCAACCACGCTCCAGCTGGGTTTCAGCACCAACACCAGTGCAACCACACCCCAGCTCGGTGTCAGCACCAATGCCAGTGCAACCACACCCCAGCTAGGTGTCAGCACCAACACCAGTGCAACCACACTCCAGCTAGGTGTCAGCACTAACACCAGTGAAACCAAACTCCAGTTACGTGTCTGCAACAATGCCAGGGCAACCACACCCCAGCTAGGTGTCAGCACCAATGCCAATGCAACCGTGCCCCAGCTAGGTGTCAGACCAACACCAGTGCAACCACACCCCAGCTAGGTGTCAGCACCAATGCCAGTGCAACCACACCACACCAAGGCATCAGCATCAATGCAAATGCAACCATGCCCCAGCTAGGTGTCAGCACCAATGCCAGTGCAACCACACCCCAGTGAGGTGTCAGCACCAACACCAGTGCAACCACACTTCAGCTAGGTGTCAGCACCAACACCAGTGGAACCACACTCCAGCTATGGTGTCAGCACCAATGCCTGTGCAACCACATCCCAGCTAGCTGTCAGCACCAAAACCAGTGCAACCACGCCCCAGCTAGGTGTCAGCACTAACACCAGTGCAACCGTGCCCCAGCTAGGCATAGGCACCAATACCAATGCAACCACACTCCAGCTAGGTGTCAGCACCAACACCAGTGCAACCACGCTCCAGCTAGGTGTCAGCACCAACACCAGTACAACCACACCCCAGCTAGGTGTCAGCACCAACACCAGTGCAATGACACCCCAGCTAGATGTCAGCACCAACACCAGTGAAACCGTGCCCCAGCTAGGTGTCAGCACCAACACCAGTGAAACCACACCCCAGCTAAGTGTCAGCACCAACAACAGTGCAACCGTGCCCCAGCTAGGTGTCAGTACCAATGCCAGTGCAACCACACCCCAGCTAGGCGTCAGCACCAACACAAGTGCATCAACACCTGAGCTAGGTGTCAGCACCAACACCAGTGCAACCACACCCCAGCTAGGCGTCAACACCAACACCAGTGCAAACACACACCAGCTAGGTGTCAGCACCAACACCAGTGCAACCACACTCTAGCTATGGTGTCAGCACCAACGCCAGTGCAACCACATCACAGCTAGGTGTCAGCACCAACACCAGTGAAACCATGCTCCAGCTAGGAGTCAGCACCAACACCAGTGCAACCATGCTCCAGCTAGGTGTCAGCACCAACACCAGTGCAACCGCCCTCCAGCTAGGTGTTAGCACCAACACCAGTGCAACCGTGCCCCAGCTAGGTGTCAGCACCAACACCAGTGCAACCGTGCCCCAGCTATGTGTTAGCACCAACACCAGTGCAACCACACCCCAGCTAGGTGTCAGCACCAACACAAGTGCAACCAGACCCCAGTCATGTCTTAGCACAAACACCAGTGCAACCACACCCCAACTTGATGTCAGCACCAATGCCAGTGCAACCACACCCCAGCTAGGTGTCAGCACCAACACCAGTGCAACCACGCTCCAGCTAGGTTTCAGCACCAACATCAGTGCAACCAAATTTCAGCTAGGTGTCAGCACCAACACCAGTGCAAACGTGACCCAGCTAGGTGTTAGCACCATCACCATTGCAACCAAATTTCTGCTAGGTGTCAGCACCAACACCAGTGCAACCACACTCCAGCTATGGTGTCAGCACCAATGCCAGTGCAACCACATCGCAGCTAGGTGTCAGCAGCAACACCAGTGCAACCACGCTCCAGCCATGTGTCAGCGCCAACACCAGTGCAACGACACCCCAGCTAGGTGTCAGCACCAACACCAATGCAACCGTGCCCCAGCTAGGTGCCAGCACCAATACCAGTTCAACCCTGCCCCAGCTAGGCATCAGCACCAATGCCAGTGCAACCACACCCCAGCTAGGTGTCAGCACCAATACCAGTGCAACCACACCGCAGCAAGGTGTCAGCACCAACACCAGTGCAACCATACCACAGCTAAGTGTCCGCACCAACACCAATGCAACCACAACCCAGCTAGGTGTCAGCACCAACACCAGTGCAATCACACCCCAGTTTGGTGTCAGCACCAACACCAGTGCAACCACACCCCAGCTAGGTGTCAGCAACAATGCCAGTGCAACCACAGTTCAGCAAGGTGTCAGCACCAACACCAGTGCAACCACGCTCCAGCTAGGTGTCAGCACCAACACCAGTGCAACCACACCACAGCTAGGTGTCAGCACCAACACCAGTGCAACCGTGCCCCTGCTAGGTTTCAGCACCAATACCAATGCAACCGTGCCGCAGCTAGGCGTCAGCACCAATGCCAGTGCAATCACACCCCAGCTAGGTGTCAGCACCAACACAAGTGCAACCACACCCCAGCTAGGTGTCAGCACCAATACCAGTGCAACCACACCGCAGCTAGGTGTCAGCACCAACACCAGTGCAACCATACCCCAGCTAGGTGTCAGCACCAACATCAGTGCAACCACACCCCAGTTAGGTGTCTGCACCAATGCCAGTGCAACCACACCCCAGCTAGGTGTCAGCACCAATGCTAGTGCAACCAGACCCCAGCTAGGCATCAGCACCAATGCTAGTGCAACCATGCCCCAGCTAGATGTCAGCACCAATGCCAGTGCAACCACGCTCCAGCTAGGTGTCAGCACCAACACCAGTGCAACCACACCACAGCTAGGTGTCAGCACCAACACCAGTGCAACCGTGCCCCTGCTAGGTTTCAGCACCAATACCAATGCAACCGTGCCGCAGCTAGGCGTCAGCACCAATGCCAGTGCAATCACACCCCAGCTAGGTGTCAGCAGCAACACAAGTGCAACCACACCCCAGCTAGGTGTCAGCACCAATACCAGTGCAACCACACCGCAGCTAGGTGTCAGCACCAACACCAGTGCAACCATACCCCAGCTAGGTGTCAGCACCAACATCAGTGCAACCACACCCCAGTTAGGTGTCTGCACCAATGCCAGTGCAACCACACCCCAGCTAGGTGTCAGCACCAATGCTAGTGCAACCAGACCCCAGCTAGGCATCAGCACCAATGCTAGTGCAACCATGCCCCAGCTAGATGTCAGCACCAATGCCAGTGCAACCACACTCCAGCTAGGTGTCAGCACCAACACCAGTGCAACCGTGCCCCAGCTAGGTGTCAGCACCAACACCAGTGCAACCGTGCCCCAGCTAGGCGTCAGCATCAACACCAGTGCAACCACACTCCACCTAGGTGTCAGCACCAATGATAGTGCAAACAGACCTCAGCTAGGCATCAGCGCCAATGCCAGTGCAACCGTGCCCCAGCTAGGTGTCAGCGCCAATGCCAGTGCAACCACACCCCAGCTAGGTGTCAGGACCAACACCGGTGCAACCACACTCCAGCTAGGTGTCATCACCAACACCAGTGCAACCGTGCCCCAGCTAGGTGTCAGCACCAACACCAGTGCAACCGTGCCCCAGCTAGGTGTCAGCACCAACACCAGTTCAACCACACTCCAGCTGGTGTCAGCACCAATGCCAGTGCAACCACACCCCAGCTAGGTGTTAGCACCAACACCAGTGCAACCACACCCCAGCTAGGTGGCAGCACCAACACCAGTGCAACCATGCCCCAGCTAGGCATCAGCACCAACACCAGTACAACCACACCCCAGCAAGGTGTCAGCACCAACACCAGTGAAACCAAACTCCAGCTAGGTGTCTGCAACAATGCCAGTGGAACCACACCCCAGCTAGGTGTCAGCACCAATGCCAATGCAACCGTGCCTCAGCTAGGTGTCAGCACCAATGCCAGTGCATCCATACCCCAGCTAGGTGTCAGCACAAATGCCAGTGGAACCACACCACACCAAGCCATCAGCACCAATGCCAATGCAACCGTGCCCCAGCTAGGTGTCAGCACCAATGCCAGTGCAACCACACCCCAGTGAGGTGTCAGCACCAACACCAGTGCAACCACACTTCAGCTAGGTGTCAGCACCAACACCAGTGGAATCACACTCCAGCTATGGTGTCAGCACCAATTCCAGTGCAACCACATCCCAGCTAGGTGTCAGCACCAACACCAGTGCAACCGTGCCCCAGCTAGGTGTTAGCACCAACACCAGTGCAACCGTGCCCCAGCAAGGCATAGGCACCAACAACAATGCAGCCACACTCCAGCTAGGTGTCAGCACCAACACCAGTGCAACCACACCCCAGCTAGATGTCAAAAACAATGCCAGTGCAACCATACCCCAGCTAGGTGTCAGCACCAACACCAGTGCAACCCTGCTCCAGCTAGGTTTCAGCACCAACACCAGTGCAACCGTGCCCCAGCTAGTTGTCAGCACCAACACCAGTGCAACCACACTCCAGCTAGGTGTCAGCACCAACACCAGTGCAACCCGGCTCCAGCTAGGTTTCAGCACCAACACCAGTGCAACCGTGCCCCAGCTAGGTGTTAGCACCATCACCATTGCAACCACATTTCAGCTAGGTGTCAGCACCAACACCAGTGGAACCGTGTCCCAGCTAGGTGTCAGCACCAACACCAGTGCAACCCAGCTCCAGCTAGGTTTCAGCACCAACACCAGTGCAACCGTGCCCCAGCTAGGTGTTAGCACCATCACCATTGCAACCACATTTCAGCTAGGTGTCAGCACCAACACCAGTGGAACCGTGCCCCAGCTAGGTGTCAGCACCAATACCAGTGGAACCGTGCCCCAGCTAGGTGTCAGCACCAATGCGAGTGCAACCACATCCCAGCTAGGTGTCAGCACCAACACCAGTGCAACCACGCTCCAGCCATGTGTCAGCACCAACACCAGTGCAACGACACCCCAGTTAGGTGTCAGCAGCAACACCAGTGCAACCGTGCCCCAGCTAGTTGCCAGCACCAATACAAGTTCAACCGTGCCCCAGCTAGGCGTCAGCACCAATGCCAGTGCAACCACACCCCAGCTAGGTGTCAGCACCAATACCAGTGCAACCATGCCCCAGGTAGTCGTCAGCAACAACACCAGTGAAACCACACCCCAGCTAAGTGTCAGCACCAACACCAGTGCTACCGTGCCTCAGCTAGGTGTCAGCAACAATGTCAGTGCAACTACACCCCAGCTAGGTGTCAGCACCAACACCAGTGCAACAACATCCCAGCTAGGTGTCAGCACCGACACCAGTGATACCACACCCCAGCTAGGCGTCAACAACAACACCAGTGCAACCAAACCCCTGCTAGATGTCAGCAACAATTCCAGTGCAACCACAGTTCAGCAAGGTGTCAGCACAAACACCAGAGCAACCACACTCCAGCTATGGTGTCAGCACCGATACCAGTGCAACCACATCCTAGCTAGGTGTCAGCATCAACACCAGTGCAACCACGCTCCAGCTAGGTGTCAGCACCAACACCAGTGCAACCGCACTCCAGCTAGGCGTCAGCACCAACACAAGTGCAACCAGACCCCAGCAAGGTGTTAGAACAAACACCAGTGCAACTGTGCCACAGCTAGGTGTCAGCACCAATGCCAGTGCAACCACACTTCAGCTATGGTGTCAGCACCAACACAAGTGCAACCAAACCCCAGCAAGGTGTTAGAACAAACACCAGTGCAACTGTGCCACAGCTAGGTGTCAGCACGAATGCCAGTGCAACCACACCACAGCTAGGTGTCACCACCAATACCAGTGCAACCACGCTCCAGCTGGGTTTCAGCACCAACACCAGTGCAACCACACTCCAGCTAGGTGTCAGCACCAACACCAGTGCAACCAGACCCCAGCTAGGTGTCAGCACCAACACCAGGGCAACCACTTCGCAGCTAGGTGTCAGCACGAATGCCAGTGCAACCACACCACAGCTAGGTGTCACCACCAATACCAGTGCAACCACACCCCAGCTAGGTGTCAGCACCAACAACAGTGCAACCACACTCCAGCTATGGTGTCAGCACCAACGCCAGTGCAACCACATCCCAGCTTGGTGTCAGCAGCAATTCCAGTGCAACCACCACCCAGCTAGGTGTCACCACCAATACCAGTGCAACCACGCTCCAGCTGGGTTTCAGCACCAACACCAGTGCAACCACACTCCAGCTAGGTGTAAGCACCAACACCAGTGCAACCAGACCCCAGCTAGGTGTCAGCACCAACACCAGTGCAACCGTGCCCCAGCTAGGTGTCAGCACCAATGCCATTGCAACCACAACCCAGCCCGGCGTCAGCACCAATTCCAGTGCAACCACACCCCAGCTAGGTGTCAGCACCAATGCCAGGGCAACCACACCCCAGCTAGGTGTCAGCACCAATGCAAGTGCAACTGGACCCCAGCTTGGTGTTAGCACCAATGCCAGTGCAACCACACTGCAGCTAGGTGTCAGCACCAACACCAGTAGAACCACACTCCAGCTAGGTGTCAGCACCAATACCAGTGCAACCACACCCCAGCTAGGTGTCAGCACCAACACCAGTGCAACCGTGCTCCAGCTAGGTGTCAGCGCCAACACCAGTGCAACCACACTCCAGCTAGGTTTCGGCACCAATGCTAGTGCAAACAGACCCCAGCTAGGCATCAATGCCAGTGTACCCGTGCCCCAGCTAGGTGTCACCACCAATACCAGTGCAACCACACCCCAGCTAGGAATCAGCAACAACACCAGTGCAACCGTGCCCCAACTAGGCGTCAGTACCAACACCAGTGCAACCACACTCCAGCTAGGTGTCAGCACCAATGCTAGTGCTAACAGATCCCAGCTAGGCATCAGCACCAACACCAGTACAACCACACTCCAGCTAGGTGTCAGCACCAATACCAGTGCAACCACACCCCAGTTAGGTGTCAGCACCAACACCAGTGCACCCGTGCTCCTGCTCGGTGTCACCACCAATACCAGTGCAACCACACCCCAGCTAGGTGTAAGCTCCAACACCAGTGCAACCACACTCCAGCTAGGTGTCAGCACCAATGCTAGTGCAAACAGACCCCAGCTAGGCATCAGCACCAATGCCAGTGCACCCGTGCCCCAGCTAGGTGTCAGCACCAATGCCAGTGCAACCACACCCCAGCTAGGTGTCTGCACCAATGCCAGTGTAACCACACCCCAGCTAGGTGTCAGCACCAACATCAGTGCAACCAGACCCCAGCTAGGTGTCAGCACCAATACCAGTGCAACCACACCCCAGCTAGGTGTCAGCACCAATACCAGTGCAACTACGCCCCTGCTAGGTGTCAGCACCAACACCAGTGCAACCATACCACAGCTAGGTGTCAGCACCAACACCAGTGCAACCACACCCCAGCTAGGTGTCAGCACCAATACCAGTGCAACCACACCCCATTTAGGTGTCTGCACCAATGCCAGTGCAACCACACCCCAGCTAGGTGTCAGCACCAATGCAAGTGCAACCAGACCCCAGTTAGACATCAGCACCAATGCTAGTGCAACCGTGCCCCAGCTAGGTGTCAGCACCAATGCCAGTGCAACCACACTCCAGCTAGGTGTCAGCAACAACACCAGTGCAACCGTGCCCCAGCTAGGTTTCAGCACCAACACCAGTGCAACCGTGCCCCAGCTAGGCGTCAGCACCAACACCAGTGCAACCACACTCCAGCTAGGTGTCAGCACCAACACCAGTGCAACTGTGCCCCAGCTAGGTGTCAGCACCAACACCAGTGCAACCACACTCCAGCTGGTCATAGAGTCATAGAGTCATAGAGTTTTACAGCACAGAAAGAGGCTCTTAGGCCCATCGTGTCTGCGCCGTCCATCAATCCCTGTCCAGTCTAATCCCATTTTCCAGCATTTGGTCCATAGCCTTGTATGCAATGGCATTTCAAGTGCTCATCCAAATGCTTCTTGAATGTTGTGAGGGTTCCTGCCTCTACTATCCTTTCAGGCAGCGAGTTCCAGATTCCAACCACCCTGTGGGTGAAAAAGTTCCTCCTCAAATCCCCTCTAAATCTCCTGCCCCTTACCCTGAATCTATGCCCCCTTGTTATTGACCCCCCTACTAAGGGGAAAAGTTCCTCTTTATCCACCCTATCGATGCCCCTCATCATTTTGTACACCTCAATCAGGTCCCCCCTCAGCCTTCTTTGCTCCAAGGAAAACAACCCCAGCCTGTTTAGCCTTTCTTCATAGCTGAGGCGCTTCATCCCAGGTAACATCCTGGTGAATCTTCTCTGCACCCTCTCCAAAGCAATCACATCCTTTCTATAGTGAGGCGACCAGAACTGCACACAGTACTCCAGCTGTGGCTTCACCAGCGTTTTATACAGCTCCATCATAACCTCCCTGCTCTTATATTCTATGCCTCGGCTAATGAAGGCAAGTATCCCATATGCCTTTTTAACCACCTTATCTACCTGTTCTGCTGCCTTCAGGGATCTATGTACATGTACACCAAGGTCCCTCTGACCCTCTGTACTTCCTAGGGTCCTACCACTCATTGTGTATTCCCTTGCCTTATTTGTCCGTCCAAAATGCATCACCTCGCACTTTTCAGGGTTAAATTCCATTTGTCACTTTTCCGCCCATCTGACCAACCCGTTTATATCGTCCTGTAGCCTGAGGCTTTCCTCCTCGCAATTTACCACCCCACCAATTTTCGTGTCATCTGCGAACATACTGATCATACCTTTTACATTCTCATCCAAATCATTTATGTAGATCACAAACAGCAACAAACCGATCCCTGAGGTACCCCACTGGACGCAGGCTTCCAGTCACAAAAGCAACCTTCGACCATCACCCTCTGCCTCCTGCCACTCAGCCAGTTTAGGATCCAACGCGCCAAGGCACCCTGGATCCCATGGGCTCTTACCTTCTTGACCAGTCTCCTATGCGGGACTTTGTCAAAAGCTTTACTGAAGTCCATGTAAACCACATCCACAGCATTTCCCTCATCCACACACCTAGTCACCCCCTCGAAAAATTCAATCAGATTGGTCAGACATGATTTACCCTTGACAAAGCCATGCTGACTATCCCCGATTAATCCTTGCCTCTCCAAGTGGTGACTAATTTTGTCCCTCAGAATTTTTTCCAATAATTTCCCTACCACAGATGTTAGGCTCACTGGCCTGTAATTCCCTGGTTTATCCCTGCTACCCTTCTTGCATAATGGTACTACGTTAGCTGTTCGCCAGTCCTCTGGTACATCCCCTGTGGCCAGAGAGGTTCTGAAAATTTGTGTCAGAGCCCCTGCAATCTCCTCCTTTGCCTCACACAACAGCCTGGGATACATCTCGTCCGGGCCTGGGGATTTATCCACTTTTTGGCCTGCTAAAACCGCTAGTACCTCCTCCCTCTCGATGCTAATATGTTCAAGTATGTCACAGTCCCCTTGCCCGATTTCTATGTCTACATCGTCTTTCTCCATAGTGAACACAGATGCAAAAAATTCATTTAAAACCCCGCCTACATCATCTGGCTCGACACACAGATTGCCACTTTGGTCCCTAATGGGCCCAACCCTTTCCCTGGTTATCCTCTTGCCCTTAATATACTTATAAAACATCTTAGGATTTTCCTTTATTTTGCTCGCCAGTGCTATTTCATGGCCCCTCCTTGCCCTCCTAATTTCTGTTTTAAGTATGCCCCTGCACTTTTTATACTCCTCTAGGGCTTCCTCCGTCTTTAGTCTTTTGTAATTGCCAAAAGCCCCCCTTTTTTTCCTGATGCATTTTTGTATATCCCTTGTCATCTAAGGTTCCCTTTGCTTGTTGGTCCCACCCTTGACCTTTACAGGAACATGTTGGCGTTGTACTCTCTCTATTTCCCTTCTGAAAGTCTCCCACTGTTTTGATGTGGATTTTCCTATAAGTAGCTGCTCCCAGTCCACTTTGGCCAGATCCTGCCTTATCATATTAAAATCGGCCTTCCCCCAATTTAGAACCCTTATTTCCGGGCCGTCTTTGTCTTTTTCCATGACCACCTTAAATCTCACCGAATTATGGTCACTGTCGCCAAAATGCTCTCCTATTGACACTTCCACCACTTGCCCGGCTACATTCCCTAGAATTAGGTCCAGTACCGCCCCCTCTCTTGTAGGACTTTCTACATGTTGGCTCAAAAAGCTCTCTTGGATGCACTTTAAGAATTCTGCACCCTCTGCCTTTCACACTCTGACTATCCCAATTAATATTGGGGAAGTTGAAATCCCCCACTATTATTACCCTATTATTTTCGCACTTCTCTGAGATTTGCCTACATATCTGTTCCTCTATCTCCCCCTGACTGTTTGGGGGCCTATAGTACACTCCCAGCAAAGTGCTTGCCCCCTTTTTGTTTTTAAGTTCTACCCATATGGCCTCATTAGAGGAACCCGCTAATATATCGTCCCTCCTTACAGCAGTAATTGACTCCTTAATTAATATTGCAACACCCCCTCCCCTTTTACACCCCCCTCTGTCTCGCCTGAAGATTCTATACCACGGAATATTGAGCTGCCAGTCCTGACCCTCCCTCAACCATGTCTCTGTGATAGCAACAATATCGTACTCCCATGTGTTCAACAACAACTTCAGTTCATCCACCTTACTTGCAAGACTCCTTGCATTAAAATAAATGCCTTCCAGCCCTGCCATATTCCTTTTTGCCTTCACATATTTGCTCTGCCTTCCCAGCTGACTTGTTTTTTCCTCCGTATTTGGCTGTAAATCACCCCCTACTATAGCTCCACTCTGTATCCCATCCCCCTGCCAGGTTAGTTTAAACCCCCCCCAACAGTGCTAGCAAACCTCCCCGCAAGGATATTGGTCCCCCTCTGGTTCAGGTGTAAACCGTCCGACTTGTACAAGTCCCACCTTTCCCAGAAGCAGACCCAGTGATCCAGGAAACTAAAGCCCTCCCCCCTGCACCATCCCTTTAGCCACGCATTCATCTGTTCTAGCTTCCTATTCCGATACTCACTAGCACGTGGCACTGGGAGTAATCCAGAGATTACAACCTTTGAGGTCCTGCTCTTTAATCTTCCACCTAGCTCCCTAAATTCTTGCTGCAGGACCTCATCCCTCTTTTTACCTATGTCGTTGGTACCAGTGTGGACCACGACCTCTGGCTGTTCACCCTCCCCCTCCAGAATGCCCTGCAGCCGCTCAGTGACATCCTTGACCCTGGCACCAGGGAGGCAACAAACCATCCTGGATTCACGTCTACGGCCACAGAAACGCCTATCTGTTCCCCTTACTATAGAATCCCCTACCACTATTGCTCTCCCACTCTTTTTCCTCCCTTCCTGGGCAGCAGGAGCACCCCCAGTGCCAGGAGGTTGGCTGCTGCTGCCTTCCCCTGGTGAGTCATCCCCCTCAACAGTATCCAAAGCGGTATACCTGTTTGAGAGGGGAATGGTCACAGGGGTCTCCTGCACTACCTGCCTGTTTCTATTGTTCCGCCTGGTGGTCACCCATTTCCTTTCTTCCTGTGCAGCCCTACCCTGCGGTGTGACCAACTCACTAAATGTGTTATCCACGACCCTCTCAGCATCGTGAATGCTCAACAACCTATCCACCCGCAGCTCCAGCGCCTCAATGCGGTCTGCTAGTAGCTGCAGATGGATGCATCTCCGGCACACGTGGTCATCAGGGGCACCGGCATTGTCCCTGAATTCCCACATAGAGCAAGAGGAGCATATCACGGGGCTGGGCTCTCCTGGCATGACCTTCCCTTTAATTAATTTAAATTAATTTACTAACACCAATTAAAGATATCACTAAGGCGCTTGTATAGTCTACCAACAGTCCCTGCTATACCAGAAAAGACCCTAGTAACTATAAACTACAGAGTTAAAGTTTAAAAAAGAGAAATACTCACCAACCAATCACTTACCTGCTCCCTGGTGACGTCACACTCTGATTACTTTTTGCCTCTCTCCTCTGCTGTTGATTTGGTATGCATCGCTGGTCGCCGGTTTTTAAGCCGGGCTCCTCCTCGCTGCTCCTCCCTGCTCCGAGTGGTCTCGGGCATCACTGGTCGCCGGTTTTTAAGCCGGGCTCCTCCTCGCTGCTCCTCCCTGCTCCGCGTGGTCTCGGGCATCGCTGGTCGCCGGTTTTTAAGCCGGGCTCCTCCTCGCTGCTCCTCCCTGCTCCGAGTGGTCTCGGGCCTCGCTGGTCGCCAGTTTTTAAGCCGGGCTCCTCCTCGCTGCTCCTCCCTGCTCCGAGTGGTCTCGGGCCTCGCTGGTCGCCGGTTTTTAAGCCGGGCTCCTCCTCGCTGCTCCTCCCTGCTCCGAGTGGTCTCGGGCCTCACTGATCGCCGGTTTTAAAGCCGGGCTCCTCCTCGCTGCTCCTCCCTGCTCCAAGTGGTCTCGGGCCTCGCTGGTCACCGCTTTTTAAGCCGGGCTCCTCCTCGCTGCTCCTCCCTGCTCCGAGTGGTCTCAAGCCTCGCTGGTCGTCGGTTTTTAAGCCGGGCTCCTCCTTGCTGCACCTCCCTGCTCCGAGTGGTCTCGGGCCTCGCTGGTCGGCGGTTTTTAAGCTGGGCTCCTCCTCGCTGCTCCTCCCTGCTCCGAGCACCAACACCAGTGCAACCACACACCAGCTCGGTGTCAGCACCAATGCCAGTGCAACCACACCCCAGCTAGGTGTCAGCACCAACACCAGTGCAAGCACACTCCAACTAGGTGTTAGCACCAACACCAGTGCAACCACACCCCAGCTAGGCGTCAGCACCAACACCAGTGAAACCAAACTCCAGCTAGGTGTCAGCACCATTGTCAGTGCAACCACACCCCAGCTAGGTGTCAGCACCAATACCAGTGCAACCACACAATACCACGGCATCAGCACCAATGCCAATGCAACTGTGCCCCAGCTAGGTGTCAGCACCAATGCCAGTGCAACCACACCCCAGTGAGGTGTCAGCACCAACACCAGTGCAACCACACTTCAGCTAGGTGTCAACACCAACACCAGTGGAACCACACTCCAGTTATGGTGTCAGCACCAATGCCAGTGCAACCACACCCCAGCTAGATGTCAGCAACAATGCCAGTGCAACCACATCCCAGCTAGGTGTCAGCACCAACACCAGTGCAACCATGCCCCAGCTAGGCATCAGCACCAACACCAGTACAACCACACCCCAGCTAGGTGTCAGCACCAACACCAGTGAAACCAAACTCCAGCTAGGTGTCTGCAACAATGCCAGTGCAACCACACCCCAGCTAGGTGTCAGCACCAATGCCAGTGCAACCACACCCCAGCTAGGTGTCAGCACCAATACCAATGCAACCACACTCCAGCTAGGTGTCAGCACCAACACCAGTGCAACCACACCCCAGCTAGATGTCAGCAACAATGCCAGTGCAACCATACCCCAGCTAGGTGTCAGCACCAACACCAGTGCAACCAGGCTCCAGCTAGGTGTCAGCACCAACACCAGTACAACCACACCCCAGCTAGGTGTCAGCACCAACACCAGTGCAACCAAACTTCAGCTAGGTGTCAACACCAACACCAGTGCAACCGTGCCCCAGCTAGGTGTTAGCACCATCACCATTGCAACCACACTTCAGCTAGGTGTCAGCACCAACACCAGTGCAACCTCACTTCAGCTATGGTGTGAGCACCAACACCAGTGCAACCACATCCCAGCTAGGTGTCAGCACCAACACCAGTGCAACCACGCTCCAGCCATGTGTCAGCACCAACACCAGTGCAATGACACCCCAGCTAGGTGTCAGCACCAAAACCAGTGCAACCGTGCCCCAGCTAGGTGTCAGCACCAATACCAGTGCAACCGTGCCCCAGCTAGGTGTGAGCACCAACACCAGTGCAACCAGACCCCAGCTAGGTGTCAGCACCAACACCAATGCAACCATGCGCCAGCTAGGTGTCAGCACCAATGCCATTGCAACCACAACCCAGCCAGGCGTCAGCACCAATACCAGTGCAACCACACCCCAGCTAGGTGTCAGCACCAATGCCAGGGCAACAACAGCCCCAGATAGGTGTCAGCACCAATGCAAGTGCAACCGGACCCAAGCTAGGCATCAGCACCAAAGCCAGTGCAACCGTGCCCCAGATAGGTGTCAGCACCAATGTCAGTGCAACCACACGCAGGTAGGTGTCAGCACCAAGACCAGTGCAACCACACCCCAGTTAGGTGTCAGCACCAATGCCAGTGCAACCACAACCCAGCTAGGTGACAGCACCAATGCTAGTGCAACCAGACCCCAGATAGGCATCAGCACAAATGCCAGTGCAACCGTGCCCCAGCTAGGTGTCAGCACCAATGCCAGTGCAACCACATCCCAGCTAGGAGTCAGCACCAACACCAGTGCATCCATGCCCCAGCTAGGCGTCAGCACCAACACCAATGCAACCACACTCCAGCTAGGTGTCAGCACCAATGCTAGTGCAAACAGACCCCAGCTAGGCATCAGCACCAATGCCAGTGCACCCGTGCCCCAGCTAGGTGTCAGCGCCAATGCCAGTGCAACCGCACCCCAGCTAGGTGTCAGCACCAATGCTAGTGCAAACAGACCCCAGCTAGGCATCAGCACCAATGCCAGTGCACCCGTGCCCCAGCTAGGGGTCAGCACCAATGCCAGTGCAACCACACCCTAGCTAGGTGTCAGCACCAACACCAGTACAACCTCACTCCAGCTAGGTGTCAGCACCAATACCAGTGCAACCACACCCCAGCTAGGTGTCAGCACCAACACCAGTGCAACCATGCTCCAGCTAGGTGTCAGCACCAAGACCAGTGCAACCACACTCCAGCTAGGTGTCAGCAACAATGCTAGTGCAAACAGACCCCAGCTAGGAATCAGCACCAATGCCAGTGCACCCATGCCCCAGCTAGGTGTCACCACCAATACCAGTGCAACCACAACCCAGCTAGGTGTCAGCACCAACACCAGTGCAACCACACTCCAGCTAGGTGTCAGCAACAATGTTAGTGCAAACAGACCCCAGCTAGGCATCAGCACCAATGCCAGTGCACCCGTGCCACAGCTAGGTATCAACACCAATGCCAGTGCAAGCACACCCGAGCTTGGTGTCAGCACCCATGCCAGTGTAACCACACCCCAGCTAGATGTCAGCACCAATACCAGTGCAACCACACCCCAGCTAGGTGTCAGCACCAAAACCAGTGCAACTACGCCCCAGGTAGGTGTCAGCACCAACACCAGTGCAAACATACCACAGCTAGGTGTCAGCACCAAAACCAGTGCAACCACACCCCAGCTAGGTGTCAGCACCAAAGCCAGTGCAACTACACCCCAGCTAGATGTCAGCACCAATGCCAGTGCAACCAAACCCCAGCTAGGTGTCAGCACCAACACCAGTGCAACCACACCCCAGTTAGGTGTCAGCACCAAAACCAGTGCAACTACGCCCCAGGTAGGTGTCAGCACCAACACCAGTGCAAACATACCACAGCTAGGTGTCAGCACCAAAACCAGTGCAACCACACCCCAGCTAGGTGTCAGCACCAAAGCCAGTGCAACTACACCCCAGCTAGATGTCAGCACCAATGCCAGTGCAACCAAACCCCAGCTAGGTGTCAGCACCAACACCAGTGCAACCACACCCCAGTTAGGTGTCAGCACCAATGCCAGTGCAACCACACCCCAGCTAGGTGACAGCACCAATGCCAGTGCAACCACACCCCAGCTAGGTGTCAGCACAACACCATTGCAACCGTGCTCCAGCTAGTTGTCAGCACCAACACCAGTGCAACCACACTCCAGCTAGGTTTCAGCACCAATGCTAGTGCAAACAGACCCCAGCTAGGCATCAGCACCAATGCCAGCGCACCCATGCCCCAGCTAGGTGTCACCACCAATACCAGTGCAACCACACCCCAGCTAGGTGTCAGCACCAACACCAGTGCAACCACACTCCAGCTAGGTGTCAGCACCAATGTTAGTGCAAACAGACCCCAGCTAGGCATCAGCACCAATGCCAGTGCACCCGTGACCCAGCTAGGTGTCAACACCAATGCCAGTGCAACCACACCCCAGCTTGGTGTCAGCACCAAGGCCAGTGTAACCACACCCCAGCTAGATGTCAGCACCAACATCAGTGCAATCACACCCCAGCTAGGTGTCAGCACCAACACAAGTGCAACCACACCCCAGCTAGGTGTCAGCACCAATACCAGTGGATCTACGCCCCAGCTAGATGTCAGCAGCAACACCAGTGCAAACATACCACAGCTAGGTGTCAGCACCAACACCAGTGCAACCACACCCCAGCTAGGTGTCAGCACCAAAGCCAGTGCAACCACACCCCAGCTAGATGTCAGCACCAATGCTAGTGCAACCAGACCCCAGCTAGGCATCAGCACCAATGCCAGTGCAACCGTGCCCCAGCTAGGTGTCAGCGCCAATGCCAGTGCAACCACACTCCAGCTAGGTGTCAGCACCAACACCAGTGCAACCATGCCCCAGCTAGGCGTCAGCACCAACACCAGTGCAACCACACTCCAGCTAGGTGTCAGCACCAACACCAGTGCAACCATGCCCCAGCTAGGCGTCAGCACCAACACCAGTGCAACACACTCCAGCTATGTTTCAGCACCAACACCAGTGCAACCATGCCCGAGCTAGGTGTCAGCACCAACACCAGTGCAACCGTGCCCCAGCTAGGTGTCAGCACCAACACCAGTGCAACCACACTCCAGCTAGGTGTTAGCACCAACACCAGTGCAACCACACCCCAGCTAGGCATCAGCACCAATGCCAGTGCAACCGTTCCCCAGCTAGTTGTCAGCACCAATGCCAGTGCAACCACACCCCAGCTAGGTGTCAGCACCAACACCAGTGCAACACACTCCAGCTAGGTTTCAGCACCAACACCAGTGCAACCATGCCCGAGCTAGGTGTCAGCACCAACACCAGTGCAACCATGCACCAGCTAGTCATCAGCACCAACACCAGTACAACCACACCCCAGCTAGGTGTCAGCACCAACACCAGTGAAAGCAAACTCCAGCTAGGCATCAGCACAAATGCCAGTGCAACCGTGCCGCGCTGGGTGTCAGCACCAATGCCAGTGCAACCACATCCCAGCTAGGAGTCAGCACCAACACCAGTGCATCCGTGCCCCAGCTAGGCATCAGCACCAACACCAATGCAACCACACTCCAGCTAGTTGTCAGCACCAATGCTAGTGCAAACAGACCCCAGCTAGGCATCAGCACCAATACCAGTGCACCCGTACGCCAGCTAGGAGTCAGCACCAATGCCAGTGCAACCACACCCCAGCTAGGTGTCAGCACCAATGCTAGTGCAAACAGACCCCAGCTAGGCATCAGCACCAATGCCAGTGCGCCCGTGCCCCAGCTAGCTGTCACCACCAATACCAGTGCAACCACACACCAGCTAGGTGTCAGCACCAACACCAGTACAACCACACTCCAGCTAGGTGTCAGCACCAACACCAGTGCAACCACACCCCAGCTAGGTGTCAGCAACAACGCCAGTGCAACCACAGTTCAGCAAGGTGTCAGCACCAACACCAGAGCAACCACAATCCAGATATGGTGTCAGCACCAATGCCAGTGCAACCACATCCCAGCTAGGTGTCAGCCCCAACACCAGTGCAACCACACTCCAGCTAGGTGTCAGCACCAACACCAGTGCAACCGTGCCCCAGCTAGGTTTCAGCACCAATACCAATGCAACCGTGCTGCAGCTAGGCGTCAGCACCAACACAAGTGCAACCAGACCCCAGCAAGGTGTTAGAACAAACACCAGTGCAACTGCACTCCAGCTAGGTGGCAGCACCAATGCCAGTGCAACAACACTTCAGCTATGGTGTCAGCACCAACACCAGGGGAGCCACTTCGCAGAAGGTGTCAGCACCAATGCCAGTGCAACCACACCCCAGCTAGGTGTCAGCACCAACACCAGTGCAACCACACCCCAGCTAGGCGTCAACACCAACACCAGTGCAACCACACCCCAGGTAGGTGTCAGCAACAATGCCAGTGCAACCATGCTCCAGCCAGGTGTCAGAACCAGCACCAGTGCAACCATGCTCCAGCTAGGTGTCAGAACCAACACCAGTGCAACTGCACTCCAGCTAGGTGTCAGCACCAACACCAGTTCAATCCCACCCCAGCTAGGTGTCAGCACCAATACCAGTGCAACCACACAATACCACGGCATCAGCACCAATGCCAATGCAACTGTGCCCCAGCTAGGTGTCAGCACCAATGCCAGTGCAACCACACCCCAGTGAGGTGTCAGCACCAACACCAGTGCAACCACACTTCAGCTAGGTGTCAACACCAACACCAGTGGAACCACACTCCAGTTATGGTGTCAGCACCAATGCCAGTGCAACCACACCCCAGCTAGATGTCAGCAACAATGCCAGTGCAACCACATCCCAGCTAGGTGTCAGCACCAACACCAGTGCAACCATGCCCCAGCTAGGCATCAGCACCAACACCAGTACAACCACACCCCAGCTAGGTGTCAGCACCAACACCAGTGAAACCAAACTCCAGCTAGGTGTCTGCAACAATGCCAGTGCAACCACACCCCAGCTAGGTGTCAGCACCAATGCCAGTGCAACCACACCCCAGCTAGGTGTCAGCACCAATACCAATGCAACCACACTCCAGCTAGGTGTCAGCACCAACACCAGTGCAACCACACCCCAGCTAGATGTCAGCAACAATGCCAGTGCAACCATACCCCAGCTAGGTGTCAGCACCAACACCAGTGCAACCAGGCTCCAGCTAGGTGTCAGCACCAACACCAGTACAACCACACCCCAGCTAGGTGTCAGCACCAACACCAGTGCAACCAAACTTCAGCTAGGTGTCAACACCAACACCAGTGCAACCGTGCCCCAGCTAGGTGTTAGCACCATCACCATTGCAACCACACTTCAGCTAGGTGTCAGCACCAACACCAGTGCAACCTCACTTCAGCTATGGTGTGAGCACCAACACCAGTGCAACCACATCCCAGCTAGGTGTCAGCACCAACACCAGTGCAACCACGCTCCAGCCATGTGTCAGCACCAACACCAGTGCAATGACACCCCAGCTAGGTGTCAGCACCAAAACCAGTGCAACCGTGCCCCAGCTAGGTGTCAGCACCAATACCAGTGCAACCGTGCCCCAGCTAGGTGTGAGCACCAACACCAGTGCAACCAGACCCCAGCTAGGTGTCAGCACCAACACCAATGCAACCATGCGCCAGCTAGGTGTCAGCACCAATGCCATTGCAACCACAACCCAGCCAGGCGTCAGCACCAATACCAGTGCAACCACACCCCAGCTAGGTGTCAGCACCAATGCCAGGGCAACAACAGCCCCAGATAGGTGTCAGCACCAATGCAAGTGCAACCGGACCCAAGCTAGGCATCAGCACCAAAGCCAGTGCAACCGTGCCCCAGATAGGTGTCAGCACCAATGTCAGTGCAACCACACGCAGGTAGGTGTCAGCACCAAGACCAGTGCAACCACACCCCAGTTAGGTGTCAGCACCAATGCCAGTGCAACCACAACCCAGCTAGGTGACAGCACCAATGCTAGTGCAACCAGACCCCAGATAGGCATCAGCACAAATGCCAGTGCAACCGTGCCCCAGCTAGGTGTCAGCACCAATGCCAGTGCAACCACATCCCAGCTAGGAGTCAGCACCAACACCAGTGCATCCATGCCCCAGCTAGGCGTCAGCACCAACACCAATGCAACCACACTCCAGCTAGGTGTCAGCACCAATGCTAGTGCAAACAGACCCCAGCTAGGCATCAGCACCAATGCCAGTGCACCCGTGCCCCAGCTAGGTGTCAGCGCCAATGCCAGTGCAACCGCACCCCAGCTAGGTGTCAGCACCAATGCTAGTGCAAACAGACCCCAGCTAGGCATCAGCACCAATGCCAGTGCACCCGTGCCCCAGCTAGGGGTCAGCACCAATGCCAGTGCAACCACACCCTAGCTAGGTGTCAGCACCAACACCAGTACAACCTCACTCCAGCTAGGTGTCAGCACCAATACCAGTGCAACCACACCCCAGCTAGGTGTCAGCACCAACACCAGTGCAACCATGCTCCAGCTAGGTGTCAGCACCAAGACCAGTGCAACCACACTCCAGCTAGGTGTCAGCAACAATGCTAGTGCAAACAGACCCCAGCTAGGAATCAGCACCAATGCCAGTGCACCCATGCCCCAGCTAGGTGTCACCACCAATACCAGTGCAACCACAACCCAGCTAGGTGTCAGCACCAACACCAGTGCAACCACACTCCAGCTAGGTGTCAGCAACAATGTTAGTGCAAACAGACCCCAGCTAGGCATCAGCACCAATGCCAGTGCACCCGTGCCACAGCTAGGTATCAACACCAATGCCAGTGCAAGCACACCCGAGCTTGGTGTCAGCACCCATGCCAGTGTAACCACACCCCAGCTAGATGTCAGCACCAATACCAGTGCAACCACACCCCAGCTAGGTGTCAGCACCAAAACCAGTGCAACTACGCCCCAGGTAGGTGTCAGCACCAACACCAGTGCAAACATACCACAGCTAGGTGTCAGCACCAAAAGCAGTGCAACCACACCCCAGCTAGGTGTCAGCACCAAAGCCAGTGCAACTACACCCCAGCTAGATGTCAGCACCAATGCCAGTGCAACCAAACCCCAGCTAGGTGTCAGCACCAACACCAGTGCAACCACACCCCAGTTAGGTGTCAGCACCAAAACCAGTGCAACTACGCCCCAGGTAGGTGTCAGCACCAACACCAGTGCAAACATACCACAGCTAGGTGTCAGCACCAAAACCAGTGCAACCACACCCCAGCTAGGTGTCAGCACCAAAGCCAGTGCAACTACACCCCAGCTAGATGTCAGCACCAATGCCAGTGCAACCAAACCCCAGCTAGGTGTCAGCACCAACACCAGTGCAACCACACCCCAGTTAGGTGTCAGCACCAATGCCAGTGCAACCACACCCCAGCTAGGTGACAGCACCAATGCCAGTGCAACCACACCCCAGCTAGGTGTCAGCACAACACCATTGCAACCGTGCTCCAGCTAGTTGTCAGCACCAACACCAGTGCAACCACACTCCAGCTAGGTTTCAGCACCAATGCTAGTGCAAACAGACCCCAGCTAGGCATCAGCACCAATGCCAGCGCACCCATGCCCCAGCTAGGTGTCACCACCAATACCAGTGCAACCACACCCCAGCTAGGTGTCAGCACCAACACCAGTGCAACCACACTCCAGCTAGGTGTCAGCACCAATGTTAGTGCAAACAGACCCCAGCTAGGCATCAGCACCAATGCCAGTGCACCCGTGACCCAGCTAGGTGTCAACACCAATGCCAGTGCAACCACACCCCAGCTTGGTGTCAGCACCAAGGCCAGTGTAACCACACCCCAGCTAGATGTCAGCACCAACATCAGTGCAATCACACCCCAGCTAGGTGTCAGCACCAACACAAGTGCAACCACACCCCAGCTAGGTGTCAGCACCAATACCAGTGGATCTACGCCCCAGCTAGATGTCAGCAGCAACACCAGTGCAAACATACCACAGCTAGGTGTCAGCACCAACACCAGTGCAACCACACCCCAGCTAGGTGTCAGCACCAAAGCCAGTGCAACCACACCCCAGCTAGATGTCAGCACCAATGCTAGTGCAACCAGACCCCAGCTAGGCATCAGCACCAATGCCAGTGCAACCGTGCACCAGCTAGGTGTCAGCGCCAATGCCAGTGCAACCACACTCCAGCTAGGTGTCAGCACCAACACCAGTGCAACCATGCCCCAGCTAGGCGTCAGCACCAACACCAGTGCAACCACACTCCAGCTAGGTGTCAGCACCAACACCAGTGCAACCATGCCCCAGCTAGGCGTCAGCACCAACACCAGTGCAACACACTCCAGCTATGTTTCAGCACCAACACCAGTGCAACCATGCCCGAGCTAGGTGTCAGCACCAACACCAGTGCAACCGTGCCCCAGCTAGGTGTCAGCACCAACACCAGTGCAACCACACTCCAGCTAGGTGTTAGCACCAACACCAGTGCAACCACACCCCAGCTAGGCATCAGCACCAATGCCAGTGCAACCGTTCCCCAGCTAGTTGTCAGCACCAATGCCAGTGCAACCACACCCCAGCTAGGTGTCAGCACCAACACCAGTGCAACACACTCCAGCTAGGTTTCAGCACCAACACCAGTGCAACCATGCCCGAGCTAGGTGTCAGCACCAACACCAGTGCAACCATGCACCAGCTAGTCATCAGCACCAACACCAGTACAACCACACCCCAGCTAGGTGTCAGCACCAACACCAGTGAAAGCAAACTCCAGCTAGGCATCAGCACAAATGCCAGTGCAACCGTGCCGCGCTGGGTGTCAGCACCAATGCCAGTGCAACCACATCCCAGCTAGGAGTCAGCACCAACACCAGTGCATCCGTGCCCCAGCTAGGCATCAGCACCAACACCAATGCAACCACACTCCAGCTAGTTGTCAGCACCAATGCTAGTGCAAACAGACCCCAGCTAGGCATCAGCACCAATACCAGTGCACCCGTACGCCAGCTAGGAGTCAGCACCAATGCCAGTGCAACCACACCCCAGCTAGGTGTCAGCACCAATGCTAGTGCAAACAGACCCCAGCTAGGCATCAGCACCAATGCCAGTGCGCCCGTGCCCCAGCTAGCTGTCACCACCAATACCAGTGCAACCACACACCAGCTAGGTGTCAGCACCAACACCAGTACAACCACACTCCAGCTAGGTGTCAGCACCAACACCAGTGCAACCACACCCCAGCTAGGTGTCAGCAACAACGCCAGTGCAACCACAGTTCAGCAAGGTGTCAGCACCAACACCAGAGCAACCACAATCCAGATATGGTGTCAGCACCAATGCCAGTGCAACCACATCCCAGCTAGGTGTCAGCCCCAACACCAGTGCAACCACACTCCAGCTAGGTGTCAGCACCAACACCAGTGCAACCGTGCCCCAGCTAGGTTTCAGCACCAATACCAATGCAACCGTGCTGCAGCTAGGCGTCAGCACCAACACAAGTGCAACCAGACCCCAGCAAGGTGTTAGAACAAACACCAGTGCAACTGTGCCCCAGCTAGGTGGCAGCACCAATGCCAGTGCAACAACACTTCAGCTATGGTGTCAGCACCAACACCAGGGGAGCCACTTCGCAGAAGGTGTCAGCACCAATGCCAGTGCAACCACACCCCAGCTAGGTGTCAGCACCAACACCAGTGCAACCACACCCCAGCTAGGCGTCAACACCAACACCAGTGCAACCACACCCCAGGTAGGTGTCAGCAACAATGCCAGTGCAACCATGCTCCAGCCAGGTGTCAGAACCAGCACCAGTGCAACCACGCTCCAGCTAGGTGTCAGAACCAACACCAGTGCAACTGCACTCCAGCTAGGTGTCAGCACCAACACCAGTTCAATCCCACCCCAGCTAGGTGTTAGCACCAACACCAGTGCAACCGTGCCCCAGCTAGGTTTCAGCACCAATACCAATGCAACTGTGCCGCAACTAAGCGTCAGCACCAACACCAGTGCAACCACAACCCAGCTAGGCGTCAGCACCAACACAAGTGCAACCAGACCCCAGCAAGGTGTTAGAACAAACACCAGCGCAACTGTGCCCCAGCTAGGTGGCAGCACCAATGCCAGGGCAACCCCTTCACAGATGGTGTCAGCACCAATGCCAGTGCAACCACACCCCAGAGAGGTGTCACCAGCAATACCAGTGCAACCACATCCCAGCTAGGTGTCACCACCAACAACAGTGCAACCACACTCCAGCTATGGTTTCAGCACCAATGCCAGTACAACCACCTCCCAGCTAGGTGTCAGCAGCAATGCCAGTGCAACCACACACCAGCTAGGTGAACCACCAATACCAGTGCAACCACAATCCAGCTGGGTGTCAACACCAACACCAGTGCAACCACGCTCCAGCTAGGTGTCAGCACCAACACCAGTGCAAACACACCCCAGCTAGGTGTCAGCACCAACACCAGTGCAACCAGATGCAGCTAGGTGTCAGCACCAACACCAACACCAATGCAACCGTGCCCCAGCTAGGTGTCAGCAACAATGCCATTGCAACCACAACCCAGCCAGGCGTCAGCACCAATACCAGTGCAACCACACCCCAGCTAGGTGTCAGCACCAATGCCAGGGCAACAACAGCCCCAGCTAGGTGTCAGCACCAATGCTAGTGCAACCGGACCCCAGCTAGGCATCAGCACCAATGCCAGTGCAACCGTGCCCCAGATAGGTGTCAGCACCAATGCCCCAGATAGGTGTCAGCACCAATGCCAGTGCAGCCACACCCCAGATAGGTGTCAGCACCAATGCCAGTGCAACCACACGCAGCTAGGTGTCAGCACCAACACCAGTGCAAACACACCCCAGTTAGGTGTCAGCACCAACACCAGTACAACCACACCCCAGCTAGGTGTCAGCACCAACACCAGTGAAACCAAACTCCAGCTAGGTGTCTGCAACAATGCCAGTGCAACCACACCCCAGCTAGGTGTCAGCACCAATGCCAGTGCAACCGCACCCCAGCTAGGTGTCAGCACCAATACCAATGCAACCACACCCCAGCTAGGTGTCAGCACCAACACCAGTGCAACCACACCCCAGCTAGATGTCAGCAACAATGCCAGTGCAACCATACCCCAGCTAGGTGTCAGCACCAACACCAGTGCAACCAGGCTCCAGCTAGGTGTCAGCACCAACACCAGTACAACCACACCCCAGCTAGGTGTCAGCACCAACACCAGTGCAACCAAACTTCAGCTAGGTGTCAGCACCAACACCAGTGCAACCGTGCCCCAGCTAGGTGTTAGCACCATCACCATTGCAACCACACTTCAGCTAGGTGTCAGCACCAACACCAGTGCAACCTCACTTCAGCTATGGTGTGTGCACCAACACCAGTGCAACCACATCCCAGCTAGGTGTCAGCACCAACACCAGTGCAACCACGCTCCAGCCATGTGTCAGCACCAACACCAGTGCAATGACACCCCAGCTAGGTGTCAGCACCAAAACCAGTGCAACCGTGCCCCAGCTAGGTGTCAGCACCAATACCAGTGCAACCGTGCCCCAGCTAGGTGTGAGCACCAACACCAGTGCAACCAGACCCCAGCTAGGTGTCAGCACCAACACCAATGCAACCGTGCACCAGCTAGGTGTCAGCACCAATGCCATTGCAACCACAACCCAGCCAGGCGTCAGCACCAATACCAGTGCAACCACACCCCAGCTGGGTTTCAGCAACAATGCCAGGGCAACAACAGCCCCAGATAGGTGTCAGCACCAATGCAAGTGCAACCGGACCCAAGCTAGGCATCAGCACCAATGCCAGTGCAACCGTGCCCCAGATAGGTATCAGCACCAATGCCAGTGCAACCACACGCAGCTAGGTGTCAGCACCAAGACTAGTGCAACCACACCCCAGTTAGGTGTCAGCACCAATGCCAGTGCAACCACAACCCAGCTAGGTGACAGCACCAATGCTAGTGCAATCAGACCCCAGCTAGGCATCAGCACAAATGCCAGTGCAACCGTGCCCCAGCTAGGTGTCAGCACCAATGCCAGTGCAACCACATCCCAGCTAGGAGTCAGCACCAACACCAGTTCATCCGTGCCCCAGCTAGGCATCAGCACCAATACCAGTACAACCTCACTCCAGCTAGGTGTCAGCACCAATACCAGTGCAACCATACCCCAACTAGGTGTCAGCACCAACACCAGTGCAACCGTGCTCCAGCTAGGTGTCAGCACCAAGACCAGTGCAACCACAATCCAGCTGGGTGTCAACACCAACACCAGTGCAAACACGCTCCAGCTAGGTGTCAGCACCAACACCAGTGCAAACACACCCCAGCTAGGTGTCAGCACCAACACCAGTGCAACCAGATGCAGCTAGGTGTCAGCACCAACACCAATGCAACCGTGCCCCAGCTAGGTGTCAGCAACAATGCCATTGCAACCACAACCCAGCCAGGCGTCAGCACCAATACCAGTGCAACCACACCCCAGCTAGGTGTCAGCACCAATGCCAGGGCAACAACAGCCCCAGCTAGGTGTCAGCACCAATGCTAGTGCAACCGGACCCCAGCTAGGCATCAGCACCAATGCCAGTGCAACCGTGCCCCAGATAGGTGTCAGCACCAGTGCCCCAGATAGGTGTCAGCACCAATGCCAGTGCAGCCACACCCCAGATAGGTGTCAGCACCAATGCCAGTGCAACCACACGCAGCTAGGTGTCAGCACCAACACCAGTGCAAACACACCCCAGTTAGGTGTCAGCACCAATGCCAGGGCAACCACACCCCAGCTAGGTGACAGCACCAATGCTAGTGCAACCAGACCCCAGCTAGGCATCAGCACAAATGCCAGTGCAACCGTGCCCCAGCTAGGTGTCAGCACCAATGCCAGTGCAAACAGACCCCAGCTAGGCATCAGCACCAATACCAGTGCACCCGTGCCCCAGCTAGGTGTCAGCACCAATCCCAGTGCAACCACACCCCAGCTAGGTGTCAGCATCAACACCAGTACAACGACACTCCAGCTAGGTGTCAGCACCAACACCAGTACAACCACACTCCAGCTAGGTGTCAGCACCAATACCAGTGCAACCACACCCCAGCTAGGTGTCAGCACCAACACCAGTACAACCACACTCCAGCTAGGTGTCAGCACCAATACCAGTGCAACCACACCCCAGCTAGGTGTCAGCACCAACACCAGTGCAACCGTGCTCCAGCTAGGTGTCAGCACCAACACCAGTGCAACCACACTCCAGCTAGGTATCAGTACCAATGCTAGGGCAAACAGACCCCAGCTAGGAATCAGCACCAATGCCAGTGCACCCATGCCCCAGCTAGGCGTCACCACCAATACCAGTGCAACCACAACCCAGCCAAGTGTCAGCACCAACACCAGTGCAACCACACTCCAGCTAGGTGTCAGCACCAATGTTAGTGCAAAAAGACCCCAGCTAGGCATCAGCACCAATGCCAGTGCACCCGTGCCCCAGCTAGGTATCAACACCAATGCCAGTGCAACCACACCCCAGCTTGGTGTCAGCACCCATGCCAGTTTAACCACACCCCAGCTAGATGTCAGCACCAACATCAGTGCAATCACACCCCAGCTAGGTGTCAGCGCCAACACAAGTGCAACCACAACCCAGCTAGATGTCAGCACCAATATCAGTGCAAACATACCACAGCTAGGTGTCAGCACCAACACCAGTACAACCACACTCCAGCTAGGTGTCAGCACCAACACCAGTGCAACCACACCCCAGCTAGGTGTCAGCAACAACGCCAGTGCAACCACAGTTCAGCAAGGTGTCAGCACCAACACCAGAGCAACCACAATCCAGATATGGTGTCAGCACCAATGCCAGTGCAACCACATCCCAGCTAGGTGTCAGCCCCAACACCAGTGCAACCACACTCCAGCTAGGTGTCAGCACCAACACCAGTGCAACCGTGCCCCAGCTAGGTTTCAGCACCAATACCAATGCAACCGTGCCGCAGCTAGGCGTCAGCACCAACACAAGTGCAACCAGACCCCAGCAAGGTGTTAGAACAAACACCAGTGCAACTGTGCCCCAGCTAGGTGGCAGCACCAATGCCAGTGCAACAACACTTCAGCTATGGTGTCAGCACCAACACCAGGGGAGCCACTTCGCAGAAGGTGTCAGCACCAATGCCAGTGCAACCACACCCCAGCTAGGTGTCACCAGCAATACCAGTGCAACCACACCCCAGCTAGGAGTCGGCACCAACACCAGTGCAACAACACCCCAGCTAGGTGTCAGCACCAACACCAGTGCAACCAAACCCCAGCTAGGCGTCAACACCAACACCAGTGCAACCACACCCCAGGTAGGTGTCAGCAACAATGCCAGTGCAACCATGCTCCAGCCAGGTGTCAGAACCAGCACCAGTGCAACCACGCTCCAGCTAGGTGTCAGAACCAACACCAGTGCAACCGCACTCCAGCTAGGTGTCAGCACCAACACCAGTGCAACCACACCCCAGCTAGGTGTTAGCACCAACACCAGTGCAACCGTGCCCCAGCTAGGTTTCAGCACCAATACCAATGCAACCGTGCCGCAACTAAGCGTCAGCACCAACACCAGTGCAACCACAACCCAGCTAGGCGTCAGCACCAACACAAGTGCAACCAGACCCCAGCAAGGTGTTAGAACAAACACCAGCGCAACTGTGCCCCAGCTAGGTGGCAGCACCAATGCCAGGGCAACCCCTTCACAGATGGTGTCAGCACCAATGCCAGTGCAACCACACCCCAGAGAGGTGGCACCAGCAATACCAGTGCAACCACATCCCAGCTAGGTGTCACCACCAACAACAGTGCAACCACACTCCAGCTATGGTTTCAGCACCAATGCCAGTACAACCACCTCCCAGCTAGGTGTCAGCAGCAATGCCAGTGCAACCACACACCAGCTAGGTGCCACCACCAATACCAGTGCAACCACAATCCAGCTGGGTGTCAACACCAACACCAGTGCAAACACGCTCCAGCTAGGTGTCAGCACCAACACCAGTGCAAACACACCCCAGCTAGGTGTCAGCACCAACACCAGTGCAACCAGATGCAGCTAGGTGTCAGCACCAACACCAATGCAACCGTGCCCCAGCTAGGTGTCAGCAACAATGCCATTGCAACCACAACCCAGCCAGGCGTCAGCACCAATACCAGTGCAACCACACCCCAGCTAGGTGTCAGCACCAATGCTAGTGCAACCAGACCCCAGCTTGGCATCAGCACCAATGCCAGTGCAACCGTGCCCCAGATAGGTGTCAGCACCAGTGCCCCAGATAGGTGTCAGCACCAATGCCAGTGCAGCCACACCCCAGATAGGTGTCAGCACCAATGCCAGTGCAACCACACGCAGCTAGGTGTCAGCACCAACACCAGTGCAAACACACCCCAGTTAGGTGTCAGCACCAATGCCAGGGCAACCACACCCCAGCTAGGTGACAGCACCAATGCTAGTGCAACCAGACCACAGCTAGGCATCAGCACAAATGCCAGTGCAACCGTGCCCCAGCTAGGTGTCAGCACCAATGCCAGTGCAAACAGACCCCAGCTAGGCATCAGCACCAATACCAGTGCACCCGTGCCCCAGCTAGGTGTCAGCACCAATCCCAGTGCAACCACACCCCAGCTAGGTGTCAGCACCAACACCAGTACAACCACACTCCAGCTAGGTGTCAGCACCAACACCAGTACAACCACACTCCAGCTAGGTGTCAGCACCAATACCAGTGCAACCACACCCCAGCTAGGTGTCAGCACCAACACCAGTACAACCACACTCCAGCTAGGTGTCAGCACCAATACCAGTGCAACCACACCCCAGCTAGGTGTCAGCACCAACACCAGTGCAACCGTGCTCCAGCTAGGTGTCAGCACCAACACCAGTGCAACCACACTCCAGCTAGGTGTCAGTACCAATGCTAGGGCAAACAGACCCCAGCTAGGAATCAGCACCAATGCCAGTGCACCCATGCCCCAGCTAGGCGTCACCACCAATACCAGTGCAACCACAACCCAGCTAGGTGTCAGCACCAACACCAGTGCAACCACACTCCAGCTAGGTGTCAGCACCAATGTTAGTGCAAAAAGACCCCAGCTAGGCATCAGCACCAATGCCAGTGCATCCGTGCCCCAGCTAGGTATCAACACCAATGCCAGTGCAACCACACCCCAGCTTGGTGTCAGCACCCATTCCAGTGTAACCACACCCCAGCTAGATGTCAGCACCAACATCAGTGCAATCACACCCCAGCTAGGTGTCAGCGCCAACACAAGTGCAACCACAACCCAGCTGGATGTCAGCACCAATACCAGTGCAAACATACCACAGCTAGGTGTCAGCACCAACACCAGTGCAACCACACCCCAGTTAGGTGTCAGCACCAATGCCAGTGCAAACACACCCCAGCTAGGTGACAGCACCAATGCCAGTGCAACCACACCCCAGCTAGGTGTCAGCACCAAAACCAGTACAACCACACTCCAGCTAGGTGTCAGCACCAATAACAGTGCAACCAGACCCCAGCTAGGTGTCAGCACCAACACCATTGCAACCGTGCTCCAGCTAGGTGTCAGCACCAACACCAGTGCAACCACACTCCAGCTAGGTGTCAGCACCAATGCTAGTGCAAACAGACCCCAGCTAGGCATCAGCACCAATGCCAGTGCACCCATGCCCCAGCTAGGTGTCACCACCAATACCAGTGCAACCACACCCCAGCTAGGTGTCAGCACCAACACCAGTGCAACCAGACTCCAGATAGGTGTCAGCACCAATGTTAGTGCAAACAGACCCCAGCTAGGCATCAGCACCAATGCCAGTGCACCCGTGCCCCAGCTAGGTGTCAACACCAATGCCAGTGCAACCACAACACAGCTTGGTGTCAGCACCAATGCCAGTGTAACCACACCCCAGCTAGGTGTCAGCACCAATACCAGTGCAACCACACCCCAGCTAGTTGTCAGCACCAATACCAGTGGAACTACGCCCTAGCTAGGTGTCAGCAGCAACACCAGTGCAAACATACCACAGCTAGGTGTCAGCACCAACACCAGTGCAACCACACCCCAGCTAGGTGTCAGCACCAAAGCCAGTGCAACAACACCCCAGCCAGATGTCAGCACCAATGCCAGTGCAACCGTGCCCCAGCTAGGTGTCAGCGCCAATGCCAGTGCAACCACACTCCAGCTAGGTGTCAGCACCAACACCAGTGCAACCATGCCCCAGCTAGGTGTCAGCACCAACACCAGTGCAACCGTGCCCCAGCTAGGCATCAGCACCAACACCAGTGCAACCACACTCCAGCTAGGTGTCAGCACCAATGCGAGTGCAAACAGACCCCAGCTAGGCATCAGCACCAATGCCAATGCAACCATGCCCCAGCTAGGTGTCAGCACCAATGCCAGTGCAACCACACCCCAGCTAGGTGTCAGCACCAACACCAGTGCAACACACTCCAGCTAGGTTTCAGCACCAACACCAGTGCAACCAGGCCCGAGCTAGGTGTCAGCACCAACACCAATGAAACCGTGCCCCAGCTAGGTGTCAGCACCAACACCAGTGCAACCACACTCCAGCTAGGTGTTAGCACCAACACCAGTGCAACCACACCCCAGCTAGGTGTCAGCACCAACACCAGTGCAACCACACCCCAGGTAGGTGTCAGCAACAATGCCAGTGCAACCATGCTCCAGCCAGGTGTCAGAACCAGCACCAGTGCAACCACGCTCCAGCTAGGTGTGAGAACCAACACCAGTGCAACCGCACTCCAGCTAGGTGTCAGCACCAACACCAGTGCAACCACACCCCAGCTAGGTGTTAGCACCAACACCAGTGCAACCGTGCCCCAGCTAGGTTTCAGCACCAATACCAATGCAACCGTGCCGCAACTAAGCGTCAGCACCAACACCAGTGCAACCACAACCCAGCTAGGCGTCAGCACCAACACAAGTGCAACCAGACCCCAGCAAGGTGTTAGAACAAACACCAGCGCAACTGTGCCCCAGCTAGGTGGCAGCACCAATGCCAGGGCAACCCCTTCACAGATGGTGTCAGCACCAATGCCAGTGCAACCACACCCCAGAGAGGTGTCACCAGCAATACCAGTGCAACCACATCCCAGCTAGGTGTCACCACCAACAACAGTGCAACCACACTCAAGCTATGGTTTCAGCACCAATGCCAGTACAACCACCTCCCAGCTAGGTGTCAGCAGCAATGCCAGTGCAACCACACACCAGCTAGGTGCCACCACCAATACCAGTGCAACCACAATCCAGCTGGGTGTCAACACCAACACCAGTGCAACCACGCTCCAGCTAGGTGTCAGCACCAACACCAGTGCAAACACACCCCAGCTAGGTGTCAGCACCAACACCAGTGCAACCAGATGCAGCTAGGTGTCAGCACCAACACCAATGCAACCGTGCCCCAGCTAGGTGTCAGCAACAATGCCATTGCAACCACAACCCAGCCAGGCGTCAGCACCAATACCAGTGCAACCACACCCCAGCTAGGTGTCAGCACCAATGCCAGGGCAACAACAGCCCCAGCTAGGTGTCAGCACCAATGCTAGTGCAACCGGACCCCAGCTAGGCATCAGCACCAATGCCAGTGCAACCGTGCCCCAGATAGGTGTCAGCACCAGTGCCCCAGATAGGTGCCAGCACCAATGCCAGTGCAGCCACACCCCAGATAGGTGTCAGCACCAATGCCAGTGCAACCACACGCAGCTAGGTGTCAGCACCAACACCAGTGCAAACACACCCCAGTTAGGTGTCAGCACCAATGCCAGGGCAACCACACCCCAGCTAGGTGACAGCACCAATGCTAGTGCAACCAGACCCCAGCTAGGCATCAGCACAAATGCCAGTGCAACCGTGCCCCAGCTAGGTGTCAGCACCAATGCCAGTGCAAACAGACCCCAGCTAGGCATCAGCACCAATACCAGTGCACCCGTGCCCCAGCTAGGTGTCAGCACCAATCCCAGTGCAACCACACCCCAGCTAGGTGTCAGCACCAACACCAGTACAACCACACTCCAGCTAGGTGTCAGCACCAACACCAGTACAACCACACTCCAGCTAGGTGTCAGCACCAATACCAGTGCAACCACACCCCAGCTAGGTGTCAGCACCAACACCAGTACAACCACACTCCAGCTAGGTGTCAGCACCAATACCAGTGCAACCACACCCCAGCTAGGTGTCAGCACCAACACCAGTGCAAACGTGCTCCAGCTAGGTGTCAGCACCAACACCAGTGCAACCACACTCCAGCTAGGTGTCAGTACCAATGCTAGGGCAAACAGACCCCAGCTAGGAATCAGCACCAATGCCAGTGCACCCATGCCCCAGCTAGGCGTCACCACCAATACCAGTGCAACCACAACCCAGCTAGGTGTCAGCACCAACACCAGTGCAACCACACTCCAGCTAGGTGTCAGCACCAATGTTAGTGCAAAAAGACCCCAGCTAGGCATCAGCACCAATGCCAGTGCACCCGTGCCCCAGCTAGGTATCAACACCAATGCCAGTGCAACCACACCCCAGCTTGGTGTCAGCACCCATGCCAGTGTAACCACACCCCAGCTAGATGTCAGCACCAACATCAGTGCAATCACACCCCAGCTAGGTGTCAGCGCCAACACAAGTGCAACCACAACCCAGCTAGATGTCAGCACCAATACCAGTGCAAACATACCACAGCTAGGTGTCAGCACCAACACCAGTACAACCACACTCCAGCTAGGTGTCAGCACCAACACCAGTGCAACCACACCCCAGCTAGGTGTCAGCAACAACGCCAGTGCAACCACAGTTCAGCAAGGTGTCAGCACCAACACCAGAGCAACCACAATCCAGATATGGTGTCAGCACCAATGCCAGTGCAACCACATCCCAGCTAGGTGTCAGCCCCAACACCAGTGCAACCACACTCCAGCTAGGTGTCAGCACCAACACCAGTGCAACCGTGCCCCAGCTAGGTTTCAGCACCAATACCAATGCAACCGTGCCGCAGCTAGGCGTCAGCACCAACACAAGTGCAACCAGACCCCAGCAAGGTGTTAGAACAAACACCAGTGCAACTGTGCCCCAGCTAGGTGGCAGCACCAATGCCAGTGCAACAACACTTCAGCTATGGTGTCAGCACCAACACCAGGGGAGCCACTTCGTAGAAGGTGTCAGCACCAATGCCAGTGCAACCACACCCCAGCTAGGTGTCACCAGCAATACCAGTGCAAGCACACCCCAGCTAGGAGTCGGCACCAACACCAGTGCAACAACACCCCAGCTAGGTGTCAGCACCAACACCAGTGCAACCACACCCCAGCTAGGCGTCAACACCAACACCAGTGCAACCACACCCCAGGTAGGTGTCAGCAACAATGCCAGTGCAACCATGCTCCAGCCAGGTGTCAGAACCAGCACCAGTGCAACCACGCTCCAGCTAGGTGTCAGAACCAACACCAGTGCAACCGCACTCCAGCTAGGTGTCAGCACCAACACCAGTGCAACCACACCCCAGCTAGGTGTTAGCACCAACACCAGTGCAACCGTGCCCCAGCTAGGTTTCAGCACCAATACCAATGCAACCGTGCCGCAACTAAGCGTCAGCACCAACACCAGTGCAACCACAACCCAGCTAGGCGTCAGCACCAACACCAGTGCAACCAGATGCAGCTAGGTGTCAGCACCAACACCAATGCAACCGTGCCCCAGCTAGGTGTCAGCAACAATGCCATTGCAACCACAACCCAGCCAGGCGTCAGCACCAATACCAGTGCAACCACACCCCAGCTAGGTGTCAGCACCAATGCCAGGGCAACAACAGCCCCAGCTAGGTGTCAGCACCAATGCTAGTGCAACCGGACCCCAGCTAGGCATCAGCACCAATGCCAGTGCAACCGTGCCCCAGATAGGTGTCAGCTCCAGTGCCCCAGATAGGTGTCAGCACCAATGCCAGTGCAGCCACACCCCAGATAGGTGTCAGCACCAATGCCAGTGCAACCACACGCAGCTAGGTGTCAGCACCAACACCAGTGCAAACACACCGCAGTTAGGTGTCAGCACCAATGCCAGGGCAACCACACCCCAGCTAGGTGACAGCACCAATGCTAGTGCAACCAGACCCCAGCTAGGCATCAGCACAAATGCCAGTGCAACCGTGCCCCAGCTAGGTGTCAGCACCAATGCCAGTGCAAACAGACCCCAGCTAGGCATCAGCACCAATACCAGTGCACCCGTGCCCCAGCTAGGTGTCAGCACCAATCCCAGTGCAACCACACCCCAGCTAGGTGTCAGCACCAACACCAGTACAACCACACTCCAGCTAGGTGTCAGCACCAACACCAGTACAACCACACTCCAGCTAGGTGTCAGCACCAATACCAGTGCAACCACACCCCAGCTAGGTGTCAGCACCAACACCAGTACAACCACACTCCAGCTAGGTGTCAGCACCAATACCAGTGCAACCACACCCCAGCTAGGTGTCAGCACCAACACCAGTGCAACCGTGCTCCAGCTAGGTGTCAGCACCAACACCAGTGCAACCACACTCCAGCTAGGTGTCAGTACCAATGCTAGGGCAAACAGACCCCAGCTAGGAATCAGCACCAATGCCAGTGCACCCATGCCCCAGCTAGGCGTCACCACCAATACCAGTGCAACCACAACCCAGCTAGGTGTCAGCACCAACACCAGTGCAACCACACTCCAGCTAGGTGTCAGCACCAATGTTAGTGCAAAAAGACCCCAGCTAGGCATCAGCACCAATGCCAGTGCACCCGTGCCCCAGCTAGGTATCAACACCAATGCCAGTGCAACCACACCCCAGCTTGGTGTCAGCACCCATGCCAGTGTAACCACACCCCAGCTAGATGTCAGCACCAACATCAGTGCAATCACACCCCAGCTAGGTGTCAGCGCCAACACAAGTGCAACCACAACCCAGCTAGATGTCAGCACCAATACCAGTGCAAACATACCACAGCTAGGTGTCAGCACCAACACCAGTACAACCACACTCCAGCTAGGTGTCAGCACCAACACCAGTGCAACCACACCCCAGCTAGGTGTCAGCAACAACGCCAGTGCAACCACAGTTCAGCAAGGTGTCAGCACCAACACCAGAGCAACCACAATCCAGATATGGTGTCAGCACCAATGCCAGTGCAACCACATCCCAGCTAGGTGTCAGCCCCAACACCAGTGCAACCACACTCCAGCTAGGTGTCAGCACCAACACCAGTGCAACTGTGCCCCAGCTAGGTTTCAGCACTGTTGTGTATGTAATATGTGTGCTACTTTGAACCTATGGACAGGACTGCACTACTTGTTGGGCGTAGTGATACGCAGTACCACTCCTGGCCATAGGGGTATAAATAGTACTGTGGGTACTGATCCCCCTCAGTTCCCGCCTGTGGGCATGAAGTAAAGACCTATGTGCAGTCCCTACCTCCAAGCAGTAAAGGCCTGTTTGAGTTATACGTTTAAGTCTTTGTGTTAATTGTTCAATACAATACACATACTTAACACTGGCGACGAGTCAGGCTCTTACCCTGCGGCAGTTATTCCAGGCGGCTTCGTCCAAAGACAGGACGTTGAAGAGAGGTTTCAATCCTCAACACCCCACTCAAAACTGAAGGGCAGCAGAAATCCTGACAGCTTCCAGCGACTGGAAGGGACAGGCATTAGGACCCTGAAGCCTCCATCAGCTTGTGAACCGGAGTAAAGACAGGACTGGGGAAGAGAGAGAGGTAGGGCGATAGCGATCGGCAGATAAGGGCCGGGCCGCTTTGAAGTGAGGGGCGCAGCCGGGCCAGCGATCGGGACCAAAGATAAGAGCCGCACTCGGACTGAAAGGCGCGGCGGCTGCAGAAGCTCAAGGTGCGAGAGTCGCGGTGCACAGCGCGGGCTATCGATCGCGGCGAAGATAAGGGCCGCACTCGAGGGCTGAAGGGAGATGGCGTCGGGGGACGGGTGAAGACCGCCAAGCGCGGGAAAACCGCCATTTTGTGGGCGGAGGACGACGGCAAGAGCGGGAAGCCGCCATCTTTGATAACAAGTAAAGAAAATAAAATCTGAGAAATTGCAAATCTACAATGCCTAAACACGGGAATATTAGCACCTTTGATAGTGACCTCGAAGATTGGGCCATATATGTTGAAAGAGTAAAAAATTATTGTAAGGCCAATAAAATTCGTGACCAAGATAAAGCTCTAACATTATTAAATTTAATGGGTGCGAAGACGTACGGGCAATTGAAACACCTGTTATCACCAGATGAACCGGCGGATAAGACGTTCGATGAGATTGTTACTGTCCTGAAAGATCATCTAAACCCCACGCCGCTGATGCTAGCGGAACGATTTAAATTTTACGACAGAAGGCAGCTACAGCATGAAAGCAATGCTGAATATTTGCTGGAATTGCATAAATTAGCGAAATATTGCCAGTTTGGAACGGGATTGACAGATGCACTACGAGACAAATTTGTGTGTGGTTTATTTAAACAGGATACACAAAAGCGACTGCTCGAGGAGAATGAGCTGACGCTTGAGAAGGCGGTCACTATGGCAGCAGCACACGAAGCCGCAGCGAGAGGCACGGCAGTAATGCAGCTACGGTCACCGGAGCTCAGTGCACACAAATTGGGTGTGAGTTCTGGCAAATGTTATCGTTGTGGAAAGACAACGCATGATCAGAACCAGTGTTGGTTTAAAAACCAAGAATGTAGAACTTGTGGTAGGCTTGGACATATAGCTAGAGTATGCAGGTCAGGGAAGAAGACCAGCAACAAGAAGTCACCGCAAGGAAAATACGCAAAGGTACACAAGGTGACCGAACAGGAGTCCGATTCAGACGCTAGCAGTAATGAACTGGCTAGCTTAAGCTGTAATGAACTGGCTAGCTTAAGAGTACTCAACGCTGGTAAGGGTGCAGACCTCCAGACAATTTGGGTCACTCTTCAGATAGAAGGAGTCCAAGTAAAACTGGAATTGGACACTGGATCGGCATTGACGGTCATAAATAAGAAAGATTACGGAAAGTTATTCCAACATATTCCCCTACAGGATACGGGGATTATATTGAAAACATACACGGGGCAAAGAGTGTACCCCATCGGGAAAATAGAGGTTGCAGTGGCCCACAAGGGCGAAGACAGTCAAATAATGGACTTATATGTGATATCTGAAGGAGGTCCTCCACTACTAGGACGGGAGTGGATTAGGAAAATGAATATGGACTGGCATTTCCTACAAACAATAACGAGTGAGAACTCGGTGAAGATAGTCGGCCCAGACTCTGGAACGGATGATGGTAAGCCCAACTCAGGTGCAAAAGACAAAGTTTCAGCACAGAATTCCACTGAGCAACAACAACATAGTTTAACTGTGGATTCTGAGTCTGGCAAGTCTACTGATGTGCCCATTTCTGAGGGACACCGGGCTCGAACTCAACTCCATTTCAAACTACAACAGCAATTAGAACAAATGCTTCGCCGTTTTGAGCAAGAGTTGAATGCAACGAAAGAGTTCTTTGATATAGAGTTGGAGAATCTGGAAAGACAACAGAAGCAGCTGATGGAGAAAATGGAGCAGGAGCACACAAAACGTCTGATGTCAGAGGAGTTAACGGTCAGCCAACTCCTGCATATGCTGAAGGACAGGACTCTGAAATGGGAAAAACTTGAACATGAACTTCAATATTCAAACGAAAGGGGTTCGGAGCTCTCAAAGGTTATTGGAAGAGCTGAGGTGGCAACACAGACTGAGATGACTGCAACAGAGCAGCCCTTGGATGCCAAAAGTACGCTGACTCACGTCAACGTAGAACAACAGACCGCTGAAACAGCTGCTCCGGTAGAGGGATTGCATAGTCCGATCAATCAATCTCCAAAGGAAGTTGAAGTATTAAAATCACAAATGAGGTCACTAGTAAACGACTTGCTGAAAGCCCAGAAAATGCTGGATGCAGAGGTACACATGAAGAAGTCTCTTCAGGAAAGATGTCTGGATTTGGAACAAGAGCTGGCTAACGTCCAGCTAGGTATGGAGGAAATAGACGACCCTCTCACTGGTCTAGCTCAGGACGACACCGAATATTACGATGTCCTGTCCTGCCCAGCTCGTAACTTCGACTCCCAAAGTGCAGAAATCATGGAGGAGCACCAAAAGTCTACGGAACATCGGGAGAAGCTGGCTCTACGACGGAAACAGGAGGAAGAGAAGGAGGAACTGCGCATGCAGCTGGCAGCTGTGGCAGCTGACAATGGAGCCCAGAGAATCTCCAAGAAGCAGAAAAGGAAAAGTAAAAACAGAAGATGACCCATCTGAACCATTATCACCTCTACCAGATCACACACGTGGTCCCTCCGAACGGAGCCAATTCAGTTCGGAAGTTCAAACTGTTAAATCCATGGAAGGACTATTGAATGAGTCACTCTAGCAACGTGAACCGACTACACCACAGAGATTGAATCTGTGAACTGTTTTCCGCAGAGACTGAATCTGTGATCTGTTTTTGACATGAAGTTATCTATGTATTTATGTTATTCTGTTATGTAAACCTGAAGTTATATATGTATATATGTTATTACGTTATGTTAAATGGGGAGATGACTGTAAAGCTAGGAAGGGAGGAATGTTGTGTATGTAATATGTGTGCTACTTTGAACCTATGGACAGGACTGCACTACTTGTTGGGCGTAGTGATACGCAGTACCACTCCTGGCCATAGGGGTATAAATAGTACTGTGGGTACTGATCCCCCTCAGTTCCCGCCTGTGGGCATGAAGTAAAGACCTATGTGCAGTCCCTACCTCCAACCAGTAAAGGCCTGTTTGAGTTATACGTTTAAGTCTTTGTGTTAATTGTTCAATACAATACACATACTTAACAAGCACCAATACCAATGCAACCGTGCCGCAGCTAGGCGTCAGCACCAACACAAGTGCAACCAGACCCCAGCAAGGTGTTAGAACAAACACCAGTGCAACTGTGCCCCAGCTAGGTGGCAGCACCAATGCCAGTGCAACAACACTTCAGCTATGGTGTCAGCACCAACACCAGGGGAGCCACTTCGCAGAAGGTGTCAGCACCAATGCCAGTGCAACCACACCCCAGCTAGGTGTCACCAGCAATACCAGTGCAACCACACCCCAGCTAGGAGTCGGCACCAACACCAGTGCAACAACACCCCAGCTAGGTGTCAGCACCAACACCAGTGCAACCACACCCCAGCTAGGCGTCAACACCAACACCAGTGCAACCACACCCCAGGTAGGTGTCAGCAACAATGCCAGTGCAACCATGCTCCAGCCAGGTGTCAGAACCAGCACCAGTGCAACCACGCTCCAGCTAGGTGTGAGAACCAACGCCAGTGCAACCGCACTCCAGCTAGGTGTCAGCACCAACACCAGTGCAACCACACCCCAGCTAGGTGTTAGCACCAACACCAGTGCAACCGTGCCCCAGCTAGGTTTCAGCACCAATACCAATGCAACCGTGCCGCAACTAAGCGTCAGCACCAACACCAGTGCAACCACAACCCAGCTAGGCGTCAGCACCAACACAAGTGCAACCAGACCCCAGCAAGGTGTTAGAACAAACACCAGCGCAACTGTGCCCCAGCTAGGTGGCAGCACCAATGCCAGGGCAACCCCTTCACAGATGGTGTCAGCACCAATGCCAGTGCAACCACACCTCAGAGAGGTGTCACCAGCAATACCAGTGCAACCACATCCCAGCTAGGTGTCACCACCAACAACAGTGCAACCACACTCCAGCTATGGTTTCAGCACCAATGCCAGTACAACCACCTCCCAGCTAGGTGCCACCACCAATACCAGTGCAACCACAATCCAGCTGGGTGTCAACACCAACACCAGTGCAAACACGCTCCAGCTAGGTGTCAGCACCAACACCAGTGCAAACACACCCCAGCTAGGTGTCAGCACCAACACCAGTGCAACCAGATGCAGCTAGGTGTCAGCACCAACACCAATGCAACCGTGCCCCAGCTAGGTGTCAGCAACAATGCCATTGCAACCACAACCCAGCCAGGCGTCAGCACCAATACCAGTGCAACCACACCCCAGCTAGGTGTCAGCACCAATGCCAGGGCAACAACAGCCCCAGCTAGGTGTCAGCACCAATGCTAGTGCAACCGGACCCCAGCTAGGCATCAGCACCAATGCCAGTGCAACCGTGCCCCAGATAGGTGTCAGCACCAGTGCCCCAGATAGGTGTCAGCACCAATGCCAGTGCAGCCACACCCCAGATAGGTGTCAGCACCAATGCCAGTGCAACCACACGCAGCTAGGTGTCAGCACCAACACCAGTGCAAACACACCCCAGTTAGGTGTCAGCACCAATGCCAGGGCAACCACACCCCAGCTAGGTGACAGCACCAATGCTAGTGCAACCAGACCCCAGCTAGGCATCAGCACAAATGCCAGTGCAACCGTGCCCCAGCTAGGTGTCAGCACCAATGCCAGTGCAAACAGACCCCAGCTAGGCATCAGCACCAATACCAGTGCACCCGTGCCCCAGTTAGGTGTCAGCACCAATCCCAGTGCAACCACACCCCAGCTAGGTGTCAGCACCAACACCAGTACAACCACACTCCAGCTAGGTGTCAGCACCAACACCAGTACAACCACACTCCAACTAGGTGTCAGCACCAATACCAGTGCAACCACACCCCAGCTAGGTGTCAGCACCAACACCAGTACAACCACACTCCAGCTAGGTGTCAGCACCAATACCAGTGCAACCACACCCCAGCTAGGTGTCAGCACCAACACCAGTGCAACCGTGCTCCAGCTAGGTGTCAGCACCAACACCAGTGCAACCACACTCCAGCTAGGTGTCAGTACCAATGCTAGGGCAAACAGACCCCAGCTAGGAATCAGCACCAATGCCAGTGCACCCATGCCCCAGCTAGGCGTCACCACCAATACCAGTGCAACCACAACCCAGCTAGGTGTCAGCACCAACACCAGTGCAACCACACTCCAGCTAGGTGTCAGCACCAATGTTAGTGCAAAAAGACCCCAGCTAGGCATCAGCACAAATGCCAGTGCACCCGTGCCCCAGCTAGGTATCAACACCAATGCCAGTGCAACCACACCCCAGCTTGGTGTCAGCACCCATGCCAGTGTAACCACACCCCAGCTAGATGTCAGCACCAACATCAGTGCAATCACACCCCAGCTAGGTGTCAGCGCCAACACAAGTGCAACCACAACCCAGCTGGATGTCAGCACCAATACCAGTGCAAACATACCACAGCTAGGTGTCAGCACCAACACCAGTGCAACCACACCCCAGTTAGGTGTCAGCACCAATGCCAGTGCAAACACACCCCAGCTAGGTGACAGCACCAATGCCAGTGCAACCACACCCCAGCTAGGTGTCAGCACCAAAACCAGTACAACCACACTCCAGCTAGGTGTCAGCACCAATAACAGTGCAACCAGACCCCAGCTAGGTGTCAGCACCAACACCAGTGAAACCAAACTCCAGCTAGGTGTCAGCACCAACACCAGTGCAACCACACTCCAGCTAGGTGTCAGCACCAATGCTAGTGCAAACAGACCCCAGCTAGGCATCAGCACCAATGCCAGTGCACCCATGCCCCAGCTAGGTGTCACCACCAATACCAGTGCAACCACACCCCAGCTAGGTGTCAGCACCAACACCAGTGCAACCAGACTCCAGATAGGTGTCAGCACCAATGTTAGTGCAAACAGACCCCAGCTAGGCATCAGCACCAATGCCAGTGCACCCGTGCCCCAGCTAGGTGTCAACACCAATGCCAGTGCAACCACAACCCAGCTTGGTGTCAGCACCAATGCCAGTGTAACCACACCCCAGCTAGGTGTCAGCACCAATACCAGTGCAACCACACCCCAGCTAGTTGTCAGCACCAATACCAGTGGAACTACGCCCTAGCTAGGTGTCAGCAGCAACACCAGTGCAAACATACCACAGCTAGGTGTCAGCACCAACACCAGTGCAACCACACCCCAGCTAGGTGTCAGCACCAAAGCCAGTGCAACCACACCCCAGCCAGATGTCAGCACCAATGCCAGTGCAACCGTGCCCCAGCTAGGTGTCAGCGCCAATGCCAGTGCAACCACACTCCAGCTAGGTGTCAGCACCAACACCAGTGCAACCATGCCCCAGCTAGGTGTCAGCACCAACACCAGTGCAACCATGCCCCAGCTAGGTGTCAGCACCAATGCCAGTGCAACCACACCCCAGCTAGGTGTCAGCACCAACACCAGTGCAACACACTCCAGCTAGGTTTCAGCACCAACACCAGTGCAACCAGGCCCGAGCTAGGTGTCAGCACCAACACCAGTGAAACCGTGCCCCAGCTAGGTGTCAGCACCAACACCAGTGCAACCACACTCCAGCTAGGTGTTAGCACCAACACCAGTGCAACCACACCCCAGCTAGGTGTCAGCACCAACACCAGTGCAACCATGCACCAGCTAGGCATCAGCACCAACACCAGTACAACCACACCCCAGCTAGGTGTCAGCACCAACACCAGTGAAACCAAACTCCAGCTAGGCATCAGCACAAATGCCAGTGCAACTGTGCCCCAGCTGGGTGTCAGCACCAATGCCAGTGCAACCACATCCCAGCTAGGAGTCAGCACCAACACCAGTGCATCCGTGCCCCAGCTAGGCGTCAGCACCAACACCAATGCAACCACACTCCAGCTAGTTGTCAGCACCAATGCTAGTGCAAACAGACCCCAGCTAGGCATCAGCACCAATACCAGTGCACCCGTGCCCCAGCTAGGTGTCAGCACCAATGCCAGTGCAATCACACCCCAGCTAGGTGTCAGCACCAATGCTAGTGCAAACAGACCCCAGCTGGCACCAGCACCAATGCCAGTGCACCCGTGCCCCTGCTAGCTGTTACCTCCAATACCAGTGCAACCACACCCCAGCTAGCTGTCACCACCAATACCAGTGCAACCACACCCCAGCTAGATGTCAGCACCAACACCAGTGCAACCGTGCTCCAGCTAGGTGTCAGCACCAACACCAGTGCAACCACACTCCAGCTAGGTGTCAGCACCAATGCTCGTGCAAACAGACCCCAGCTAGGAATCAGCACCAATGCCAGTGCACCCATGCCCCAGCTAGGTGTCACCACCAATACCAGTGCAACCACAACCCAGCTAGGTGTCAGCACCAACACCAGTGCAACCACACTCCAGCTAGGTGTCAGCACCAATGTTAGTGAAAACAGAACCCAGCTAGGCATCAGCACCAATGCCAGTGCACCCGTGCCCCAGCTAGGTGTCAGCACCAACACCAGTGCAAACATACCACAGCTAGGTGTCAGCACCAAAACCAGTGCAACCACACCCCAGCTAGGTGTCAGCACCCAAGCCAGTGCAACTACAGCCCAGCTAGATATCAGCACCAATGCCAGTGCAACCACACCCCAGGTAGGTGTCAGCACCAACACCAGTGCAACCAAACCCCAGCTAGGTGTCAGCACCAACACCAGTGCAACCACACCCCAGTTAGGTGTCAGCAGCAATGCCAGTGCAACCACACCCCAGCTAGGTGACAGCACCAATGCCAGTGCAACCACACCCCAGCTAGGTGTCAGCACCAAAACCAGTACAACCACACTCCAGCTAGGTGTCAGCACCAATACCAGTGCAACCACACCCCAGCTAGGTGTCAGCACCAACAGCATTGCACCCGTGCTCCAGCTAGGTGTCAGCACCAACACCAGTGCAACCACACTGCAGCTAGGTGTCAGCACCAATGCTAGTGCAAACAGACCCCAGCAAGGCATCAGCACCAATGCCAGTGCACCCATGCCCCAGCTACGTGACACCACCAATACCAGTGCAACCACACCCCAGCTAGGTGTCAGCACCAACACCAGTGCAATCACACCCCAGCTAGGTGTCAGACCCAACACAAGTGCAAGCACAACCCAGCTAGGTGTCAGCACCAATACCAGTGCAACCACAACCCAGCTAGGTGTCAGCACCAATACCAGTGCAACCACACCCCAGCTAGGTGTCAGCACTAATACCAGTGCAACTACGCCCCAGCTAGGTGTCAGCACCAACACCAGTGCAAACATACCACAGCTAGGTGTCAGCACCAATACCAGTGCAACCACACCCCCAGCTAGGTGTCAGCACCAAAGCCAGTGCAACCACACCCCAGCTAGATGTCAGCACCAATGCTAGTGCAACCAGACCCCAGCTAGGCAGCAGCACCAATGCCAGTGCAACCGTGCCCCAGCTAGGTGTCAGCGCCAATGCCAGTGCAATCACACTCCAGCTAGGTGTCAGCACCAACACCAGTGCAACCATCCCCCAGCTAGGTGTCAGCACCAACACCAGTGCAACACACTCCAGCTAGGTTTCAGCACCAACACCAGTGCAACCATGCCCGAGCTAGGTGTCAGCACCAACACCAGTGCAACCGTGCCCCAGCTAGGTGTCAACACCAACACCAGCGCAACCACACTCCAGCTAGATGTTAGCACCAACACTAGTGCAACCACACCCCAGCTAGGTGTCAGCACCAACACCAGTGCAACCATGCACCAGCTAGGCATCAGCACTAACACCAGTAAAACCACACCCCAGGTAGATGTCAGCACCAACACCAGTGAAACCAAACACCAGCTAGGTGTCTGCAACAATGCCAGTGAAACCACACCTCAGCTAGGTGTCAGCACCAATGCCAATGCAACCGTGTCCCAGCTAGGTGTCAGCACCAACACCAGTGAATCCACACACCAGCTAAGTGTCAGCACCATCACCAGTGCAACCATGCCCCAGCTAGGTGTCAGCACCAATGCCAGTGCAACCACACCCCAGCTAGGTGTCAGCACCAACACCAGTGCAGCAACACCTGAGCTAGGTGTCAGCACCAACACCAGTGCAACCACACCCCAGCTAAGCGTCAACACCAACACCAGTGAAACCATGCTCCAGCTAGGAGTCAGCACCAACACCAGTGCAACCACGCTCCAGCTAGGTGTCAGCACCAACACTAGTGCAAACGTGCCCCAGCTAGGCTTCAGCACCAATACCAGTGCATCCATGCCGCAGCTAGGCGTCAGCACCAACACAAGTGCAACCAGACCCCAGCCACGTCTTAGCACAAATACCAGTGCAACCACACCCCAACTAGATGTCAGCACAAATGCCAGTTCAACCACACCCCAGCTAGGTGTCAGCACCAACACCAGTGCAACCACGCTCCAGCTAGGTTTCAGCACCAACATCAACGCAACCAAATTTCAGCTAGGTGTCAGCACCAACACCAGTGCAACCACACTTCAGCTAGGTGTCAGCACCAACTCCAGTGCAACCTCACTTCAGCTATGGTGTGAGCACCAACACCAGTGCAACCACATCCCAGCTAGGTGTCAGCACCAACACCAGTGCAACCACGCTCCAGCCATGTGTCAGCACCAACACCAGTGCAATGACACCCCAGCTAGGTGTCAGCACCAAAACCAGTGCAACCGTGCCCCAGCTAGGTGTCAGCACCAATACCAGTGCAACCGTACCCCAGCTAGGTGTCAGCACCAACACCAGTGCAACCAGACCCCAGCTAGGTGTCAGCACCAACACCAATGCAACCGTGCGCCAGCTAGGTGTCAGCACCAATGCCATTGCAACCACAACCCAGCCAGGCGTCAGCACCAATACCAGTGCAACCACACCCCAGCTAGGTGTCAGCACCAATGCCAGGGCAACAACAGCCCCAGATAGGTGTCAGCACCAATGCTAGTGCAACCGGACCCAAGCTAGGCATCAGCACCAATGCCAGTGCAACCGTGCCCCAGATAGGTGTCAGCACCAATGCCAGTGCAACCACACGCAGCTAGGTGTCAGCACCAAGACCAGTGCAACCACACCCCAGTTAGGTGTCAGCACCAATGCCAGTGCAACCACAACCCAGCTAGGTGACAGCACCAATGCTAGTGCAACCAGACCCCAGCTAGGCATCAGCACAAATGCCAGTGCAACCGTGCCCCAGCTAGGTGTCAGCACCAATGCCAGTGCAACCACATCCCAGCGAGGAGTCAGCACCAACACCAGTGCATCCGTGCCCCAGCTAGGCGTCAGCACCAACACCAATCCAACCACACTCCAGCTAGGTGTCAGCACCAATGCTAGTGCAAACAGACCCCAGCTAGGCATCAGCACCAATGCCAGTGCACCCGTGCCCCAGCTAGGTGTCAGCGCCAATGTCAGTGCAACCACACCCCAGCTAGGTGTCAGCACCAATGCTAGTGCAAACAGACCACAGCTAGGCATCAGCACCAATGCCAGTGCACCCGTGCCCCAGCTAGGGGTCAGCACCAATGCCAGTGCAACCACACCCCAGCTAGGTCTCAGCACCAACACCAGTACAACCTCACTCCAGCTAGGTGTCAGCACCAATACCAGTGCAACCACACCCCAGCTCGGTGTCAGCACCAACACCAGTGCAACCGTGCTCCAGCTAGGTGTCAGCACCAAGACCAGTGCAACCACACTCCAGCTAGGTGTCAGCACCAACACCAGTGCAACCGTGCTCCAGCTAGGTGTCAGCACCAAGACCAGTGCAACCACACTCCAGATAGGTGTCAGCATCAATGATAGTGCAAACAGACCCCAGCTAGGAATCAGCACCAATGCCAGTGCACCCATGCCCCAGCTAGGTGTCACCACCAATACCAGTGCAACCACAACCCAGCTAGGTGTCAGCACCAACACCAGTGCAACCACACTCCAGCTAGGTGTCAGCACCAATGTTAGTGCAAACAGACCACAGCTAGGCATCAGCACCAATGCCAGTGCACCCGTGCCACAGCTAGGTATCAACACCAAGGCCAGTGCAAGCACACCGAGCTTGGTGTCAGCACCCATGCCAGTGTAACCACACTCCAGCTAGATGTCAGCACCAATACCAGTGCAACCACACCCCAGCTAGGTGTCAGCACCAAAACCAGTGCAACTACGCCCCAGGTAGGTGTCAGCACCAACACCAGTGCAAACATACCACAGCTAGGTGTCAGCACCAAAACCAGTGCAACCACACCCCAGCTAGGTGTCAGCACCAAAGCCAGCACAACCACACTCCAGCTAGGTGTCAGCACCAATAACAGTGCAACCAGACCCCAGCTAGGTGTCAGCACCAACACCATTGCAACCGTGCTCCAGCTAGGTGTCAGCACCAACACCAGTGCAACCACACTCCAGCTAGGTGTCAGCACCAATGCTAGTGAACCCGTGCCCCAGCTAGGTGTCAGCGCCAATGTCAGTGCAACCACACCCCAGCTAGGTGTCAGCACCAATGCTAGTGCAAACAGACCACAGCTAGGCATCAGCACCAATGCCAGTGCACCCGTGCCCCAGCTAGGGGTCAGCACCAATGCCAGTGCAACCACACCCCAGCTAGGTGTCAGCACCAACACCAGTACAACCTCACTCCAGCTAGGTGTCAGCACCAAAAGCAGTGCAACCACACCCCAGCTAGGTGTCAGCACCAACACCAGTGCAACCGTGCTCCAGCTAGGTGTCAGCACCAAGACCAGTGCAACCACACTCCAGCTAGGTGTCAGCACCAACACCAGTGCAACCGTGCTCCAGCTAGGTGTCAGCACCAAGACCAGTGCAACCACACTCCAGATAGGTGTCAGCACCAATGATAGTGCAAAAAGACCCCAGCTAGGAATCAGCACCAATGCCAGTGCACCCATGCCCCAGCTAGGTGTCACCACCAATACCAGTGCAACCACAACCCACCTAGGTGTCAGCACCAACACCAGTGCAACCACACTCCAGCTAGGTGTCAGCACCAATGTTAGTGCAAACAGACCCCAGCTAGGCATCAGCACCAATGCCAGTGCACCCGTGCCACAGCTAGGTATCAACACCAATGCCAGTGCAAGCACACCGAGCTTGGTGTCAGCACCCATGCCAGTGTAAACACACCCCAGCCAGATGTCAGCACCAATACCAGTGCAACCACACCCCAGCTAGGTGTCAGCACCAAAACCAGTGCAACTACGCCCCAGGTAGGTGTCAGCACCAACACCAGTGCAAACATACCACAGCTAGGTGTCAGCACCAAAACCAGTGCAACCACACCCCAGCTAGGTGTCAGCACCAAAGCCAGTACAACCACACTCCAGCTAGGTGTCAGCACCAATAATAGTGCAACCAGACCCCAGCTAGGTGTCAGCACCAACACCATTGCAACCGTGCTCCAGCTAGGTGTCAGCACCAACACCAGTGCAACCACACTCCAGCTAGGTGTCAGCACCAATGCTAGTGCAAACAGACCCCAGCTAGGCATCAGCACCAATGCCAGTGCACCCATGCCCCAGCTAGGTGTCACCACCAATACCAGTGCAACCACACCCCAGCTAGGTGTCAGCACCAACACCAGTGCAACCAGACTCCAGATAGGTGTCAGCACCAAGGTTAGTGCAAACAGACCCCAGCTAGGCATCAGCACCAATGCCAGTGCACCCATGCCCCAGCTAGCTGTCAACACCAATGCCAGTGCAACCACAACCCAGTTTGGTGTCAGCACCAATGCCAGTGTAACCACACCCCAGCTAGGTGTCAGCACCAATACCAGTGCAATCACACCCCAGCTAGTTATCAGCACCAATACCAGTGGAACTACGCCCTAACTTGGTGTCAGCAGCAACACCAGTGCAAACATACCACAGCTAGGTGTCAGCACCAACACCAGTGCAACCACACCGCAGCTAGGTGTCAGCACCAAAGCCAGTGCAACCACACCCCAGCTCGATGTCAGCACCATTGCCAGTGCAACCGTGCCCCAGCTAGGTGTCAGCGCCAATGCCAGTGCAACCACACTCCAGCTAGGTGTCAGCACCAACACCAGTGCAACCATGCCCCAGCTAGGTGTCAGCACCAACACCAGTGCAACCGTGCCCCAGCTAGGCGTCAGCACCAACACCAGTGCAACCACACTCCAGCTAGGTGTCAGCACCAATGCGAGTGCAAACAGACCCCAGCTAGGCATCAGCACCAATGCCAATGAAACCGTGCCCCAGCTAGGTGTCAGCACCAATGGCAGTGCAACCACACCCCAGATAGGTGTCAGCACCAACACCAGTGCAACACACTCCAGCTAGGTTTCAGCACCAACACCAGTGCAACCATGCCCGAGCTAGGTGTCAGCACCAACACCAGTGCAACCGTGCCCCAGCTAGGTGTCAGCACCAACACCAGTGCAACCACACTCCAGCTAGGTGTTAGCACCAACACCAGTGCAACCACACCCCAGCTAGGTGTCAGCACCAACACCAGTGCAACCATGCACCAGCTAGACATCAGCACCAACAGCAGTACAACCACACCCCAGCTAGGTGTCAGCACCAACACCAGTGAAACCAAACTCCAGCTAGGCATCAGCACAAATGCCAGTGCAACTGTGCCCCAGCTAGGTGTCAGCACCAATGCTCGTGCAACCACACCCCAGCTAGGTGTCAGCACCAACACCAGTGCAACCATGCACCAGCTAGACATCAGCACCAACACCAGTACAACCACACCCCAGCTAGGTGTCAGCACCAACACCAGTGAAACCAAACTCCAGCTGGGTGTCAGCACCAACACCAGTGCAACCACACTCCAGCTAGGTGTCAGCACCAATGCTCGTGCAAACAGACCCCAGATAGGAATCAGCACCAATGCCAGTGCACCCATGCCCCAGCTAGGTGTCACCACCAATACCAGTGCAACCACAACCCAGCTAGGTGTCAGCACCAACACCAGTGCAACCACACTCCAGCTAGGTGTCAGCACCAATAATAGTGCAACCAGACCCCAGCTAGGTGTCAGCACCAACACCATTGCAACCGTGCTCCAGCTAGGTGTCAGCACCAACACCAGTGCAACCACACTCCAGCTAGGTGTCAGCACCAATGCTAGTGCAAACAGACCCCAGCTAGGCATCAGCACCAATGCCAGTGCACCCATGCCCCAGCTAGGTGTCACCACCAATACCAGTGCAACCACACCCCAGCTAGGTGTCAGCACCAACACCAGTGCAACCAGTCTCCAGATAGGTGTCAGCACCAAGGTTATTGCAAACAGACCCCAGCTAGGCATCAGCACCAATGCCAGTGCACCCATGCCCCAGCTAGGTGTCAACACCAATGCCAGTGCAACCACAACCCAGCTTGGTGTCAGCACCAATGCCAGTGTAACCACACCCCAGCTAGGTGTCAGCACCAATACCAGTGCAACCACACCCCAGCTAGTTATCAGCACCAATACCAGTGGAACTACGCCCTAACTTGGTGTCAGCAGCAACACCAGTGCAAACATACCACAGCTAGGTGTCAGCACGAACACCAGTGCAACCACACCCCAGCTAGGTGTCAGCACCAAAGCCAGTGCAACCACACCCCAGCTCAATGTCAGCACCATTGCCAGTGCAACCGTGCCCCAGCTAGGTGTCAGCGCCAATGCCAGTGCAACCACACTCCAGCTAGGTGTCAGCACCAACACCAGTGCAACCATGCCCCAGCTAGGTGTCAGCACCAACACCAGTGCAACCGTGCCCCAGCTAGGCGTCAGCACCAACACCAGTGCAACCACACTCCAGCTAGTTGTCAGCACCAATGCGAGTGCAAACAGACCCCAGCTAGGCATCAGCACCAATGCCAATGCAACCGTGCCCCAGCTAGGTGTCAGCACCAATGGCAGTGCAACCACACCCCAGATAGGTGTCAGCACCAACACCAGTGCAACACACTCCAGCTAGGTTTCAGCACCAACACCAGTGCAACCATGCCCGAGCTAGGTGTCAGCACCAACACCAGTGCAACCGTGCCCCAGCTAGGTGTCAGCACCAACACCAGTGCAACCACACTCCAGCTAGGTGTTAGCACCAACACCAGTGCAACCACACCCCAGCTAGGTGTCAGCACCAACACCAGTGCAACCATGCACCAGCTAGACATCAGCACCAACACCAGTACAACCACACCCCAGCTAGGTGTCAGCACCAACACCAGTGAAACCAAACTCCAGCTAGGCATCAGCACAAATGTCAGTGCAACTGTGCCCCAGCTAGGTGTCAGCACCAATGCTCGTGCAACCACACCCCAGCTAGGTGTCAGCACCAACACCAGTGCAACCATGCACCAGCTAGACATCAGCACCAACACCAGTACAACCACACCCCAGCTAGGTGTCAGCACCAACACCAGTGAAACCAAACTCCAGCTAGGTGTCAGCACCAACACCAGTGCAACCACACTCCAGCTAGGTGTCAGCACCAATGCTCGTGCAAACAGACCCCAGCTAGGAATCAGCACCAATGCCAGTGCACCCATGCCCCAGCTAGGTGTCACCACCAATACCAGTGCAACCACAACCCAGCTAGGTGTCAGCACCAACACCAGTGCAACCACACTCCAGCTAGGTGTCAGCACCAATGTTAGTGCAAACAGAACCCAGCTAGGCATCAGCACCAATGCCAGTGCACCCGTGCCCCAGCTAGGTGTCAACACCAATGCCAGTGCAACCACACCCCAGCTTGGTGTCAGCACCAATGCCAGTGTAACCACACCCCAGCTAGATGTCAGCACCAACATCAGTGCAATCACACTCCAGCTAGGTGTCAGCACCAACACCAGTGCAAACATACCACAGCTAGGTCTCAGCACCAATGCCAGTGCAACCACACCCCAGGTAGGTGTCAGCACCAACACCAGTGCAACTAAACCCCAGCTAGGTGTCAGCACCAACACCAGTGCAACCACACCCCAGTTAGGTGTCAGCAGCAATGCCAGTGCAACCACACCCCAGCTAGGTGACAGCACCAATGCCAGTGCAACCACACCCCAGCTAGGTGTCAGCACCAAAACCAGTACAATCACACTCCAGCTAGGTGTCAGCACCAATACCAGTGCAACCACACCCCAGCTAGGTGTCAGCACCAACAGCATTGCAACCGTGCTCCAGCTAGGTGTCAGCACCAACACCAGTGCAACCACACTCCAGCTAGGTGTCAGCACCAACATCAGTGCAATCACACCCCAGCTAGTTGTCAGAACCAACACAAGTGCAACCACAACCCAGCTAGGTGTCAGCACCAATACCAGTGCAATCACAACCCAGCTAGTTGTCAGCACCAATACCAGTGCAACCACACCCCAGCTAGGTGTCAGCACCAATACCAGTGCAACTACGCCCCAGCTAGGTGTCAGCACCAACACCAGTGCAAATATACCACAGCTAGGTGTCAGCACCAACACCAGTGCAACCACACCCCCAGCTAGGTGTCAGCACCAAAGCCAGTGCAACCACACCCCAGCTAGATGTCAGCACCAATGCTAGTGCAACCAGACCCCAGCTAGGCAGCAGCACCAATGCCAGTGCAACCGTGCCCCAGCTAGGTGTCAGCACCAACACCAGTGCAACCACACTCCAGCTAGATGTTAGCACCAACACTAGTGCAACCACACCCCAGCTAGGTGTCAGCACCAACACCAGTGCAACCATGCACCAGCTAGGCATCAGCACTAACACCAGTAAAACCACACCCCAGCTAGGTGTCAGCACCAACACCAGTGAAAGAAACTCCAGCTAGGTGCCTGCAACAATGCCAGTGAAACAACACCCCAGCTAGGTGTCAGCACCAATGCCAATGCAACCGTGTCCCAGCTAGGTGTCAGCACCAACACCAGTGAATCCACACACCAGCTAAGTGTCAGCACCAACACCAGTGCAACCGTGCCCCAGCTAGGTGTCAGCACCAATGCCAGTGCAACCACACCCCAGCTAGGTGTCAGCACCAACACCAGTGCAGCAACACCTGAGCTAGGTGTCAGCATCAACACCAGTGCAACCACACCCCAGCTAGGCGTCAACACCAACACCAGTGAAACCATGCTCCAGCTAGGAGTCAGCACCAACACCAGTGCAACCACGCTCCAGCTAGCTGTCAGCACCAACACTAGTGCAAACGTGACCCAGCTAGGCTTCAGCACCAATACCAGTGCATCCATGCCGCAGCTAGGCGTCAGCACCAACACAAGTGCAACCAGACCCCAGCCACGTCTTAGCACAAATACCAGTGCAACCACACCCCAACTAGATGTCAGCACAAATGCCAGTTCAACCACACCCCAGCTAGGTGTCAGCACCAACACCAGTGCAACCACGCTCCAGCTAGGTTTCAGCACCAACATCAATGCAACCAAATTTCAGCTAGGTGTCAGCACCAACACCAGTGCAAACGTGCCCCATGTAGGTGTTAGCACCATCACCATTGCAACCAAACTTCTGCTAGGAGTCAGCACCAACACCAGTGCTACCACACTCCAGCTATGGTGTCAACACCAACGCCAGTGCAACCACATCCCAGCTAGGTGTCAGCACCAACACCAGTGCAACCACGCTCCAGCCATGTGTCAGCACCAACACCAGTGCAACGACACCCCAGCTAGGTGTCAGCACCAACACTTGTGCAACTGTGCCCCAGATAGGTGCCAGCACCAATACCAGTTCAACCGTGCCCCAGCTAGGCATACGCAGCAATACCAGTGCAACCACACCCCAGCTAGGTGTCAGCACCAATACCAGTGCAACCATGCCCCAGTTAGGCGTCAGCAACAACACCAGTGAAACCACACCACAGCTAAGTGCCAGCACCAACACCAGTGCTACCGTGCCTCAGCTAGATGTCAGCAACAATGTCAGTGCAACCACACCCAAGCTCGGCGTCAGCACCAACACCAGTGCTACAATACCCCAGGTGGTGTCAGCAGCAACACCAGTGCAACCACACCCCATCTTGGTGTCAGCACCCATGCCAGTGTAACCACACCCCAGCTAGATGTCAGCACCAACATCAGTGCAATCACACCCCAGCTAGGTGTCAGCGCCAACACAAGTGCAACCACAACCCAGCTAGATGTCAGCATCAATACCAGTGCAAACATACCACAGCTAGGTGTCAGCACCAAAACCAGTGCAACCACACCCCAGCTAGGTGTCAGCACCAAAGCCAGTGCAACTACACCCCAGCTAGATGTCAGCACCAATGCCAGTGCAACCACACCCCAGCTAGGTGTCAGCACCAACACCAGTGCAACCACACCCCAGTTAGGTGCAAGAACCAATGCCAGTGCAAACACACCCCAGCTAGGTGACAGCACCAATGCCATTGCAACCACACCCCAGCTAGGTGTCAGCACCAAAACCAGTACAACCACACTCCAGCTAGGTGTCAGCACCAATAACAGTGCAACCAGACCCCAGCTAGGTGTCAGCACCAACACCATTGCAACCGTGCTCCAGCTAGGTGTCAGCACCAACACCAGTGCAACCACACTCCAGCTAGGTGTCAGCACCAATGCTAGTGCAAACAGACCCCAGCTAGGCATCAGCACCAATGCCAGTGCACCCATGCCCCAGCTAGGTGTCACCACCAATACCAGTGCAACCACACCCCAGCTAGGTGTCAGCACCAACACCAGTGCAACCAGACTCCAGATAGGTGTCAGCACCAATGTTAGTGCAAACAGACCACAGCTAGGCATCAGCACCAATGCCAGTGCACCCGTGCCCCAGCTAGGTGTCAACACCAATGCCAGTGCAACCACAACCCAGCTTGGTGTCAGCACCAATGCCAGTGTAACCACACCCCAGCTAGGTGTCAGCACCAATACCAGTGCAACCACACCCCAGCTAGTTGTCAGCACCAATACCAGTGGAACTACGCCCCAGCTAGGTGTCAGCAGCAACACCAGTGCAAACATACCACAGCTAGGTGTCAGCACCAACACCAGTGCAACCACACCCCAGCTAGGTGTCAGCACCAAAGCCAGTGCAACCACACCCCAGCTAGATGTCAGCACCAATGCCAGTGCAACCGTGCCTCAGCAAGTGTCAGCGCCAATGCCAGTGCAACCACACTCCAGCTAGGTGTCAGCACCAACACCAGTGCAACCATGCCCCAGCTAGGTGTCAGCACCAACACCAGTGCAACCGTGCCCCAGCTAGGCGTCAGCACCAACACCAGTGCAACCACACTCCAGCTAGGTGTCAGCACCAATGCGAGTGCAAACAGACCCCAGCTAGGCATCAGCACCAATGCCAGTGCAACCGTGCCCGAGCTAGGTGTCAGCACCAATGCCAGTGCAACCACACCCCAGCTAGGTGTCAGCACCAACACCAGTGCAACACACTCCAGCTAGGTTTCAGCACCAACACCAGTGCAACCATGCCCGAGCTAGGTGTCAGCACCAACACCAGTGCAACCGTGCCCCAGCTAGGTGTCAGCACCAACACCAGTGCAACCACACTTCAGCTAGGTGTTAGCACTAACACCAGTGCAACCACACCCCAGCTAGGTGTCAGCACCAACACCAGTGCAACCATGCACCAGCTAGGCATCAGCACCAACACCAGAACAACCACACCCCAGCTAGGTGTCAGCACCAACACCAGTGAAACCAAACTCCAGCTAGGCATCAGCACAAATGCCAGTGCAACTGTGCCCCAGCTAGGTGTCAGCACCAATGCCAGTGCAACCACATCCCAGCTAGGAGTCAGCACCAACACCAGTGCATCCGTGCCCCAGCTAGGCATCAGCACCAACACCAATGCAACCACACTCCAGCTAGTTGTCAGCACCAATGCTAGTGCAAACAGACCCCAGCTAGGCATCAGCACCAATACCAGTGCACCCGTGCCCCAGCTAGGTGTCAGCACCAATGCCAGTGCATCCACACCCCAGCTAGGTGTCAGCACCAATGCTGGTGCAAACAGACCCCAGCTAGGCACCAGCACCAATGCCAGTGCACCCGTGCCCCAGCTAGCTGTCACCACCAATACCAGTGCAACCACACCCCAGCTAGATGTCACCACCAATACCAGTGCAACCACATCCCAGCTAGATGTCAGCACCAACACCAGTGCAACCGTGCTCCAGCTAGGTGTCAGCACCAACACCAGTGCAACCACACCCCAGCTAGGTGTCAGCACCAATGCTAGTGCAAACAGACCCCAGCTAGGAATCAGCACCAATGCCAGTGCACCCATGCCCCAGCTAGGTGTCACCACCAATACCAGTGCAACCACAACCCAGCTAGGTGTCAGCACCAACACCAGTGCAACCACACTCCAGCTAGGTGTCAGCACCAATGTTAGTGCAAATAGAACCCAGCTAGGCATCAGCACCAATGCCAGTGCACCCATGCCCCAGCTAGGTGTCAACACCAATGCCAGTGCAACCAAACCCCAGCTTGGTGTCAGCACCAATGCCAGTGTAACCACACCCCAGCTAGATGTCAGCACCAACATCAGTGCAATCACACCCCAGCTAGGTGTCAGCACCAACACAAGTGCAAACATACCACAGCTAGGTATCAGCACCAAAACCAGTGCAACCACACCCCAGCTAGGTGTCAGCACCCAAGCCAGTGCAACTACAGCCCAGCTAGATATCAGCACCAATGCCAGTGCAACCACACCCCAGGTAGGTGTCAGCACCAACACCAGTGCAACCAAACCCCAGCTAGGTGTCAGCACCAACACCAGTGCAACCACACCCCAGTTAGGTGTCAGCAGCAATGCCAGTGCAACCACACCCCAGCTAGGTGACAGCACCAATGCCAGTGCAACCACACCCCAGCTAGGTGTCAGCACCAAAACCAGTACAACCACACTCCAGCTAGGTGTCAGCACCAATATCAGTGCAACCACACCCCAGCTTGGTGTCAGCACCAACAGCATTGCAACCGTGCTCCAGCTAGGTGTCAGCACCAACACCAGTGCAACCACACTCCAGCTAGCTGTCAGCACCAATGCTAGTGCAAACAGACCCCAGCAAGGCATCAGCACCAATGCCAGTGCACCCATGCCCCAGCTAGGTGTCACCACCAATACCAGTGCAACCACACCCCAGCTAGGTGTCAGCACCAACATCAGTGCAATCACACCCCAGCTAGGTGTCAGAACCAACACAAGTGCAACCACAACCCAGCTAGGTGTCAGCACCAATACCAGTGCAACCACACCCCAGCTTGGTGTCAGCACCAATGCCAGTGTAACCACACCCCAGCTAGATGTCAGCACCAACATCAGTGCAATCACACCCCAGCTAGGTGTCAGCACCAACACAAGTGCAAACATACCACAGCTAGGTGTCAGCACCAAAACCAGTGCAACCACACCCCAGCTAGGTGTCAGCACCCAAGCCAGTGCAACTACAGCCCAGCTAGATATCAGCACCAATGCCAGTGCAACCACACCCCAGGTAGGTGTCAGCACCAACACCAGTGCAACCAAACCCCAGCTAGGTGTCAGCACCAACACCAGTGCAACCACACCCCAGTTAGGTGTCAGCAGCAATGCCAGTGCAACCACACCCCAGCTAGGTGACAGCACCAATGCCAGTGCAACCACACCCCAGCTAGGTGTCAGCACCAAAACCAGTACAACCACACTCCAGCTAGGTGTCAGCACCAATATCAGTGCAACCACACCCCAGCTTGGTGTCAGCACCAACAGCATTGCAACCGTGCTCCAGCTAGGTGTCAGCACCAACACCAGTGCAACCACACTCCAGCTAGGTGTCAGCACCAATGCTAGTGCAAACAGACCCCAGCAAGGCATCAGCACCAATGCCAGTGCACCCATGCCCCAGCTAGGTGTCACCACCAATACCAGTGCAACCACACCCCAGCTAGGTGTCAGCACCAACATCAGTGCAATCACACCCCAGCTAGGTGTCAGAACCAACACAAGTGCAACCACAACCCAGCTAGGTGTCAGCACCAATACCAGTGCAACCACACCCCAGCTAGGTGTCAGCACCAATACCAGTGCAACTACGCCCCAGCTAGGTGTCAGCACCAACACCAGTGCAAACATATCACAGCTAGGTGTCAGCACCAAAGCCAGTGCAACAACACCCCAGCTAGATGTCAGCACCAATGCTAGTTAAAGCAGACCCCAGCTAGGCAGCAGCACCAATGCCAGTGTAACCGTGCCCCAGCTAGGTGTCAGCGCCAATGCCAGTGCAACCACACTCCAGCTAGGTGTCAGCACCAACACCAGTGCAACCATGCCCCAGCTAGGTGTCAGCACCAACACCAGTGCAACCGTGCCCCAGCTAGGCGTCAGCACCAACACCAGTGCAACCACACCCCAGCTAGGTGTCAGCACCAATACCAGTGCAACCATGCCCCAGTTAGGTGTCAGCAACAACACCAGTGAAACCACACCGCAGCTAAGTGCCAGCACCAACACCAGTGCTACCGTGCCTCAGCTAGATGTCAGCAACAATGTCAGTGCAACCACACCCAAGCTCGGCGTCAGCACCAACACCAGTGGTACAATACCCCAGGTGGTGTCAGCAGCAACACCAGTGCAACCACACCCCATCTTGGTGTCAGCACCCATGCCAGTGTAACCACACACCAGCTAGATGTCAGCACCAACATCAGTGCAATCACACCCCAGCTAGGTGTCAGCGCCAACACAAGTGCAACCACAACCCAGCTAGATGTCAGCATCCATACCAGTGCAAACATACCACAGCTAGGTGTCAGCACCAAAACCAGTGCAACCACACCCCAGCTAGGTGTCAGCACCAAAGCCAGTGCAACTACACCCCAGGTAGGTGTCAGCACCAATGCCAGTGCAACCACACCCCAGCTAGGTGTCAGCACCAACACCAGTGCAACCACACCCCAGTTAGGTGTCAGCACCAATGCCAGTGCAAACACACCCCAGCTAGGTGACAGCACCAATGCCAGTGCAACCACACCCCAGCTAGGTGTCAGCACCAAAACCAGTACAACCACACTCCAGCTAGGTGTCAGCACCAATAACAGTGCAACCAGACCCCAGCTAGGTGTCAGCACCAACACCATTGCAACCGTGCTCCAGCTAGGTGTCAGCACCAACACCAGTGCAACCACACTCCAGCTAGGTGTCAGCACCAATGCTAGTGCAAACAGACCCCAGCTAGGCATCAGCACCAATGCCAGTGCACCCATGCCCCAGCTAGGTGTCACCACCAATACCAGTGCAACCACACCCCAGCTAGGTGTCAGCACCAACACCAGTGCAACCAGACTCCAGATAGGTGTCAGCACCAATGTTAGTGCAAACAGACCCCAGCTAGGCATCAGCACCAATGCCAGTGCACCCGTGCCCCAGCTTGGTGTCAACACCAATGCCAGTGCAACCACAACCCAGCTTGGTGTCAGCACCAATGCCAGTGTAACCACACCCCAGCTAGGTGTCAGCACCAATACCAGTGCAACCACACCCCAGCTAGTTGTCAGCACCAATACCAGTGGAACTATGCCCCAGCTAGGTGTCAGCAGCAACACCAGTGCAAACATACCACAGCTAGGTGTCAGCACCAACACCAGTGCAACCACACCCCAGCTAGGTGTCAGCACCAAAGCCAGTGCAACCACACCCCAGCTAGATGTCAGAACCAATGCCAGTGCAACCGTGCCCCAGCTAGGTGTCAGCGCCAATGCCAGTGCAACCACACTCCAGCTAGGTGTCAGCACCAACACCAGTGCAACCATGCCCCAGCTAGTTGTCAGCACCAACACCAGTGCAACCGTGCCCCAGCTAGGCGTCAGCACCAACACCAGTGCAACCACAATCCAGCTAGGTGTCAGCACCAATGCGAGTGCAAACAGACCCCAGCTAGGCATCAGCACCAATGCCAGTGCAACCGTGCCCCAGCTAGGTGTCAGCACCAATGCCAGTGCAACCACACCCCAGCTAGGTGTCAGCACCAACACCAGTGCAACACACTCCAGCTAGGTTTCAGCACCAACACCAGTGCAACCATGCCCGAGCTAGGTGTCAGCACCAACACCAGTGCAACCGTGCCCCAGCTAGGTGTCAGCACCAACACCAGTGCAACCACACTTCAGCTAGGTGTTAGCACCAACACCAGTGCAACCACACCCCAGCTAGGTGTCAGTACCAACACCAGTGCAACCATGCACCAGCTAGGCATCAGCACCAACACCAGAACAACCACACCCCAGCTAGGTGTCAGCACCAACACCATGAAACCAAACTCCAGCTAGGCATCAGCACAAATGCCAGTGCAACTGTGCCCCAGCTAGGTGTCAGCACCAATGCCAGTGCAACCACATCCCAGCTAGGAGTCAGCACCAACACCAGTGCATCCGTGCCCCAGCTAGGCATCAGCACCAACACCAATGCAACCACACTCCAGCTAGTTGTCAGCACCAATGCTAGTGCAAACAGACCCCAGCTAGGCATCAGCACCAATACCAGTGCACCCGTGCCCCAGCTAGGTGTCAGCACCAATGCCAGTGCAACCACACCCCAGCTAGGTGTCAGCACCAATGCTGGTGCAAACAGACCCCAGCTAGGCACCAGCACCAATGCCAGTGCACCCGTGCCCCAGCTAGCTGTCACCACCAATACCAGTGCAACCACACCCCAGCTAGATGTCACCACCAATACCAGTGCAACCACATCCCAGCTAGATGTCAGCACCAACACCAGTGCAACCGTGCTCCAGCTAGGTGTCAGCACCAACACCAGTGCAACCACACTCCAGCTAGGTGTCAGCACCAATGCTAGTGCAAACAGACCCCAGCTAGGAATCAGCACCAATGCCAGTGCACCCATGCCCCAGCTAGGTGTCACCACCAATACCAGTGCAACCACAACCCAGCTAGGTGTCAGCACCAACACCAGTGCAACCACACTCCAGCTAGGTGTCAGCACCAATGTTAGTGCAAATAGAACCCAGCTAGGCATCAGCACCAATGCCAGTGCACCCATGCCCCAGCTAGGTGTCAACACCAATGCCAGTGCAACCACACCCCAGCTTGGTGTCAGCACCAATGCCAGTGTAACCACACCCCAGCTAGATGTCAGCACCAACATCAGTGCAATCACACCCCAGCTAGGTGTCAGCACCAACACAGTTGCAAACATACCACAGCTAGGTGTCAGCACCAAAACCAGTGCAACCACACCCCAGCTAGGTGTCAGCACCCAAGCCAGTGCAACTACAGCCCAGCTAGATATCAGCACCAATGCCAGTGCAACCACACTCCAGGTAGGTGTCAGCACCAACACCAGTGCAACCAAACCCCAGCTAGGTGTCAGCACCAACACCAGTGCAACCACACCCCAGTTAGGTGTCAGCAGCATTGCCAGTGCAACCACACCCCAGCTAGGTGACAGCACCAATGCCAGTGCAACCACACCCCAGCTAGGTGTCAGCACCAAAACCAGTACAACCACACGCCAGCTAGGTGTCAGCACCAATATCAGTGCAACCACACCCCAGCTTGGTGTCAGCACCAACAGCATTGCAACCGTGCTCCAGCTAGGTGTCAGCACCAACACCAGTGCAACCACACTCCAGCTAGGTGTCAGCACCAATGCTAGTGCAAACAGACCCCAGCAAGGCATCAGCACCAATGCCAGTGCACCCATGCCCCAGCTAGGTGTCACCACCAATACCAGTGCAACCACACCCCAGCTAGGTGTCAGCACCAACATCAGTGCAATCACACCCCAGCTTGGTGTCAGAACCAACACAAGTGCAACCACAACCCAGCTAGGTGTCAGCACCAATGCCAGTGTAACCACACCCCAGCTAGATGTCAGCACCAACATCAGTGCAATCCCACCCCAGCTAGGTGTCAGCACCAACACAAGTGCAAACATACCACAGCTAGGTGTCAGCACCAAAACCAGTGCAACCACACCCCAGCTAGGTGTCAGCACCCAAGCCAGTGCAACTACAGCCCAGCTAGATATCAGCACCAATGCCAGTGCAACCACACCCCAGGTAGGTGTCAGCACCAACACCAGTGCAACCAAACCCCAGCTAGGTGTCAGCACCAACACCAGTGCAACCACACCCCAGTTAGGTGTCAGCACCAATGCCAGTGTAACCACACCCCAGCTAGATGTCAGCACCAACATCAGTGCAATCACACCCCAGCTAGGTGTCAGCACCAACACAAGTGCAAACATACCACAGCTAGGTGTCAGCACCAACACCAGTGCAACCACACCCCAGCTAGGTGTCAGCACCCAAGCCAGTGCAACTACAGCCCAGCTAGATATCAGCACCAATGCCAGTGCAACCACACCCCAGGTAGGTGTCAGCACCAACACCAGTGCAACCAAACCCCAGCTAGGTGTCAGCACCAACACCAGTGCAACCACACCCCAGCTAGGTGTCAGCACCAAAACCAGTACAACCACACTCCAGCTAGGTGTCAGCACCAATATCAGTGCAACCACACCCCAGCTTGCTGTCAGCACCAACAGCATTGCAACCGTGCTCCAGCTAGGTGTCAGCACCAACACCAGTGCAACCACACTCCAGCTAGGTGTCAGCACCAATGCTAGTGCAAACAGACCCTAGCAAGGCATCAGCACCAATGCCAGTGCACCCATGCCCCAGCTAGGTGTCACCACCAATACCAGTGCAACCACACCCCAGCTAGGTGTCAGCACCAAAATCAGTGCAATCACACCCCAGCTAGGTGTCAGAACCAACACAAGTGCAACCACAACCCAGCTAGGTGTCAGCACCAATACCAGTGCAACCAAACCCCAGCTAGGTGTCAGCACCAATACCAGTGCAACTACGCCCCAGCTAGGTGTCAGCACCAACACCAGTGCAAACATACCACAGCTAGGTGTCAGCACCAACACCAGTGCAACCACACCCCCAGCTAGGTGTCAGCACCAAAGCCAGTGCAACCACACCCCAGCTAGATGTCAGCACCAATGCTAGTTAAAGCAGACCCCAGCTAGGCAGCAGCACCAATGCCAGTGTAACCGTGCCCCAGCTAGGTGTCAGCGCCAATGCCAGTGCAACCACTCTCCAGCTAGGTGTCAGCACCAACACCAGTGCAACCATGCCCCAGCTAGGTGTCAGCACCAACACCAGTGCAACCGTGCCCCAGCTAGGCGTCAGGACCAACACCAGTGCAACCACACTCCAGCTAGGTGTCAGCACCAATGCGAGTGCAAACAGACCCCAGCTAGGCATCAGCACCAATGCCAGTGCAACCGTGCCCCAGCTAGGTGTCAGCACCAATGCCAGTGCAACCACACCCCAGCGAGGTGTCAGCACCAACACCATTGCAACACACTCCAGCTAGGTTTCAGCACCAACACAAGTGCAACCATGCCCGAGCTAGGTGTCAGCACCAACACCAGTGCAACCGTGCCCCAGCTAGGTGTCAGCACCAACACCAGTGCAACCACACTCCAGCTAGGTGTTAGCACCAACACCAGTGCAACCACACCCCAGCTAGGTGTCAGCACCAACACCAGTGCAACCATGCACCAGCTAGGCATCAGCACCGACACCAGTACAACCACACCCCAGCTAGGTGTCAGCACCAACACCAGTGAAACCAAACTCCAGCTAGGCATCAGCACAAATGCCAGTGCAACTGTGCCCCAGCTAGGTGTCAGCACCAATGCCAGTGCAACCACATCCCAGCTAGGAGTCAGCACCAACACCAGTGCGTCCGTGCCCCAGCTAGGCGTCAGCACCAACACCAATGCAACCACACTCCAGCTAGTTGTCAGCACCAATGCTAGTGCATCCAGACCCCAGCTAGGCATCAGCACCAATACCAGTGCACCCGTGCCCCAGCTAGGTGTCAGCACCAATGCCAGTGCAACCACACCCCAGCTAGGTGTCAGCACCAATGCTAGTGCAAACAGACCCCAGCTAGGCACCAGCACCAATGCCAGTGCACCCGTGCCCCAGCTAGCTGTCACCACCAATACCAGTGCAACCACACCCCAGCTAGCTGTCACCACCAATACCAGTGCAACCACACCCCAGCTAGATGTCAGCACCAACACCAATGCAACCACACTCCAGCTAGTTGTCAGCACCAATGCTAGTGCAAACAGACCCCAGCTGGGCATCAGCACCAATGCCAGTGCAACCATGCCCCAGCTAGGTGTCAGCACCAATGCCAGTGCAACCACACCCCAGCTAGGTGTCAGCACCAACACCAGTGCAACACACTCCAGCTAGGTTTCAGCACAAACACCAGTGCAACCATGCCCGAGCTAGGTGTCAGCACCAACACCAGTGCAACCGTGCCCCAGCTAGGTGTCAGCACCAACACCAGTGCAACCACACTCCAGCTAGATGTTAGCACCAACACTAGTGCAACCACACCCCAGCTAGGTGTCAGCACCAACACCAGTGCAACCATGCACCAGCTAGGCATCAGCACTAACACCAGTAAAACCACACCCCAGCTAGGTGTCAGCACCAACACCAGTGAAACCAAACTCCAGCTAGGTGTCTGCAACAATGCCAGTGAAACCACACCCCAGCTAGGTGTCAGCACCAATGCCAATGCAACTGTGTCCCAGCTAGGTGTCAGCACCAATGCCAGTGGAACCGCACCGCAGCTAGGTGTCAGCACCAACACCAGTGCAGCAACACCTGAGCTAGGTGTCAGCACCAACACCAGTGCAACCACACCCCAGCTAGGCGTCAACACCAACACCAGTGAAACCATGCTCCAGCTAGGAGTCAGCACCAACACCAGTGCAACCACGCTCCAGCTAGGTGTCAGCACCAACACTAGTGCAAACGTGCCCCAGCTAGGCTTCAGCACCAATACCAGTGCATCCATGCCGCAGCTAGGCGTCAGCACCAACACAAGTGCAACCAGACCCCAGCCACGTCTTAGCACAAATACCAGTGCAACCACACCCCAACTAGATGTCAGCAGAAATGCCAGTTCAACCACACCCCAGCTAGGTGTCAGCACCAACACCAGTGCAAACGTGCCCCAGCTAGATGTTAGCACCATCACCATTGCAACCAAACTTTTGCTAGGAGTCAGCACCAACACCAGTGCAACCACACTCCAGCTATGGTTTCAACACCAACGCCAGTGCAACCACATCCCAGGTAGGTGTCAGCACCAACACCAGTGCAACCACTCTCCAGCCATGTGTCAGCACCGACACCAGTGCAACGACACCCCAGCTAGGTGTCAGCACCAACACCAGTGCAACTGTGCCCCAGCTAGGTGCCAGCACCAATACCAGTTCAACTGTGCCGCAGCTAGGCGTACGCAGCAATACCAGTGCAACCACACCCCAGCTAGGTGTCAGCACCATTACCAGTGCAACCATGCCCCAGTTAGGCATCAGCAACAACACCAGTGAAACCACACCGCAGCTAAGTGCCAGCACCAACACCAGTGCTACCGTGCCTCAGCTAGATGTCAGCAACAATGTCAGTGCAACCAGACCCAAGCTCGGCGTCAGCACCAACACCAGTGCTACAACACCCCAGCTAGGTGTCAGCAGCAACACCAGTGCAACCACACCCCATCTTGGTGTCAGCACCCATGCCAGTGTAACCACACCCCAGCTAGATGTCAGCACCAACATCAGTGAAATCACACCCCAGCTAGGTGTCAGCGCCAACACAAGTGCAACCACAACCCAGCTAGATGTCAGCACCAATACCAGTGCAAACATACCACAGCTAGGTGTCAGCACCAAAACCAGTGCAACCACACCCCAGCTAGGTGTCAGCACCAAAGCCAGTGCAACTACACCCCAGCTAGATGTCAGCACCAATGCCAGTGCAACCACACCCCAGCTAGGTGTCAGCACCAACACCAGTGCAACCACACCCCAGTTAGGTGTCAGCACCAATGTTAGTGCAAACAGACCCCAGCTAGGCATCAGCACCAATGCCAGTGCACCCGTGCCCCAGCTAGGTGTCAACACCAATGCCAGTGCAACCACAACCCAGCTTGCTGTCAGCACCAATGCCAGTGTAACCACACCCCAGCTAGGTGTCAGCCCCAATACCAGTGCAACCACACCCCAGCTAGATGTCAGCACCAATGCTAGTTAAAGCAGACCCCAGCTAGGCAGCAGCACCAATGCCAGTGTAACCGTGCCCCAGCTAGGTGTCAGCGCCAATGCCAGTGCAACCACTCTCCAGCTAGGTGTCAGCACCAACACCAGTGCAACCATGCCCCAGCTAGGTGTCAGCACCAACACCAGTGCAACCGTGCCCCAGCTAGGCGTCAGGACCAACACCAGTGCAACCACACTCCAGCTAGGTGTCAGCACCAATGCGAGTGCAAACAGACCCCAGCTAGGCATCAGCACCAATGCCAGTGCAACCGTGCCCCAGCTAGGTGTCAGCACCAATGCCAGTGCAACCACACCCCAGCGAGGTGTCAGCACCAACACCATTGCAACACACTCCAGCTAGGTTTCAGCACCAACACAAGTGCAACCATGCCCGAGCTAGGTGTCAGCACCAACACCAGTGCAACCGTGCCCCAGCTAGGTGTCAGCACCAACACCAGTGCAACCACACTCCAGCTAGGTGTTAGCACCAACACCAGTGCAACCACACCCCAGCTAGGTGTCAGCACCAACACCAGTGCAACCATGCACCAGCTAGGCATCAGCACCGACACCAGTACAACCACACCCCAGCTAGGTGTCAGCACCAACACCAGTGAAACCAAACTCCAGCTAGGCATCAGCACAAATGCCAGTGCAACTGTGCCCCAGCTAGGTGTCAGCACCAATGCCAGTGCAACCACATCCCAGCTAGGAGTCAGCACCAACACCAGTGCGTCCGTGCCCCAGCTAGGCGTCAGCACCAACACCAATGCAACCACACTCCAGCTAGTTGTCAGCACCAATGCTAGTGCATCCAGACCCCAGCTAGGCATCAGCACCAATACCAGTGCACCCGTGCCCCAGCTAGGTGTCAGCACCAATGCCAGTGCAACCACACCCCAGCTAGGTGTCAGCACCAATGCTAGTGCAAACAGACCCCAGCTAGGCACCAGCACCAATGCCAGTGCACCCGTGCCCCAGCTAGCTGTCACCACCAATACCAGTGCAACCACACCCCAGCTAGCTGTCACCACCAATACCAGTGCAACCACACCCCAGCTAGATGTCAGCACCAACACCAATGCAACCACACTCCAGCTAGTTGTCAGCACCAATGCTAGTGCAAACAGACCCCAGCTGGGCATCAGCACCAATGCCAGTGCAACCATGCCCCAGCTAGGTGTCAGCACCAATGCCAGTGCAACCACACCCCAGCTAGGTGTCAGCACCAACACCAGTGCAACACACTCCAGCTAGGTTTCAGCACAAACACCAGTGCAACCATGCCCGAGCTAGGTGTCAGCACCAACACCAGTGCAACCGTGCCCCAGCTAGGTGTCAGCACCAACACCAGTGCAACCACACTCCAGCTAGATGTTAGCACCAACACTAGTGCAACCACACCCCAGCTAGGTGTCAGCACCAACACCAGTGCAACCATGCACCAGCTAGGCATCAGCACTAACACCAGTAAAACCACACCCCAGCTAGGTGTCAGCACCAACACCAGTGAAACCAAACTCCAGCTAGGTGTCTGCAACAATGCCAGTGAAACCACACCCCAGCTAGGTGTCAGCACCAATGCCAATGCAACTGTGTCCCAGCTAGGTGTCAGCACCAATGCCAGTGGAACCGCACCGCAGCTAGGTGTCAGCACCAACACCAGTGCAGCAACACCTGAGCTAGGTGTCAGCACCAACACCAGTGCAACCACACCCCAGCTAGGCGTCAACACCAACACCAGTGAAACCATGCTCCAGCTAGGAGTCAGCACCAACACCAGTGCAACCACGCTCCAGCTAGGTGTCAGCACCAACACTAGTGCAAACGTGCCCCAGCTAGGCTTCAGCACCAATACCAGTGCATCCATGCCGCAGCTAGGCGTCAGCACCAACACAAGTGCAACCAGACCCCAGCCACGTCTTAGCACAAATACCAGTGCAACCACACCCCAACTAGATGTCAGCAGAAATGCCAGTTCAACCACACCCCAGCTAGGTGTCAGCACCAACACCAGTGCAAACGTGCCCCAGCTAGATGTTAGCACCATCACCATTGCAACCAAACTTTTGCTAGGAGTCAGCACCAAGACCAGTGCAACCACACTCCAGCTATGGTTTCAACACCAACGCCAGTGCAACCACATCCCAGGTAGGTGTCAGCACCAACACCAGTGCAACCACTCTCCAGCCATGTGTCAGCACCGACACCAGTGCAACGACACCCCAGCTAGGTGTCAGCACCAACACCAGTGCAACTGTGCCCCAGCTAGGTGCCAGCACCAATACCAGTTCAACTGTGCCGCAGCTAGGCGTACGCAGCAATACCAGTGCAACCACACCCCAGCTAGGTGTCAGCACCATTACCAGTGCAACCATGCCCCAGTTAGGCATCAGCAACAACACCAGTGAAACCACACCGCAGCTAAGTGCCAGCACCAACACCAGTGCTACCGTGCCTCAGCTAGATGTCAGCAACAATGTCAGTGCAACCAGACCCAAGCTCGGCGTCAGCACCAACACCAGTGCTACAACACCCCAGCTAGGTGTCAGCAGCAACACCAGTGCAACCACACCCCATCTTGGTGTCAGCACCCATGCCAGTGTAACCACACCCCAGCTAGATGTCAGCACCAACATCAGTGAAATCACACCCCAGCTAGGTGTCAGCGCCAACACAAGTGCAACCACAACCCAGCTAGATGTCAGCACCAATACCAGTGCAAACATACCACAGCTAGGTGTCAGCACCAAAACCAGTGCAACCACACCCCAGCTAGGTGTCAGCACCAAAGCCAGTGCAACTACACCCCAGCTAGATGTCAGCACCAATGCCAGTGCAACCACACCCCAGCTAGGTGTCAGCACCAACACCAGTGCAACCACACCCCAGTTAGGTGTCAGCACCAATGTTAGTGCAAACAGACCCCAGCTAGGCATCAGCACCAATGCCAGTGCACCCGTGCCCCAGCTAGGTGTCAACACCAATGCCAGTGCAACCACAACCCAGCTTGCTGTCAGCACCAATGCCAGTGTAACCACACCCCAGCTAGGTGTCAGCCCCAATACCAGTGCAACCACACCCCAGCTAGTTGTCAGCACCAATACCAGTGGAACTACGCCCAGCTAGGTGTCAGCAGCAACACCATTGCAAACATACCACAGCTAGGTGTCAGCACCAACACCAGTGCAACCACACCCCAGCTAGGTGTCAGCACCAAAGCCAGTGCAACCACACCCCAGCTAGATGTCAGCACCAATGCCAGTGCAACCGTGCCCCAGCTAGGTGTCAGCACCAATGCCAGTGCAACCACACTCCAGCGAGGTGTCAGCACCAACACCAGTGCAACCATGCCCCAGCTAGGTGTCAGCACCAACACCAGTGCAACCGTGCCCCAGCTTGGTGTCAGCACCAACACCAGTGCAACCACACTCGAGCTAGGTGTCAGCACCAATGCGAGTACAAACAGACCCCAGCTAGGCATCAGCACCAATGCCAGTGCAACCGTGCCCCAGCTAGGTGTCAGCACCAATGCCAGTGCAACCACACCCCAGCTAGGTGTCAGCACCAACACCAGTGCAACACACTCCAGCTAGGTTTCAGCACCAACACCAGTGCAACCATGCCCGAGCTAGGTGTCAGCACCAACACCAGTGCAACCACACTCCAGCTAGGTGTTACCACCAACACCAGTGCAACCACACCCCAGCTAGGTGTCAGCACCAACACCAGTGCAACCATGCACCAGCTAGGCATCAGCACCAACACCGTGCAACCACACTCCAGCTAGGTGTCAGCACCAACACCAGTGAAACCAAACTCCAGCTAGGCATCAGCACAAATGCCAGTGCAACTGTGCCTCAGCTAGGTGTCAGCACCAATGCCAGTGCAACCACATCCCAGCTAGGAGTCAGCACCAACACCAGTGCATCCGAGCCCCAGCTAGGCGTCAGCACCAACACCAATGCAACCACACTCCAGCTAGTTGTCAGCACCAATGCTAGTGCAAACAGACCCAGCTTGGCATCAGCACCAATACCAGTGCACCCGTGCCCCAGCTAGGTGTCAGCACCAATGCCAGTGCAACCACACCCCAGCTAGGTGTCAGCACCAATGCTAGTGCAAACAGACCCCAGCTAGGCACCAGCACCAATGCCAGTGCACCCGTGCCCCAGCTAGCTGTCAGCACCAATACCAGTGCAACCACACCCCAGCTAGCTGTCACCACCAATACCAGTGCAACCACACCCCAGCTAGATGTCAGCACCAACACCAGTGCAACCGTGCTCCAGCTAGGTGTCAGCACCAACACCATTGCAACCACACTCCAGCTAGGTGTCAGCACCAATGCTAGTGCAAACAGACCCCAGCTAGGAATCAGCACCAATGCCAGTGCACCCATGCCCCAGCTAGGTGTCACCACCAATACCAGTGCAACCACAACCCAGCTAGGTGTCAGCACCAACACCAGTGCAACCACACTCCAGCTAGGTGTCAGCACCAATGTTAGTGCAAATAGAACCCAGCTAGGGATCAGCACCAATGCCAGTGCACCCGTGCCCCAGCTAGGTGTCAACACCAATGCCAGTGCAACCACACCCCAGCTTGGTGTCAGCACCAATGCCAGTGTAACCACACCCCAGCTAGATGTCAGCACCAACATCAGTGCAATCACACCCCAGCTAGGTGTCAGCACCAACACAAGTGCAAACATACCACAGCTAGGTGTCAGCACCAAAACCAGTGCAACCACACCCCAGCTAGGTGTCAGCACCCAAGCCAGTGCAACTACAGCCCAGCTAGATATCAGCACCAATGCCAGTGCAACCACACCCCAGGTAGGTGTCAGCACCAACACCAGTGCAACCAAACCCCAGCTAGGTGTCAGCACCAACACCAGTGCAACCACACCCCAGTTAGGTGTCAGCAGCAATGCCAGTGCAACCACACCCCAGCTAGGTGACAGCACCAATGCCAGTGCAACCACACCCCAGCTAGGTGTCAGCACCAAAACCAGTACAACCACACTCCAGCTAGGTGTCAGCACCAATATCAGTGCAACCACACCCGAGCTTGGTGTCAGCACCAACAGCATTGCAACCGTGCTCCAGCTAGGTGTCAGCACCAACACCAGTGCAACCACACTCCAGCTAGGTGTCAGCACCAATGCTAGTGCAAACAGACCCCAGCAAGGCATCAGCACCAATGCCAGTGCACCCATGCCCCAGCTAGGTGTCACCACCAATACCAGTGCAACCACACCCCAGCTAGGTGTCAGCACCAACATCAGTGCAATCACACCCCAGCTAGGTGTCAGAACCAACACAAGTGCAACCACAACCCAGCTAGGTGTCAGCACCAATACCAGTGCAACCACACCCCAGCTAGATGTCAGCACCAATACCAGTGCAACTGCGCCCCAGCTAGGTGTCAGCACCAACACCAGTGGAAACATACCACAGCTAGGTGTCAGCACCAACACCAGTGCAACCACACCCCCAGCTAGGTGTCAGCACCAAAGCCAGTGCAACCACACCCCAGCTAGATGTCAGCACCAATGCTAGTGCAAGCAGACCCCAGCTAGGCAGCTGCACCAATGCCAGTGCAACCGTGCCCCAGCTAGGTGTCAGCGCCAATGCCAGTGCAACCACACTCCAGCTAGGTGTCAGCACCAACACCAGTGCAACCATGCCCCAGCTAGGTGTCAGCACCAACACCAGTGCAACCGTGCCCCAGCTAGGCGTCAGCACCAACACCAGTGCAACCACACTCCAGCTAGGTGTCAGCACCAATGCGAGTGCAAACAGACCCCAGCTAGGCATCAGCACCAATGCCAGTGCAACCGTGCCCAAGCTAGGTGTCAGCACCAATGCCAGTGCAACCACACCCCAGCTAGGTGTCAGCACCAACACCAGTGCAACACACTCCAGCTAGGTTTCAGCACCAACACCAGTGCAACCATGCCCGAGCTAGGTGTCAGCACCAACACCAGTGCAACCATGCCCCAGCTAGGTGTCAGCACCAACACCAGTGCAACCACACTCCAGCTAGGTGTTAGCACCAACACCAGTGCAACCACACCCCAGCTAGGTGTCAGCACCAACACCAGTGCAAGCATGCACCAGCTAGGCATCAGCACCGACACCAGTACAACCACACCCCAGTTAGGTGTCAGCACCAACACCAGTGAAACCAAACTCCAGCTAGGCATCAGCACAAATGCCAGTGCAACTGTGCCCCAGCTAGGTGTCAGCACCAATGCCAGTGCAACCACATCCCAGCTAGGAGTCAGCACCAACACCAGTGCATCCGTGCCCCAGCTAGGCGTCAGCACGAACACCAATGCAACCACACTCCAGCCAGTTGTCAGCACCAATGCTATTGCAAACAGACCCCAGCTAGGCATCAGCACCAACACCAGTGCATCCATGCCCCAGCTAGGCGTCAGCACGAACACCAATGCAACCACACTCCAGCCAGTTGTCAGCACCAATGCTATTGCAAACAGACCCCAGCTAGGCATCAGCACCAATACCAGTGCACCCGTGCCCCAGCTAGGTGTCAGCACCAATGCCAGTGCAACCACACCCCAGCTAGGTGTCAGCACCAATGCTAGTGCAAACAGACCCCAGCTAGGCACCAGCACCAATGCCAGTGCACCCGTGCCCCAGCTAGCTGTCACCACCAATACCAGTGCAACCACACCCCAGCTAGCTGTCACCACCAATACCAGTGCAACCACACCCCAGCTAGATGTCAGCACCAACACCAATGCAACCACACTCCAGCTAGTTGTCAGCACCAATGCTGGTGCAAACAGACCCCAGCTGGGCATCAGCACCAATGCCGGTGCAACCGTGCCCCAGCTAGGTGTCAGCACCAATGCCAGTGCAACCACACCCCAGCTAGGTGTCAGCACCAACACCAGTGCAACACACTCCAGCTAGGTTTCAGCACAAACACCAGTGCAACCATGCCCGAGCTAGGTGTCAGCACCAACACCAGTGCAACCGTGCCCCAGCTAGGTGTCAGCACCAACACCAGTGCAACCACACTCCAGCTAGATGTTAGCACCAACACTAGTGCAACCACACCCCAGCTAGGTGTCAGCACCAACACCAGTGCAACCATGCACCAGCTAGGCATCAGCACTAACACCAGTAAAACCACACCCCAGCTAGGTGTCAGCACCAACACCAGTGAAACCAAACTCCAGCAAGGTGTCTGCAACAATGCCAGTGAAACCACACCCCAGCTAGGTGTCAGCACCAATGCCAATGCAACCGTGTCCCAGCTAGGTGTCAGCACCAATGCCTGTGGAACCGCACCGCAGCTAGGTGTCAGCACCAACACCAGTGCAGCAACACCTGAGCTAGGTGTCAGCACCAACACCAGTGCAACCACACCCCAGCTAGGCGTCAACACCAACACCAGTGAAACCATGCTCCAGCTAGGAGTCAGCACCAACACCAGTGCAACCACGCTCCAGCTAGGTGTCAGCACCAACACTAGTGCAAACATGCCCCAGCTAGGCTTCAGCACCAATACCAGTGCATCCATGCCGCAGCTAGGCGTCAGCACCAACACAAGTGCAACCAGACCCCAGCCACGTCTTAGCACAAATACCAGTGCAACCACACCCCAACAAGATGTCAGCACAAATGCCAGTTCAACCACACCCCAGCTAGGTGTCAGCACCAACACCAGTGCAAACGTGCCCCAGCTAGGTGTTAGCACCATCACCATTGCAACCAAACTTCTGCTAGGAGTCAGCACCAACACCAGTGCAACCACACTCCAGCTATGGTGTCAGCACCAACGCCAGTGCAACCACATCCCAGCTAGGTGTCAGCACCAACACCAGTGCAACCACGCTCCAGCCATGTGTCAGCACCAACACCAGTGCAACGACACCCCAGCTAGGTGTCAGCACCAACACCAGTGCAACTGTGCCCCAGCTAGGTGCCAGCACCAATACCAGTTCAACTGTGCCCCAGCAAGGCGTATGCAGCAATACCAGTGCAACCACACCCCAGCTAGGTGTCAGCACCAATACCAGTGCAACCATGCCCCAGTTAGGCATCAGCAACAACACCAGTGAAACCACACCGCTGCTAAGTGCCAGCACCAACACCAGTGCTACCGTGCCTCAGCTAGATGTCAGCAACAATGTCAGTGCAACCAGACCCAAGCTCGGCGTCAGCACCAACACCAGTGCTACAACACCCCAGCTAGGTGTCAGCAGCAACACCAGTGCAACCACACCCCATCTTGGTGTCAGCACCCATGCCAGTGTAACCACAACCCAGCTAGATGTCAGCACCAACATCAGTGCAATCACACCCCAGCTAGGTGTCAGCGCCAACACAAGTGCAACCACAACCCAGCTAGATGTGAGCACCAATACCAGTGCAAACATACCACAGCTAGGTGTCAGCACCAAAACCAGTGCAACCACACCCCAGCTAGGTGTCAGCACCAAAGCCAGTGCAACTACTCCCCAGCTAGATGTCAGCACCAATGCCAGTGCAACCACACCCCAGCTAGGTGTCAGCACCAAAACCAGTACAACCACACTCCAGCTAGGTGTCAGCACCAATAACAGTGCAACCAGACCCCAGCTAGGTGTCAGCACCAACACCATTGCAACCGTGCTCCAGCTAGGTGTCAGCACCAACACCAGTGCAACCACACTCCAGCTAGGTGTCAGCACCAATGCTAGTGCAAACAGATCCCAGCTAGGCATCAGCACCAATGCCAGTGCACCCATGCCCCAGCTAGGTGTCACCACCAATACCAGTGCAACCACACCCCAGCTAGGTGTCAGCACCAACACCAGTGCAACCAGACTCCAGATAGGTGTCAGCACCAATGTTAGTGCAAACAGACCCCAGCTAGGCATCAGCACCAATGGCAGTGCACCCGTGCCCCAGCTAGGCGTCAACACCAATGCCAGTGCAACCACAACCCAGCTTGGTGTCAGCACCAATGCCAGTGTAACCACACCCCAGCTAGGTGTCAGCACCAATACCAGTGCAACCACACCCCAGCTAGTTGTCAGCACCAATACCAGTGGAACTACGCCCCAGCTAGGTGTCAGCAGCAACACCAGTGCAAACATACCACAGCTAGGTGTCAGCACCAAAGCCAGTGCAACCACACCCCAGCTAGATGTCAGCACCAATGCCAGTGCAACAGTGCCCCAGCTAGGTGTCAGCACCAATGCCAGTGCAACCACACTCCAGCTAGGTGTCAGCACCAACACCAGTGCAACCATGCCCCAGCTAGGTGTCAGCACCAAAACCAGTGCAACCACACCCCAGCTAGGTGTCAGCACCAACACCAGTGCAACACACTCCAGCTAGGTTTCTGCACCAACACCAGTGCAACCATGCCCGAGCTAGGTGTCAGCACCAACACCAGTGCAACCGTGCCCCAGCTAGGTGTCAGCACCAACACCAGTGCAACCACACTCCAGCTAGGTGTTACCACCAACACCAGTGCAACCACACCCCAGCTAGGTGTCAGCACCAACACCAGTGCAACCATGCACCAGCTAGGCATCAGCATCAACACCAGTGCAACCACACCCCAGCTAGGTGTCAGCACCAACACCAGTGAAACCAAACTCCAGCTCGGCATCAGCACAAATGCCAGTGCAACTGTGCCTCAGCTAGGTGTCAGCACCAATGCCAGTGCAACCACATCCCAGCTAGGAGTCAGCACCAACACCAGTGCATCCGTGCCCCAGCTAGGCGTCAGCACCAACACCAATGCAACCACACTCCAGCTAGTTGTCAGCACCAATGCTAGTGCAAACAGACCCCAGCTGGGCATCAGCACCAATACCAGTGCACCCGTGGCCCAGCTAGGTGTCAGCACCAATGCCAGTGCAACCACACCCCAGCTAGGTGTCAGCACCAATGCTAGTGCAAACAGACCCCAGCTAGGCACCAGCACCAATGCCAGTGCACCCGTGCCCCAGCTAGCTGTCACCACCAATACCAGTGCAACCACACCCCAGCTAGCTGTCACCACCAATACCAGTGCAACCACACCCCAGCTAGATGTCAGCACCAACACCAGTGCAACCGTGCTCCAGCTAGGTGTCAGCACCAACACCAGTGCAACCACACTCCAGCTAGGTGTCAGCACCAATGCTAGTGCAAACAGACCCCAGCTAGGAATCAGCACCAATGCCAGTGCACCCATGCCCCAGCTAGGTGTCACCACCAATACCAGTGCAACCACAACCCAGCTAGGTGTCAGCACCAACACCAGTGCAACCACACTCCAGCTAGGTGTCAGCACCAATGTTAGTGCAAATAGAACCCAGCTAGGCATCAGCACCAATGCCAGTGCACCCGTGCCCCAGCTAGGTGTCAACACCAATGCCAGTGCAACCACACCCCAGCTTGGTGTCAGCACCAATGCCAGTGTAACCACACCCCAGCTAGATGTCAGCACCAACATCAGTGCAATCACATCCCAGCTAGGTGTCAGCACCAACACAAGTGCAAACATACCACAGCTAGGTGTCAGCACAAAAACCAGTGCAACCACACTCCAGCTAGGTGTCAGCACCCAAGCCAGTGCAACTACAGCCCAGCTAGATATCAGCACCAATGCCAGTGCAACCACACCCCAGGTAGGTGTCAGCACCAACACCAGTGCAACCAAACACCAGCTAGGTGTCAGCACCAACACCAGTGCAACCACACCCCAGTTAGGTGTCAGCAGCAATGCCAATGCAACCACACCCCAGCTAGGTGACAGCACCAATACCAGTGCAACCACACCCCAGCTAGGTGTCAGCACCAAAACCAGTACAACCACACTCCAGCTAGGTGTCAGCACCAACAGCATTGCAACCGTGCTCCAGCTAGGTGTCAGCACCAACACCAGTGCAACCACACTCCAGCTAGGTGTCAGCACCAATGCTAGTGCAAACAGACCCCAGCAAGGCATCAGCACCAATGCCAGTGCACCCATGCCCCAGCTAGGTGTCACCACCAATACCAGTGCAACCACACCCCAGCTAGGTGTCAGCACCAACATCAGTGCAATCACACCCCAGCTAGGTGTCAGAACCAACACAAGTGCAACCACAACCCAGCTAGGTGTCAGCACCAATACCAGTGCAACCACAACCCAGCTAGGTGTCAGCACCAATACCAGTGCAACCACACTCCAGCTAGGTGTCAGCACCAATACCAGTGCAACTACGCCCCAGCTAGGTGTCAGCACCAACACCAGTGCAAACATACCACAGCTAGGTGTCAGCACCAACACCAGTGCAACCACACTCCCAGCTAGGTGTCAGCACCAAAGCCAGTGCAACCACACCCCAGCTAGATGTCAGCACCAATGCTAGTGCAACCAGACCCCAGCTAGGCAGCAGCACCAATGCCAGTGCAACAGTGCCCCAGCTAGGTGTCAGCGCCAATGCCAGTGCAACCACACTCCAGCTAGGTGTCAGCACCAACACCAGTGCAACCTCACCCCCAGCTAGGTGTCAGCACCAAAGCCAGTGCAACCACACCCCAGCTAGATGTCAGCACCAATGCTCGTGCAACCAGACCCCAGCTAGGCAGCAGCACCAATGCCAGTGCAACCGTGCCCCAGCTAGGTGTCAGCGCCAATGCCAGTGCAACCACACTCCAGCTAGGTGTCAGCACCAACACCAGTGCAACCATGCCCCAGCTAGGTGTCAGCACCAACACCAGTGCAACCGTGCCCCAGCTAGGCGTCAGCACCAATGCCAGTGCAACCACACCCCAGGTAGGTGTCAGCACCAACACCAGTGCAACCAAACCCCAGCTAGGTGTCAGCACCAACACCAGTGCAACCACACCCCAGTTAGGTGTCAGCAGCAATGCCAGTGCAACCACACCCCAGCTAGGTGACAGCACCAATGCCAGTGCAACCACACCCCAGCTAGGTGTCAGCACGAACACCATTGCAACCGTGCTCCAGCTAGTTGTCAGCACCAACACCAGTGCAACCACACTCCAGCTAGGTTTCAGCACCAATGCTAGTGCAAACAGACCCCAGCTAGGCATCAGCACCAATGCCAGCGCACCCATGCCCCAGCTAGGTGTCACCACCAATACCAGTGCAACCACACCCCAGCTAGGTGTCAGCACCAACACCAGTGCAACCAGACTCCAGATAGGTGTCAGCACCAATGTTAGTGCAAACAGAGCCCAGCTAGGCATCAGCACCAATGCCAGTGCACCCGTGCCCCAGCTAGGTGTCAACACCAATGCCAGTGCAACCACAACCCAGCTTGGTGTCAGCACCAATGCCAGTGTAACCACACCCCAGCTAGGTGTCAGCACCAATACCAGTGCAACCACACCCCAGCTAGTTGTCAGCACCAATACCAGTGGAACTACGCCCCAGCTAGGTGTCAGCAGCAACACCAGTGCAAACATACCACAGCTAGGTGTCAGCACCAACACCAGTGCAACCACACCCCAGCTAGGTGTCAGCACCAAAGCCAGTGCAACCACACCCCAGCTAGATGTCAGCACCAATGCCAGTGCAACCGTGCCCCAGCTAGGTGTCAGCACCAATGCCAGTGCAACCACACTCCAGCTAGGTGTCAGCACCAACACCAGTGCAACCATGCCCCAGCTAGGTGTCAGCACCAACACCAGTGCAACCGTGCCCCAGCTAGGCGTCAGCACCAACACCAGTGCAACCACACTCCAGCTAGGTGTCAGCACCAATGCGAGTGCAAACAGACCCCAGCTAGGCATCAGCACCAATGCCAGTGCAACCGTGCCCCAGCTAGGTGTCAGCACCAATGCCAGTGCAACCACACCCCAGCTAGGTGTCAGCACCAACACCAGTGCAACACACTCCAGCTAGGTTTCAGCACCAACACCAGTGCAACCATGCCCGAGCTAGGTGTCAGCACCAACACCAGTGCAACCACACTCCAGCTAGGTGTTACCACCAACACCAGTGCAACCACACCCCAGCTAGTTGTCAGCACCAACACCAGTGCAACCATGCACCAGCTAGGCATCAGCACCAACACCAGTGCATCCACACCCCAGCTAGGTGTCAGCACCAACACCAGTGAAACCAAACTCCAGCTAGGCATCAGCACCAATGCCAGTGCACCCATGCCCCAGCTAGGTGTCACCACCAATACCAGTGCAACCACAACCCAGCTAGGTGTCAGCACCAACACCAGTGCAACCACACTCCAGCTAGGTGTCAGCACCAATGTTAGTGCAAATAGAACCCAGCTAGGAATCAGCACCAATGCCAGTGCACTCGTGCCCCAGCTAGGTGTCAACACCAATGCCAGTGCAACCACACCCCAGCTTGGTGTCAGCACCAATGCCAGTGTAACCACACCCCAGCTAGATGTCAGCACCAACATCAGTGCAATCACACCCCAGCTAGGTGTCAGCACCAACACAAGTGCAAACATACCACAGCTAGGTGTCAGCACCAAAACCAGTGCAACCACACCCCAGCTAGGTGTCAGCACCCAAGCCAGTGCAACTACAGCCCAGCTAGATATCAGCACCAATGCCAGTGCAACCACACCCCAGGTAGGTGTCAGCACTAACACCAGTGCAACCAAACCCCAGCTAGGTGTCAGCACCAACACCAGTGCAACCACACCCCAGTTAGGTGTCAGCAGCAATGCCAGTGCAACCACACCCCAGCTAGGTGACAGCACCAATGCCAGTGCAACCACACCCCAGCTAGGTGTCAGCACCAAAGCCAGTACAACCACACTCCAGCTAGGTGTCAGCACCAATATCAGTGCAACCACACCCCAGCTTGGTGTCAGCACCAACAGCATTGCAACCGTGCTCCAGCTAGGTGTCAGCACCAAAACCAGTGCAACCACACTCCAGCTAGGTGTCAGCACCAATGCTAGTGCAAACAGACCCCAGCAAGGCATCAGCACCAATGCCAGTGCAACCATGCCCCAGCTAGGTGTCACCACCAATACCAATTCAACCACACCCCAGCTAGGTGTCAGCACCAACATCAGTGCAATCACACCCCAGCTTGGTGTCAGCACCAACAGCATTGCAACCGTGCTCCAGCTAGGTGTCAGCACCAACACCAGTGCAACCAGACTCCAGATAGGTGTCAGCACCAATGTTAGTGCAAACAGACCCCAGCTAGGCATCAGCACCAATGGCAGTGCACCCGTGCCCCAGCTAGGTGTCAACACCAATGCCAGTGCAACCACAACCCAGCTTGGTGTCAGCACCAATGCCAGTGTAACCACACCCCAGCTAGGTGTCAGCACCAATACCAGTGGATCTACGCCCCAGCTAGGTGTCAGCAGCAACACCAGTGCAAACATACCACAGCTAGGTGTCAGCACCAACACCAGTGCAACCACACCCCAGCTAGGTGTCAGCACCAAAGCCAGTGCAACCACACCCCAGCTAGATGTCAGCACCAATGCCAGTGCAACCGTGCCCCAGCTAGGTGTCAGCACCAATGCCAGTGCAACCACACTCCAGCTAGGTGTCAGCACCAACACCAGTGCAACCATGCCCCAGCTAGGTGTCAGCACCAACACCAGTGCAACCGTGCCCCAGCTAGGCATCAGCACCAACACCAGTGCAACCACACTCCGGCTAGGTGTCAGCACCAATGCGAGTGCAAACAGACTCCAGCTAGGCATCAGCACCAATGCCAGTGCGACCATGCCCCAGCTAGGTGTCAGCACCAATGCCAGTGCAACCACACCCCAGCTAGGTGTCAGCACCAACACCAGTGCAACACACTCCAGCTAGGTTTCAGCACCAACACCAGTGCAACCATGCCCGAGCTAGGTGTCAGCACCAACACCAGTGCAACCGTGCCCCAGCTAGGTGTCAGCACCAACACCAGTGCAACCACACTCCAGCTAGGTGTTACCACCAACACCAGTGCAACCACACCCCAGCTAGGTGTCAGCACCAACACCAGTGCAACCATGCACCAGCTAGGCATCAGCACCAACACCAGTGCAACCACACCCCAGCTAGGTGTCAGCACCAACACCAGTGAAACCAAACTCCAGCTAGGCATCAGCACAAATGCCAGTGCAACTGTGCCTCAGCTAGGTGTCAGCACCAATGCCAGTGCAACCACATCCCAGCTAGGAGTCAGCACCAACACCAGTGCATCCGTGCCCCAGCTAGGCGTCAGCACCAACACCAATGCAACCACACTCCAGCTAGTTGTCAGCACCAATGCTAGTGCAAACAGACCCCAGCTGGGCATCAGCACCAATACCAGGGCACCCGTGGCCCAGCTAGGTGTCAGCACCAATGCCAGTGCAACCACACCCCAGCTAGGTGTCAGCACCAATGCTAGTGCAAACAGACCCCAGCTAGGCACCAGCACCAATGCCAGTGCACCCGTGCCCCAGCTAGCTGTCACCACCAATACCAGTGCAACCACACCCCAGCTAGCTGTCACCACCAATACCAGTGCAACCACACCCCAGCTAGATGTCAGCACCAACACCAGTGCAACCGTGCTCCAGCTAGGTGTCAGCACCAACACCAGTGCAACCACACTCCAGCTAGGTGTCAGCACCAATGCTAGTGCAAACAGACCCCAGCTAGGAATCAGCACCAATGCCAGTGCACCCATGCCCCAGCTAGGTGTCACCACCAATACCAGTGCAACCACAACCCAGCTAGGTGTCAGCACCAACACCAGTGCAACCACACTCCAGCTAGGTGTCAGCACCAATGTTAGTGCAAATAGAACCCAGCTAGACATCAGCACCAATGCCAGTGCACCCGTGCCCCAGCTAGGTGTCAACACCAATGCCAGTGCAACCACACCCCAGCTTGGTGTCAGCACCAATGCCAGTGTAACCACACCCCAGCTAGATGTCAGCACCAACATCAGTGCAATCACACCCCAGCTAGGTGTCAGCACCAACACAAGTGCAAACATACCACAGCTAGGTGTCAGCACAAAAACCAGTGCAACCACACTCCAGCTAGGTGTCAGCACGCAAGCCAGTGCAACTACAGCCCAGCTAGATATCAGCACCAATGCCAGTGCAACCACACCCCAGGTAGGTGTCAGCACCAACACCAGTGCAACCAAACACCAGCTAGGTGTCAGCACCAACACCAGTGCAACCACACCCCAGTTAGGTGTCAGCAGCAATGCCAATGCAACCACACCCCAGCTAGGTGACAGCACCAATGCCAGTGCAACCACACCCCAGCTAGGTGACAGCACCAATGCCAGTGCAACCACACCCCAGCTAGGTGTCAGCACCAACACCAATGCAACCGTGCTCCAGCTAGTTGTCAGCACCAACACCAGTGCAACCACACTCCAGCTAGGTTTCAGCACCAATGCTAGTGCAAACAGACCCCAGCTAGGCATCAGCACCAATGCCAGCGCACCCATGCCCCAGCTAGGTGTCACCACCAATACCAGTGCAACCAGACTCCAGATAGGTGTCAGCACCAATGTTAGTGCAAACAGACCCCAGTAGGCATCAGCACCAATGCCAGTGCACCCGTGCCCCAGCTAGGTGTCAACACCAATGCCAGTGCAACCACAACCCAGCTTGGTGTCAGCACCAATGCCAGTGTAACCACACCCCAGCTAGGTGTCAGCACCAATACCAGTGCAACCACACCCCAGCTAGTTGTCAGCACCAATACCAGTGGAACTACGCCCCAGCTAGGTGTCAGCAGCAACACCAGTGCAAACATACCACAGCTAGGTGTCAGCACCAACACCAGTGCAACCACACCCCAGCTAGGTGTCAGCACCAAAGCCAGTGCAACCACACCCCAGCTAGATGTCAGCACCAATGCCAGTGCAACCGTGCCCCAGCTAGGTGTCAGCACCAATGCCAGTGCAACCACACTCCAGCTAGGTGTCAGCACCAACACCAGTGCAACCATGCCCCAGCTAGGTGTCAGCACCAACACCAGTGCAACCGTGCCCCAGCTAGGCGTCAGCACCAACACCAGTGCAACCACACTCCAGCTCGGTGTCAGCACCAATGCGAGTGCAAACAGACCCCAGCTAGGCATCAGCACCAATGCCAGTGCAACCGTGCCCCAGCTAGGTGTCAGCACCAATGCCAGTGCAACCACACCCCAGCTAGGTGTCAGCACCAACACCAGTGCAACACACTCCAGCTAGGTTTCAGCACCAACACCAGTGCAACCATGCCCGAGCTAGGTGTCAGCACCAGCACCAGTGCAACCGCACTCCAGCTAGGTGTTACCACCAACACCAGTGCAACCACACCCCAGCTAGTTGTCAGCACCAACACCAGTGCAACCATGCACCAGCTAGGCATCAGCACCAACACCAGTGCAACCACACCCCAGCTAGGTGTCAGCACCAACACCAGTGAAACCAAACTCCAGCTAGGCATCAGCACCAATGCCAGTGCACCCATGCCCCAGCTAGGTGTCACCACCAATACCAGTGCAACCACAACCCAGCTAGGTGTCAGCACCAACACCAGTGCAACCACACTCCAGCTAGGTGTCAGCACCAATGTTAGTGCAAATAGAACCCAGCTAGGAATCAGCACCAATGCCAGTGCACTCGTGCCCCAGCTAGATGTCAGCACCAACATCAGTGCAATCACACCCCAGCTAGGTGTCAGCACCAACACAAGTGCAAACATACCACAGCTAGGTGTCAGCACCAAAACCAGTGCAACCACACCCCAGCTAGGTGTCAGCACCCAAGCCAGTGCAACTACAGCCCAGCTAGATATCAGCACCAATGCCAGTGCAACCACACCCCAGGTAGGTGTCAGCACCAACACCAGTGCAACCAAACCCCAGCTAGGTGTCAGCACCAACACCAGTGCAACCACACCCCAGTTAGGTGTCAGCAGCAATGCCAGTGCAACCACACCCCAGCTAGGTGACAGCACCAATGCCAGTGCAACCACACCCCAGCTAGGTGTCAGCACCAAAACCAGTACAACCACACTCCAGCTAGGTGTCAGCACCAATATCAGTGCAACCACACCCCAGCTTGGTGTCAGCACCAACAGCATTGCAACCGTGCTCCAGCTAGGTGTCAGCACCAACACCAGTGCAACCACACTCCAGCTAGGTGTCAGCACCAATGCTAGTGCAAACAGACCCCAGCAAGGCATCAGCACCAATGCCAGTGCACCCATGCCCCAGCTAGTTGTCACCACCAATACCAATTCAACCACACCCCAGCTAGGTGTCAGCACCAACATCAGTGCAATCACACCCCAGCTAGGTGTCAGAACCAACACAAGTGCAACCACAACCCAGCTAGGTGTCAGCACCAATACCAGTGCAACCACACCCCAGCTAGGTGTCAGCACCAATACCAGTGCAACTACGCCCCAGCTAGGTGTCAGCACCAACACCAGCGCAAACATACCACAGCTAGGTGTCAGCACCAACACCAGTGCAACCACACCCCCAGCTAGGTGTCAGCACCAAAGCCAGTGCAACCACACTCCAGCTAGATGTCAGCACCAATGCTAGTGCAAGCAGACCCCAGCTAGGCAGCTGCACCAATGCCAGTGCAACCGTGCCCCAGCTAGGTGTCAGCGCCAATGCCAGTGCAACCACACTCCAGCTAGGTGTCAGCACCAACACCAGTGCAACCATGCCCCAGCTAGGTGTCAGCACCAACACCAGTGCAACCGTGCCCCAGCTAGGTGTCAGCACCAACACCAGTGCAACCACACTCCAGCTAGGTGTCAGCACCAATGCGAGTGCAAACAGACCCCAGCTAGGCATCAGCACCAATGCCAGTGCAACCGTGCCCCAGCTAGGTGTCAGCACCAATGCCAGTGCAACCACACCCCAGCTAGGTGTCAGCACCAACACCAGTGCAACACACTCCAGCTAGGTTTCAGCACCAACACCAGTGCAACCATGCCCGAGCTAGGTGTCAGCACCAACACCAGTGCAACCGTGCCCCAGCTAGGTGTCAGCACCAACACCAGTGCAACCACACTCCAGCTAGGTGTTAGCACCAACACCAGTGCAACCACACCCTAGCTAGGTGTCAGCACCAACACCAGTGCAACCATGCACCAGCTAGGCATCAGCACCGACACCAGTACAACCACACCCCAGCTAGGTGTCAGCACCAACACCAGTGAAACCAAACTCCAGCTAGGCATCAGCACAAATGCCAGTGCAACTGTGCCCCAGCTAGGTGTCAGCACCAATGCCAGTGCAACCACATCCCAGCTAGGAGTCAGCACCAACACCAGTGCATCCGTGCCCCAGCTAGGCGTCAGCACGAACACCAATGCAACCACACTCCAGCTAGTTGTCAGCACCAATGCTAGTGCAAACAGACCCCAGCTAGGCATCAGCACCAATACCAGTGCACCCGTGCCCCAGCTAGGTGTCAGCACCAATGCCAGTGCAACCACACCCCAGCTAGGTGTCAGCAGCAATGCTAGTGCAAACAGACCCCAGCTAGGCACCAGCACCAATGCCAGTGCACCCGTGCCCCAGCTAGCTGTCACCACCAATACCAGTGCAACCACACCCCAGCTAGCTGTCACCACCAATACCAGTGCAACCACACCCCAGCTAGATGTCAGCACCAACACCAATGCAACCACACTCCAGCTAGTTGTCAGCACCAATGCTGGTGCAAACAGACCCCAGCTGGGCATCAGCACCAATGCCAGTGCAACCGTGCCCCAGCTAGGTGTCAGCACCAATGCCAGTGCAACCACACCCCAGCTAGGTGTCAGCACCAACACCAGTGCAACACACTCCAGCTAGGTTTCAGCACAAACACCAGTGCAAACATACCACAGCTAGGTGTCAGCACCAAAACCAGTGCAACCACACCCCAGCTAGGTGTCAGCACCCAAGCCAGTGCAACTACAGCCCAGCTAGATATCAGCACCAATGCCAGTGCAACCACACCCCAGGTAGGTGTCAGCACCAACACCAGTGCAACCAAACCCCAGCTAGGTGTCAGCACCAACACCAGTGCAACCACACCCCAGTTAGGTGTCAGCAGCAATGCCAGTGCAACCACACCCCAGCTAGGTGACAGCACCAATGCCAGTGCAACCACACCCCAGCTAGGTGTCAGCACCAACACCATTGCAACCGTGCTCCAGCTAGTTGTCAGCACCAACACCAGTGCAACCACACTCCAGCTAGGTTTCAGCACCAATGCTAGTGCAAACAGACCCCAGCTAGGCATCAGCACCAATGCCAGCGCACCCATGCCCCAGCTAGGTGTCACCACCAATACCAGTGCAACCACACCCCAGCTAGGTGTCAGCACCAACACCAGTGCAACCACACCCCAGCTAGGTGTCAGCACCAACACCAGTGCAACACACTCCAGCTAGGTTTCAGCACAAACACCAGTGCAAACATACCACAGCTAGGTGTCAGCACCAAAACCAGTGCAACCACACCCCAGCTAGGTGTCAGCACCCAAGCCAGTGCAACTACAGCCCAGCTAGATATCAGCACCAATGCCAGTGCAACCACACCCCAGGTAGGTGTCAGCACCAACACCAGTGCAACCAAACCCCAGCTAGGTGTCAGCACCAACACCAGTGCAACCACACCCCAGTTAGGTGTCAGCAGCAATGCCAGTGCAACCACACCCCAGCTAGGTGACAGCACCAATGCCAGTGCAACCACACCCCAGCTAGGTGTCAGCACCAACACCATTGCAACCGTGCTCCAGCTAGTTGTCAGCACCAACACCAGTGCAACCACACTCCAGCTAGGTTTCAGCACCAATGCTAGTGCAAACAGACCCCAGCTAGGCATCAGCACCAATGCCAGCGCACCCATGCCCCAGCTAGGTGTCACCACCAATACCAGTGCAACCACACCCCAGCTAGGTGTCAGCACCAACACCAGTGCAACCAGACTCCAGATAGGTGTCAGCACCAATGTCAGTGCAAACAGACCCCAGCTAGGCATCAGCACCAATGCCAGTGCACCCGTGCCCCAGCTAGGTGTCAACACCAATGCCAGTGCAACCACAACCCAGCTTGGTGTCAGCACCAATGCCAGTGTAACCACACCCCAGCTAGGTGTCAGCACCAATACCAGTGCAACCACACCCCAGCTAGTTGTCAGCACCAATACCAGTGGAACTACGCCCCAGCTAGGTGTCAGCAGCAACACCAGTGCAAACATACCACAGCTAGGTGTCAGCACCAACACCAGTGCAACCACACCCCAGCTAGGTGTCAGCACCAAAGCCAGTGCAACCACACCCCAGCTAGATGTCAGCACCAATGCCAGTGCAACCGTGCCCCAGCTAGGTGTCAGCACCAATGCCAGTGCAACCACACTCCAGCTAGGTGTCAGCACCAACACCAGTGCAACCATGCCCCAGCTAGGTGTCAGCACCAACACCAGTGCAACCGTGCCCCAGCTAGGCGTCAGCACCAACACCAGTGCAACCACACTCCAGCTAGGTGTCAGCACCAATGCGAGTGCAAACAGACCCCAGCTAGGCATCAGCACCAATGCCAGTGCAACCGTGCCCCAGCTAGGTGTCAGCACCAATGCCAGTGCAACCACACCCCAGCTAGGTGTCAGCACCAACACCAGTGCAACACACTCCAGCTAGGTTTCAGCACCAACACCAGTGCAACCATGCCCGAGCTAGGTGTCAGCACCAACACCAGTGCAACCGCACTCCAGCTAGGTGTTACCACCAACACCAGTGCAACCACACCCCAGCTAGTTGTCAGCACCAACACCAGTGCAACCATGCACCAGCTAGGCATCAGCACCAACACCAGTGCAACCACACCCCAGCTAGGTGTCAGCACCAACACCAGTGAAACCAAACTCCAGCTAGGCATCAGCACCAATGCCAGTGCACCCATGCCCCAGCTAGGTGTCACCACCAATACCAGTGCAACCACAACCCAGATAGGTGTCAGCACCAACACCAGTGCAACCACACTCCAGCTAGGTGTCAGCACCAATGTTAGTGCAAATAGAACCCAGCTAGGAATCAGCACCAATGCCAGTGCACTCGTGCCCCAGCTAGATGTCAGCACCAACATCAGTGCAATCACACCCCAGCTAGGTGTCAGCACCAACACAAGCGCAAACATACCACAGCTAGGTGTCAGCACCAACACCAGTGCAACCACACCCCCAGCTAGGTGTCAGCACCAAAGCCAGTGCAACCACACTCCAGCTAGATGTCAGCACCAATGCTAGTGCAAGCAGACCCCAGCTAGGCAGCTGCACCAATGCCAGTGCAACCGATCCCCAGCTAGGTGTCAGCGCCAATGCCAGTGCAACCACACTCCAGCTAGGTGTCAGCACCAACACCAGTGCAACCATGCCCCAGCTAGGTGTCAGCACCAACACCAGTGCAACCGTGCCCCAGCTAGGTGTCAGCACCAACACCAGTGCAACCACACTCCAGCTAGGTGTCAGCACCAATGCGAGTGCAAACAGACCCCAGCTAGGCATCAGCACCAATGCCAGTGCAACCGTGCCCCAGCTAGGTGTCAGCACCAATGCCAGTGCAACCACACCCCAGCTAGGTGTCAGCACCAACACCAGTGCAACACACTCCAGCTAGGTTTCAGCACCAACACCAGTGCAACCATGCCCGAGCTAGGTGTCAGCACCAACACCAGTGCAACCGTGCCCCAGCTAGGTGTCAGCACCAACACCAGTGCAACCACACTCCAGCTAGGTGTTAGCACCAACACCAGTGCAACCACACCCTAGCTAGGTGTCAGCACCAACACCAGTGCAACCATGCACCAGCTAGGCATCAGCACCGACACCAGTACAACCACACCCCAGCTAGGTGTCAGCACCAACACCAGTGAAACCAAACTCCAGCTAGGCATCAGCACAAATGCCAGTGCAACTGTGCCCCAGCTAGGTGTCAGCACCAATGCCAGTGCAACCACATCCCAGCTAGGAGTCAGCACCAACACCAGTGCATCCGTGCCCCAGCTAGGCGTCAGCACGAACACCAATGCAACCACACTCCAGCTAGTTGTCAGCACCAATGCTAGTGCAAACAGACCCCAGCTAGGCATCAGCACCAATACCAGTGCACCCGTGCCCCAGCTAGGTGTCAGCACCAATGCCAGTGCAACCACACCCCAGCTAGGTGTCAGCAGCAATGCTAGTGCAAACAGACCCCAGCTAGGCACCAGCACCAATGCCAGTGCACCCGTGCCCCAGCTAGCTGTCACCACCAATACCAGTGCAACCACACCCCAGCTAGCTGTCACCACCAATACCAGTGCAACCACACCCCAGCTAGATGTCAGCACCAACACCAATGCAACCACACTCCAGCTAGTTGTCAGCACCAATGCTGGTGCAAACAGACCCCAGCTGGGCATCAGCACCAATGCCAGTGCAACCGTGCCCCAGCTAGGTGTCAGCACCAATGCCAGTGCAACCACACCCCAGCTAGGTGTCAGCACCAACACCAGTGCAACACACTCCAGCTAGGTTTCAGCACAAACACCAGTGCAACCATGCCCGAGCTAGGTGTCAGCACCAACACCAGTGCAACCGTGCCCTAGCTAGGTGTCAGCACCAACACCAGTGCAACCACACTCCAGCTAGATGTTAGCACCAACACTAGTGCAACCACACCCCAGCTAGGTGTCAGCACCAACACCAGTGCAACCATGCACCAGCTAGGCATCAGCACTAACACCAGTAAAACCACACCCCAGCTAGGTGTCAGCACCAACACCAGTGAAACCAAACTCCAGCTAGGTGTCTGCAACAATGCCAGTGAAACCACACCCCAGCTAGGTGTCAGCACCAATGCCAATGCAACCGTGTCCCAGCTAGGTGTCAGCACCAATGCCAGTGGAACCGCACCGCAGCTAGGTGTCAGCACCAACACCAGTGCAGCAACACCTGAGCTAGGTGTCAGCACCAACACCAGTGCAACCATACCCCAGCTAGGCGTCAACACCAACACCAGTGAAACCATGCTCCAGCTAGGAGTCAGCACCAACACCAGTGCAACCACGCTCCAGCTAGGTGTCAGCACCAACACTAGTGCAAACGTGCCCCAGCTAGGCTTCAGCACCAATACCAGTGCATCCATGCCGCAGCTAGGCGTCAGCACCAACACAAGTGCAACCAGACCTAAGCCACGTCTTAGCACAAATACCAGTGCAACCACACCCCAACTAGATGTCAGCACAAATGCCAGTTCAACCACACCCCAGCTAGGTGTCAGCACCAACACCAGTGCAAACGTGCCCCAGCTAGGTGTTAGCACCATCACCATTGCAAACAAACTTCTGCTAGGAGTCAGCACCAACACCAGTGCAACCACACTCCAGCTATGGTGTCAACACCAACGCCAGTGCAACCACATCCCAGCTAGGTGTCAGCACCAACACCAGTGCAACCACGCTCCAGCCATGTGTCAGCACCAACACCAGTGCAACGACACCCCAGCTAGGTGTCAGCAGCAACACCAGTGCAACTGTGCCCCAGCTAGGTGCCAGCACCAATACCAGTTCAACTGGGCCCCAGCTAGGCGTACGCAGCAATACCAGTGCAACCACACCCCAGCTAGGTGTCAGCACCAATACCAGTGCAACCATGCCCCAGTTAGGCATCAGCAACAACACCAGTGAAACCACACCGCAGCTAAGTGCCAGCACCAACACCAGTGCTACCGTGCCTCAGCTAGATGTCAGCAACAATGTCAGTGCAACCAGACCCAAGCTCGGCGTCAGCACCAACACCAGTGCTACAACACCCCAGCTAGGTGTCAGCAGCAACACCAGTGCAACCACACCCCATCTTGGTGTCAGCACCCATGCCAGTGTAACCACACCACAGCTAGATGTCAGCACCAGCATCAGTGCAATCACACCCCAGCTAGATGTCAGCACCAACACAAGTGCAACCACAACCCAGCTAGATGTCAGCACCAATACCAGTGCAAACATACCACAGCTAGGTGTCAGCACCAAAACCAGTGCAACCACACCCCAGCTAGGTGTCAGCACCAAAGCCAGTGCAACTACTCCCCAGCTAGATGTCAGCACCAATGCCAGTGCAACCACACCCCAGCTAGGTGTCAGCACCAACACCAGTGCAAACACACCCCAGTTAGGTGTCAGCACCAATGCCAGTGCAAACACACCCCAGCTAGGTGACAGCACCAATGCCAGTGCAACCACACCCCAGCTAGGTGTCAGCACCAAAACCAGTACAACCACACTCCAGCTAGGTGTCTGCACCAATAACAGTGCAACCAGACCCCAGCTAGGTGTCAGCACCAACACCATTGCAACCGTGCTCCAGCTAGGTGTCAGCACCAACACCAGTGCAACCACACTCCAGCTAGGTGTCAGCACCAATGCTAGTGCAAACAGACCCCAGCTAGGCATCAGCACCAATGCCAGTGCACCCATGCCCCAGCTAGGTGTCACCACCAATACCAGTGCAACCACACCCCAGCTAGGTGTCAGCACCAACACCAGTGCAACCAGACTCCAGATAGGTGTCAGCACCAATGTTAGTGCAAACAGACCCCAGCTAGGCATCAGCACCAATGCCAGTGCACCCGTGCCCCAGCTAGGTGTCAACACCAATGCCAGTGCAACCACAACCCAGCTTGGTGTCAGCACCAATGCCAGTGTAACCACACCCCAGCTAGGTGTCAGCACCAATACCAGTGCAACCATGCCCCAGTTAGGCATCAGCAACAACACCAGTGAAACCACACCGCAGCTAAGTGCCAGCACCAACACCAGTGCTACCGTGCCTCAGCTAGATGTCAGCAACAATGTCAGTGCAACCAGACCCAAGCTCGGCGTCAGCACCAACACCAGTGCTACAACACCCCAGCTAGGTGTCAGCAGCAACACCAGTGCAACCACACCCCATCTTGGTGTCAGCACCCATGCCAGTGTAACCACACCACAGCTAGATGTCAGCACCAGCATCAGTGCAATCACACCCCAGCTAGGTGTCAGCGCCAACACAAGTGCAACCACAACCCAGCTAGATGTCAGCACCAATACCAGTGCAAACATACCACAGCTAGGTGTCAGCACCAAAACCAGTGCAACCACACCCCAGCTAGGTGTCAGCACCAAAGCCAGTGCAACTACTCCCCAGCTAGATGTCAGCACCAATGCCAGTGCAACCACACCCCAGCTAGGTGTCAGCACCAACACCAGTGCAAACACACCCCAGTTAGGTGTCAGCACCAATGCCAGTGCAAACACACCCCAGCTAGGTGACAGCACCAATGCCAGTGCAACCACACCCCAGCTAGGTGTCAGCACCAAAACCAGTACAACCACACTCCAGCTAGGTGTCTGCACCAATAACAGTGCAACCAGACCCCAGCTAGGTGTCAGCACCAACACCATTGCAACCGTGCTCCAGCTAGGTGTCAGCACCAACACCAGTGCAACCACACTCCAGCTAGGTGTCAGCACCAATGCTAGTGCAAACAGACCCCAGCTAGGCATCAGCACCAATGCCAGTGCACCCATGCCCCAGCTAGGTGTCACCACCAATACCAGTGCAACCACACCCCAGCTAGGTGTCAGCACCAACACCAGTGCAACCAGACTCCAGATAGGTGTCAGCACCAATGTTAGTGCAAACAGACCCCAGCTAGGCATCAGCACCAATGCCAGTGCACCCGTGCCCCAGCTAGGTGTCAACACCAATGCCAGTGCAACCACAACCCAGCTTGGTGTCAGCACCAATGCCAGTGTAACCACACCCCAGCTAGGTGTCAGCACCAATACCAGTGCAACCACACCCCAGCTAGTTGTCAGCACCAATACCAGTGGAACTGCGCCCCAGCTAGGTGTCAGCAGCAACACCAGTGCAAACATACCACAGCTAGGTGTCAGCACCAACACCAGTGCAACCACACCCCAGCCAGGTGTCAGCACCAAAGCCAGTGCAACCACACCCCAGCTAGATGTCAGCACCAATGCCAGTGCAACCGTGCCCCAGCTAGGTGTCAGCACCAATGCCAGTGCAACCACACTTCAGCTAGGTGTCAGCACCAACACCAGTGCAACCATGCCCCAGCTAGGTGTCAGCACCAACACCAGTGCAACCGTGCCCCAGCTAGGCGTCAGCACCAACACCAGTGCAACCACACTCCAGCTAGGTGTCAGCACCAATGCGAGTGCAAACAGACCCCAGCTAGGCATCAGCACCAATGCCAGTGCAACCGTGCCCCAGCTAGGTGTCAGCGCCAATGCCAGTGCAACCACACACCAGCTAGGTGTCAGCACCAACACCAGTGCAACACACTCCAGCTAGGTTTCAGCACCAACACCAGTGCAACCATGCCCGAGCTAGGTGTCAGCACCAACACCAGTGCAACCGTGCCCCAGCTAGGTGTCAGCACCAACACCAGTGCAACCACACTCCAGCTAGGTGTTACCACCAACACCAGTGCAACCACACCCCAGCTAGGTGTCAGCACCAACACCAGTGAAACCAAACTCCAGCTAGGCATCAGCACAAATGCCAGTACAACTGTGCCTCAGCTAGGTGTCAGCACCAATGCCAGTGCAACCACATCCCAGCTAGGAGTCAGCACCAACACCAGTGCATCCGTGCCCCAGCTAGGCGTCAGCACCAACACCAATGCAACCACACTCCAGCTAGTTGTCAGCAACAATGCTAGTGCAAACAGACCCCAGCTGGGCACCAGCACCAATACCAGTGCAACCACACCCCAGCTAGCTGTCACCACCAATACCAGTGCAACCACACCCCAGCTAGATGTCAGCACCAACACCAGTGCAACCGTGCTCCAGCTAGGTGTCAGCACCAACACCAGTGCAACCACACTCCAGCTAGGTGTCAGCACCAATGCTAGTGCAAACAGACCCCAGCTAGGAATCAGCACCAATGCCAGTGCACCCATGCCCCAGCTAGGTGTCACCACCAATACCAATGCAACCACAACCCAGCTAGGTGTCAGCACCATCACCAGTGCAAACACACTCCAGCTAGGTGTCAGCACCAATGTTAGTGCAAATAGAACCCAGCTAGGCATCAGCACCAATGCCAGTGCACCCGTGCCCCAGCTAGGTGTCAACACCAATGCCAGTGCAACCACACCCCAGCTTGGTGTCAGCACCAATGCCAGTGTAACCACACCCCAGCTAGATGTCAGCACCAACATCAGTGCAATCACATCCCAGCTAGGTGTCAGCACCAACACAAGTGCAAACATACAACAGCTAGGTGTCAGCACCCAAGCCAGTGCAACTACAGCCCAGCTAGATATCAGCACCAATGCCAGTGCAACCACACCCCAGGTAGGTGTCAGCACCAACACCAGTGCAACCAAACACCAGCTAGGTGTCAGCAGCAACACCAGTGCAACCACACCCCAGTTAGGTGTCAGCAGCAATGCCAATGCAACCACACCCCAGCTAGGTGACAGCACCAATGCCAGTGCAACCACACCCCAGCTAGGTGTCAGCACCAAAACCAGTACAACCACACTCCAGCTAGGTGTCAGCACCAACAGCATTGCAACCGTGCTCCAGCTAGCTGTCAGCACCAACACCAGTGCAACCACACTCCAGCTAGGTGTCAGCACCAATGCTAGTGCAAACAGACCCCAGCAAGGCATCAGCACCAATGCCAGTGCACCCATGCCCCAGCTAGGTGTCACCACCAATACCAGTGCAACCACACCCCAGCTAGGTGTCAGCACCAACATCAGTGCAACCACACCCCAGCTAGGTGTCAGCACCAACATCAGTGCAACCACAACCCAGCTAGGTGTCAGAACCAACACAAGTGCAACCACAACCCAGCTAGGTGTCAGCACCAATACCAGTGCAACCACAACCCAGCTAGGTGTCAGCACCAATACCAGTGCAACCACACTCCAGCTAGGTGTCAGCACCAATACCAGTGCAACTACACCCCAGCTAGGTGTCAGCACCAACACCAGTGCAAACATACCACAGCTAGGTGTCAGCACCAACACCAGTGCAACCACACCCCCAGCTAGGTGTCAGCACCAAAGCCAGTGCAACCACACCTCAGCTAGATGTCAGCACCAATGCTAGTGCAACCAGACCCCAGCTAGGCAGCAGCACCAATGCCAGTGCAACCGTGCCCCAGCTAGGTGTCAGCGCCAATGCCAGTGCAACCACACTCCAGCTAGGTGTCAGCACCAACACCAGTGCAACCACACCCCCAGCTAGGTGTCAGCACCAAAGCCAGTGCAACCACACCCCAGCTAGATGTCAGCACCAATGCTCGTGCAACCAGACCCCAGCTAGGCAGCAGCACCAATGCCAGTGCAACCGTGCCCCAGCTAGGTGTCAGCGCCAATGCCAGTGCAACCACACTCCAGCTAGGTGTCAGCACCAACACCAGTGCAACCATGCCCCAGCTAGGTGTCAGCACCAACACCAGTGCAACCGTGCCCCAGCTAGGCGTCAGCACCAACACCAGTGCAACCACACTCCAGCTAGGTGTCAGCACCAATGTGAGTGCAAACAGACCCCAGCTAGGCATCAGCACCAATGCCAGTGCAACCGTGCCCCAGCTAGGTGTCAGCACCAATGCCAGTGCAACCACACCCCAGCTAGGTGTCAGCACCAACACCAGTGCAACACACTCCAGCTAGGTTTCAGCACCAACACCAGTGCAACCATGCCCGAGCTAGGTGTCAGCACCAACACCAGTGCAACTGTGCCCCAGCTAGGTGTCAGCACCAACACCAGTGCAACCACACTCCAGCTAGGTGTTAGCACCAACACCAGTGCAACCACACCCCAGCTAGGTGTCAGAACCAACACCAGTGCAACCATGCACCAGCTAAGCATCAGCACCAACACCAGTACAACCACACCCCAGCTAGGTGTCAGCACCAACACCAGTGCAACACACTCCAGCTAGGTTTCAGCACCAACACCAGTGCAACCATGCCCGAGCTAGGTGTCAGCACCAACACCAGTGCAACTGTGCCCCAGCTAGGTGTCAGCACCAACACCAGTGCAACCACACTCCAGCTAGGTGTTAGCACCAACACCAGTGCAACCACACCCCAGCTAGGTGTCAGAACCAACACCAGTGCAACCATGCACCAGCTAAGCATCAGCACCAACACCAGTACAACCACACCCCAGCTAGGTGTCAGCACCAACACCAGTGAAACCAAACTCCAGCTAGGCATCAGCACAAATGCCAGTGCAACTGTGCCCCAGCTAGGTGTCAGCACCAATGCCAGTGCAACCACATCCCAGCTAGGAGTCAGCACCAACACCAGTGCATCCGTGCCCCAGCTAGGCGTCAGCACCAACACCAATGCAACCACACTCCAGCTAGTTGTCAGCAACAATGCTAGTGCAAACAGACCCCAGCTAGGCATCAGCACCAATACCAGTGCACCCGTGCCCCAGCTAGGTGTCAGCACCAATGCCAGTGCAACCACACCCCAGCTAGGTGTCAGCACCAATGCTAGTGCAAACAGACCCCAGCTAGGCACCAGCACCAATGCCAGTGCACCCGTGCCCCAGCTAGCTGTCACCACCAATACCAGTGCAACCACACCCCAGCTAGCTGTCACCACCAATACCAGTGCAACCACACCCCAGCTAGATGTCAGCACCAACACCAGTGCAACCGTGCTCCAGCTAGGTGTCAGCACCAACACCAGTGCAACCACACTCCAGCTAGGTGTCAGCACCAATGCTAGTGCAAACAGACCCCAGCTAGGAATCAGCACCAATGCCAGTGCACCCATGCCCCAGCTAGGTGTCACCACCAATACCAGTGCAACCACAACCCAGCTAGGTGTCAGCACCAACACCAGTGCAACCACACTCCAGCTAGGTGTCAGCACCAATGTTAGTGCAAATAGAACCCAGCTAGGCATCAGCACCAATGCCAGTGCACCCGTGCCCCAGCTAGGTGTCAACACCAATGCCAGTGCAACCACACCCCAGCTTGGTGTCAGCACCAATGCCAGTGTAACCACACCCCAGCTAGATGTCAGCACCAACATCAGTGCAATCACACCCCAGCTAGGTGTCAGCACCAAAACCAGTGCAACCACACCCCAGCTAGGTGTCAGCACCCAAGCCAGTGCAACTACAGCCCAGCTAGATATCAGCACCAATGCCAGTGCAACCACACCCCAGGTAGGTGTCAGCACCAACACCAGTGCAACCAAACCCCAGCTAGGTGTCAGCACCAACACTAGTGCAACCACACCCCAGTTAGGTGTCAGCAGCAATGCCAGTGCAACCACACCCCAGCTAGGTGACAGCACCAATGCTAGTGCAAACAGACCCCAGCTAGGCACCAGCACCAATGCCAGTGCACCCGTGCCCCAGCTAGCTGTCACCACCAATACCAGTGCAACCACACCCCAGCTAGCTGTCACCACCAATACCAGTGCAACCACACCCCAGCTAGATGTCAGCACCAACACCAGTGCAACCGTGCTCCAGCTAGGTGTCAGCACCAACACCAGTGCAACCACACTCCAGCTAGGTGTCAGCACCAATGCTAGTGCAAACAGACCCCAGCTAGGTGTCAGCACCAACACCAGTGCAACCACACTCCAGCTAGGTGTCAGCACCAATGTTAGTGCAAATAGAACCCAGCTAGCCATCAGCACCAATGCCAGTGCACCCGTGCCCCAGCTAGGTGTCAACACCAATGCCAGTGCAACCACACCCCAGCTTGGTGTCAGCACCAACACCAGTGCAACCACACTCCAGCTAGGAGTCAGCACCAATGTTAGTGCAAATAGAACCCAGCTAGGCATCAGCACCAATGCCAGTGCACCCGTGCCCCAGGTAGGTGTCAACACCAATGCCAGTGCAACCACACCCCAGCTTGGTGTCAGCACCAATGCCAGTGTAACCACACCCCAGCTAGATGTCAGCACCAACATCAGTGCAATCACACCCCAGCTAGGTGTCAGCACCAACACAAGTGCAAACATACCACAGCTAGGTGTCAGCACCAAAACCAGTGCAACCACACCCCAGCTAGGTGTCAGCACCCAAGCAAGTGCAACTACAGCCCAGCTAGATATCAGCACCAATGCCAGTGCAACCATACCCCAGGTAGGTGTCAGCACCAACACCAGTGCAACCAAACCCCAGCTAGGTGTCAGCACCAACACCAGTGCAACCACACCCCAGTTAGGTGTCAGCAGCAATGCCAGTGCAACCACACCCCAGCTAGGTGACAGCACCAATGCCAGTGCAACCACACCCCAGCTAGGTGTCAGCACCAACACCATTGCAACCGTGCTCCAGCTAGTTGTCAGCACCAACACCAGTGCAACCACACTCCAGCTAGGTTTCAGCACCAATGCTAGTGCAAACAGACCCCAGCTAGGCATCAGCACCAATGCCAGCGCACCCATGCCCCAGCTAGGTGTCACCACCAATACCAGTGCAACCACACCCCAGCTAGGTGTCAGCACCAACACTAGTGCAACCAGACTCCAGATAGGTGTCAGCACCAATGTTAGTGCAAACAGACCCCAGCTAGGCATCAGCATCAATGCCAGAGCACCCGTGCCCCAGCTAGGTGTCAACACCAATGCCAGTGCAACCACAACCCAGCTTGGTGTCAGCACCAATGCCAGTGCAAACATACCACAGCTAGGTGTCAGCACCAACACCAGTGCAACCACACCCCCAGCTAGGTGTCAGCACCGAAGCCAGTGCAACCACACCCCAGCTAGATGTCAGCACCAATGCTAGTTAAAGCAGACCCCAGCTAGGCAGCAGCACCAATGCCAGTGTAACCGTGCCCCAGCTAGGTGTCAGCACCAACACCAGTGGAACCACACTCCAGCTAGGTGTCAGCACCAATGCTAGTGCAAACAGACCCCAGCAAGGCATCAGCACCAATGCCAGTGCACCCATGCCCCAGCTAGGTGTCACCACCAATACCAGTGCAACCACACCCCAGCTAGGTGTCAGCACCAACATCAGTGCAATCACACCCCAGCTAGGTGTCAGAACCAACACAAGTGCAACCACAACCCAGCTAGGTGTCAGCACCAATACCAGTGCAACCACACCCCAGCTAGGTGTCAGCACCAATACCTGTGCAACTACGCCCCAGCTAGGTGTCAGCACCAACACCAGTGCAAACATACCACAGCTAGGTGTCAGCACCAACACCAGTGCAACCACACCCCCAGCTAGGTGTCAGCACCAAAGCCAGTGCAACCACACCCCAGCTAGATGTCAGCACCAATGCTAGTTAAAGCAGACCCCAGCTAGGCAGCAGCACCAATGCCAGTGTAACCGTGCCCCAGCTAGGTGTCAGCGCCAATGCCAGTGCAACCACACTCCAGCTAGGTGTCAGCACCAACACCAGTGCAACCATGCCCCAGCTAGGTGTCAGCACCAACACCAGTGCAACCGTGCCCCAGCTAGGCGTCAGCACCAACACCAGTGCAACCACACTCCAGCTAGGTGTCAGCACCAATGCGAGTGCAAATAGACCCCAGCTAGGCATCAGCACCAATGACAGTGCAACCGTGCCCCAGCTAGGTGTCAGCACCAATGCCAGTGCAACCACACCCCAGCTAGGTGTCAGCACCAACACCAGTGCAACACACTCCAGCTAGGTTTCAGCACCAACACCAGTGCAACCATGCCCGAGCTAGGTGTCAGCACCAACACCAGTGCAACCGTGCCCCAGCTAGGTGTCAGCACCAACACCAGTGCAACCACAGTCCAGCTAGGTGTTAGCACCAACACCAGTGCAACCACACCCCAGCTAGGTGTCAGCACCAACACCAGTGCAACCATGCACCAGCTAGGCATCAGCACCGACACCAGTAAAACCACACCCCAGCTAGGTGTCAGCACCAACACCAGTGAAACCAAACTCCAGCTAGGCATCAGCACAAATGCCAGTGCAACTGTGCCCCAGCTAGGTGTCAGCACCAATGCCAGTGCAACCACATCCCAGCTAGGAGTCAGCACCAACACCAGTGCATCCGTGCCCCAGCTAGGCGTCAGCACCAACACCAATGCAACCACACTCCAGCTAGTTGTCAGCAACAATGCTAGTGCAAACAGACCCCAGCTAGGCATCAGCACCAATACCAGTGCACCCGTGCCCCAGCTAGGTGTCAGCACCAATGCCAGTGCAACCACACCCCAGCTAGGTGTCAGCACCAATGCAAGTGCAAACAGACCCCAGCTAGGCACCAGCACCAATGCCAGTGCACCCGTGCCCCAGCTAGCTGTCACCACCAATACCAGTGCAACCACACCCCAGCTAGGTGTCAGCACCAACATCAGTGCAATCACACCCCAGCTAGGTGTCAGAACCAACACAAGTGCAACCACAACCCAGCTAGGTGTCAGCACCAATACCAGTGCAACCACAACCCAGCTAGGTGTCAGCACCAATACCAGTGCAACCACACCCCAGCTAGGTGTCAGCACCAATACCAGTGCAACTACGCCCCAGCTAGGTGTCAGCACCAACACCAGTGCAAACATACCACAGCTAGGTGTCAGCACCAACACCAGTGCAACCACACCCCCAGCTAGGTGTCAGCACCAAAGCCAGTGCAACCACACCCCAGCTAGATGTCAGCACCAATGCTAGTGCAACCAGACCCCAGCTAGGCAGCAGCACCAATGCCAGTGCAACCGTGCCCCAGCTAGGTGTCAGCGCCAATGCCAGTGCAACCACACTCCAGCTAGGTGTCAGCACCAACACCAGTGCAACCATGCCCCAGCTAGGTGTCAGCACCAACACCAGTGCAACCGTGCCCCAGCTAGGCGTCAGCTCCAACACCAGTGCAACCACACTCCAGCTAGGTGTCAGCACCAATGCGAGTGCAAACAGACCCCAGCTAGGCATCAGCACCAATGCCAGTGCAACCGTGCCCCAGCTAGGTGTCAGCACCAATGCCAGTGCAACCACACCCTAGCTAGGTGTCAGCACCAACACCAGTGCAACACACTCCAGCTAGGTTTCAGCACCAACACCAGTGCAACCATGCCCGAGCTAGGTGTCAGCACCAACACCAGTGCAACCGTGCCCCAGCTAGGTGTCAGCACCAACACAAGTGCAACCACACCCCAGGTAGGTGTCAGCACCAATGCCAGTGGAACTACGCCCCAGCTAGGTGTCAGCACCAACACCAGTGCAACCGTGCACCAGCTAGGTGTCAGCACCAACACCAGTGCAACCACACCCCAGCTAGGTGTCAGCACCAAGATCAGTGCAATCACACCCCAGCTAGGTGTCAGAACCAACACAAGTGCAACCACAACCCAGCTAGGTGTCAGCACCAATACCAGTGCAACTACGCCCCAGCTAGGTGTCAGCACCAATACCAGTGCAACCACACCCCAGCTAGGTGTCAGCACCAATACCAGTGCAACTACGCCCCAGCTAGGTGTCAGCACCAACACCAGTGCAAACATACCACAGCTAGGTGTCAGCACCAACACCAATGCAACCACACCCCGAGCTAGGTGTCAGCACCAAAGCCAGTGCAACCACACCCCAGCTAGATGTCAGCACCAATGCTAGTGCAACCAGACCCCAGCTAGGCAGCAGCACCAATGCCAGTGCAACCGTGCCCCAGCTAGGTGTCAGCGCCAATGCCAGTGCAACCACACTCCAGCTAGGTGTCAGCACCAACACCAGTGCAACCATGCCCCAGCTAGGTGTCAGCACCAACACCAGTGCAACCGTGCCCCAGCTAGGCGTCAGCACCAACACCAGTGCAACCACACTCCAGCTAGGTGTCAGCACCAATGCGAGTTCAAACAGACCCCAACTAGGCATCAGCACCAATGCCAGTGCAACCGTGCCCCAGCTAGGTGTCAGCACCAATGCCAGTGCAACCACACCCCAGCTAGGTGTCAGCACCAACACCAGTGCAACACACTCCAGCTAGGTTTCAGCACCAACACCAGTGCAACCATGCCCGAGCTAGGTGTCAGCACCAACACCAGTGCAACCGTGCCCCAGCTAGGTGTCAGCACCAACACAAGTGCAACCACACCCCAGCTAGGTGTCAGCACCAATGCCAGTGGAACTACGCCCCAGCTAGGTGTCAGCACCAACACCAGTGCAACCGTGCACCAGCTAGGTGTCAGCACCAACACCAGTGCAACCACACCCCAGCTGGTTGTCAGCACCAATACCAGTGGAACTACACCCCAGCTAGATGTCAGCAGCAACACCAGTGCAAACATACCACCGCTAGGTGTCAGCACCAACCCCTGTGCAACCACACCCCAGCTAGGTGTGAGCACCAACACCAGTGCAACCATGCACCAGCTATGCATCAGCACCAACACCAGTACAACCACACCCCAGCTAGGTGTCAGCACCAACACCAGTGAAACCAAACTCCAGCAAGGCATCAGCACAAATGCCAGTGCAACTGTGCCCCAGCTAGGTGTCAGCACCAATGCCAGTGCAACCACATCCCAGCTAGGAGTCAGCACCAACACCAGTGCATCCGTGCCCCAGCTAGGCGTCAGCACCAACACCAATGCAACCACACTCCAGCTAGTTGTCAGCAACAATGCTAGTGCAAACAGACCCCAGCTAGGCATCAGCACCAATACCAGTGCACCCGTGCCCCAGCTAGGTGTCAGCACCAATGCCAGTGCAACCACACCCCAGCTAGGTGTCAGCACCAATGCAAGTGCAAACAGACCCCAGCTAGGCACCAGCACCAATGCCAGTGCACCCATGCCCCAGCTAGCTGTCACCACCAATACCAGTGCAACCACACCCCAGCTAGGTGTCAGCACCAACATCAGTGCAATCACACCCCAGCTAGGTGTCAGAACCAACACAAGTGCAACCACAACCCAGCTAGGTGTCAGCACCAATACCAGTGCAACTACGCCCCAGCTAGGTGTCAGCACCAATACCAGTGCAACCACACCCCAGCTAGGTGTCAGCACCAATACCAGTGCAACTACGCCCCAGCTAGGTGTCAGCACCAACACCAGTGCAAACATACCACAGCTAGGTGTCAGCACCAACACCAGTGCAACCACACCCCGAGCTAGGTGTCAGCACCAAAGCCAGTGCAACCACACCCCAGCTAGATGTCAGCACCAATGCTAGTGCAACCAGACCCCAGCTAGGCAGCAGCACCAATGCCAGTGCAACCGTGCCCCAGCTAGGTGTCAGCGCCAATGCCAGTGCAACCACACTCCAGCTAGGTGTCAGCACCAACACCAGTGCAACCATGCCCCAGCTAGGTGTCAGCACCAACACCAGTGCAACCGTGCCCCAGCTAGGCGTCAGCACCAACACCAGTGCAACCACACTCCAGCTAGGTGTCAGCACCAATGCGAGTTCAAACAGACCCCAACTAGGCATCAGCACCAATGCCAGTGCAACCGTGCCCCAGCTAGGTGTCAGCACCAATGCCAGTGCAACCACACCCCAGCTAGGTGTCAGCACCAACACCAGTGCAACACACTCCAGCTAGGTTTCAGCACCAACACCAGTGCAACCATGCCCGAGCTAGGTGTCAGCACCAACACCAGTGCAACCGTGCCCCAGCTAGGTGCCAGCACCAACACAAGTGCAACCACACCCCAGCTAGGTGTCAGCACCAATACCAGTGGAACTACGCCCCAGCTAGGTGTCAGCACCAACACCAGTGCAACCGTGCCCCAGCTAGGTGTCAGCACCAACACCAGTGCAACCACACCCCAGCTAGTTGTCAGCACCAATACCAGTGGAACTATGCCCCAGCTAGGTGTCAGCAGCAACACCAGTGCAAACATACCACAGCTAGGTGTCAGCACCAAAACCAGTGCAACCACACCCCAGCTAGGTGTCAGCACCAACACCAGTGCAACCATGCACCAGCTAGGCATCAGCACCAACACCAGTACAACCACACCCCAGCTAGGTGTCAGCACCAACACCAGTGAAACCAAACTCCAGCTAGGCATCAGCACCAACACCAGTGCATCCGTGCCCCAGCTAGGCGTCAGCACCAACACCAATGAAACCACACTCCAGCTAGTTGTCAGCACCAATGCTAGTGCAAACAGACCCCAGCTAGGCATCAGCACCAATACCAGTGCACCCGTGCCCCAGCTAGGTGTCAGCACCAATGCCAGTGCAACCACACCCCAGCTAGGTGTCAGCACCAATGCTAGTGCAAACAGACCCCAGCTAGGCACCAGCACCAATGCCAGTGCACCCGTGCCCCAGCTAGCTGTCACCACCAATACCAGTGCAACCACACCCCAGCTAGCTGTCACCACCAATACCAGTGCAACCACACCCCAGCTAGATGTCAGCACCAACACCAGTGCAACCGTGCTCCAGCTAGGTGTCAGCACCAACACCAGTGCAACCACACTCCAGCTAGGTGTCAGCACCAATGCTAGTGCAAACAGACCCCAGCTAGGAATCAGCACCAATGCCAGTGCACCCATGCCCCAGCTAGGTGTCACCACCAATACCAGTGCAACCACAACCCAGCTAGGTGTCAGCACCAACACCAGTGCAATCACACCCCAGCTAGGTGTCAGCACGAACACCAGTGCAAACATACCACAGCTAGGTGTCAGCACCAAAACCAGTGCAAACACACCCCAGCTAGGTGTCAGCACCAATGTTAGTGCAAACAGAACCCAGCTAGGCATCAGCACCAATGCCAGTGCACCCGTGCCGCAGCTAGGTGTTAGCACCAATGCCAGTGCAACCACACCCCAGCTTGGTGTCAGCACCAATGCCAGTGTAACCACACCCCAGCTAGATGTCAGCACCAACATCAGTGCAATCACACCCCAGCTAGGTGTCAGCACGAACACCAGTGCAAACATACCACAGCTAGGTGTCAGCACCCAAGCCAGTGCAACTACAGCCCAGCTAGATATCAGCACCAATGCCAGTGCAACCACACCCCAGGTAGGTGTCAGCACCAACACCAGTGCAACCAAACCCCAGCTAGGTGTCAGCACCAACACCAGTGCAACCACACCCCAGCTAGGTGTCAGCACCAAAGCCAGTGCAACTACAGCCCAGCTAGATATCAGCACCAATGCCAGTGCAACCACACCCCAGGTAGGTGTCAGCACCAACACCAGTGCAACCAAACCCCAGCTAGGTGTCAGCACCAACACCAGTGCAACCACACCCCAGTTAGGTGTCAGCAGCAATGCCAGTGCAACCACACCCCAGCTAGGTGACAGCACCAATGCCAGTGCAACCACACCCCAGCTAGGTGTCAGCACCAAAAACCGTACAACCACACTCCAGCTAGGTGTCAGCACCAATACCAGTGCAACCACACCCCAGCTAGGTGTCAGCACCAACAGCATTGCAACCGTGCTCCAGCTAGGTGTCAGCACCAACACCAGTGCAACCACACTCCAGCTAGGTGTCAGCACCAATGCTAGTGCAAACAGACCCCAGCAAGGCATCAGCACCAATGCCAGTGCACCCATGCCCCAGCTAGGTGTCACCACCAATACCATTGCAACCACACCCCAGCTAGGTGTCAGCACCAACATCAGTGCAATCACACCCCAGCTAGGTGTCAGAACCAACACAAGTGCAACCACAACCCAGCTAGGTGTCAGCACCAATACCAGTGCAACCACACCCCAGCTAGGTGTCAGCACCAATACCAGTGCAACTATGCCCCAGCTAGGTGTCAGCACCAACACCAGTGCAAACATACCACAGCTAGGTGTCAGCACCAACACCAGTGCAACCACACCCCCAGCTAGGTGTCAGCACCAAAGCCAGTGCAACCACACCCCAGCTAGATGTCAGCACCAATGCTAGTGCAACCAGACCCCAGCTAGGCAGCAGCACCAATGCCAGTGCAACCGTGCACCAGCTAGGTGTCAGCGCCAATGCCAGTGCAACCACACTCCAGCTAGGTGTCAGCACCAACACCAGTGCAACCATGCCCCAGCTAGGTGTCAGCACCAACACCAGTGCAACCGTGCCCCAGCTAGGCGTCAGCACCAACACCAGTGCAACCACACTCCAGCTAGGTGTCAGCACCAATGCGAGTGCAAACAGACCCCAGCTAGGCATCAGCACCAATGCCAGTGCAACCGTGCCCCAGCTAGGTGTCAGCACCAATGCCAGTGCAACCACACCCCAGCTAGGTGTCAGCACCAACACCAGTGCAACACACTCCAGCTAGGTTTCAGCACCAACAACAGTGCAACCATGCCCGAGCTAGGTGTCAGCACCAACACCAGTGCAACCGTGCCCCAGCTAGGTGTCAGCACCAACACAAGTGCAACCACACCCCAGCTAGGTGTCAGCACCAATACCAGTGGAACTACACCCCAGCTAGGTGTCAGCACCAACACCAGTGCAACCGTGCCCCAGCTAGGTGTCAGCACCAACACCAGTGCAACCACACCCCAGGTAGTTGTCAGCACCAATACCAGTGGAAATACGCCCCAGCTAGGTGTCAGCAGCAACACCAGTGCAAACATACCACAGCTAGGTGTCAGCACCAACACCAGTGCAACCACACCCCAGCTAGGTGTCAGCACCAACACCAGTGCAACCATGCACCAGCTAGGCATCAGCACCAACACCAGTACAACCACACCCCAGCTAGGTGTCAGAACCAACACCAGTGAAACCAAACTCCAGCTAGGCATCAGCACAAATGCCAGTGCAACTGTGCCCCAGCTAGGTGTCAGCACCAATGCCAGTGCAACCACATCCCAGCTAGGAGTCAGCACCAACACCAGTGCATCCATGCCCCAGCTAGGCGTCAGCACCAACACCAATGAAACCACACTCCAGCTAGTTGTCAGCACCAATGCTAGTGCAAACAGACCCCAGCTAGGCATCAGCACCAATACCAGTGCACCCGTGCCCCAGCTAGGTGTCAGCACCAATGCCAGTGCAACCACACCCCAGCTAGGTGTCAGCACCAATGCTAGTGCAAACAGACCCCAGCTAGGCACCAGCACCAATGCCAGTGCACCTGTGCCCCAGCTAGCTGTCACCACCAATACCAGTGCAACCACACCCCAGCTAGCTGTCACCACCAATACCAGTGCAACCACACCCCAGCTAGATGTCAGCACCAACACCAGTGCAACCGTGCTCCAGCTAGGTGTCAGCACCAACACCAGTGCAACCACACTCCAGCTAGGTGTCAGCACCAATGCTTGTGCAAACAGACCCCAGCTAGGAATCAGCACCAATGCCAGTGCACCCATGCCCCAGCTAGGTGTCACCACCAATACCAGTGCAGCCACAACCCAGCTAGGTGTCAGCACCAACACCAGTGCAATCACACCCCAGCTAGGTGTCAGCACGAACACCAGTGCAAACATACCACAGCTAGGTGTCAGCACCAAAACCAGTGCAACCACACCCCAGCTAGGTGTCAGCACCAATGTAAGTGCAAACAGAACCCAGCTAGGCATCAGCACCAATGCCAGTGCACCCGTGCCCCAGCTAGGTGTCAACACCAATGCCAGTGCAACCACACCCCAGCTTGGTGTCAGCACCAATGCCAGTGTAACCACACCCCAGCTAGATGTCAGCACCAACATCAGTGCAATCACACCCCAGCTAGGTGTCAGCACGAACACCAGTGCAACCACACCCCAGCTAGGTGTCAGCACCCAAGCCAGTGCAACTACAGCCCAGCTAGATATCAGCACCAATGCCAGTGCAACCACACCCCAGGTAGGTGTCAGCACCAACACCAGTGCAACCAAACCCCAGCTAGGTGTCAGCACCAACACCAGTGCAACCACACCCCAGCTAGGTGTCAGCACCAATGCTAGTGCAAACCGACCCCAGCAAGGCATCAGCACCAATGCCAGTGCACCCATGCCCCAGCTAGATGTCACCACCAATACCAGTGCAACCACACCCCAGCTAGGTGTCAGCACCAACATCAGTGCAATCACACCCCAGCTAGGTGTCAGAACCAACACAAGTGCAACCACAACCCAGCTAGGTGTCAGCACGAATACCAGTGCAACCACAACCCAGCTAGGTGTCAGCACCAATACCAGTGCAACCACACCCCAGCTAGGTGTCAGCACCAATACCAGTGCAACTACACCCCAGCTAGGTGTCAGCACCAACACCAGTGCAAACATACCACAGCTAGGTGTCAGCACCAACACCAGTGCAACCACACCCCCAGCTAGGTGTCAGCACCAAAGCCAGTGCAACCACACCCCAGCTAGATGTCAGCACCAATGCTCGTGCAACCAGACCCCAGCTCGGCAGCAGCACCAATGCCAGTGCAACCGTGCCCCAGCTAGGTGTCAGCGCCAATGCCAGTGCAATCACACTCCAGCTAGGTGTCAGCACCAACACCTTGCAACCATCCCCCAGCTAGGTATCAGCACCAACACCAGTGCAACCGTGCCCCAGCTAGGCATCAGCACCAACACCAGTGCAACCACACTCCAGCTAGGTGTCAGCACCAATGCTAGTGCAAACAGACCCCAGCTAGGCATCAGCACCAATGCCAGTGCAACCGTGCCCCAGCTAGGTGTCAGCACCAATGCCAGTGCAACCACACCCCAGCTAGGTGTCAGCACCAACACCAGTGCAACACACTCCAGCTAGGTTTCAGCACCAACACCAGTGCAACCATGCCCGAGCTAGGTGTCAGCACCAACACCAGTGCAACCGTGCCCCAGCTAGGTGTCAGCACCAACACCAGTGCAACCACACTCCAGCTAGGTGTTAGCACCAACACTAGTGCAACCACACCCCAGCTAGCTGTCAGCACCAACACCAGTGCAACCATGCACCAGCTAGGCATCAGCACTAACACCAGTAAAACCACACCCCAGCTAGGTGTCAGCACCAACACCAGTGAAACCAAACTCCAGCTAGGTGTCTGCAACAATGCCAGTGAAACCACACCCCAGCTAGGTGTCAGCACCAATGCCAGTGCAACCGTGTCCCAGCTAGGTGTCAGCACCAACACCAGTGAATCCACACACCAGCTAAGTGTCAGCACCAACACCAGTGCAACCGTGCCCCAGCTAGTTGTCAGCACCAATGCCAGTGCAACCACACCCCAGCTAGGTGTCAGCACCAGCACCAGTGCAGCAACACCTGAGCTAGGTGTCAGCACCAACACCAGTGCAACCACACCCCAGCTAGGCGTCAACACCAACACCAGTGAAACCATGCTCCAGCTAGGAGTCAGCACCAACACCAGTGCAAACGTGCCCCAGCTAGGCTTCAGCACCCATACCAGTGCATCCATGCCGCAGCTAGGAGTCAGCACAAATGCCAGTTCAACCACACCCCAGCTAGGTGTCAGCACCAACACCAGTGCAAACACGCTCCAGCTAGGTTTCAGCACCAAAATCAATGCAACCAAATTTCAGCTAGGTGTCAGCACCAACACCAGTGCAAACGTGCCCCGCTAGGTGTTAGCACCATCACCATTGCAACCAAACTTCTGCTAGGAGTCAGCACCAACACCAGTGCAACCACACTCCAGCTATGGTGTCAACACCAATGCCAGTGCAACCACATCCCAGCTAGGTGTCAGCACCAACACCAGTGCAACCACGCTCCAGCCATGTGTCAGCACCAACACCAGTGCAACGACACCCCAGCTAGGTGTCAGCACCAACACCAGTGCAACCGTGCCCCAGCTAGGTGCCAGCACCAATACCAGTTCAACCGTGCCCCAGCTAGGCGTACGCAGCAATACCAGTGCAACCACACCCCAGCTTGGTGTCAGCACCAATACCAGTGCAACCGTGCCCCAGTTAGGCGTCAGCAACAACACCAGTGAAACCACACCGCAGCTAAGTGCCAGCACCAACACCAGTGCTCCCGTGCCTCAACTAGATGTCAGCAACAATGTCAGTGCAACCACACCCAAGCTAGGCGTCAGCACCAACACCAGTGCTACAACACCCCAGCTAGGTGTCAGCAGCAACACCAGTGCAACCACACCCCAGCTAGGCGTCAACACCTACACCAGTGCAACCACACCCCAGCTAGGTGTCAGCAACAATGCCAGTGCAACCACAGTTCAGCAAGGTGTCAGCACCAACACCAGAGCAACCACACTCCAGCTATGTTGTGAGCACCAATGCCAGTGCAACGACATCCCAGCTAGGTGTCAGCACCAACACCAGTGCAACCATGCTCCAGCTGGGTGTCAGCACCAACACCAGTGCAACGATATCCCAGCTAGGTGTCAGCACCAACACCAGTGCAACCATGCTCCAGCTAGGTGTCAGCACCAACACCAGAGCAACCACGCTCCAGCTAGGTGTCAGCACCAACACCAGTGCAACCGCACTCCAGCTAGGTGTCAGCACCTACACCAGTGCAACCACGCCACAGCTAAGTGTCAGCACCAACACCAGTGCAACCATGCCCCAGCTGGGTACCAGCACCAATACCAATGCAACCGTGCCGCAGCGAGGCGTCAGCACCAACACCTGTGCAACCACAGCCCAGCTAGGTGTCAGCACCAAAACAAGTGCAACCAGACCCCAGCAAGGTGTTAGAACAAACACCCGTGCAACTGTGCCCCAGCTAGGTGGCAGCACCAATGCCAGTGCAACCACACTTCAGCTATGCTGTCAGTACCAACACCAGTGCAACCACTTCGCAGCTAGGTGTCAGCACCAATGCCAGTGCAACCACACCCCAGCTAGGTGTCATCACCAACAACAGTGCAACCACACTCCAGCTATGGTGTCAGCACCAATGCCAGTGCAACCACATCCCAGCTAGGTATCAGCAGCTATGCCAGTGCAACCACAACCCAGCTAGGTGTCACCACCAATAGCAGTGCAGCCACGCTCCAGCTGGGTGTCAGCTCCAACACCAGTGCAACCACACTCCAGCTAGGTGTCAGCACCAACACCAGTGCAAACACACCCCAGCTAGGTGTCAGCACCAACACCAGTGCAACCAGACCCCAGCTAGGTGTCAGCACCAACACCAGTGCAACTGTGCCCCAGCTAGGTGTCAGCACCAATGCCATTGCAACCACAACCCAGCCAGGCGTCAGCACCAACACCAGTGCAACCACACCCCAGCTAGGTGTCAGCACCAATGCCAGGGCAACCACACCCCAGCTAGGTGTCAGCATCAATGCTAGTGCAACCGGACCCCTGCTAGGCATCAGCACCAATGCCAGTGCAACCGTGCCCCAGATAGGTGTCAGCACCAATGCCAGTGCAACCACACCCCAGATAGGTGTCAGCACCAATGCCAGTTCAACCACACCCCAGCTAGGTGTCAGCACCAACACCAGTGCAACCACGCTCCAGCTAGGTTTCAGCACCAACATCAATGCAACCAAATTTCAGCTAGGTGTCAGCACCAACACCAGTGCAAACGTGCCCCAGCTAGGAGTTAGCACCATCACCATTGCAACCAAACTTCTGCTAGGAGTCAGCACCAACACCAGTGCAACCAAACTCCAGCTATGGTGTCAACACCAATGCCAGTGCAACCACATCCCAGCTAGGTGTCAGCACCAACACCAGTGCAACCACGCTCCAGCCATATGTCAGCACCAACACCAGTGCAACGCCACCCCAGCTAGGTGTCAGCACCAACACCAGTGCAACCGTGCCCCAGCTAGGTGCCAGCACCAATACCAGTTCAACCGTGCCCCAGCTAGGCGTACGCAGCAATACCAGTGCAACCACACCCCAGCTAGGTGTCAGCAACAACACCAGTGAAACCACACCGCAGCTAAGTGCCAGCACCAACACCAGTGCTACTGTGCCTCAGCTAGATGTCAGCAACAATGTCAGTGCAACCACACCCAAGCTAGGCGTCAGCACCAACACCAGTGCTACAACACCCCAGCTAGGTTTCAGCAGCAACACCAGTGCAACCACACCCCAGCTAGGCGTCAACACCTACACCAGTGCAACCACACCCCAGCTAGATGTCAGCAACAATGCCAGTGCAACCACACTCCAGCTAGGTGTCAGCACCAACACCAGTGCAACCAGACCCCAGCTAGGTGTCAGCACCAACACCAGTGCAACTGTGCCCCAGCTAGGTGTCAGCACCAATGCCATTGCAACCACAACCCAGCCAGGCGTCAGCACCAACACCAGTGCAACCACACCCCAGCTAGGTGTCAGCACCAATGCCAGGGCAACCACACCCCAGCTAGGTGTCAGCATCAATGCTAGTGCAACCGGACCCCTGCTAGGCATCAGCACCAATGCCAGTGCAACCGTGCCCCAGATAGGTGTCAGCACCAATGCCAGTGCAACCACACCCCAGATAGGTGTCAGCACCAATGCCAGTTCAACCACACCCCAGCTAGGTGTCAGCACCAACACCAGTGCAACCACGCTCCAGCTAGGTTTCAGCACCAACATCAATGCAACCAAATTTCAGCTAGGTGTCAGCACCAACACCAGTGCAAACGTGCCCCAGCGAGGAGTTAGCACCATCACCATTGCAACCAAACTTCTGCTAGGAGTCAGCACCAACACCAGTGCAACCAAACTCCAGCTATGGTGTCAACACCAATGCCAGTGCAACCACATCCCAGCTAGGTGTCAGCACCAACACCAGTGCAACCACGCTCCAGCCATATGTCAGCACCAACACCAGTGCAACGCCACCCCAGCTAGGTGTCAGCACCAACACCAGTGCAACCGTGCCCCAGCTAGGTGCCAGCACCAATACCAGTTCAACCGTGCCCCAGCTAGGCGTACGCAGCAATACCAGTGCAACCACACCCCAGCTAGGTGTCAGCAACAACACCAGTGAAACCACACCGCAGCTAAGTGCCAGCACCAACACCAGTGCTACTGTGCCTCAGCTAGATGTCAGCAACAATGTCAGTGCAACCACACCCAAGCTAGGCGTCAGCACCAACACCAGTGCTACAACACCCCAGCTAGGTTTCAGCAGCAACACCAGTGCAACCACACCCCAGCTAGGCGTCAACACCTACACCAGTGCAACCACACCCCAGCTAGATGTCAGCAACAATGCCAGTGCAACCACACTCCAGCTATGATGTCAGCACCAACACCAGAGCAACCACACTCCAGCTATGTTGTGAGCACTAATGCCAGTGCAACGACATCCCAGCTAGGTGTCACCACCAATAGCAGTGCAGCCACGCTCCAGCTGGGTGTCAGCTCCAACACCAGTGCAACCACACTCCAGCTAGGTGTCAGCACCAACACCAGTGCAAACACACCCCAGCTAGGTGTCAGCACCAATGCCAGTGCAACCACACCCCAGCTAGGTGTCATCACCAACAACAGTGCAACCACACTCCAGCTATGGTGTCAGCACCAATGCCAGTGCAACCACATCCCAGCTAGGTATCAGCAGCTATGCCAGTGCAACCACAACCCAGCTAGGTGTCACCACCAATAGCAGTGCAGCCACGCTCCAGCTGGGTGTCAGCTCCAACACCAGTGCAACCACACTCCAGCTAGGTGTCAGCACCAACACCAGTGCAAACACACCCCAGCTAGGTGTCAGCACCAACACCAGTGCAACCAGACCCCAGCTAGGTGTCAGCACCAACACCAGTGCAACTGTGCCCCAGCTAGGTGTCAGCACCAATGCCATTGCAACCACAACCCAGCCAGGCGTCAGCACCAACACCAGTGCAACCACACCCCAGCTAGGTGTCAGCACCAATGCCAGGGCAACCACACCCCAGCTAGGTGTCAGCATCAATGCTAGTGCAACCGGACCCCTGCTAGGCATCAGCACCAATGCCAGTGCAACCGTGCCCCAGATAGGTGTCAGCACCAATGCCAGTGCAACCACACCCCAGATAGGTGTCAGCACCAATGCCAGTTCAACCACACCCCAGCTAGGTGTCAGCACCAACACCAGTGCAACCACGCTCCAGCTAGGTTTCAGCACCAACATCAATGCAACCAAATTTCAGCTAGGTGTCAGCACCAACACCAGTGCAAACGTGCCCCAGCTAGGAGTTAGCACCATCACCATTGCAACCAAACTTCTGCTAGGAGTCAGCACCAACACCAGTGCAACCAAACTCCAGCTATGGTGTCAACACCAATGCCAGTGCAACCACATCCCAGCTAGGTGTCAGCACCAACACCAGTGCAACCACGCTCCAGCCATATGTCAGCACCAACACCAGTGCAACGCCACCCCAGCTAGGTGTCAGCACCAACACCAGTGCAACCGTGCCCCAGCTAGGTGCCAGCACCAATACCAGTTCAACCGTGCCCCAGCTAGGCGTACGCAGCAATACCAGTGCAACCACACCCCAGCTAGGTGTCAGCAACAACACCAGTGAAACCACACCGCAGCTAAGTGCCAGCACCAACACCAGTGCTACTGTGCCTCAGCTAGATGTCAGCAACAATGTCAGTGCAACCACACCCAAGCTAGGCGTCAGCACCAACACCAGTGCTACAACACCCCAGCTAGGTTTCAGCAGCAACACCAGTGCAACCACACCCCAGCTAGGCGTCAACACCTACACCAGTGCAACCACACCCCAGCTAGATGTCAGCAACAATGCCAGTGCAACCACACCCCAGCTAGATGTCAGCAACAACACCAGTGCAACGACATCCCAGCTAGGTGTCAGCACCAACACCAGTGCAACCATGCTCCAGCTAAGTGTCAGCACCAACACCAGTGCAACGATATCCCAGCTAGGTGTCAGCACCAACACCAGTGCAACCATGCTCCAGCTAGGTGTCAGCACCAACACCAGTGCAACCACGCTCCAGCTAGGTGTCAGCACCAACACCAGTGCAACCGCACTCCAGCTAGGTGTCAGCAACAATGTCAGTGCAACCACACCCAAGCTAGGCGTCAGCACCAACACCAGTGCAACCGTGCCCCAGCTAGGTGTCAGCAGCAACACCAGTGCAACCACACCCCAGTTAGGTGTCAGCACCAATGCAAGTACAACCACACCCCAGCTAGGTGTCAGCACCAATGCTAGTGCAACCAGACCCCAGCTAGGCATCAGCACCAATGCCAGTGCAACCGTTCCCAAGCTAGGTGTCAGCACCAATGCCAGTGCAACCACATCCCAGCTAGGAGTCAGCAGCAACACCAGTGCAACCGTGCCCCAGCTAGGCGACAGCACCAACACCAGTGCAACCACACCCCAGCTAGGTGTCAGCAGCAATACCAGTGAAACCGTGCCCCAGCTAGGCGTCAGCACCAACACCAGGGAAATCATGCCCAAGCTAGGTGTCAGCACCAACACCAGTGCAACCACACCCCAGCTAGGCGTCAGCACCAACGCCAGTGCAACCGTGCCCCAGCTAGGTGTCAGCACCAAAACCAGTGCAACCAAACCCGAGCTAGGTGTCAGCACCAACACCAGTGCAACCACACCCCAGCTAGGTGTCAGCACCAACACCATTGCAACGGTGCCCCAGCTAGGTTTCAGCACCAATACCAATGCAACCGTGCCACAGCTAGGCGTCAGCACCAACACCAGTGCAACCACAACCCAGCTAGGCGTCAGCACCAACACAAGTGCAACCAGACCCCAGCTAGGTGTTAGAACAAACACCAGTGCAACTGTGCCCCAGCTAGGTGTCAGCACCAATGCCAGTGCAACCACACCACAGCTAGGTGTCAACACCAATGCCAGAGCAACCACACCCCAGCTAGGCGTCAGCACCAACACCAGTGCAACAACACCACAGATAGGTGTCCGCACCAATGCCAGTGCAACCACAGTTCAGCTAGGTGTCAGCACCAACACGAGTGCCACCACACTCCAGCTATGGTGTCAGAACCAACGCCAGTGCAACCTTATCCCAGCTAGGTCTCAGCACCAACACCAGTGCAACCATGCTCCAGCTAGGTGTCAGTACCAACACCAGTGCAACCGTGCCCCAGCTAGGTGTCAGCACCATCACCAGTGCAACCAAACTTCAGCTAGGTGTCAGCACCAACACCAGTGCAACCGTGCCCCAGCTAGGTGTTAGCACCAGCACCAGTGGAACCACACACAAGCTAGGTGTCAGCACCAACACCAGTGCAATGACACCCCAGCTAGGTGTCAGCACCAACACCAGGGCAACCACACCCCAGCTAGGTGTCAGCACCAATACCAGTGCAACCGTGCCCCAGCTAGGTTTCAGCACCAATACCAATGCAACCGTGCCGCAGCTAGGTGTCAGCACCAACACCAGTGCAACCACAACCCAGCTGGGTGTCAGCACCAACACAAGTACAACCAGACCCCAGCAAGGTGTTAGAACAAACACCAGTGCATCTGTGCCCCAGCTATGTGTCAGCACCAATGCCATTGCAACCACAACCCAGCCAGGTGTAAGCACCAATGCCAGTGCAACCGCACCACAGCTAGGTCTCAGCACCAACACCAGTGCAACCACACCCCAGCTAGGTGTCAGCACCAACACCAGTGCAACCGTGCCCCAGCTAGGTTTCAGCACCAATACCAATGCAACCAAGCCGCAGCTAGGCGTCAGCACCAACACCAGTGCAACCACACCCCAGTTAGGTGTTAGAACAAATACCAGTGCAACTGTGCCCCAGATAGGTGTCAGCACCAATGCCAGTGCAACCACACCACAGCTAGGCGTCTGCACCAACACCAGTGCATCCACACCCCAGCTAGGTGTCAACACCAATGCCAGTGCAACCACATCCCAGCTAGGTGTCAGCACCAACACCAATGCATCAACACTCAAGCTAGGTGTCCGCACCAACACCAGTTCAACCACACCCCAGTTAGGTGTCAGCACCAATGCCAGTGCAACCACACCACAGCTAGGCGTCTGCACCAACACCAGTGCATCCACACCCCAGCTAGGTGTCCGCAGCAACACCAGTTCAACCACACCCCAGATAGGTGTCACCACCAATACCAGTGCAACCGTGCCCCAGCTAGGTTTCAGCACCAATGCCATTGCAACCACAACCCAGCCAGGTGTAAGCACCAATGCCAGTGCAACCACACCACAGCTAGGTCTCAGCACCAACACCAGTGCAACCACACCCCAGCTAGGTGTCAGCACCAACACCAGTGCAACTGTGCCCCAGCTAGGTTTCAGCACCAATACCAATGCAACCATGCCGCAGCGAGGCGTCAGCACCAACACCAGTGCAACCACAATCCACCACTCATCAGCACCAACCCAAGTGCAACCAGACCCCAGCAAGGTGTTAGAACAAACACCAGTGCAACTGTGCCCCAGATAGGTGTCAGCACCAATGCCAGTGCAACCACACCACAGCTAGGCGTCTGCACCAAAACCAGTGCATCCACACCCCAGCTAGGTGTCAACACCAATGCCAGTGCAACGACATCCCAGCTAGGTGTCAGCACCAACACCAATGCATCAACACCCCAGCTAGGTGTCGGCACCAACACCAGTTCAACCACACCCCAGTTAGGTGTCAGCACCAATGGCAGTGCAACCACAGTTCAGCTAGGTGTCAGCACCAACACCAGTGCAACCATGCTCCAGCTAGGTGCCAGCACCAACACAAGTGCAACCATGCTCCAGCTAGGTGTCAGCACCAAAACCAGTGCAACCATGCTCCAGCAAGGCGTAGGCACCAACACCAGTGCAACCAAACTTCAGCTAGCTCTCAGCACCAACACCAGTGCAACCACACTCCAGCTAGGTGTCAGCACCAACACCAGTGTAACCACACCCCAGCTAGGTGTCAGCACCAACACCAGTGCAGCCACACCCCAGTTGGCATCAGCACAAATGCCAGTGCAATCACACCCCAGCTAGGTGTCAGCACCAATGCCAGTGCAACCACACCACAGCTAGGCATTAGCACCAATGCCAATGCCAACATGCCCCAGCTAGGTGTAAGCACCAATGCCAGCACAACCACACTCCAGCTAGGTGTCAGCACCAACACCAGTGCAACCACACTTCAGCTAGGTGTCAGCACCAACACCAGTGGAACCACACTCCAGCTATGGTGTCAGCACCAACGCCAGTGCAAACACTTCCCAGCTAGGTGTCAGCACCAACACCAGTGCAACGATGCTCCAGCTAGGTGTCAGCACCAACACCAGTGCAACCACACTTCAGCTAGGTGTCAGCACCAACACCAGTGCAACCACACCCCAGCTAGGTGTCAGCACCAATGCCAGGGCAACCACACCCCAGCTAGGTGTCAGCATCAATGCTAGTGCAACCGGACCCCTGCTAGGCATCAGCACCAATGCCAGTGCAACCACACCACAGCTAGGCGTCTGCACCAACACCAGTGCATCCACACCCCAGCTAGGTGTCCGCAGCAACACCAGTTCAACCACACCCCAGATAGGTGTCACCACCAATACCAGTGCAACCGTGCCCCAGCTAGGTTTCAGCACCAATGCCATTGCAACCACAACCCAGCCAGGTGTAAGCACCAATGCCAGTGCAACCACACCACAGCTAGGTCTCAGCACCAACACCAGTGCAACCACACCCCAGCTAGGTGTCAGCACCAACACCAGTGCAACTGTGCCCCAGCTAGGTTTCAGCACCAATACCAATGCAACCATGCCGCAGCGAGGCGTCAGCACCAACACCAGTGCAACCACAATCCACCACTCATCAGCACCAACCCAAGTGCAACCAGACCCCAGCAAGGTGTTAGAACAAACACCAGTGCAACTGTGCCCCAGATAGGTGTCAGCACCAATGCCAGTGCAACCACACCACAGCTAGGCGTCTGCACCAAAACCAGTGCATCCACACCCCAGCTAGGTGTCAACACCAATGCCAGTGCAACGACATCCCAGCTAGGTGTCAGCACCAACACCAATGCATCAACACCCCAGCTAGGTGTCGGCACCAACACCAGTTCAACCACACCCCAGTTAGGTGTCAGCACCAATGGCAGTGCAACCACAGTTCAGCTAGGTGTCAGCACCAACACCAGTGCAACCATGCTCCAGCTAGGTGCCAGCACCAACACAAGTGCAACCATGCTCCAGCTAGGTGTCAGCACCAAAACCAGTGCAACCATGCTCCAGCAAGGCGTAGGCACCAACACCAGTGCAACCAAACTTCAGCTAGCTCTCAGCACCAACACCAGTGCAACCACACTCCAGCTAGGTGTCAGCACCAACACCAGTGTAACCACACCCCAGCTAGGTGTCAGCACCAACACCAGTGCAGCCACACCCCAGTTGGCATCAGCACAAATGCCAGTGCAATCACACCCCAGCTAGGTGTCAGCACCAATGCCAGTGCAACCACACCACAGCTAGGCATTAGCACCAATGCCAATGCCAACATGCCCCAGCTAGGTGTAAGCACCAATGCCAGCACAACCACACTCCAGCTAGGTGTCAGCACCAACACCAGTGCAACCACACTTCAGCTAGGTGTCAGCACCAACACCAGTGGAACCACACTCCAGCTATGGTGTCAGCACCAACGCCAGTGCAAACACTTCCCAGCTAGGTGTCAGCACCAACACCAGTGCAACGATGCTCCAGCTAGGTGTCAGCACCAACACCAGTGTAACCGTTCCCAAGCTAGGCATAGGCACCAACACCAGTGCAACCACACTCCAGCTAGGTGTCAGCACCGACACCAGTGCAACCGTGCCCCAGCTAGGTGTTAGCACCAACACCAGTGGAACCACATCCCAGCAAGCTGTCAGCACCAAAACTAGTGCAACCACGCTCCAGCTAGGTGTCAGCAGCAACACCAGTGCAACCGTGCCCCAGCAAGGTGTCAGCACCAACACCAGGGCAACCGTGCCCCAGCTAAGTGTTAGCACCAATACCAGTGCAACCGTGCCCCAGCTAGGCGATAGCACCAACACCAGTGCAACCACACCCCAGCTAGGTGTCAGCACCGATACCAGTGAAACCATGCCCCAGCTAGGCGTCAGCACCAACACCAGGGAACCCACACCCAAGCTAGGTGTCAGCACCAACACCAGTGCAACCACGCTCCAGCTAGGTGTCAGCACCAACACCAGTGCAACCGCACTCCAGCTAGGTGTCAGCACCAACACCAGTGCAACCACACCCCAGCTAGGTGTCAGCACCAACACCAGTGCAATCACACTTCAGCTAGGTATCAGCACAAACACCAGTACAACCGTGCCCCAGCTAGGTGTCAGCACCAACACCAGTGCAACCACACTTCAGCTATGGTGTCAGCACCAACACCAGGGTAACTACATCCCAGCTAGCTGTCAGCACCAATACCAGTGCAAATGTGCCCCAGCTAGGCGCCAGCACCAACATCAGTGCAACCACAACCCAGCTAGGCGTCAGCACCAACACCAGTGCTACCATGCCCCAGCTAGGCGACAGCACCAACACAAGAGCAAGCACAACCCAGCTTTGTGTCAGCACCAATACCAGTCCAACCGTGCCCGAGCTAGGCGTTAACACCAACACAAGTGCAACCGTGCCCCAGCTAGGTTTTCAGCACCAATGCCAGCGCAACCACAAGCCAGCTAGGCTTCAGCACCAACACCAGTGAAAGCACACCCCAGCTAGGTGTCCGCACCAACACCAGTGCAACCAAACCCCAGTTAGGCGGCAACACCAACACCAGTGCAACCGCACCCCAGCTAGGTGTCAGGACCAATGCCAGTACAACCACAGTTCAGCTAGGTGCCAGCACTAACACTAGTGCAACCACACTCCAGCTAGGTGTCAACACCAATGCCAGTGCAACCACACCCCAGCTCGGCGTCAGCACCAATGCCAGTGCAACCACAATTCAGCTAGGTGCCAACACCAACACCAGTGCAACCACACTCCAGGTAGGTGTCAGCACCAACACCAGTGCAACCACACCCGAGCTGGGTGTCAGCACCAACACCAGTGCAACCGTGCCCCAGCTAGGCATCAGCACCAAAACCAGTGCAACCACACTCCATCTAGGTGTCAGCACCAACACCAGTACAACCGTGCCTCAGCTAGGTGTCAGCACCAACACCAGTGCAACCGTGCCCCAGTTAGGTGTTCACTCCAAAACCAGTGCAACCACATTTCAGCTAGGTGTCAGCAGCAACACCAGTGCAACCGTGCCCCAGCTAGGTGTTAGCACCAACACCAGTGCAATGACACCCCAGCTAGGTGTCAGCACCAACACCACGGCAACTGTGCCCCAGATGGTGTCAGCAACAATTGCAGTGCAACCGTGCCCCAGCTAGGCGACAGCACCCACACCATTGCAACCACACTCCAGCTAGGTGTCAGCACCAATACCAGTGAAACCGTGCCCCAGCTAGGCGTCAGCACCAACACCAGGGAAACCACACCCAAGCTAGTTGTCAGCACCAACACCAGTGCAACCACACCACAGCTCTGCGTCTGCACCAACACCAGTGCATCCACACCCCAGCTAGGTGTCAACACCAATGCCAGTGCAACCACATCCCAGCTAGGTGTCAGCACCAACACCAATGCATCAACACCCCAGCTAGGTGTCCGCAACAACACCAGTTCAACCACACCCCAGTTAGGTGTCAGCACCAATGCCAGTGCAACCACAGTTCAGCTAGGTGTCAGCACCAACACCAGTGCCACCACACTCCAGCTATGGTGTCAGAACCAATGCCGGTGCAACCACATCCCAGCTAGGTGTCAGCACCAACACCAGTGCAACCATGCTCCAGCTAGGTGTCAGCACCAACACAAGTGCAACCATGCTCCAGCTAGGTGTCAGCACCAAAACCAGTGCAACCATGCTCCAGCAAGGCGTAGGCACCAACACCAGTGCAACCACACTCCTGCTAGGTGTGAGCACCAGCAGCAGTGCAACCACACCCCAGCGAGTTGTCAGCACCAATGCCAGCGCAACCATACCACAGCTAGGTGTCACCACCAATACCAGTGCAACCACACCCCAACAAGGTATCAGCACCAACTCCAGTGCAACCACACTCCAGCTATGGTGTCAGCACCAACGCCAGTGCAACCACATCCCAGCTAGGTGTCAGCACCAATACCAGTGCAAATGTGCCCCAGCTAGGCGCCAGCACCAACATCAGTGCAACCACAACCCAGCTAGGCGTCAGCACCAACACCAGTGCTACCATGCCCCAGCTAGGCGACAGCACCAACACAAGAGCAAGCACAACCCAGCTTTGTGTCAGCACCAATACCAGTCCAACCGTGCCCGAGCTAGGCGTTAACATCAACACAAGTGCAACCGTGCCCCAGCTAAGTTTTCAGCACCAATGCCAGCGCAACCACAAGCCAGATAGGCTTCAGCACCAACACCAGTGAAAGCACACCCCAGCTAGGTGTCCGCACCAACACCAGTGCAACCAAACCCCAGTTAGGCGTCAACACCAACACCAGTGCAACCGCACCCCAGCTAGGTGTCAGGACCAATGCCAGTACAACCACAGTTCAGCTAGGTGCCAGCACTAACACTAGTGCAACCACACTCCAGCTAGGTGTCAACACCAATGCCAGTGCAACCACACCCCAGCTCGGCGTCAGCACCAATGCCAGTGCAACCACAATTCAGCTAGGTGCCAACACCAACACCAGTGCAACCACACTCCAGGTAGGTGTCAGCACCAACACCAGTGCAACCACACCCGAGCTAGGTGTCAGCACCAACACCAGTGCAACCGTGCCCCAGCTAGGCATCAGCACCAAAACCAATGCAACCACACTCCATCTAGGTGTCAGCACCAACACCAGTACAACCGTGCCTCAGCTAGGTGTCAGCACCAACACCAGTGCAACCGTGCCCCAGTTAGGTGTTCACTCCAAAACCAGTGCAACCACATTTCAGCTAGGTGTCAGCAACAACACCAGTGCAACCGTGCCCCAGCTAGGTGTTAGCACCAACACCAGTGCAATGACACCCCAGCTAGGTGTCAGCACCAACACCACGGCAACTGTGCCCCAGCTAGGTGTCAGCACCAATTGCATTGCAACCGTGCCCCAGCTAGGCGACAGCACCCACACCATTGCAACCACACTCCAGCTAGGTGTCAGCACCAATACCAGTGAAACCGTGCCCCAGCTAGGTGTCAGCACCAACACCAGTGCAACCACACCCCAGCTAGGTGTCAGCACCAACACCAGTGCAACCGTGCCCCAGCTAGGTTTCAGCACTAATACCAATGCAACCGTGCCGCAGCTAGGTGTCAGCACCAACACCAGTGCAACTACAACCCAGCTGGGCGTCAGCACCAACACAAGTACAACCAGGCCCCAGCAAGGTGTTAGAACAAACACCAGTGCATCTGTGCCCCAGCTAGGTGTCAGCACCAATGCCAGTGCAACCGCACCCCAGATAGGTGTCACCACCAATACCAGTGCAACCAGACCCCAGCTAGGTGTCAGCACCAACTCAAATGCAAACACACCCCAGCTAGGTGTCAGCACCAACACCAGTGCAACCAGACCCCAGCTAGGTGTCAGCACCAACACAACTGCAACCGTGCCCCAGCTAGGTGTCAGCACCAACACCAGTGCAACCACACCCCAGCTAGGTGTCAACACCAATGCCAGTGCAACCAAACCCCAGCAAGGCATCAGCACCAACACCAGTGCAACCAGAACCCAGCTAGGTGTAAGCACCAATGCCAGTGCAACTACACCACAGCTAGCTCTCAGCACCAACACCAGTGCAACCACATTCCAACTAGGTGTCAGCACCAACACCAGTGCAACCACCCCCCAGCTAGGTGTCAGCAACAACACCAGTGCAGCCACACCCCAGTTGGCATCAGCACCAATGCCAGTGCAACCACACCCCAGCTAGGTGTCAGCACCAATGCCAGTGCAACCACACCACAGCTAGTCATTAGCACCAATGCCAATGCCACCGTGCGCCAGCTAGTAGTAAGCACCAATGCGAGTGCAACCAGCCTCCAGCTAGGTGTCAGCATCAACACCAGTGCAACCACAATTCAGCTAGGTGTCAGCACCAACACCAGTGGAACCACACTCCAGCTATGGTGTCAGCACCAACGCCAGTGCAAACACTTCCCAGCTAGGTGTCAGCACCAACACCAGTGCAACGATGCTCCAGCTAGGTGTCAGCACCAACACCAGTGTAACTGTGCCCAAGCTAGGCATAGGCACCAACACCAGTGCAACCACACTCCAGCTAGGTGTCAGCACCAACACCAGTGCAACCGTGCCCCAGCTAGGTGTCAGCACCAACACCAGTGCAACCACACCCGAGCTAGGTGTCAGCACCAACACCAGTGCAACCGTGCCCCAGCTAGGCATCAGCACCAAAACCAGTGCAACCACACTCCATCTAGGTGTCAGCACCAACACCAGTACAACCGTGCCTCAGCTAGGTGTCAGCACCAACACCAGTGCAACCGTGCTCCAGTTAGGTGTTCACTCCAAAACCAGTGCAACCACATTTCAGCTAGGTGTCAGCAGCAACACCAGTGCAACCGTGCCCCAGCTAGGTGTTAGCAGCAACACAAGTGCAATGACACCCCAGCTAGGTGTCAGCACCAACACCACGGCAACTGTGCCCCAGATGGTGTCAGCAACAATTGCAGTGCAACCGTGCCCCAGCTAGGCGACAGCACCCACACCATTGCAACCACACTCCAGCTAGGTGTCAGCACCAATACCAGTGAAACCGTGCCCCAGCTAGGCGTCAGCACCAACACCAGGGAAACCACACCCAAGCTAGTTGTCAGCACCAACACCAGTGCAACCACACCCCAGCTAGGTGTCAGCACCAACACCAGTGCAACCACACCCCAGCTAGGTGTCAGCACCAACACCAGTGCAACCGTGCCCCAGCTAGGTTTCAGCACCAATACCAATGCAACCGTGCCGCAGCTAGGTGTCAGCACCAACACCAGTGCAACTACAACCCAGCTGGGCGTCAGCACCAATACAAGTACAACCAGGCCCCAGCAAGGTGTTAGAACAAACACCAGTGCATCTGTGCCCCAGCTAGGTGTCAGCACCAATGCCAGTGCAACCACACCCCAGATAGGTGTCACCACCAATGCCAGTGCAACCACACCACAGCTAGTCATTAGCACCAATGCCAATGCCACCGTGCGCCAGCTAGTAGTAAGCACCAATGCCAGTGCAACCAGCCTCCAGCTAGGTGTCAGCATCAACACCAGTGCAACCACAATTCAGCTAGGTGTCAGCACCAACACCAGTGGAACCACACTCCAGCTATGGTGTCAGCACCAACGCCAGTGCAAACACTTCCCGGCTAGGTGTCAGCACCAACACCAGTGCAACGATGCTCCAGCTAGGTGTCAGCACCAACACCAGTGTAACTGTGCCCAAGCTAGGCATAGGCACCAACACCAGTGCAACCACACTCCAGCTAGGTGTCAGCACCAACACCAGTGCAACCGTGCCCCAGCTAGGTGTCAGCACCAACACCAGTGCAACCACACCCGAGCTAGGTGTCAGCACCAACACCAGTGCAACCGTGCCCCAGCTAGGCATCAGCACCAAAACCAGTGCAACCACACTCCATCTAGGTGTCAGCACCAACACCAGTACAACCGTGCCTCAGCTAGGTGTCAGCACCAACACCAGTGCAACCGTGCTCCAGTTAGGTGTTCACTCCAAAACCAGTGCAACCACATTTCAGCTAGGTGTCAGCAGCAACACCAGTGCAACCGTGCCCCAGCTAGGTGTTAGCAGCAACACAAGTGCAATGACACCCCAGCTAGGTGTCAGCACCAACACCACGGCAACTGTGCCCCAGATGGTGTCAGCAACAATTGCAGTGCAACCGTGCCCCAGCTAGGCGACAGCACCCACACCATTGCAACCACACTCCAGCTAGGTGTCAGCACCAATACCAGTGAAACCGTGCCCCAGCTAGGCGTCAGCACCAACACCAGGGAAACCACACCCAAGCTAGTTGTCAGCACCAACACCAGTGCAACCACACCCCAGCTAGGTGTCAGCACCAACACCAGTGCAACCACACCCCAGCTAGGTGTCAGCACCAACCCCAGTGCAACCGTGCCCCAGCTAGGTTTCAGCACCAATACCAATGCAACCGTGCCGCAGCTAGGTGTCAGCACCAACACCAGTGCAACTACAACCCAGCTGGGCGTCAGCACCAACACAAGTACAACCAGGCCCCAGCAAGGTGTTAGAACAAACACCAGTGCATCTGTGCCCCAGCTAGGTGTCAGCACCAATGCCAGTGCAACCACACCCCAGATAGGTGTCACCACCAATACCAGTGCAACCAGACCCCAGCTAGGTGTCAGCACCAACACCAGTGCAACTAGACCCCAGCTGGGTGTCAGCACCAACACAACTGCAACCACACCCCAGCTAGGTGTCAACACCAATGCCAGTGCAACCACACCCCAGCAAGGCATCAGCACCAACACCAGTGCAACCAGACCCCAGCTAGGTGTAAGCACCAATGCCAGTGCAACTACACCACAGCTAGCTCTCAGCACCAACACCAGTGCAACCACATTCCAACTAGGTGTCAGCACCAACACCAGTGCAACCACCCCCCAGCTAGGTGTCAGCAACAACACCAGTGCAGCCACACCCCAGTTGGCATCAGCACCAATGCCAGTGCAACCACACCCCAGCTAGGTGTCAGCACCAATGCCAGTGCAACCACACCACAGCTAGTCATTAGCACCAATGCCAATGCCACCGTGCGCCAGCTAGTAGTAAGCACCAATGCCAGCACAACCAGCCTCCAACTAGGTGTCAGCACCAACACCAGTGCAACCACAATTCAGCTAGGTGTCAGCACCAACACCAGTGGAACCACACTCCAGCTATGGTGTCAGCACCAACGCCAGTGCAAACACTTCCCAGCTAGGTGTCAGCACCAACACCAGTGCAACGATGCTCCAGCTAGGTGTCAGCACCAACACCAGTGTAACCGTGCCCAAGCTAGGCATAGGCACCAACACCAGTGCAACCACACTCCAGCTAGGTGTCAGCACCAACACCAGTGCAACCGTGCCCCAGCTAGGTGTTAGCACCAACATCAGTGGAAACACATCCCAGCAAGCTGTCAGCACCAAAAGTAGTGCAACCACGCTCAAGCTAGGTGTCAGCACCAACACCAGTGCAACCGTGCCCCAGCTAGGTGTCAGCACCAACACCAGGGCCACCGTGCCCCAGCTAGGTGTTAGCACCAATACCAGTGCAACCGTGCCCCAGCTAGGCGACAGCACCAACACCAGTGCAACCACACCCCAGCTAGGTGTCAGCACCGATACCAGTGAAACCATGCCCCAGCTAGGCGTCAGCACCAACACCAGGGAAATCACACCCAAGCTAGGTGTCAGCACCAACACCAGTGCAACCACGCTCCAGCTAGGTGTCAGCACCAACACCAGTGCAACCACGCTCCAGCTAGGTGTCAGCACCAACACCAGTTTAACCGCACTCCAGCTAGGTGTCAGCAGCAACACCAGTGCAACCACACCCCAGCTAGGTGTCAGCACCAACACCAGGGCAATCACACTTCAGCTAGGTGTCAGCACCAACACCAGTACAACCGTGCCCCAGCTAGGTGTCAGCACCAACACCAGTGCAACCACACTTCAGCTATGATGTCAGCACCAACACCAGGGCAACTACATCCCAGTTAGCTGTCAGCACCAATGCCAGTGCAACCATACCACAGCCAGGTGTCACCACCAATACCAGTGCAACCACACCCCAGCAAGGTGTCAGCACCAACTCCAGTGCAACCACACTCCAGCTATGGTGTGAGCACCAACGCCAGTGCAACCACATCCCAGCTAGGTGTCAGCACCAAAACCAGTGCAAATGTGCCCCAGCTATGCGCCAGCACCTACATCAGTGCAACCACAACCAGCTAGGCATCAGCACCAACACCAGTGATACAGTGCCCCAGCTAGGCGACAGCACCAACACAAGAGCAACCACACCCCAGCTTTGTGCCAGCACCAATACCAGTGCAACCGTGCCCGAGCTAGGCGTTAACACCAACACAAGTGCAACCATGCCCCAGCTAGGTGTCAGCACCAATGCCAGCGCAACCACAAGCCAGCTAGGCTTCAGCACCAACACCAGTGAAAGCACACCCCAGCTAGGTGTCCGCACCAACACCAGTGCAACCAAACCCCAGTTAGGCATCAACACCAACACCAGTGCAACCACACCCCAGCTAGGTGTCAGGACCAATGCCAGTGCAACCACAGTTCAGCAAGGTGCCAGCACCAACACTAGTGCAACCACACTCCAGCTAGGTGTCAACACCAATGCCAGTGCAACCACACCCCAGCTAGGCGTCAGCACCAATGCCAGTGCAGCCACAGCTCAGCCAGGTGCCAGCACCAACACCAGTGCAACCACACTCCAGGTAGGTGTCAACACCAATGCCAGTGCAACCACACACCAGCTAGGTTTCAGAATCAATGCCAGTGAAACCGCACCCCAGCTAGGTCTCAGCACCAACACCAGTGCAACCACACTCCAGGTAGGTGTCAGCACCAACACCAGTGCAACCACACCCGAGCTAGGTGTCAGCACCAACACCAGTGAAACCGTGCCCCAGCTAGGTGTCAGCACCAAAACCAGTGCAACCACACTCCATCTAGGTGTCGGCACCAACACCAGTACAACCGTGCCTCAGCTAGGTGTCAGCACCAACACCAGTGCAACCGTGCCCCAGCAAGTTGTTCACTCCAAAACCAGTGCAACCACATTTCAGCTAGGTGTCAGCACCAACACCAGTGCAACCACGTCCCAGCTAGGTGTTAGCACCAACACCAGTGGAACCACATCCCAGCAAGGTGTCAGCACCAACACCAGTGCAACCGTGCCCCAGCTAGTTGCCAGCACCAATACCAGTTCAACAGTGCCCCAGCTAGGCATACGCAGCAATACCAGTGCAACCACACCCCAGCTAGGTGTCAGCACCAATACCAGTGCAACCATGCCCCAGTTAGGCGTCAGCAACAACACCAGTGAAACCACACCGCAGCTAAGTGCCAGCACCAACACCAGTGCTACCGTGCCTCAGCTAGATGTCAGCAACAATGTCAGTGCAACCATACCCATGCTAGGCGTCAGCACCAACACCAGTGCTGCAACACCCCAGCTAGGTGTCAGCAGCAACACCAGTGCAACCACACCCCAGCTAGGCATCAACACCTACACCAGTGCAACCACACCCCAGCTAGTTGTCAGCAACAATGCCAGTGCAACCACAGTTCAGCAAGGCGTCAGCACCAACAAGTGGAACCAGACCCCAGCCACGTCTTAGCACAAACACCAGTGCAACCACACCCCAACTAGATGTCAGCACAATTGCCAGTTCAACCACACCCCAGCTAGGTGTCAGCACCAACACCAGTGCAACCACGCTCCAGCTAGGTTTCAGCACCAAATCAGTGCAACCAAATTTCAGCTAGGTGTCAGCACCAACACCAGTGCAAACGTGCCCCAGCTAGGTGTTAGCACCATCACCATTGCAACCAAACTTCTGCTAGGAGTCAGCACCAACACCAGTGCAACCACACTCCAGCTATGGTGTCAACACCAACACCAGTGCAACCACGCTCCAGCCATGTGCCTGCACCAACACCAGTGCAACAACACCCCAGCTAGGTGTCAGCACCAACACCAGTGCAACCATGCCCCAGCTAGGTGCCAGCACCAATACCAGTTCAACCGTGCCCCAGCTAGGCGTCAGCGGCAATACCAGTGCAACCATACCCCAGCTAGGTGTCAGCACCAATACCAGTGCAACCATGCCCCAGCTAGGCGTCAGCAACAACACCAGTGAAACCACACCCCAGCTAAGTGCCAGCACCAACACCAGTGCTACCGTGCCTCAGCTAGGTGTCAGCAACAATGTCAGTGCAACCACACCCAAGCTAGGCGTCAGCACCAACACCAGTGCAACAACACCCCAGCTAGGTGTCAGCAGCAACACCAGTGCAACCACACCCCAGTTAGGTGTCAGCACCAATGCAAGTGCAACCACACCCCAGCTAGGTGTCAGCACCAATGCTAGTGCAACCAGACCCCAGCTAGGCATCAGCACCAATGCCAGTGCAACCGTTCCCAAGCTAGGTGTCAGCACCAATGCCAGTGCAACCACATCCCAGCTAGGAGTCAGCAGCAACACCAGTGCAACCGTGCCCCAGCTAGGCGACAGCACCAACACCAGTGCAACCACACCCCAGCTAGGTGTCAGCACCAATATCAGTGAAACCGTGCCCCAGCTAGGCGTCAGCACCAACACCAGGGAAGTCACACCCAAGCTAGGTGTCAGCACCAACACCAGTGCAACCACACCCCAGCTAGGCGTCAGCACGAACGCCAGTGCAACCGTGCCCCAGCTAGGTGTCAGCACCAAAACCAGTGCAACCAAACCCGAGCTAGGTGTCAGCACCAACAACAGTGCAACCACACCCCAGCAAGGTGTCAGCACCAACTCCAGTGCAACCACACTCCAGCTATGGTGTGAGCACCAACGCCAGTGCAACCACATCCCAGCTAGGTGTCAGCACCAATACCAGTGGAAATGTGCCCCAGCTAGGCGCCAGCACCTACATCAGTGCAACCACAACCCAGCTAGGCGTCAGCGCCAACACCAGTGCTACCGTGCCCCAGCTAGGCGACAGCACCAACACAAGAGCAACCACACCCTAGCTTTGTGTCAGCACCAATACCAGTGCAACCGTGCCCGAGCTAGGCGTTACCACCAACACAAGTGCAACCATGCCCCAGCTAGGTGTCAGCACCAATGCCAGCGCAACCACAAGCCAGCTAGGCTTCAGCACCAACACCAGTGAAAGCACACCCCAGCTAGGTGTCCGCACCAACACCAGTGCAACCAAACCCCAGTTAGGCGTTAACACCAACACCAGTGCAACCACACCCCAGCTAGGCTTCAGCACCAATGCCAGTGCAGCCACAGTTCAGCTAGGTGCCAGCACCAACACCAGTGCAACCACATTCCAGGTAGGTGTCAACACCAATGCCAGTGCAACCACACACCAGCTAGGTTTCAGAATCAATGCCAGTGAAACCGCACCCCAGCTAGGTCTCAGCACCAACACCAGTGCAACCACACTCCAGGTAGGTGTCAGCACCAACACCAGTGCAACCACACCCGAGCTAGGTGTCAGCACCAAAACCAGTGCAACCGTGCCCCAGCTAGGTGTCAGCACCAAAACCAGTGCAACCACACTCCATCTAGGTGCCGGCACCAACACCAGTACAACCGTGCCTCAGCTAGGTGTCAGCAGCAACACCAGTGCAACCGTGCCCCAGCAAGGTGTCAGCACCAACACCAGTGCAACCGTGCCCCAGCTAGGTGCCAGCACCAATACCAGTTCAACTGTGCCCCAGCTAGGCATACGCAGCAATAACAGTGCAACCACACCCCAGCTAGGTGTCAGCACCAATACCAGTGCAACCATGCCCCAGTAAGGCGTCAGCAACAACACCAGTGAAACCACACCGCAGCTAAGTGTCAGCACCAACACCAGTGCTACAACACTCCAGCAAGGTGTCAGCAGCAACACCAGTGCAACCACACCCCAGCTAGGCGTCAACACCTACACCAGTGCAACCACACCCCAGCAAGGTGTCAGCAGCAACACCAGTGCAACCACACCCAAGCTAGGCGTCAACACCAACACCAGTGCAACCACACCCCAGTTAGGTGTCAGCACCAATGCCAGTGCAACCACACCCCAGCTAGGTGTCAGCACCAACACCAGTGCAACAACACACCACCTAGGTGTCAGCCCCAACACCAGTGCAACCACACCCCAGTTAGGTGTCAGCACCAATGCAATTGCAACCACACCCCAGCTAGGTGTCAGCACCAATGCCAATGCAACCCTGTCCAAGCTAGGTGTCAGCACCAATGCCAGTGCATCTATATCCCAGTGAGGTGTCAGCTCCAACACCAGTGCAACCGTGCCCCAGCTGGGTGCCAGCACCAACACCAGTGAAACCACACCCCAGCTAAGTGTCAGCACCAACACCAGTGCAACCGTGCCCCAGCTAGGTGTCAGCACCAATGCCAGTGCAACCACACCCCAGCTAGGCGTCAGCACCAACACCAGTGCATCAACACCTGAGCTAGGTGTCAGTACCAACACCAGTGCAACCACACCCCAGCTAGGCGTCAACACCAACACCAGTGAAACCATGCTCCAGCTAGGTGTCAGCACCAACACTAGTACAACCGTGCCCCAGCTAGGCTTCAGCACCAATACCAGTGCATCCATGCAGCAACTAGGCGTCAACACCAACACAAGTGCAACCAGATCCCAGCCACGTCTTAGCACAAACACCAGTGCAACCACACCCCAACTAGATGTCAGCACAATTGCCAGTTCAACCACACCCCAGCTAGGTGTCAGCACCAACACCAGTGCAACCACGCTCCAGCTAGGTTTCAGCACCAACATCAGTGCAACCAAATTTCAGCTAGGTGTCAGCACCAACACCAGTGCAACTGTGCCCCAGCTAGGTGTTAGCTCCATCACCATTGCAACCAAACTTCTGCTAGGAGTCAGCACCAACACCAGTGCAACCACACTCCAGCTATGGTGTCAACACCAACACCAGTGCAACCACGCTCCAGCCATGTGCCTGCACCAACACCAGTGCAACGACACCCCAGCTAGGTGTCAGCACCAACACCAGTGCAACCATGCCCCAGCTAGGTGCCAGCACCAATACCAGTTCAACCGTGCCCCAGCTAGGCGTCAGCAGCAATACCAGTGCAACCACACCCCAGCTAGGTGTCAGCACCAATACCAGTGAAACCATGCCCCAGCTAGGCGTCAGCAACAACACCAGTGAAACCACACCCCAGCTAAGTGCCAGCACCAACATCAGTGCTACCGTGCCTCAGCTAGGTGTCAGCAACAATGTCAGTGCAACCACACCCAAGCTAGGCGTCAGCACCAACACCAGTGCAACAACACCCCAGCTAGGTGTCAGCAGCAACACCAGTGCAACCACACCCCAGTTAGGTGTCAGCACCAATGCAAGTGCAACCACACCCCAGCTAGGTGTCAGCACCAATGCTAGTGCAACCAGACCCCAGCTAGGCATCAGCACCAATGCCAGTGCAACCATTCCCAAGCTAGGTGTCAGCACCAATGCCAGTGCAACCACATCCCAGCTAGGAGTCAGCAGCAACACCAGTGCAACCCTGCCCCAGCTAGGTGATAGCACCAACACCAGTGCAACCACACCCCAGCTAGGTGTCAGCACCAATACCAGTGAAAGCGTGCCCCAGCTAGGCGTCAGCACCAACACCAGGGAAATCACACCCAAGCTAGGTGTCAGCACCAACACCAGTGCAACCAAACCCCAGCTAGGCGTCAGCACCAACGCCAGTGCAACCGTGCCCCAGCTAGGTGTCAGCACCAAAACCAGTGCAACCAAACCCGAGCTAGGTGTCAGCACCAACACCAGTGCAACCACACCCCAGCTAGGTGTCAGCACCAACACATTTGCAACCATGCCCCAGCTAGGTTTCAGCACCAATACCAATGCAACCGTGCCACAGCTAGGCGTCAGCACCAACACCAGTGCAACCACAACCCAGCTAGGCGTCAGCACCAACACAAGTGCAACCAGACCCCAGCTAGGTGTCAACACCAATGCCAGAGCAACCACACCCCAGCTAGGCGTCAGCACCAACACCAGTGCAACAACACCACAGATAAGTGTCCGCACCAACACCAGTTCAACCACACCCCAGTTAGGTGTCAGCACCAATGCCAGTGCAACCACAGTTCAGCTAGGTGTCAGCACCAACACCAGTGCCACCACACTCCAGCTATGGTGTCAGAACCAATGCCAGTGCAACCTTATCCCAGCTAGGTGTCAGCACCAACACCAGTGCAACCATGCTCCAGCTAGGTGTGAGCACCAAAACCAGTGCAACCATGCTCCAGCAAGGCGTAGGCACCAACACCAGTGCAACCACACCCCAGCTAGGTGTCAGTACCAACACCAGTGCAACCGTGCCCCAGCTAGGTGTCAGCACCATCACCAGTGCAACCAAATTTCAGCTAGGTGTCAGCACCAACACAAGTGCAACTGTGCCCCAGCTAGGTGTTAGCACCAACACCAGTGGAACCACACACAAGCTAGGTGTCAGCACCAACACCAGTGCAATGACACCCCAGCTAGGTGTCAGCACCAACACCAGGGCAACCACACCCCAGCTAGGTGTCAGCACCAATACCAGTGCAACCGTGCCCCAGCTAGTTTTCAGCACCAATACCAATGCAACCGTGCCGCAGCTAGGTGTCAGCACCAACACCAGTGCAACCACAACACAGCTGGGCGTCAGCACCAACACAAGTACAACCAGACCCCAGCAAGGTGTTAGAACAAACACCAGTGCATCTGTGCCCCAGCTATGTGTCAGCACCAATGCCAGTGCAACCACACCCCAGATAGGTGTCACCACCAATACCAGTGCAACCAGACCCGAGCTAGGTGTCAGCACCAAAATAAATGCAAACACACCCCAGCTAGGTGTCAGCACCAACACCAGTGCAACCAAACCCCAGCTAGGTGTCAGCACCAACACAAATGCAACTGTGCCCCAGCTAGGTGTCAGCACCAACACCAGTGCAACCAGAACCCAGCTAGGTGTCAGCACCAACAGCAGTGCAACCGTGCCCCAGCTAGGTTTCAGCACCAATGCCATTGCAACCACAACCCAGCCAGGTGTAAGCACCAATGCCAGTGCAACCACACCACAGCTAGGTCTCAGCACCAAAACCAGTGCAACCGTGCCCCAGCTAGGTTTCAGCACCAATACCAATGCAACCATGCCGCAGCTAGGCGTCAGCACCAACACCAGTGCAACCACAACCCAGCTAGTCGTCAGCACCAACCCAAGTGCAACCAGACCCCAGCAAGGTGTTAGAACAAGCACCAGTGCAACTGTGCCCCAGATAGGTGTCAGCACCAATGACAGTGCAACCACACCACAGCTCTGCATCTGCACCAACACCAGTGCATCCACACCCCAGCTAGGTGTCAACACCAATGCCAGTGCAACCACATCCCACCTAGGTGTCAGCACCAACACCAATGCATCAACACCCCAGCTAGGTGTCCGCACCAACACCAATTCAACCACACCCCAGTTAGGTGTCAGCACCAATGCCAGTGCAACCACAGTTCAGCTAGGTGTCAGCACCAACACCAGTGCCACCACACTCCAGCTATGGTGTCAGAACCAATGCCGGTGCAACCACATCCCAGCTAGGTGTCAGCACCAACACCAGTGCAACCATGCTCCAGCTAGGTGTCAGCACCAACACAAGTGCAACCATGCTCCAGCTAGGTGTCAGCACCAAAACCAGTGCAACCATGCTCCAGCAAGGCGTAGGCACCAACACCAGTGCAACCACACTCCTGCTAGGTGTGAGCACCAGCAGCAGTGCAACCACACCCTAGCGAGTTGTCAGCACCAATGCCAGTGCAACCATACCACAGCTAGGTGTCACCACCAATACCAGTGCAACCACACCCCAACAAGGTATCAGCACCAACTCCAGTGCAACCACACTCCAGCTATGGTGTCAGCACCAACGCCAGTGCAACCACATCCCAGCTAGGTGTCAGCACCAATACCAGTGCAAATGTGCCCCAGCTAGGCGCCAGCACCAACAGCAGTGCAACCACAACCCAGCTAGGCGTCAGCACCAACACCAGTGCTACCATGCCCCAGCTAGGCGACAGCACCAACACAAGAGCAAGCACAACCCAGCTTTGTGTCAGCACCAATACCAGTCCAACCGTGCCCGAGCTAGGCGTTAACACCAACACAAGTGCAACCGTGCCCCAGCTAGGTTTTCAGCACCAATGCCAGCGCAACCACAAGCCAGCTAGGCTTCAGCACCAACACCAGTGAAAGCACACCCCAGCTAGGTGTCCGCACCAACACCAGTGCAACCAAACCCCAGTTAGGCGTCAACACCAACACCAGTGCAACCGCACCCCAGCTAGGTGTCAGGACCAATGCCAGTACAACCACAGTTCAGCTAGGTGCCAGCACTAACACTAGTGCAACCACACTCCAGCTAGGTGTCAACACCAATGCCAGTGCAACCACACACCAGCTCGGCGTCAGCACCAATGCCAGTGCAACCACAATTCAGCTAGGTGCCAACACCAACACCAGTGCAACCACACTCCAGGTAGGTGTCAGCACCAACACCAGTGCAACCACACCCGAGCTAGGTGTCAGCACCAACACCAGTGCAACCGTGTCCCAGCTAGGCATCAGCACCAAAACCAGTGCAACCACACTCCATCTAGGTGTCAGCACCAACACCAGTACAACCGTGCCTCAGCTAGGTGTCAGCACCAACACCAGTGCAACCGTGCCCCAGTTAGGTGTTCACTCCAAAACCAGTGCAACCACATTTCAGCTAGGTGTCAGCAGCAACACCAGTGCAACCGTGCCCCAGCTAGGTGTTAGCACCAACACCAGTGCAATGACACCCCAGCTAGGTGTCAGCACCAACACCACGGCAACTGTGCCCCAGCTAGGTGTCAGCACCAATTGCAGTGCAACCGTGCCCCAGCTAGGCGACAGCACCCACACCATTGCAACCACACTCCAGCTAGGTGTCAGCACCAATACCAGTGAAACCGTGCCCCAGCTAGGCGTCAGCACCAACACCAGGGAAACCACACCCAAGCTAGTTGTCAGCACCAACACCAGTGCAACCACACCCCAGCTAGGTGTCAGCAGCAACACCAGTGCAACCACACCCCAGCTAGGTGTCAGCACCAACACCAGTGCAACCGTGCCCCAGCTAGGTTTCAGCACCAATACCAATGCAACCGTGCCGCAGCTAGGTGTCAGCACCAACACCAGTGCAACTACAACCCAGCTGGGCATCAGCACCAACACAAGTACAACCAGGCCCCAGCAAGGTGTTAGAACAAACACCAGTGCATCTGTGCCCCAGCTAGGTGTCAGCACCAATGCCAGTGCAACCACACCCCAGATAGGTGTCACCACCAATACCAGTGCAACCAGACCCCAGCTAGGTGTCAGCACCAACACAAATGCAAACACACCCCAGCTAGGTGTCAGCACCAACACCAGTGCAACCAGACCCCAGCTAGGTGTCAGCACCAACACAACTGCAACCGTGCCCCAGCTAGGTGTCAGCACCAACACCAGTGCAACCACACCCCAGCTAGGTGTCAACACCAATGCCAGTGCAACCAAACCCCAGCAAGGCATCAGCACCAACACCAGTGCAACCAGACCCCAGCTAGGTGTAAACACCAATGCCAGTGCAACTACACCACAGCTAGCTCTCAGCACCAACACCAGTGCAACCACATTCCAACTAGGTGTCAGCACCAACACCAGTGCAACCACCCCCCAGCTAGGTGTCAGCAACAACACCAGTGCAGCCACACCCCAGTTGGCATCAGCACCAATGCCAGTGCAACCACACCCCAGCTAGGTGTCAGCACCAATGCCAGTGCAACCACACCACAGCTAGTCATTAGCACCAATGCCAATGCCACCGTGCGCCAGCTAGTAGTAAGCACCAATGCCAGCGCAACCAGCCTCCAGCTAGGTGTCAGCACCAACACCAGTGCAACCACAATTCAGCTAGGTGTCAGCACCAACACCAGTGGAACCACACTCCAGCTATGGTGTCAGCACCAACGCCAGTGCAAACACTTCCCAGCTAGGTGTCAGCACCAACACCAGTGCAACGATGCTCCAGCTAGGTGTCAGCACCAACACCAGTGTAACCGTGCCCAAGCTAGGCATAGGCACCAACACCAGTGCAACCACACTCCAGCTTGGTGTCAGCACCAACACCAGTGCAACCGTGCCCCAGCTAGGTGTCAGCACCAACACCAGTGCAACCACACCCGAGCTAGGTGTCAGCACCAACACCAGTGCAACCGTGCCCCAGCTAGGCATCAGCACCAAAACCAGTGCAACCACACTCCATCTAGGTGTCAGCACCAACACCAGTACAACCGTGCCTCAGCTAGGTGTCAGCACCAACACCAGTGCAAGCGTGCACCAGTTAGGTGTTCACTCCAAAACCAGTGCAACCACATTTCAGCTAGGTGTCAGCAGCAACACCAGTGCAACCGTGCCCCAGCTAGGTGTTAGCACCAACACCAGTGCAATGACACCCCAGCTAGGTGTCAGCACCAACACCACGGCAACTGTGCCCCAGATGGTGTCAGCAACAATTGCAGTGCAACCGTGCCCCAGCTAGGCGACAGCACCCACACCATTGCAACCACACTCCAGCTAGGTGTCAGCACCAATACCAGTGAAACCGTGCCCCAGCTAGGCGTCAGCACCAACACCAGGGAAACCACACCCAAGCTAGTTGTCAGCACCAACACCAGTGCAACCACACCCCAGCTAGGTGTCAGCACCAACACCAGTGCAACCACACCACAGCTCTGCATCTGCACCAACACCAGTGCATCCACACCCCAGCTAGGTGTCAACACCAATGCCAGTGCAACCACATCCCAGCTAGGTGTCAGCACCAACACCAATGCATCAACACCCCAGCTAGGTGTCCGCACCAACACCAGTTCAACCACACCCCAGTTAGGTGTCAGCACCAATGCCAGTGCAACCACAGTTCAGCTAGGTGTCAGCACCAACACCAGTGCCACCACACTCCAGCTATGGTGTCAGAACCAATGCCGGTGCAACCACATCCCAGCTAGGTGTCAGCACCAACACCAGTGCAACCATGCTCCAGCTAGGTGTCAGCACCAACACAAGTGCAACCATGCTCCAGCTAGGTGTCAGCACCAAAACCAGTGCAACCATGCTCCAGCAAGGCGTAGGCACCAACACCAGTGCAACCACACTCCTGCTAGGTGTGAGCACCAGCAGCAGTGCAACCACACCCCAGCGAGTTGTCAGCACCAATGCCAGTGCAACCATACCACAGCTAGGTGTCACCACCAATACCAGTGCAACCACACCCCAACAAGGTATCAGCACCAACTCCAGTGCAACCACACTCCAGCTATGGTGTCAGCACCAACGCCAGTGCAATCACACTTCAGCTAGGTATCAGCACCAACACCAGTACAACCGTGCCCCAGCTAAGTGTCAGCACCAACACCAGTGCAACCACACTTCAGCTATGGTGTCAGCACCAACACCAGGGTAACTACATCCCAGCTAGCTGTCAGCACCAATGCCAGTGCAACCATACCACAGCTAGGTGTCACCACCAATACCAGTGCAACCACACCCCAACAAGGTATCAGCACCAACTCCAGTGCAACCACACTCCAGCTATGGTGTCAGCACCAACGCCAGTGCAACCACATCCCAGCTAGGTGTCAGCACCAATACCAGTGCAAATGTGCCCCAGCTAGGCGCCAGCACCAACAGCAGTGCAACCACAACCCAGCTAGGCGTCAGCACCAACACCAGTGCTACCATGCCCCAGCTAGGCGACAGCACCAACACAAGAGCAAGCACAACCCAGCTTTGTGTCAGCACCAATACCAGTCCAACCGTGCCCGAGCTAGGCGTTAACACCAACACAAGTGCAACCGTGCCCCAGCTAGGTTTTCAGCACCAATGCCAGCGCAACCACAAGCCAGCTAGGCTTCAGCACCAACACCAGTGAAAGCACACCCCAGCTAGGTGTCCGCACCAACACCAGTGCAACCAAACCCCAGTTAGGCGTCAACACCAACACCAGTGCAACCGCACCCCAGCTAGGTGTCAGGACCAATGCCAGTACAACCACAGTTCAGCTAGGTGCCAGCACTAACACTAGTGCAACCACACTCCAGCTAGGTGTCAACACCAATGCCAGTGCAACCACACCCCAGCAAGGCATCAGCACCAACACCAGTGCAACCAGACCCCAGCTAGGTGTAAACACCAATGCCAGTGCAACTACACCACAGCTAGCTCTCAGCACCAACACCAGTGCAACCACATTCCAACTAGGTGTCAGCACCAACACCAGTGCAACCACCCCCCAGCTAGGTGTCAGCAACAACACCAGTGCAGCCACACCCCAGTTGGCATCAGCACCAATGCCAGTGCAACCACACCCCAGCTAGGTGTCAGCACCAATGCCAGTGCAACCACACCACAGCTAGTCATTAGCACCAATGCCAATGCCACAGTGCGCCAGCTAGTAGTAAGCACCAATGCCAGCGCAACCAGCCTCCAGCTAGGTGTCAGCACCAACACCAGTGCAACCACAATTCAGCTAGGTGTCAGCACCAACACCAGTGGAACCACACTCCAGCTATGGTGTCAGCACCAACGCCAGTGCAAACACTTCCCAGCTAGGTGTCAGCACCAACACCAGTGCAACGATGCTCCAGCTAGGTGTCAGCACCAACACCAGTGTAACCGTGCCCAAGCTAGGCATAGGCACCAACACCAGTGCAACCACACTCCAGCTTGGTGTCAGCACCAACACCAGTGCAACCGTGCCCCAGCTAGGTGTCAGCACCAACACCAGTGCAACCACACCCGAGCTAGGTGTCAGCACCAACACCAGTGCAACCGTGCCCCAGCTAGGCATCAGCACCAAAACCAGTGCAACCACACTCCATCTAGGTGTCAGCACCAACACCAGTACAACCGTGCCTCAGCTAGGTGTCAGCACCAACACCAGTGCAAGCGTGCACCAGTTAGGTGTTCACTCCAAAACCAGTGCAACCACATTTCAGCTAGGTGTCAGCAGCAACACCAGTGCAACCGTGCCCCAGCTAGGTGTTAGCACCAACACCAGTGCAATGACACCCCAGCTAGGTGTCAGCACCAACACCACGGCAACTGTGCCCCAGATGGTGTCAGCAACAATTGCAGTGCAACCGTGCCCCAGCTAGGCGACAGCACCCACACCATTGCAACCACACTCCAGCTAGGTGTCAGCAACAATACCAGTGAAACCGTGCCCCAGCTAGGCGTCAGCACCAACACCAGGGAAACCACACCCAAGCTAGTTGTCAGCACCAACACCAGTGCAACCACACCCCAGCTAGGTGTCAGCACCAACACCAGTGCAACCACACCACAGCTCTGCATCTGCACCAACACCAGTGCATCCACACCCCAGCTAGGTGTCAACACCAATGCCAGTGCAACCACATCCCAGCTAGGTGTCAGCACCAACACCAATGCATCAACACCCCAGCTAGGTGTCCGCACCAACACCAGTTCAACCACACCCCAGTTAGGTGTCAGCACCAATGCCAGTGCAACCACAGTTCAGCTAGGTGTCAGCACCAACACCAGTGCCACCACACTCCAGCTATGGTGTCAGAACCAATGCCGGTGCAACCACATCCCAGCTAGGTGTCAGCACCAACACCAGTGCAACCATGCTCCAGCTAGGTGTCAGCACCAACACAAGTGCAACCATGCTCCAGCTAGGTGTCAGCACCAAAACCAGTGCAACCATGCTCCAGCAAGGCGTAGGCACCAACACCAGTGCAACCACACTCCTGCTAGGTGTGAGCACCAGCAGCAGTGCAACCACACCCCAGCGAGTTGTCAGCACCAATGCCAGTGCAACCATACCACAGCTAGGTGTCACCACCAATACCAGTGCAACCACACCCCAACAAGGTATCAGCACCAACTCCAGTGCAACCACACTCCAGCTATGGTGTCAGCACCAACGCCAGTGCAATCACACTTCAGCTAGGTATCAGCACCAACACCAGTACAACCGTGCCCCAGCTAGGTGTCAGCACCAACACCAGTGCAACCACACTTCAGCTATGGTGTCAGCACCAACACCAGGGTAACTACATCCCAGCTAGCTGTCAGCACCAATGCCAGTGCAACCATACCACAGCTAGGTGTCACCACCAATACCAGTGCAACCACACCCCAACAAGGTATCAGCACCAACTCCAGTGCAACCACACTCCAGCTATGGTGTCAGCACCAACGCCAGTGCAACCACATCCCAGCTAGGTGTCAGCACCAATACCAGTGCAAATGTGCCCCAGCTAGGCGCCAGCACCAACAGCAGTGCAACCACAACCCAGCTAGGCGTCAGCACCAACACCAGTGCTACCATGCCCCAGCTAGGCGACAGCACCAACACAAGAGCAAGCACAACCCAGCTTTGTGTCAGCACCAATACCAGTCCAACCGTGCCCGAGCTAGGCGTTAACACCAACACAAGTGCAACCGTGCCCCAGCTAGGTTTTCAGCACCAATGCCAGCGCAACCACAAGCCAGCTAGGCTTCAGCACCAACACCAGTGAAAGCACACCCCAGCTAGGTGTCCGCACCAACACCAGTGCAACCAAACCCCAGTTAGGCGTCAACACCAACACCAGTGCAACCGCACCCCAGCTAGGTGTCAGGGCCAATGCCAGTACAACCACAGTTCAGCTAGGTGCCAGCACTAACACTAGTGCAACCACACTCCAGCTAGGTGTCAACACCAATGCCAGTGCAACCACACCCCAGCTCGGCATCAGCACCAATGCCAGTGCAACCACAATTCAGCTAGGTGCCAACACCAACACCAGTGCAACCACACTCCAGGTAGGTGTCAGCACCAACACCAGTGCAACCACACCCGAGCTAGGTGTCAGCACCAACACCAGTGCAACCGTGCCCGAGCTAGGCATCAGCACCAAAACCAGTGCAACCACACTCCATCTAGGTGTCAGCACCAACACCAGTACAACCGTGCCTCAGCTAGGTGTCAGCACCAACACCAGTGCAACCGTGCCCCAGTTAGGTGTTCACTCCAAAACCAGTGCAACCACATTTCAGCTAGGTGTCAGCAGCAACACCAGTGCAACCGTGCCCCAGCTAGGTGTTAGCACCAACACCAGTGCAATGACACCCCAGCTAGGTGTCAGCACCAACACTACGGCAACTGTGCCCCAGCTAGGTGTCAGCACCAATTGCAGTGCAACCGTGCCCCAGCTAGGCGACAGCACCCACACCATTGCAACCACACTCCAGCTAGGTGTCAGCACCAATACCAGTGAAACCGTGCCCCAGCTAGGCGTCAGCACCAACACCAGGGAAACCACACCCAAGCTAGTTGTCAGCACCAACACCAGTGCAACCACACCCCAGCTAGGTGTCAGCACCAACACCAGTGCAACCACACCCCAGCTAGGTGTCAGCACCAACACCAGTGCAACCGTGCCCCAGCTAGGTTTCAGCACCAATACCAATGCAACCGTGCCGCAGCTAGGTGTCAGCACCAACACCAGTGCAACTACAACCCAGCTGGGCATCAGCACCAACACAAGTACAACCAGGCCCCAGCAAGGTGTTAGAACAAACACCAGTGCATCTGTGCCCCAGCTAGGTGTCAGCACCAATGCCAGTGCAACCACACCCCAGATAGGTGTCACCACCAATACCAGTGCAACCAGACCCCAGCTAGGTGTCAGCACCAACACAAATGCAAACACACCCCAGCTAGGTGTCAGCACCAACACCAGTGCAACCAGACCCCAGCTAGGTGTCAGCACCAACACAACTGCAACCGTGCCCCAGCTAGGTGTCAGCACCAACACCAGTGCAACCACACCCCAGCTAGGTGTCAACACCAATGCCAGTGCAACCAAACCCCAGCAAGGCATCAGCACCAACACCAGTGCAACCAGACCCCAGCTAGGTGTAAGCACCAATGCCAGTGCAACTACACCACAGCTAGCTCTCAGCACCAACACCAGTGCAACCACATTCCAACTAGGTGTCAGCACCAACACCAGTGCAACCACCCCCCAGCTAGGTGTCAGCAACAACACCAGTGCAGCCACACCCCAGTTGGCATCAGCACCAATGCCAGTGCAACCACACCCCAGCTAGGTGTCAGCACCAATGCCAGTGCAACCACACCACAGCTAGTCATTAGCACCAATGCCAATGCCACCGTGTGCCAGCTAGTAGTAAGCACCAATGCCAGCGCAACCAGCCTCCAGCTAGGTGTCAGCACCAACACCAGTGCAACCACAATTCAGCTAGGTGTCAGCACCAACACCAGTGGAACCACACTCCAGCTATGGTGTCAGCACCAACGCCAGTGCAAACACTTCCCAGCTAGGTGTCAGCACCAACACCAGTGCAACGATGCTCCAGCTAGGTGTCAGCACCAACACCAGTGTAACCGTGCCCAAGCTAGGCATAGGCACCAACACCAGTGCAACCACACTCCAGCTAGGTGTCAGCACCAACACCAGTGCAACCGTGCCCCAGCTAGGTGTCAGCACCAACACCAGTGCAACCACACCCGAGCTAGGTGTCAGCACCAACACCAGTGCACCCGTGCCCCAGCTAGGCATCAGCACCAAAACCAGTGCAACCACACTCCATCTAGGTGTCAGCACCAACACCAGTACAACCGTGCCTCAGCTAGGTGTCAGCACCAAAACCAGTGCAACCGTGCCCCAGTTAGGTGTTCACTCCAAAACCAGTGCAACCACATTTCAGCTAAGTGTCAGCAGCAACACCAGTGCAACCGTGCCCCAGCTAGGTGTTAGCACCAACACCAGTGCAATGACACCCCAGCTAGGTGTCAGCACCAACATCACGGCAACTGTGCCCCAGATGGTGTCAGCAACAATTGCAGTGCAACGGTGCCCCAGCTAGGCGACAGCACCCACACCATTGCAACCACACTCCAGCTAGGTGTCAGCACCAATACCAGTGAAACCGTGCCCCAGCTAGGCATCAGCACCAACACCAGGGAAACCACACCCAAGCTAGTTGTCAGCACCAACACCAGTGCAACCACACCCCAGCTAGGTGTCAGCACCAACACCAGTGCAACCACACCACAGCTCTGCGTCTGCACCAACACCAGTGCATCCACACCCCAGCTAGGTGTCAACACCAATGCCAGTGCAACCACATCCCAGCTAGGTGTCAGCACCAACACCAATGCATCAACACCCCAGCTAGGTGTCTGCACCAACACCAGTTCAACCACACCCCAGTTAGGTGTCAGCACCAATGCCAGTGCAACCACAGTTCAGCTAGGTGTCAGCACCAACACCAGTGCCACCACACTCCAGCTATGGTGTCAGAACCAATGCCGGTGCAACCACATCCCAGCTAGGTGTCAGCACCAACACCAGTGCAACCATGCTCCAGCTAGGTGTCAGCACCAACACAAGTGCAACCATGCTCCAGCTGGGTGTCAGCACCAAAACCAGTGCAACCATGCTCCAGCAAGGCGTAGGCACCAACACCAGTGCAACCACACTCCTGCTAGGTGTGAGCACCAGCAGCAGTGCAACCACACCCCAGCGAGTTGTCAGCACCAATGCCAGTGCAACCATACCACAGCTAGGTGTCACCACCAATACCAGTGCAACCACACCCCAACAAGGTATCAGCACCAACTCCAGTGCAACCACACTCCAGCTATGGTGTCAGCACCAACGCCAGTGCAATCACACTTCAGCTAGGTATCAGCACCAACACCAGTACAACCGTGCCCCAGCTAGGTGTCAGCACCAACACCAGTGCAACCACACTTCAGCTATGGTGTCAGCACCAACACCAGGGTAACTACATCCCAGCTAGCTGTCAGCACCAATGCCAGTGCAACCATACCACAGCTAGGTGTCACCACCAATACCAGTGCAACCACACCCCAACAAGGTATCAGCACCAACTCCAGTGCAACCACACTCCAGCTATGGTGTCAGCACCAACGCCAGTGCAACCACATCCCAGCTAGGTGTCAGCACCAATACCAGTGCAAATGTGCCCCAGCTAGGCGCCAGCACCAACATCAGTGCAACCACAACCCAGCTAGGCGTCAGCACCAACACCAGTGCTACCATGCCCCAGCTAGGCGACAGCACCAACACAAGAGCAAGCACAACCCAGCTTTGTGTCAGCACCAATACCAGTCCAACCGTGCCCGAGCTAGGCGTTAACACCAACACAAGTGCAACCGTGCCCCAGCTAGGTTTTCAGCACCAATGCCAGCGCAACCACAAGCCAGCTAGGCTTCAGCACCAACACCAGTGAAAGCACACCCCAGCTAGGTGTCCGCACCAACACCAGTGCAACCAAACCCCAGTTAGGCGTCAACACCAACACCAGTGCAACCGCACCCCAGCTAGGTGTCAGGACCAATGCCAGTACAACCACAGTTCAGCTAGGTGCCAGCACTAACACTAGTGCAACCACACTCCAGCTAGGTGTCAACACCAATGCCAGTGCAACCACACCCCAGCTCGGCGTCAGCACCAATGCCAGTGCAACCACAATTCAGCTAGGTGCCAACACCAACACCAGTGCAACCACACTCCAGGTAGGTGTCAGCACCAACACCAGTGCAACCACACCCGAGCTAGGTGTCAGCACCAACACCAGTGCAACCGTGCCCCAGCTAGGCATCAGCACCAAAACCAGTGCAACCACACTCCATCTAGGTGTCAGCACCAACACCAGTACAACCGTGCCTCAGCTAGGTGTCAGCACCAACACCAGTGCAACCGTGCCCCAGTTAGGTGTTCACTCCAAAACCAGTGCAACCACATTTCAGCTAGGTGTCAGCAGCAACACCAGTGCAACCGTGCCCCTGCTAGGTGTTAGCACCAACACCAGTGCAATGACACCCCAGCTAGGTGTCAGCACCAACACCACGGCAACTGTGCCCCAGCTAGGTGTCAGCACCAATTGCAGTGCAACCGTGCCCCAGCTAGGCGACAGCAACCACACCATTGCAACCACACTCCAGCTAGGTGTCAGCACCAATACCAGTGAAACCGTGCCCCAGCTAGGCGTCAGCACCAACACCAGGGAAACCACACCCAAGCTAGGTGTCAGCACCAACACCAGTGCAACCACACCCCAGCTAGGTGTCAGCACCAACACCAGTGCAACCGTGCCCCAGCTAGGTTTCAGCACCAATACCAATGCAACCGTGCCGCAGCTAGGTGTCAGCACCAACACCAGTGCAACTACAACCCAGCTGGGCATCAGCACCAACACAAGTACAACCAGGCCCCAGCAAGGTGTTAGAACAAACACCAGTGCATCTGTGCCCCAGCTAGGTGTCAGCACCAATGCCAGTGCAACCACACCCCAGATAGGTGTCACCACCAATACCAGTGCAACCAGACCCCAGCTAGGTGTCAGCACCAACACAAATGCAAACACACCCCAGCTAGGTGTCAGCACCAACACCAGTGCAACCAGACCCCAGCTAGGTGTCAGCACCAACACAACTGCAACCGTGCCCCAGCTAGGTGTCAGCACCAACACCAGTGCAACCACACCCCAGCTAGGTGTCAACACCAATGCCAGTGCAACCAAACCCCAGCAAGGCATCAGCACCAACACCAGTGCAACCAGACTCCAGCTAGGTGTAAGCACCAATGCCAGTGCAACTACACCACAGCTAGCTCTCAGCACCAACACCAGTGCAACCACATTCCAACTAGGTGTCAGCACCAACACCAGTGCAACCACCCCCCAGCTAGGTGTCAGCAACAACACCAGTGCAGCCACACCCCAGTTGGCATCAGCACCAATGCCAGTGCAACCACACCCCAGCTAGGTGTCAGCACCAATGCCAGTGCAACCACACCACAGCTAGTCATTAGCACCAATGCCAATGCCACCGTGCACCAGCTAGTAGTAAGCACCAATGCCAGCGCAACCAGCCTCCAGCTAGGTGTCAGCACCAACACCAGTGCAACCACAATTCAGCTAGGTGTCAGCACCAACACCAGTGGAACCACACTCCAGCTATGGTGTCAGCACCAACGCCAGTGCAAACACTTCCCAGCTAGGTGTCAGCACGAACACCAGTGCAACGATGCTCCAGCTAGGTGTCAGCACCAACACCAGTGTAACCGTGCCCAAGCTAGGCATAGGCACCAACACCAGTGCAACCACACTCCAGCTAGGTGTCAGCACCAACACCAGTGCAACCGTGCCCCAGCTAGGTGTCAGCACCAACACCAGTGCAACCACACCCGAGCTAGGTGTCAGCACCAACACCAGTGCAACCGTGCCCCAGCTAGGCATCAGCACCAAAACCAGTGCAACCACACTCCATCTAGGTGTCAGCACCAACACCAGTACAACCGTGCCTCAGCTAGGTGTCAGCACCAACACCAGTGCAACCGTGCTCCAGTTAGGTGTTCACTCCAAAACCAGTGCAACCACATTTCAGCTAGGTGTCAGCAGCAACACCAGTGCAACCGTGCCCCAGCTAGGTGTTAGCACCAACACCAGTGCAATGACACCCCAGCTAGGTGTCAGCACCAACACCACGGCAACTGTGCCCCAGATGGTGTCAGCAACAATTGCAGTGCAACCGTGCCCCAGCTAGGCGACAGCACCCACACCATTGCAACCACACTCCAGCTAGGTGTCAGCACCAATACCAGTGAAACCGTGCCCCAGCTAGGCGTCAGCACCAACACCAGGGAAACCACACCCAAGCTAGTTGTCAGCACCAACACCAGTGCAACGCACCCCAGCTAGGTGTCAGCACCAACACCAGTGCAACCACACCCCAGCTAGGTGTCAGCACCAACACCAGTGCAACCGTGCCCCAGCTAGGTTTCAGCACCAATACCAATGCAACCGTGCCACAGCTAGGTGTCAGCACCAACACCAGTGCAACTACAACCCAGCTGGGCGTCAGCACCAACACAAGTACAACCAGGCCCCAGGAAGGTGTTAGAACAAACACCAGTGCATCTGTGGCCCAGCTAGGTGTCAGCACCAATGCCAGTGCAACCACACCCCAGATAGGTGTCACCACCAATACCAGTGCAACCAGACCCCAGCTAGGTGTCAGCACCAACACCAGTGCAACAAGACCCCAGCTGGGTGTCAGCACCAACACAACTGCAACCGTGCCCCAGCTAGGTGTCAGCACCAACACCAGTGCTACCACACCCCAGCTAGGTGTCAACACCAATGCCAGTGCAACCACACCCCAGCAAGGCATCAGCACCAACACCAGTGCAACCAGACCCTAGCTAGGTGTAAGCACCAATGCCAGTGCAACTACACCACAGCTAGCTCTCAGCACCAACACCAGTGCAACCACATTCCAACTAGGTGTCAGCACCAACACCAGTGCAACCACCCCCCAGCTAGGTGTCAGCAACAACACCAGTGCAGCCACACCCCAGTTGGCATCAGCACCAATGCCAGTGCAACCACACCACAGCTAGGTGTCAGCACCAATGCCAGTGCAACCACACCACAGCTAGTCATTAGCACCAGTGCCAATGCCACCGTGCGCCAGCTAGTAGTAAGCACCAATGCCAGCGCAACCAGCCTCCAGCTAGGTGTCAGCACCAACACCAGTGCAACCACAATTCAGCTAGGTGTCAGCACCAACACCAGTGGAACCACACTCCAGCTATGGTGTCAGCACCAACGCCAGTGCAAACACTTCCCAGCTAGGTGTCAGCACCAACACCAGTGCAACGATGCTCCAGCTAGGTGTCAGCACCAACACCAGTGTAACCGTGCCCAAGCTAGGCATAGGCACCAACACCAGTGCAACCACACTCCAGCTAGGTGTCAGCACCAACACCAGTGCAACCGTGCCCCAGCTAGGTGTTAGCACCAACATCAGTGGAAACACATCCCAGCAAGCTGTCAGCACCAAAAGTAGTGCAACCACGCTCAAGCTAGGTGTCAGCACCAACACCAGTGCAACCGTGCCCCAGCTAGGTGTCAGCACCAACACCAGGGCCACCGTGCCCCAGCTAGGTGTTAGCACCAATACCAGTGCTACCGTGCCCCAGCTAGGCGACAGCACCAACACCAGTGCAACCACACCCCAGCTAGGTGTCAGCACCGATACCAGTGAAACCATGCCCCAGCTAGGCGTCAGCACCAACACCAGGGAAATCACACCCAAGCTAGGTGTCAGCACCAACACCAGTGCAACCACGCTCCAGCTAGGTGTCAGCACCAACACCAGTGCAACCACGCTCCAGCTAGGTGTCAGCACCAACACCAGTTTAACCGCACTCCAGCTAGGTGTCAGCAGCAACACCAGTGCAACCACACCCCAGCTAGGTGTCAGCACCAACACCAGGGCAATCACACTTCAGCTAGGTGTCAGCACCAACACCAGTACAACCGTGCCCCAGCTAGGTGTCAGCACCAACACCAGTGCAACCACACTTCAGCTATGGTGTCAGCACCAACACCAGGGCAACTACATCCCAGTTAGCTGTCAGCACCAATGCCAGTGCAACCATACCACAGCCAGGTGTCACCACCAATACCAGTGCAACCACACCCCAGCAAGGTGTCAGCACCAACTCCAGTGCAACCACACTCCAGCTATGGTGTGAGCACCAACGCCAGTGCAACCACATCCCAGCTAGGTATCAGCACCAAAACCAGTGCAAATGTGCCCAGCTATGCGCCAGCACCTACATCAGTGCAACCACAACCAGCTAGGCATCAGCACCAACACCAGTGCTACAGTGCCCCAGCTAGGCGACAGCACCAACACAAGAGCAACCACACCCCAGCTTTGTGCCAGCACCAAAACCAGTGCAACCGTGCCCGAGCTAGGCATTAACACCAACACAAGTGCAACCATGCCCCAGCTAGGTGTCAGCACCAATGCCAGTGCAACCACAAGCCAGCTAGGCTTCAGCACCAACACCAGTGAAAGCACACCCCAGCTAGGTGTCCGCACCAACACCAATGCAACCAAACCCCAGTTAGGCATCAACACCAACACCAGTGCAACCACACCCCAGCTAGGTGTCAGGACCAATGCCAGTGCAACCACAGTTCAGCAAGGTGCCAGCACCAACACTAGTGCAACCACACTCCAGCTAGGTGTCAACACCAATGCCAGTGCAACCACACCCCAGCTAGGCGTCAGCTCCAATGCCAGTGCAGCCACAGTTCAGCCAGGTGCCAGCACCAACACCAGTGCAACCACACTCCAGGTAGGTGTCAACACCAATGCCAGTGCAACCACATACCAGCTAGGTTTCAGAATCAATGCCAGTGAAACCGCACCCCAGCTAGGTCTCAGCACCAACACCAGTGCAACAACACCCCAGCTAGGTGTCAGCAGCAACACCAGTGCAACCACACCCCAGTTAGGTGTCAGCACCAATGCAAGTGCAACCACACCCCAGCTAGGTGTCAGCACCAATGCTAGTGCAACCAGACCCCAGCTAGGCATCAGCACCAATGCCAGTGCAACCGTTCCCAAGCTAGGTGTCAGCACCAATGCCAGTGCAACCACATCCCAGCTAGGAGTCAGCAGCAACACCAGTGCAACCCTGCCCCAGCTAGGCGATAGCACCAACACCAGTGCAACCACACCCCAGCTAGGTGTCAGCACCAATACCAGTGAAACCGTGCCCCAGCTAGGCGTCAGCACCAACACCAGCGAAATCACACCCAAGCTAGGTGTCAGCACCAACACCAGTGCAACCAAACCCCAGCTAGGCGTCAGCACCAACGCCAGTGCAACCGTGCCCCAGCTAGGTGTCAGCACCAAAACCAGTGCAACCAAACCCGAGCTAGGTGTCAGCACCAACACCAGTGCAAACACACCCCAGCTAGGTGTCAGCAACAACACCATTGCAACCATGCCCCAGCTAGGTTTCAGCACCAATACCAATGCAACCGTGCCACAGCTAGGCGTCAGCACCAACACCAGTGCAACCACAACCCAGCTAGGCGTCAGCACCAACACAAGTGCAACCAGACCCCAGCTAGGTGTTAGAACAAACACCAGTGCAACTGTGCCCCAGCTAGGTGTCAGCACCAATGCCAGTGCAACCACACCACAGCTAGGCGTCTGCATCAACACCAGTGCAACCACACCCCAGCTAGGTGTCAACACCAATGCCAGAGCAACCACACCCCAGCTAGGCGTCAGCACCAACACCAGTGCAACAACACCACAGATAAGTGTCCGCACCAACACCAGTTCAACCACACCCCAGTTAGGTGTCAGCACCAATGCCAGTGCAACCACAGTTCAGCTAGGTGTCAGCACCAACACCAGTGCCACCACACTCCAGCTATGGTGTCAGAACCAATGCCAGTGCAACCTTATCCCAGCTAGGTGTCAGCACCAACACCAGTGCAACCATGCTCCAGCTAGGTGTGAGCACCAAAACCAGTGCAACCATGCTCCAGCAAGGCGTAGGCACCAACACCAGTGCAACCACACCCCAGCTAGGTGTCAGTACCAACACCAGTGCAACCGTGCCCCAGCTAGGTGTCAGCACCATCACCAGTGCAACCAAATTTCAGCTAGGTGTCAGCACCAACACAAGTGCAACCGTGCCCCAGCTAGGTGTTAGCACCAACACCAGTGGAACCACACACAAGCTAGGTGTCAGCACCAACACCAGTGCAATGACACCCCAGCTAGGTGTCAGCACCAACACCAGGGCAACCACACCCCAGCTAGGTGTCAGCACCAATACCAGTGCAACCGTGCCCCAGCTAGTTTTCAGCACCAATACCAATGCAACCGTGCCGCAGCTAGGTGTCAGCACCAACACCAGTGCAACCACAACACAGCTGGGCGTCAGCACCAACACAAGTACAACCAGACCCCAGCAAGGTGTTAGAACAAACACCAGTGCATCTGTGCCCCAGCTATGTGTCAGCACCAATGCCAGTGCAACCACACCCCAGATAGGTGTCACCACCAATACCAGTGCAACCAGACCCGAGCTAGGTGTCAGCACCAACTTAAATGCAAACACACCCCAGCTAGGTGTCAGCACCAACACCAGTGCAACCAGACCCCAGCTAGGTGTCAGCACCAACACAAATGCAACTGTGCCCCAGCTAGGTGTCAGCACCAACACCAGTGCAACCAGAACCCAGCTAGGTGTCAGCACCAACAGCAGTGCAACCGTGCCCCAGCTAGGTTTCAGCACCAATGCCATTGCAACCACAACCCAGCCAGGTGTAAGCACCAATGCCAGTGCAACCACACCACAGCTAGGTCTCAGCACCAACACCAGTGCAACCACACCCCAGCTAGGTGCCAGCACCAAAACCAGTGCAACCGTGCCCCAGCTAGGTTTCAGCACCAATACCAATGCAACCATGCCGCAGCTAGGCGTCAGCACCAACACCAGTGCAACCAGAACCCAGCTAGTCGTCAGCACCAACCCAAGTGCAACCAGACCCCAGCAAGGTGTTAGAACAAACACCAGTGCAACTGTGCCCCAGATAGGTGTCAGCACCAATGACAGTGCAACCACACCACAGCTCTGCGTCTGCACCAACACCAGTGCATCCACACCCCAGCTAGTTGTCAACACCAATGCCAGTGCAACCACATCCCAGCTAGGTGTCAGCACCAACACCAATGCATCAACACCCCAGCTAGGTTTCCGCACCAACACCAGTTCAACCACACCCCAGTTAGGTGTCAGCACCAATGCCAGTGCAACCACAGTTCAGCTAGGTGTCAGCACCAACACCAGTGCCACCACACTCCAGCTATGGTGTCAGAACCAATGCCGGTGCAACCACATCCCAGCTAGGTGTCAGCACCAACACCAGTGCAACCATGCTCCAGCTAGGTGTCAGCATCAACACAAGTGCAACCATGCTCCAGCTAGGTGTCAGTACCAAAACCAGTGCAACCATGCTCCAGCAAGGCGTAGGCACCAACACCAGTGCAACCACACTCCTGCTAGGTGTGAGCACCAGCAGCAGTGCAACCACACCCCAGCGAGTTGTCAGCACCAATGCCAGTGCAACCACACCCCAGCTAGATGTCAGCACCAACACAAGTGCAACCATGATCCAGTTAGGTGTCAGTACCAACACCAGTGCAACCGTGCCCCAGCTAGGTGTCAGCACCATCACCAGTGCAACCAAACTTCAGCTAGGTGTCAGCACCAACACCAGTGCAACCGTGCCCCAGCTAGGTTTCAGCACCAATTCCAATGCAACCATGTCACAGCTAGGCGTCAGCACCAACACCAGTGCAACCACAACCCAGCTAGGCGTCTGCACCAACACCAGTGCAACCACACCCCACAACACCACAGCTAGGTGTCCGCACCAACACCAGTTCAACCACACCCCAGTTAGGTGTCAGCACCAATGCCAGAGCTACCACAGTTCAGCTAGGTGTCAGCACCAACACCAGTGCCACCACACTCCAGCTATGGTGTCAGAACCAACGCCAGTGCAACCTTATCCCAGCTAGGTGTCAGCACCAACACCAGTGCAACCATGCTCCAGCTAGGTGTGAGCACCAAAACCAGTGCAACCATGCTCCAGCAAGGTGTAGGCACCAACACCAGTGCAACCACACCCCAGCTAGGTGTCAGTACCAACACCAGTGCAACCGTGCCCCAGCTAGGTGTCAGCACCATCATCAGTGCAACCAAACTTCAGCTAGGTGTCAGCACCAACACCAGTGCAACCGTGCCCCAGCTAAGTTTCAGCACCAATGCCATTGCAACTACAACCCAGCCAGGTGTTAGCACCAACACCAGTGGAACCACACACAAGCTAGGTGTCAGCACCAACACCAGTGCAATGACACCCCAGCTAGGTGTCAGCACCAACACCAGGGCAACCACACCCCAGCTAGGTGTCAGCACCAATACCAGTGCAACCGTGCCCCAGCTAGGTGTCAGCACCAACACCAGGGCAACCACACCCCAGCTAGGTGTCAGCACCAATACCAGTGCAACCGTGCCCCAGCTAGGTTTCAGCACCAATACCAATGCAACCGTGCCGCAGCTAGATGTCAGCACCAACACCAGTGCAACCACAACCCAGCTGGGCGTCAGCACCAACACAAGTACAACCAGACCCCAGCAAGGTGTCAGTACCAACACCAGTGCAACCGTGCCCCAGCTAGGTGTCAGCACCATCATCAGTGCAACCAAACTTCAGCTAGGTGTCAGCACCAACACCAGTGCAACCGTGCCCCAGCTAAGTTTCAGCACCAATGCCATTGCAACTACAACCCAGCCAGGTGTTAGCACCAACACCAGTGGAACCACACACAAGCTAGGTGTCAGCACCAACACCAGTGCAATGACACCCCAGCTAGGTGTCAGCACCAACACCAGGGCAACCACACCCCAGCTAGGTGTCAGCACCAATGCCAGTGCAACCGTGCCCCAGCTAGGTTTCAGCACCAATACCAATGCAACCGTGCCGCAGCTAGATGTCAGCACCAACACCAGTGCAACCACAACCCAGCTGGGCGTCAGCACCAACACAAGTACAACCAGACCCCAGCAAGGTGTTAGAACAAACCCCAGTGCATCTGTGCCCCAGCTATGTGTCAGCACCAATGCCAGTGCAACCACACCCCAGATAGGTGTCACCACCAATACCAGTGCAACCAGACCCGAGCTAGGTGTCAGCACCAACACAAATGCAAACACACCCCAGCTGGGTGTCAGCACCAACACCAGTGCAACCAGACCCCAGCTAGGTGTCAGCACCAACACAAATGCAACTGTGCCCCAGCTAGGTGTCAGCACCAACACCAGTGCAACCAGAACCCAGCTCGGTGTCAGCACCAACAGCAGTGCAACCGTGCCCCAGCTAAGTTTCAGCACCAATGCCATTGCAACTACAACCCAGCCAGGTGTAAGCACCAATGCCAGTGCAACCACACCACAGCTAGGTCTCAGCACCAACACCAGTGCAACCACACCCCAGCTAGGTGTCAGCACCAACACCAGTGCAACCGTGCCCCAGCTAGGTTTCAGCACCAATACCAATGCAACCATGCCGCAGCTAGGCGTCAGCACCAACACCAGTGCAACCACAACCCAGCTAGTCGTCAACACCAACACCAGTGCAACCAAACTTCAGCTAGCTCTCAGCACCAACACCAGTGCAACCACACTCCAGCTAGGTGTCAGCACCAACACCAGTGCAGCCACACCCCAGTTGGCATCAGCACAAATGCCAGTGCAATCACACCCCAGCTAGGTGTCAGCACCAATGCCAGCGCAAACACAAGCCAGCTAGGCTTCAGCACCAACACCAGTGAAAGCACACCCCAGCCAGGTGTCCGCACCAACACCAGTGCAACCAAACCCCAGTTAGGCATCAACACCAACACCAGTGCAACCACACCCCAGCTTGGTGTCAGGACCAATGCCAGTGCAACCACAGTTCAGCTAGGTGCCAGCACCAACACTAGTGCAACCATACTCCAGCTAGGTGTCAACACCAATGCCAGTGCAACCACACCCCAGCTAGGCGTCAGCACCAATGCCAGTGCAACCACAGTTCAGCTAGGTGCCAACACCAACACCAGTGCAACCACACTCCAGGTAGGTGTCAGCACCAACACCAGTGCAACCACACCAGAGCTAGGTGTCAGCACCAACACCAGTGCAACCGTGCCCCAGCTAAGCATCAGCACCAAAACCAGTGCAACCACACTCCATCTAGGTGTCAGCACCAACACCAGTACAACCGTGCCTCAGCTATGTGTCAGCACCAACACCAGTGCAACCGTGCCCCAGCTAGGTGTTCACTCCAAAACTAGTGCAACCACATTTCAGCTAGGTGTCAGCAGCAACACCAGTGCAACCGTGCCCCAGCTAGGTGTTAGCACCAACACCAGTGGAACCACTTCCCAGCAAGGTGTCAGCACCAAAACCAGTGCAACCACGCTCCAGCTAGGTGTCAGAACCAACACCAGTGCAATGACACCCCAGCTAGGTGTCAGCACCAAAACCAAGGCAACTGTGTCCCAGCTAGATGTCAGCACCACTTGCAGTGCAACCGTGCCCAACTAGGCGACAGCACCCACACCATTGCAACCACACTCCAGCTAGGTGTCAGCACCAATACCAGTGAAACCATGCCCCAGCTAGGCGTCAGCACCAACACCAGGGAAACCACACCCAAGCTAGTTGTCAGCACCAACACCAGTGCAACCACACCCCAGCTAGGTGTCAGCACCAACACCAGTGCAACTACAACCCAGCTGGGCGTCAGCACCAACACAAGTACAACCAGGCCCCAGCAAGGTGTTAGAACAAACACCAGTGCATCTGTGCCCCAGCTAGGTGTCAGCACCAATGCCAGTGCAACCACACCCCATATAGGTGTCACCACCAATACCAGTGCAACCAGACCCCAGCTAGGTGTCAGCACCAACACAAATGCAAACACACCCCAGCTAGGTGTCAGCACCAACACCAGTGCAACCAGACCCCAGCTAGGTGTCAGCACCAACACAAATGCAACCGTGCCCCAGCTAGCTGTCAGCACCAACACCAGTGCAACCACACCCCAGCTAGGTGTCAACACCAATGCCAGTGCAACAACACCCCAGCAAGGCATCAGCACCAACACCAGCGCAACCAGACCCCAGCTAGGTGTAAGCACCAATGTCAGTGCAACTACACCACAGCTAGCTCTCAGCACCAACACCAGTGCATCCACACTCCAACTAGGTGTCAGCACCAACACCAGTGCAACCACACCCCAGCTAGGTGTCAGCAACAACACCAGTGCAGCCACATCCCAGTTGGCATCAGCACCAATGCCAGTGCAACCACACCACAGCTACTCATTAGCACCAATGCCAATGCCACCGTGTGCCAGCTAGTTGTAAGCACCAATGCCAGCACAACCGGACTCCAGCTAGGTGTCAGCACCAACACCAGTGCAACCACACTTCAGCTAGGTGTCAGCACCAACACCAGTGCAACGACGCTCCAGCTAGGTGTCAGCACCAACACCAGTGTAACAGTGCCCAAGCTAGGCATAGGCACCAACACCAGTGCAACCACACTCCAGCTAGGTGTCAGCACCAACACCAGTGCAACCGTGCCCCAGCTAGGTGTTAGCACCAACACCAGTGGAACCACATCCCAGCAAGCTGTCAGCACCAAAAGTAGTGCAACCACGCTCCAGCTAGGTGTCAGCACCAACACCAGTGCAACCGTGCCCAAGCTAGGTGTCAGCAGCAACACCAGTGCAACCGTGCCCCAGCTACGTGTTAGCATGAACACCAGTGGAACCACATCCCAGCAAGGTGTCAGCACCAAAACCAGTGCAACCACGCTCCAGCTAGGTGTCAGAACCAACACCAGTGCAATGACACCCCAGCTAGCTGTCAGCACCAACACCAGGGCAACTGTGTCCCAGCTAGATGTCAGCACCAATTGCAGTGCAACCGTGCCCCAGCTAGGCGACAGCTCCCACACCATTGCAACCACACTCCAGCTAGGTGTCAGCACCAATACCAGTGAAACCGTGCCCCAGCTAGGCGTCAGCACCAACACCAGGGAAACCACACCCAAGCTAGTTGTCAGCACCAACACCAGTGCAACCACACCCCAGCTAGGTGTCAGCACCAACACCAGTGCAACCACACCCCTGCTAGGTGTCAGCACCAACACCAGTGCAACCGTGCCCCAGCTAGGTTTCAGCACCAATACCAATGCAACCGTGCCGCAGCTAGGTGTCAGCACCAACACCAGTGCAACTACAACACAGCTGGGCGTCAGCACCAACACAAGTACAACCAGGCCCCAGCAAGGTGTTAGAACAAACACCAGTGCATCTGTGCCCCAGCTAGGTGTCAGCACCAATGCCAGTGCAACCACACCCCATATAGGTGTCACCACCAATACCAGTGCAACCAGACCCCAGCTAGGTGTCAGCACCAACACAAATGCAAACACACCCCAGCGAGGTGTCAGCACCAACACCAGTGCAACCAGACCCCAGCTAGGTGTCAGCACCAACACAAATGCAACCGTGCCCCAGCTAGGTGTCAGCACCAACACCAGTGCAACCACACCCCAGCTAGGTGTCAACACCAATGCCAGTGCAACAACACCCCAGCAAGGCATCAGCACCAACACCAGTGCAACCAGACCCCAGCTAGGTGTAAGCACCAATGTCAGTGCAACTACACCACAGCTAGCTCTCAGCACCAACACCAGTGCAACCACACTCCAACTAGGTGTCAGCACCAACACCAGTGCAACCACACCCCAGCTAGGTGTCAGCAACAACACCAGTGCAGCCACACCCCAGTTGGCATCAGCACCAATGCCAGTGCAACAACACCCCAGCTAGGTGTCAGCACCAATGCCAGTGCAACCACACCACAGCTAATCATTAGCACCAATGGCAATGCCACCATGTGCCAGCTCGTTGTAATCACCAATGCCAGCACAACCAGACTCCAGCTAGGTGTCAGCACCAACACCAGTGCAACCACACTTCAGCTAGGTGTCAGCACCAACACCAGTGGAACCACACTCCAGCTATGGTGTCAGCACCAACGCCAGTGCAACGACGCTCCAGCTAGGTGTTAGCACCAATACCAGTGCAACTGTGCCCCAGCTAGGCGACAGCACCAACACCAGTGCAACCACGCTCCAGCTTGGTGTCAGCACCAACACCAGTGCAACCACACCCCAGCTAGGTGTCAGCACCAACACCAGGGCAATCACACTTCAGCTAGGTGTCAGCACCAACACCAGTACAACCGTGCCCCAGCTAGGTGTCAGCACCAACACCAGTGCAACCACACTTCAGCTATGGTGTCAGCACCAACACCAGGGCAACTACATCCCAGATAGCTGTCAGCACCAATGCCAGTGCAATCATACCACAGCTAGGTGTCGCCACCAATACCAGTGCAACCACACCCCAGCAAGGTGTCAGCACCAACTCCAGTGAAACCACACTCCAGCTATGGTGTGAGCACCAACGCCAGTGCAACCACATCCCAGCTAGGTGTCACCACCAATACCAGTGCAAATGTGCCCCAGCTAGGCGCCAGCACCAACATTAGTGCAACCACAACCCAGCTAGGCGTCAGCACCAACACCAGTGCTACCGTGCCCCAGCTAGGCGACAGCACCAACACAAGAGCAACCACACCCCAGCTTTGTGTCAGCACCAATACGAGTGCAACCGTGCCCGAGCTAGGCATTAACACCAACACAAGTGCAACCATGCCCCAGCTAGGTGTCAGCACCAATGCCAGCGCAACCACAAGCCAGCTAGGCTTCAGCACCAACACCAGTGAAAGCAAACCCCAGCGAGGTGTCCGCACCAACACCAGTGCAACCAAACCCCAGTTAGGCGTCAACACCAACACCAGTGCAACCACACCCCAGCTAGGTGTCAGGACCAATGCCAGTGCAACCACAGTTCAGCAAGGTGCCAGCACCAACACTAGTGCAACCACACTCCAGCTAGGTGTCAACACCAATGCCAGTGCAACCACACCCCAGCTAGGCGTCGGCACCAATGCCAGTGCAGCCACAGTTCAGCGAGGTGCCAGCACCAACACCAGTGCAACCACACTCCAGGTAGGTGTCAACACCAATGCCAGTGCAACCACACACCAGCTAGGTTTCAGAATCAATGCCAGTGAAACCGCACCCTAGCTAGGTCTCAGCACCAACACCAGTGCAACCACACTCCAGGTAGGTGTCAGCACCAACACCAGTGCAACCTCACCCGAGCTAGGTGTCAGCACCAACACCAGTGCAAGCGTGCCCCAGCTAGGTGTCAGCACCAAAACCAGTGCAACCACACTCCATCTAGGTGTCGGCACCAACACCAGTACAACCGTGCCTCAGCTAGGTGTCAGCACCAACACCAGTGCAACTGTGCCCCAGCTAGGTGTTCACTCCAAAACCAGTGCAACCACATTTCAGCTAGGTGTCAGCAGCAACACCAGTGCAACCGTGCCCCAGCTAGGTGTTAGCACCAACACCAGTGGAACCACATCCCAGCAAGGTGTCAGCACCAATGCCAGTGCAGCCACACCCCAGATAGGTGTCACCACCAATACCAGTGCAACCAGACCCCAGCTAGGTGGCAGCACCAACACAAATGCAAACACAACCCAGCTAGGTGTCAGCACCAACACCAGTGCAACCAGACCCCAGCTAGGTGTCAGCACCAACACAAATGCAACCATGCCCCAGCTAGGTGTCAGCACCAACACCAGTGCAACCACACCCCTGCTAGGTGTCAACACCAATGCCAGTGCAACCACACCCCAGCAAGGCATCAGCACCAACACCAGTGCAACCAGACCCCAGTTAGGTGTAAGCACCAATGCCAGTGCAACTACAGCACAGCTAGCTCTCAGCACCAACACGAGTGCAACCACACTCCAACTAGGTGTCAGCACCAATACCAGTGCAACCACACCCCAGCTAGGTGTCAGCACCAACACCAGGGCAATCACACTTCAGCTAGGTGTCAGCACCAACACCAGTACAACCGTGCCCCAGCTAGGTGTCAGCGCCAACACCAGTGCAACCACACTTCAGCTATGGTGTCAGCACCAACACCAGGGCAACTACATCCCAGCTAGCTGTCAGCATCAATGCCAGTGCAACCATACCACAGCTAGGTGTCACCACCAATACCAGTGCAACCACACCCCAGCAAGGTGTCAGCACCAACTCCAGTGCAACCACACTCCAGCTATGGTGTGAGCACCAACGCCAGTGCAACCACATCCCAGCTAGGTGTCAGCACCAATACCAGTGCAAATGTGCCCCAGCTAGGCGCCAACACCTACATCAGTACAACCACAACCCAGCTAGGCGTCAGCACCAACACCAATGCTACCGTGCCCCAGCTAGGCGACAGCACCAACACAAGAGCAACCACACCCCAGCTTTGTGTCAGCACCAATACCAGTGCAACCGTGCCCGAGCTAGGCGTTAACACCAACACAAGTGCAACCATGCCCCAGCTAGGTGTCAGCACCAATGCCAGCGCAACCACAAGCCAGCTAGGCTTCAGCACCAACACCAGTGAAAGCACACCAACACCAGTGCAACCAAACCCCAGTTAGGCATCAACACCAACACCAGTGCAACCACACCCCAGCTAGGTGTCAGGACCAATGCCAGTGCAACCACAGTTCAGCAAGGTGCCAGCACCAACACGAGTGCAACCACACTCCAGCTAGGTGTCAACACCAATGCCAGTGCAACCACACCCCAGCTAGGCGTCAGCACCAATGCCAGTGCAGCCACAGTTCAGCTAGGTGCCAGCACCAACACCAGTGCAACCACACTCCAGGTAGGTGTCAACACCCATGCCAGTGCAACCACACACCAGCTAGGTTTCAGAATCAATGCCAGTGAAACTGCACCCCAGCTAGGTCTCAGCACCAACACCAGTGCAACCACACTCCAGGTAGGTGTCAGCAGCAACACCAGTGCAACCACACCTGAGCTAGGTGTCAGCACCAACACCAGTGCAACCGTGCCCCAGCTAGGTGTCAGCACCAAAACCAGTGCAACCACACTCCATCTAGGTGTCGGCACCAACACCAGTACAACCGTGCCTCAGCTAGGTGTCAGCACCAACACCAGTGCAACTGTGCCCCAGCTAGGTGTTCACTCCAAAACCAGTGCAACCACACTTCAGCTAGGTGTCAGCACCAACACCAGTGCAACCACATCCCAGCTAGGTGTCAGCACCAATGCCAGTGCAACCGCACCCCAGCTAGGTGTCACCACCAATACCAGTGCAACCACACACCAGCTGCGTGTCAGCACCAACACCAGTGCAACCACACTCCAGCTATGGTGTCAGCACCAATGCCAGTGCAACCACATCCCAGCTAGGCAACAGCACCAATACCAGTGCAACTGTGCCCCAGCTAGGCGTCAGCACCAACATCAGTGCACCCACAACCCAGCTAGGAGTCAGCACCAACACCAGTGCAACCACATCCCAGCTAGGTGTCAGCACCAACACCAGTGCAACCACATCCCAGCTAGGTGTCAGCAGCAATGCCAGCGCAACCACAAGCCAGCTAGGTGTCACCACCAATACCAGTGCTACACACACCAGCTGGCTGTCCGCACCAACACCAGTGCAACCAAACCGTAGTTAGGCGTCAGCACCAACACCAGTGCACCCACACTCCAGCTAGTTGTCAACACCAATGCCAGTGCAATCACACCCCAGCTAGGCATCAGCACCAACACCAGTTCAACCACACCCCAGCTAGGTTACAGCACCAATGCCAGTGCAACCGCACCCCAGCTAGGTCTCAGCACCAACACCAGTGCAACCACACTCCAGCTAGGTGTCAGCACCAACACCACTGCAACCACACTCCATTTGGTGTCAGCACCAACACCAGTACAACCGTGCCCCAGCTAGGAGTCAGCTCCAAAACCAGTGCAACCACACTTCAGCTAGGTGTCAGCACCAACACCAGTACAACCGTGCCCCAGCTAGGTGTCAGCACCAATGCCAGCGCAACCACACTCCAGCTAGGCATCAGCACCAACACCAGTGAAAGCACACCCCAGATAGGTGTCTGCACCAACACAAGTGCAACCGTGCCAAAGCTAGGTGTCAGCACCAATACCAGTGCAACCGTGCCCCAGCTAGGTGTCAGCACCAACACCAGTGCAACCATACTCCAGCTAGGCTTCAGCACCAATACCAATGCAACCATGCCGCAGCTAGGCGTCAGCACCAGCACCAGTGCAACCACAACCCAGCTAGGCGTCAGCACCAACACCAGTACAACCGTGCCCCAGCTAGGAGTCAGCTCCAAAACCAGTGCAACCACACTTCAGCTATGGTGTCAGCACCAACGCCAGGGAAACCACATCCCAGCTAGGTGTCAGCACCATTGCCAGTGCAACCACACCCCAGCTAGGTGTCACCACCAATACCAGTGCAACCACACCCCAGCTAGGTGTCAGCACCGATACCAGTGCAACCACACTCCAGCTATGGTGTCAGCGCCAAGGCCAGTGCAACCACATCCCAGCTAGATGTCAGCAGCAATACCAATGGAACCATACCCCAGCTAGGTGTCACCACCAGTACCAGTGCAACCATGCCCCAGCTAAGCGTCAGCACCAACACCAGTGCAACCGTGCCCCAGCTAGGTGTCAGCACCAATGCCAGTGCAACCACAACCCAGACAGGCGTCAGCACCAAAACCAGTGCAATGACACCCCAGCTAGGTGTCAGCACCAACACCAGTGCAACCGTGCCCCAGCTAGGTGTCAGCACCAATGCCAGTGCAACCACACCCCAGCTAGGCGTCAGCACTAACACCAGTGAAAGCACACCCCAGCTAGGTGTCCGCACCAACACCAGTGCAACCACACCCCAGCTAGGCGTCAACACCAACACCAGTGCAACTACACTCCAGCTATGGTTTCAGCAGCAACGCCAGTGCAACCACATCCCAGCTAGGCGTCAGCTCCAACACCAGTGCAACCACACCCCAGCTAGCTGTCAGCACCAACACCAGTGCAACCGTGCCCCAGCTAGGTGTCAGCACCAATACCAGTGCAACCGTGCCCCAGCTAGGCGTCAGCACCAGCACCAGTGCAACCACAACACAGCAAGGCGTCAGCACCGACACCAGTGCAACCAGAACCCCGCTAGGTGTCAGCACCAACACCAGTACAACCATGCCCCAGCTAGGAGTCAGCTCCAAAACCAGTGCAACCATATTTCAGCTATGGTGTCAGCACCAACGCCAGGGCAACCACATCCCAGCTAGTTGTCAGCACCAATGCCAGTGCAACCACACCCCAGCTAGGCGTCACCACCAATACCAGTGCAACCACACCCCAGCTAGGTGTCAGCTCCAAAACCAGTGCAACCACATTTCAGCTATGGTGTCAGCACCAACGCCAGGGCAACCACATCCCAGCTAGGTGTCAGCACCAATGCCAGTGCAACCACACCCCAGCTAGGTGTCACCACCAATACCAGTGCAACCATGCCCCAGCTAGATGTCAGCACCAACACCAGTGCAAACACACCCCAGCTAGGTGTCAGCACCAACACCAGTGCAACCGTGCCCCAGCTAGGTGTCAGCACCTATACCAGTGCAACCGTGCCCCAGCTAAGCGTCAGCATCAACACGAGTGCAACCGTGCCCCAGCTAGGTGTCAGCACCAATGCCAGTGCAACCACAACCCAGGCAGGCGTCAGCACCAACACCAGTGCAATGACACCCCAGCTAGGTGGCAGCACCAACACCAGTGCAACCGTGCCCCAGCTAGGTGTTCGCTCCAAATCCTGTGCAACCGCACTTCAGCTAGGTGTTAACGCCAACACCAGTGCAACCACACTTCAACTAGGTGTCAGCACCAACACCAGTACAACAATGCCCCAGCTAGGTGGCAGCACCAACACCAGTGCAACCATGCCCCAGCTAGGTGTTCGCTCCAAAACCAGTGCCACCACACATCAGCTAGGTGTTAACGCCAACACCAGTGCAACCACACTTCAGCTAGGTGTCAGCACCAATGCCAGGGCAACTGCATCCCAGCTAGGAGTCAGCACCAATGCCAGTGGAAACACACCCCAGCTAGGTTTCACCACCAATACCAGTGCAACCACGCTCCAGCTAGGTGTCAGCACCAACACCAGTGCAACCGCACTCCAGCTAGGTGTCAGCAGCAACACCAGTGCAACCACACCCCAGCTAGGTGTCAGCAACAACACCAGGGCAATCACACTTCAGCTAGGTGTCAGCACCAGCACCAGTACAACCATGCCCCAGCTAGGTGTCAGCGCCAACACCAGTTCAACCACACTTCAGCTATGGTGTCAGCACCAACACCAGGGCAACTACATCCCAGCTAGCTGTCAGCACCAATGCCAGTGCAACCATACCACAGCTAGGTGTCACCACCAATACCAGTGCAACCACACCCCAGCAAGGTGTCAGCACCAACTCCAGTGCAACCACACTCCAGCTATGGTGTGAGCACCAACGCCAGTGCAACCACATCCCAGCTAGGTGTCAGCACCAATACCAGTGCAAATGTGCCCCAGCTAGGCACCAACACCTACATCAGTGCAACCACAACCCAGCTAGGCGTCAGCACCAACACCAATGCTACCGTGCCCCAGCTAGGCGACAGCACCAACACAAGAGCAACCACACCCCAGCTTTGTGTCAGCACCAATACCAGTGCAACCTTGCCCGAGCTAGGCGTTAACACCAACACAAGTGCAACCATGCCCCAGCTAGGTGTCAGCACCAATGCCAGCGCAACCACAAGCCAGCTAGGCTTCAGCACCAACACCAGTGAAAGCACACCCCAGCTAGGTGTCTGCACCAACACCAGTGCAACCAAACTCCAGTTAGGCATCAACACCAACACCAGTGCAACCACACCCCAGCTAGGTGTCAGGACCAATGCCAGTGCAACCACAGTTCAGCAAGGTGCCAGCACCAACACTAGTGCAACCACACTCCAGCTAGGTGTCAACACCAATGCCAGTGCAACCAAACCTCAGCTAGGCGTCAGCACCAATGCCAGTGCAGCCACAGTTCAGCTAGGTGCCAGCACCAACACCAGTGCAACCACACTCCAGGTAGGTGTCAACACCCATGCCAGTGCAACCACACACCAGCTAGGTTTCAGAATCAATGCCAGTGAAACTGCACCCCAGCTAGGTCTCAGCACCAACACCAGTGCAACCACACTCCAGGTAGGTGTCAGCAGCAACACCAGTGCAACCACACCTGAGCTAGGTGTCAGCACCAACACCAGTGCAACCGTGCCCCAGCTAGGTGTCAGCACCAAAACCAGTGCAACCACACTCCATCTAGGTGTCGGCACCAACACCAGTACAACCGTGCCTCAGCTAGGTGTCAGCACCAACACCAGTGCAACTGTGCCCCAGCTAGGTGTTCACTCCAAAACCAGTGCAACCACACTTCAGCTAGGTGTCAGCACCAACACCAGTGCAACCACATCCCAGCTAGGTGTCAGCACCAATGCCAGTGCAACCGCACCCCAGCTAGGTGTCACCACCAATACCAGTGCAACCACACCCCAGCTGCGTGTCAGCACCAACACCAGTGCAACCACACTCCAGCTATGGTGTCAGCACCAATGCCAGTGCAACCACATCCCAGCTAGGCAACAGCACCAATACCAGTGCAACTGTGCCCCAGCTAGGCGTCAGCACCAACATCAGTGCACCCACAACCCAGCTAGGAGTCAGCACCAACACCAGTGCAACCACATCCCAGCTAGGTGTCAGCACCAACACCAGTGCAACCACATCCCAGCTAGGTGTCAGCAGCAATGCCAGCGCAGCCACAAGCCAGCTAGGTGTCACCACCAATACCAGTGCTACACACACCAGCTGGGTGTCCGCACCAACACCAGTGCAACCAAACCCTAGTTAGGCGTCAGCACCAACACCAGTGCACCCACACTCCAGCTAGTTGTCAACACCAATGCCAGTGCAATCACACCCCAGCTAGGCATCAGCACCAACACCAGTTCAACAACACCCCAGCTAGGTTACAGCACCAATGCCAGTGCAACCGCACCCCAGCTAGGTCTCAGCACCAACACCAGTGCAACCACACTCCAGCTAGGTGTCAGCACCAACACCAGTGCAACCATACCCCAGCTAGGTGTCAGCCCCAACACCAGTGCAACTGTGCCCCAGCAAGGCGTCAGCACCAAAACCACTGCAACCACACTCCATTTGGTGTCAGCACCAACACCAGTACAACCGTGCCCCAGCTAGGAGTCAGCTCCAAAACCAGTGCAACCACACTTCAGCTAGGTGTCAGCACCAACACCAGTACAACCGTGCCCCAGCTAGGTGTCAGCACCAATGCCAGCGCAACCACACTCCAGCTAGGCATCAGCACCAACACCAGTGAAAGCACACCCCAGATAGGTGTCTGCACCAACACAAGTGCAACCGTGCCAAAGCTAGGTGTCAGCACCAATACCAGTGCAACCGTGCCCCAGCTAGGTGTCAGCACCAACACCAGTGCAACCATACTCCAGCTAGGCTTCAGCACCAATACCAATGCAACCATGCCGCAGCTAGGCGTCAGCACCAGCACCAGTGCAACCACAACCCAGCTAGGCGTCAGCACCAACACCAGTACAACCGTGCCCCAGCTAGGAGTCAGCTCCAAAACCAGTGCAACCAAACTTCAGCTATGGTGTCAGCACAAACGCCAGGGAAACCACATCCCAGCTAGGTGTCAGCACCACTGCCAGTGCAACCACACCCCAGCTAGGTGCCACCACCAATACCAGTGCAACCACACCCCAGCTATGGTGTCAGCGCCAACGCCAGTGCAACCACATCCCAGCTAGATGTCAGCAGCAATACCAATGGAACCATACCCCAGCTAGGTGTCACCACCAGTACCAGTGCAACCGTGCCCCAGCTAAGCGTCAGCACCAACACCAGTGCAACCGTGCCCCAGCTAGGTGTCAGCACCAATGCCAGTGCAACCACAACCCAGACAGGCGTCAGCACTAACACCAGTGAAAGCACACCCCAGCTAGGTGTCCGCACCAACACCAGTGCAACCACACCCCAGCTAGGCGTCAACACCAACACCAGTGCAACTACACTCCAGCTATGGTTTCAGCAGCAACGCCAGTGCAACCACATCCCAGCTAGGCGTCAGCTCCAACACCAGTGCAACCACACCCCAGCTAGATGTCAGCAACAACACCAGTGCAACCGTGCCCCAGCTAGGTGTCAGCAGCAATACCAGTGCAACCGTGGCCCAGCTAGGCGTCAGCACCAACACCAGTGCAACCACAACCCAGCAAGGCGTCAGCACCGACACCAGTGCAACCAGAACCCCGCTAGGTGTCAGCACCAACACCAGTACAACCATGCCCCAGCTAGGAGTCAGCTCCAAAACCAGTGCAACCATATTTCAGCTATGGTGTCAGCACCAACGCCAGGGCAACCACATCCCAGCTAGGTGTCAGCACCAATGCCAGTGCAACCACACCCCAGCTAGGCATCACCACCAATACCAGTGCAACCACACCCCAGCTAGGTGTCAGCTCCAAAACCAGTGCAACCACATTTCAGCTATGGTGTCAGCACCAACGCCAGGGCAACCACATCCCAGCTAGGTGTCAGCACCAATGCCAGTGCAACCACACCCCAGCTAGGTGTCACCACCAATACCAGTGCAACCATGCCCCAGCTAGATGTCAGCACCAACACCAGTGCAAACACACCCCAGCTAGCTGTCAGCACCAACACCAGTGCAACCGTGCCCCAGCTAGGTGTCAGCACCTATACCAGTGCAACCGTGCCCCAGCTAAGCGTCAGCATCAACCTGAGTGCAACCGTGCCCCAGCTAGGTGTCAGCACCAATGCCAGTGCAACCACAACCCAGGCAGGCGTCAGCACCAACACCATTGCAATGACACCCCAGCTAGGTGGCAGCACCAACACCAGTGCAACCGTGCCCCAGCTAGGTGTTCGCTCCAAAACCTGTGCAACCACACTTCAGCTCGGTGTTAACGCCAACACCAGTGCAACCACACTTCAACTAGGTGTCAGCACCAACACCAGTACAACAATGCCCCAGCTAGGTGGCAGCACCAACACCAGTGCAACCATGCCCCAGCTAGGTGTTCGCTCCAAAACCAGTGCAACCACACTTCAGCTAGGTGTTAACGCCAACACCAGTGCAACCACACTTCAGCTAGGTGTCAGCACCAATGCCAGGGCAACCGCATCCCAGCTAGGAGTCAGCACCAATGCCAGTGGAAACACACCCCAGCTAGGTTTCACCACCAATACCAGTGCAATCACGCTCCAGCTAGGTGTCAGCACCAACACCAGTGCAACCGCACTCCAGCTAGGTGTCAGCATCAACACCAGTGCAACCACACCCCAGCTAGGTGTCAGCAACAACACCAGGGAAATCACACTTCAGCTAGGTGTCAGCACCAACACCAGTACAACCGTGCCCCAGCTAGGTGTCAGCGCCAACACCAGTGCAACCACACTTCAGCTATGGTGTCAGCACCAACACCAGGGCAACTACATCCCAGCTAGCTGTCAGCACCAATGCCAGTGCAACCACACTCCAGCTATGGTGTGAGCACCAACGCCAGTGCAACCACATCCCAGCTAGGTGTCAGCACCAATACCAGTGCAAATGTGCCCCAGCTAGGCGCCAACACCTACATCAGTGCAACCACAACCCAGCTAGGCATCAGCACCAACACCAATGCTACCGTGCCCCAGCTAGGCGACAGCACCAACACAAGAGCAACCACACCCCAGCTTTGTGTCAGCACCAATACCAGTGCAACCGTGCCCGAGCTAGGTGTTAACACCAACACAAGTGCAACCATGCCCCAGCTAGGTGTCAGCACCAATGCCAGCGCAACCACAAGCCAGCTAGGCTTCAGCACCAACACCAGTGAAAGCACACCCCAGCTAGGTGTCCGCACCAACACCAGTGCAACCAAACCCCAGTTAGGCATCAACACCAACACCAGTGCAACCACACCCCAGCTAGGTGTCAGGACCAATGCCAGTGCAACCACAGTTCAGCAAGGTGCCAGCACCAACACTAGTGCAACCACACTCCAGCTAGGTGTCAACACCAATGCCAGTGCAACCACACCCCAGCTAGGCGTCAGCACCAATGCCAGTGCAGCCACAGTTCAGCTAGGTGCCAGCACCAACACCAGTGCAACCACACTCCAGGTAGGTGTCAACACCCATGCCAGTGCAACCACACACCAGCTAGGTTTCAGAATCAATGCCAGTGAAACTGCACCCCAGCTAGGTCTCAGCACCAACACCAGTGCAACCACACTCCAGGTAGGTGTCAGCAGCAACACCAGTGCAACCACACCTGAGCTAGGTGTCAGCACCAACACCAGTGCAACCGTGCCCCAGCTAGGTGTCAGCACCAAAACCAGTGCAACCACACTCCATCTAGGTGTCGGCACCAACACCAGTACAACCGTGCCTCAGCTAGGTGTCAGCACCAACACCAGTGCAACTGTGCCCCAGCTAGGTGTTCACTCCAAAACCAGTGCAACCACACTTCAGCTAGGTGTCAGCACCAACACCAGTGCAACCACATCCCAGCTAGGTGTCAGCACCAATGCCAGTGCAACCGCACCCCAGCTAGGTGTCACCACCAATACCAGTGCAACCACACCCCAGCTGCGTGTCAGCACCAACACCAGTGCAACCACACTCCAGCTATGGTGTCAGCACCAATGCCAGTGCAACCACATCCCAGCTAGGCAACAGCACCAATACCAGTGCAACTGTGCCCCAGCTAGGCATCAGCACCAACATCAGTGCACCCACAACCCAGCTAGGAGTCAGCACCAACACCAGTGCAACCACATCCCAGCTAGGTGTCAGCACCAACACCAGTGCAACCACATCCCAGCTAGGTGTCAGCAGCAATGCCAGCGCAACCACAAGCCAGCTAGGTGTCACCACCAATACCAGTGCTACACACACCAGCTGGGTGTCCGCACCAACACCAGTGCAACCAAACCCTAGTTCGGCGTCAGCACCAACACCAGTGCACCCACACTCCAGCTAGTTGTCAACACCAATGCCAGTGCAATCACACCCCAGCTAGGCATCAGCACCAACACCAGTTCAACCACACCCCAGCTAGGTTACAGCACCAATGCCAGTGCAACCGCACCCCAGCTAGGTCTCAGCACCAAAACCAGTGCAACCACACTCCAGCTAGGTGTCAGCACCAACACCAGTGCAACCACACCCCAGCTAGGTGTCAGCCCCAACACCAGTGCAACTGTGCCCCAGCAAGGCATCAGCACCAAAACCACTGCAACCACACTCCATTTGGTGTCAGCACCAACACCAGTACAACCATGCCCCAGCTAGGAGTCAGCTCCAAAACCAGTGCAACCACACTTCAGCTAGGTGTCAGCACCAACACCAGTACAACCGTGCCCCAGCTAGGAGTCAGCTCCAAAACCAGTGCAACCACACTTCAGCTAGGTGTCAGCACCAATGCCAGTGGAAACACACCCCAGCTAGGTTTCACCACCAATACCAGTGCAACCACACACCAGCTAGAGTGTCAGCACCAACACCAGTGCAACCACACTCCAGCTATGGTGTCAGCACAAACGCCAGTGCAACCCCATCCCAGCTAGGTGTCAGCAGCAATGCCAGTGCAGCCACAACCCAGCTAGAGGTCACCACCAATACCAGTGCAACTGTGCCCCAGCTAGGGGTCAACACCAACTTCAGTGCAACCACAACCCAGCTAGGAGTCAGCACCAACACCAGTGCAACCACACCTCAGCTAGGTGTCAGAACCAACACCAGTGCAACCGTGCCCCAGCTAGGTGACAGCACCAACACAGGTGCAACCACACCCCAGCTAGGTGTCAGCACCAATACCAGTGCAACCGTGCCCCAGCCAGGCGTCAGCACCAACACCAGTGAAACCACACCCTAGCTAGGTGTCAGCACCAACACCAGTGCAACCATGCCCCAGCTAGATGTCAGTACCAATGCCAGCGCAACCACACTCCAGCTAGGCATCAGCACCAACACCAGTGAAAGCACACCCCAGATAGGTGTCCGCACCAACACAAGTGCAACCGTGCCAAAGCTAGGTGTCAGCACCAATACCAGTGCAACCGTGCGCCAGCTAGGTGTCAGCACCAACACCAGTGCAACCACACCCCAGCTAGGTGTCAGCACCAATACCAGTGCAACCGTGCCCCAGCTAGGCATCAGCACCAACACCAGTGAAACCACACCCTAGCTAGGTGTCAGCACCAACACCAGTGCAACCGTGCCCCAGGTAGATGTCAGCACCAATGCCAGCGCAACCACACTCCAGCTAGGCATCAGCACCAACACCAGCAAAAGCACACCCCAGATAAGTGTCCGCACCAACACAAGTGCAACCGTGCCCCAGCTAGGTGTCAGCACCAATACCAGTGCAACCGTGCCCCAGCCAGGCGTCAGCACCAACACCAGTGAAACCATACCCTAGCTGGGTGTCAGCACCAACACCAGTGCAACCACACCCCAGCTAGGTGTCAGCACCAACACCAGTGCAACCATACTCCAGCTAGGTTTCAGCACCAATACCAATGCAACCATGCCGCAGCTAGGCATCAGCACCAGCACCAGTGCAACCACAACCCAGCTAGGCGTCGGCACCAACACAAGTGCAACAAGACCCCAGCTAGGTGTTAGCACAAACACCAGTGCAACTGTTCCCCAGCTAAGTGTCAGCACCAATGCCAGTGCAACCACACCCCAGCTAGGCATCAGCAGCAACACCAGTGCAGCCACATCCCAGCTAGGTGTCAGCACCAATGCCAGTGCAACGACATTCCAGCTAGGCGTGAGCACCAACACCAGTGCAACCACACCCCAGCTAAGTGTCAACACCAATGCCAGTGCAACCACACCCCAGCTAGGCGTCAAAACCAACACCAGTGCAACCACATCCCAGCTAGGTGTCAGCACCAATGCCAGTGCAACCACACCCCAGCTAGGTCTCAGCACCAACACCAGTGCAACCACACTCCAGCAAGGTGTCAGCACCAACACCAGTGCCACCACACCCGAGCTAACCGTAAGCACCAATGCCTGTGCAACCACACCCCAGCTAGGTGTCAGCACCAAAGCCAGTGCAACCACACCCCAGCTAGGTGTCAGTAAACAACATCAGTGCAACCACACCCCAGTGAGGTGTCAGCACCAATGCCAGTGGAACCATACCCCAGCTAGGTGTCAGCACCAACATAAGTGCAACCACGCTCCAGCTAGGTGTCAGTACCAACACCAGTGCAACCGTGCCCCAGCTAGGTGTCAGCACCAATGCCAGTGCAACCACACCCCAGCTAGGCGTCAGCACGAACACAAGTGCAACCACGCTCCAGCTAGGTGTCAGTACCAACACCAGTGTAACCGTGCCCCAGCTAGGTGACAGCACCAACTCCAGTGCAACCAAACTTCAGCTGGGTGTCAGCACCAACACCAGTGCAACCGTGCCCCAGCTAGGTGCTAGCACCAAAACCAGTGCAACCACACTTCAGCTCGGTGTCAGCACCAACAGCAATGCAGCCACTCTCCAGCTATGGTGTCAGCACCAACACCAGTGAAACCACATCCCAGCTAGGTGTCAGCACCAACACCAGTGCCACAATGCTCCAGATAGGCATCAGCACCAACACCAGTGCAACCACAACCCAGCTAGGCATCAGCAACAATACCAGTGCAACCACACCCCAGCTACGTGTCTGCACCAACACCTGTGCAACCACAACCCAGCTAGGTGCCAGCACCAATACCAGTGCAACAACACCGCAGCTAGGTGTCAGCACCAACACCAGTGCAACTGTGCCCCAGCTAGGTGTTAGCACCAACACCAGTGCAGCCAAACTTCAGCTATGGCATCAGTACTACCAGTGCAACCACATCCCAGCTAGGTGTCTGCACCAATGCCAGTGAAACCACACCCCAGCTAGGTGTCACCACCAATACCAGTGCAATCATACCCCAGCTATGTGTCAGCACCAACACCAGTGCACCCACACTCCAGCTATTGTGTCAGCACCAATGCCAGTGCAACCACATCCCAGCTTGGCGTCAACACCAACACCAGTGCAACCACACCCCAGCTAGGTGTCAGCACCAACACCAGTGCACCCACACTCCAGCTAGGTGTCAGCACCAACACCAGTGCAACCACACCCCAGCTAGGTGTCAGCACCAACACCAGTGCAACCGTGCCCCAGCTATGTGTCAGCACCAATACCAGTGCAACCGTGCCCCAGCTAGGCGTCAGCACCAACACCAGTGCAACCACAACCCAGCTAGGTGTCAGCACCAACACCAGTGCAACCAGAACCCAGCTAGGTGTCAGCACTAACACCAGTGCAACCGTGCCTCAGCTAGGTGTCAGCACCAATTCCAGTGCCACCACAACCCAGCCAGGTGTCAGCAGAAACAGCAGTGCAACCACACCCCAGCTAGGTGTCAACACCAATGCCAGTGCAACCACACCCCAGCTAGGCGTCAGCCCCAACACCAGTGCAACCACACCCCAGTTGGTGTCAGCACCAATGCCAGTGCAACCATACCCCAGCTAGGTGTCAGCACCAAAACCAGTGCAACCACACCCCAGCTAGGTGTCAGCACCAACACCAGTGCAACCATGCCCCAGCTGGGAGTCAGCACCAACACCCGTGCAACCACACTCCAGCTAGGTGTCAGCACCAACACCAGTACAACCGTGTCTCAGCTAGGTGGCAGCACCAACACCAGTGCACCCGTGCCCCAGCTAGGTGTTCGCTCCAAAACCAGTGCAACCACACTTCAGCTAGGTGTTAACGCCAGCACCAGTGCAACCACACTTCAGCTAGGTGTCAGCACCAACACCAGTACAACAATGACCCAGCTAGGTGGCAGCACCAACACCAGTGCAACTGTGCCCCAGCTAGGTGTTCGCTCCAAAACCAGTGCAACCACACTTCAGCTAGGTGTTAACGCCAACACCAGTGCAACCATACTTCAGCTAGGTGTCAACACCAACGCCAGGGCAACCGCATCCCAGCGAGGTGTCAGCACCAATGCCAGTGGAAACACACCCAAGCTAGGTTTCACCACCAATACCAGTGCAACCACACACCAGCTAGAGTGTCAGCACCAACACCAGTGCAACCACACTCCAGCTATGGTGTCAGCACAAATGCCAGTGCAACCACACCCCAGCAAGGTGTCAGCACCAACACAAGTGCAACCACACCCCAGCTAGGTGTCAGCACCAATACCAGTGCAACCGTGCCGCAGCTAGGCGTCAGCACCAGCACCAGTGCAACCACAACCCAGCTAGGCGTCAGCACCAACACAAGTGCAACAAGACCCCAGCTAGGTGTTAGCACAAACACCAGTGCAATCGTTCCCCAGCTAAGTGTCAGCACCAATGCCAGTGCAACCACACCCCAGCTAGGCATCAGCAGCAACACCAGTGCAGCCACATCCCAGCTAGGTGTCAGCACCAATGCCAGTGCAATGACATCCCAGCTAGGCGTCAGCACCAACACCAGTGCAACCACACCCCAGCTAAGTGTCAACACCAATGCCAGTGCAACCACACCCCAGCTAGGTCTCAGCACCAACACCAGTGCAACCACACTCCAGCTAGTTGTCAGCACCAACACCAGTGCCACCACACCCGAGCTAACTGTAAGCACCAATGCCTGTGCAACCACACCCCAGCTAGGTGTCAGCACCAATGCCAGTGCAACCACACCCCAGCTAGGTGTCAGTAAACAACATCAGTGCAACCACACCCCAGTGAGGTGTCAGCACCAATGCCAGTGGAACCATACCCCAGCTAGGTGTCAGCACCAACAAAAGTGCAACCACGCTCCAGCTAGGTGTCAGTACCAACACCAGTGCAACCGTGCCCCAGCTAGGTGTCAGCACCAATGCCAGTGCAACCATACCCCAGCTAGGCATCAGCATGAACACAAGTGCAACCACGCCCCAGCTAGGTGTCAGTACCAATACCAGTGCAACCGTGCCCCAGCTAGGTGACAGCACCAACTCCAGTGCAACCAAACTTCAGCTAGGTGTCAGCACCAACACCAGTGCAACCGTGCCCCAGCTAGGTGCTAGCACCAAAACCAGTGCAACCACATTTCAGCTCGGTGTCAGCACCAACACCAGTGCAGCCACACTCCAGCTATGGTGTCAGCACCAACACCAGTGAAACCACATCCCAGCTAGGTGTCAGCACCAACACCAGTGCCACAATGCTCCAGATAGGCATCAGCACCAACACCAGTGCAACCACAACCCAGCTAGGCATCAGCAACAATACAAGTGCAACCACACCCCAGCTAGGTGTCTGCACCAACACCTGTGCAACCACAACCAAGCTAGGTGCCAGCACCAATACCAGTGCAACAACACCCCAGCTTGGTGTCAGCACCAACACCAGTGCAACCGTGCCCCAGCTAGGTGTTAGCACCAACACCAGTGCAACCACACATCAGCTATGGCATCAGTACCGCCAGTGCAACCACATTCCAGCTTGGCGTCAACACCAACACCAGTGCCACCACACCCCAGCTAGGTGTCACCACCAATACCAGTGCAACCACACCCCAGCTATGTGTCAGCACCAACACCAATGCACCCACACTCCAGCTATTGTGTCAGCACCAATGCCAGTGCAACCACATCCCAGCTTGGCGTCAACACCAACACCAGTGCAACCACACCCCAGCTAGGTGTCAGCACCAACACCAGTGCACCCACACTCCAGCTATGGTGTCAACACCAACGCCAGTGCAATCACATCCCAGCTAAGTGTCCGCACCAACACCAGTGAAACCACACCCCAGCTAGGTGTCAGCACCAACACCAGTGCAACCATACCCCAGCTAGGTGTCAGCACCAACACCAGTGCAACCGTACTCCAGCTAGGTTTCAGCACCAATACCAATGCAAACGTGCCGCAGCTAGGCGTCGGCACCAGCACCAGTGCAACCACAACCCAGCTAGGCGTCAGCACCAACACAAGTGCAACAAGACCCCAGCTAGGTGTTAGCACAAACACCAGTGCAACCGTTCCCCAGCTAAGTGTCAGCACCAATGCCAGTGCAACCACACCCCAGCTAGGCATCAGCAGCAACACCAGTGCAGCCACATCCCAGCTAGGTGTCAGAACCAATGCCAGTGCAACGACATCCCTGCTAGGCATCAGCACCAACACCAGTGCAACCACACCCCAGCTAGGTGTCAACACCAATGCCAGTGCAACCACACCCCAGCTAGGCATCAGCACCAACACCAGTGCAACCACATCCCAGCTAGGTGTCAGCACCAATGCCAGTGCAACCACACCCCAGCTAGGTCTCAGCACCAACACCAGTGCAACCACACTCCAGCTAGGTGTCAACACCAACACCAGTGCCACCACACCCGAGCTAATCATAAGCACCAATGCCTGTGCAACCACACCCCAGCTAGGTGTCAGCACCAATGCCAGTGCAACCACACCCCAGCTAGGTGTCAGTAAACAACATCAGTGCAACCACACCACAGTGAGGTGTCAGCACCAATGCCAGTGGAACCATACCCCAGCTAGGTGTCAGCACCAACAAAAGTGCAACCACGCTCCAGCTAGGTGTCAGTACCAACACCAGTGCAACCGTGCCCCAGCTAGGTGTCAGCACCAATGCCAGTGCAACCACACCCCAGCTAGGCGTCAGCACGAACACAAGTGCAACCATGCTCCAGCTAGGTGTCAGTACCAACACCAGTGCAACCGTGCCCCAGCTAGGTGACAGCACCAACTCCAGTGCAACCAAACTTCAGCTAGGTGTCAGCACCAACACCAGTGCAACCGTGCCCCAGCTAGGTGCTAGCACCAAAACCAGTGCAACCACACTTCAGCTCGGTGTCAGCACCAACACCAGTGCAGCCACACTCCAGCTATGGTGTCAGCACCAACACCAGTGAAACCACATCCCAGCTTGGTGTCAGCACCAACACCAGTGCCACAATGCTCCAGATAGGCATCAGCACCAACACCAGTGCAACCACAACCCAGCTAGGCATCAGCAACAATACCAGTGCAACCACACCCCAGCTAGGTGTCTGCACCAACACCTGTGCAACCACAACCCAGCTAGGTGCCAGCACCAATACCAGTGCAACAACACCCCAGCTAGGTGTCAGCACCAACACCAGTGCAACCATGTCCCAGCTAGGTGTTAGCACCAACACCAGTGCAACCACACTTCAGCTATGGCATCAGTACCGCCAGTGCAACCACATCCCAGCTAGGTGTCAGCACCAATGCCAGTGAAACCACACCCCAGCTAGGTGCCACCACCAATACCAGTGCAACCACACCCCAGCTATGTGTCAGCACCAACACCAGTGCACCCACACTCCAGCTATTGTGTCAGCACAAATGCCAGTGCAACCACATCCCAGCTTGGCGTCAACACCAACACCAGTGCAACCACACCCCAGCTAGGTGTCAGCACCAACACCAGTGCACCCACACTCCAGCTATGGTGTCAACACCAACGCCAGTGCAATCACATCCCAGCTAGGTGTCCGCACCAACACCAGTGAAACCACACCCCAGCTAGGTGTCAGCACCAACACCAGTGCAACCACACCCCAGCTAGGTGTCAGCACCAACACCAGTGCAACCGTACTCCAGCTAGGTTTCAGCACCAATACCAATGCAACCGTGCCGCAGCTAGGCGTCGGCACCAGCACCAGTGCAACCACAACCCAGCTAGGCGTCAGCACCAACACAAGTGCAACAAGACCCCAGCTAGGTGTTAGCACAAACACCAGTGCAACCGTTCCCCAGCTAAGTGTCAGCACCAATGCCAGTGCAACCACATCCCAGCTAGGCATCAGCAGCAACACCAGTGCAGCCACATCCCAGCTAGGTGTCAGCACCAATGCCAGTGCAACGACATCCCTGCTAGGCGTCAGCACCAACACCAGTGCAACCACACCCCAGCTAGGTGTCAACACCAATGCCAGTGCAACCATACCCCAGCTAGGCATCAGCACCAACACCAGTGCAACCACGTCCCAGCTAGGTGTCAGCACCAATGCCAGTGCAACCACACCCCAGCTAGGTCTCAGCACCAACACCAGTGCAACCACACTCCAGCTAGGTGTCAGCACCAACACCAGTGCCACCACACCCGAGCTAATCATATGCACCAATGCCAGTGCAACCACACCCCAGCTAGGTGTCAGCACCAATGCCAGTGCAACCACACCCCAGCTAGGTGTCAGTAAACAACATCAGTGCAACCACACCCCAGTGATGTGTCAGCACCAATGCCAGTGGAACCATACCCCAGCTAGGTGTCAGCACCAACAAAAGTGCAACCATGCTCCAGCTAGGTGTCAGTACCAACAACAGTGCAACCATGCCCCAGCTAGGTGTCAGCACCAATGCTAGTGCAACCACACCCCAGCTAGGCATCAGCACCAACATCAGTGCAACCACACCCCAGCTAGGTGTGAACACCAATGCCAGTGCAACCACACCCCAGCTAGGCATCAGCACCAACACCAGTGCAACCACACTACAGCTAGGTGTCAGCACCAATACCAGTGCAGCCACACCCCAGCTACGTCTCAGCACCAACACCAGTGCAACCACACACCAGCTAGATGTCAGCACCAACACCAGTGCAACCACACCCCAGCTAGGTCTCAGCACCAACACTGTTGTGTATGTACCTTTAAGAGAAGAACTGATTTGATACTGCAGTACCGGCAGTGACCACCCCTGTATAAAAGGCCCTAGCAGGCTTCTGTACTTCAGTCTGATGTTACCCTCTGTTCATAGGGTCCTGACTGCAATCAGCGACAAGGATAAGTTGCTTCAACAAGCCCGGCTAACTCAGTCGGTAGAGGATGAGACTCTTTATCTCAGGGTCATGGGCTCGAGCCCCACGTAGGGCGGTAGTGATTTACAAAGAGAGTACCCTGTGTTCAGGGCGCCGCGGGGACTGGAGTGCATCATCAACCCGGACAACCAAATTTTAATTTGATTTGTTAAGTTTTAGTTGAACTTTTGTTCATTTATAGTCCAATTTGGGTTTTTTTGGGGTCCAAACTAAAAGACTAGCCTCTGTTCAGTAAAATACCTGTTTAATTGTTCTCCCGAAGTCCATGTATTATTGAGGCGTGGACCTTACAATGGTGACGAGCAAGTTCGAACTCACCTGCAGTACTGCATCACCTCACGGGGACCTTTCCCTGAGAAGAAGTTTCTTCGAGGTCGAAGTCAGAGCAACGGGCGTCGACCGCGGGCAACCGCCCAAGGATCCATCGGTGTTTGGCAAATTGCGGGAGAGGCTGTGGAGAGCTGAGCTTGGCTCCACAGTCAAGGTGTTCCAGCAAATCGTGCTGGTAGCAGGTAGTGCGCTGACCCTTCCGGACTGCGGCGGGCTGGAGCTCGATCGAGCGGCTCTGAAAAAGGGGCTGTGCAGCGTCGCCGGGAGGAAAGAGAGAGAGAGAGGGTGGAGCGCACAGGGCATGGTCGGTGCTCAAGAACCAGGCAGCGGAGAGAAAATAAACGAGCGGAAGGAAAAGTGAGACGCGCCGAAGCCGCGGGTCGCCGCCATTACCCTGTAGAATGCTAGGAGCAGCGTGGCAGCAAGGGGAAGAAGGAAAAGCGCGGGAGACGCCATTTTATTCCATTGGGGAAGAAGGAAAAGCGTGGGAGGCGCCATTTTAAATCACCCAAGATGCCGAAAAGTGGCAGTATCACTGCTTTCGACAACGAGGTAGAAGACTGGACCACGTATGTGGAAAGAATTGAAGTGTACTGCAAGGCAAATGAGGTGGCCGATGGAAAGAAGGCGTCGGTATTATTAAATTTGATGGGTGCGAGAACGTACGGCCTATTGCGGAATTTAATTACCCCAGCTAAACCAATGGAGAAAAGTATTGAGGATGTTGTTAATATCTTACAGGAACACCTAAACCCTACACCGCTGCTGATAGCAGAAAGATTCAAGTTCAATAAAAGAAACCAGCACAAAGATGAGAGCAATGCTGACTATCTTACGGAACTACGCAAGTTATCGAAGCACTGCCAGTTCGGAGCAGGACTGGCAGACACTTTACGGGATAAGTTTGTCTGCAGGCTCCAGAGTGAAGGAACCCAGAAACGACTACTTTCGGAAAAGGACCTGACGCTGGAACAGGCTTTCAGCGTGGCAGTATCCTACGAAGCAGCAGCATGGGGAGCTGCGGAAATACAACAGAAACCACAAGAATACAGCGCTAACGAAATGGCATATGGAGCAGAAAAGTGCTATCGCTGCGGCAGAACAACCCATGATCAGAAGGACTGCTGGTTTAAGGACAAAGTATGCAGGCAATGCGGGAAAATGGGACATATAGCAAGAGTCTGCAGGTCGGGAAAGAAAACCAACACTACAAGAACTACTAAGGAAAAGTACAAGAAAGTAAAAAAAATGACAGACAGTGGTTCGGAAGATCAGGAGAGTGATAACGACTCCGGGAGCAGGAGACTAAGTTGTCTAAAGTTACACAACGTGATCGCAAAGGAGGATCACCGAACCATTTGGGTCACCCTCATGGTAGCAGGGTCCCAATTAAAGATGGAATTGGATACAGGATCAGCCCTAACTGTCATGAATCGATGAGACTATGAGTGGCTATTCTCACACATACCCTTAAAGGGCACGTCCATTGTATTGAAGACATATACGGGGCAAAAAGTCTACCCCAGAGGAAAAATAAGGGTGCCAGTTAAATACAACGGCAAGGAAACACAGAAACTGTATCTATGTATACTACAAGATGGAGGACCACCATTATTGGGACGTGAATGGATCCGAAAAATACAATTGGATTGGCATTCCATTCAGGCGCTAACTGTGACTGACAAAAAGGATGATGACATCGCACCTGGACGTCTGTCACAAATTCTAACTGACGCAAAAGAGGTGTTCCAACAAGGACTTGGGACTCTAAAAGGAGTAAAGGCAATGATAAAAATCGAAGATAAAGCAAATCCCAAATTTTTTAAGGCCAGATGCGATCCGCCCAGCCGTCGAAGCATAACTGGAGAGTCTGGAGCGTTCGGGTGTGCTGTCCAAGGTAGATTGGAGCGAGTGGGCCACACCCATCATTCCTGTAATGAAGAAATCATTGAGCAGCACGCCTGGGGAGCCGAAGAAGGTTCGCATCTGTGGGGACTTCAAGGTAACTGTGAACCCAGTCCTGCACACAGTACAATATCCACTTCCACGGATAGAAGATATTTTCGCCTCACTATCTGGAGGGAAACGCTTTACGAAGATTGATCTGGCCCAAGCGTATCTACAAAGGGAGGTGGAAGAAGCATCTAGGAAATACCTCACGATAAACACTCACAAAGGCCTTTACCAGTACAATCAACTGGTATTCGGGGTAGCATCAGCCCCGGCTATTTGGCAGAGGGCAATGGAAAAAGTCCTGCAAGGGATCCCAGGGACCCAGTGTTATTTGGATGACATCCTGGTGACGGGCGAAAATGATAGTGAACACCTTGCCAACCTGGAGCAGGTGCTCACTAGATTGCAGGAATATGGGCTACGAGCCAATGCGAGTTCTTCAGGAGAAAATTTCGTATTGTGGCCACATGATTGATGAGGAAGGGTTGCATAAGTCGCCAGACAAGATTGAAGCTGTAGTCAAGGCTCCAGCACCGGAAAATGTGTCGCAACTGAGGTCGTTTCTCAGGCTGGTGAACTACTACCATAAGTTCTTGCCGAATTTATCTACAGTTCTGCACCCACTGAATGCCCTGCTGCAAACTGGAGTAACATGGAAATGGAGTGATGAGTGTAAGCGTGCCTTTCAGAAATGTAAATGCCTAATCACTTCAAAAGAAGTATTGGCTCACTACAACCCAACACTACCGATTCGGTTGGCATGTGATGCGTCTCCCTACGGCATTGGAGCGGTGCTGTCACACAAATTCCTTGACGGTTCAGAGAGGCCAATAGCCTTTGCGTCGTGCTCGTTAACCTCAGCTGAGCGTAATTAAGCCCAGATTGACAGGGAGGCCCTCAGCCTGGTGTGGGGGGTGAAGAAGATCAATCACTATCTGCACAGGCAGAAATTCACCCTACTGACTGATCATTAGCCCCTGGTCTCCATTTTTAACCCAAAGAAGGACGTTCCGGTAATGACGGCGCAACAGCTGCAAAAATGGTCACTTTTTCTAGGGGCACATCAGTACGACATAGAATACAAGGGTATGAAGCAGCATGGAAACGCTGATGGGTTGTCGCGCCTACCATTGCCTACGGTAGAGGAAGCACCTGCAGTGGACCCTGTTGAGATATTCCATGTGACCATAGTCGAATGTCTGCCTGTTACAAACTCAAGTATAGAGAAGGAAACCCGAAATGACCCTACACGCTCTCGGGTCTATGATTTGACGGTGAAGGGATGGCCAGCACATGGCGACTCACTGTTGCCAGCATTCTCGCCAAGGAGAGAACAGCTGTCAGTGTGCCGGGGGACCTTGATGTGTGGATCCCGAGTGGTAATTCCACCCAAGTTGAGAGACAGAGTGCTCAATGAGCTTCATGAAGGTCATCTGGGAGGGGTAAAAATGAAAAGCCTAGCCAGGGTTTATGTGTGGTGGCCGGGAATCGATAAACAAATCGAGGACCTGACCAAGAGCTGCTCAGGATGCCAGAAAGTCCAAAATGCACCACCACAGGCCCCGCTACGCCCATGGGAGTGGCCCTCATCTCCATGGCAACGGGTACACATTGATTTTGCTGGTCAATTTATGGACTCAATGTTTCTAATCGCCGTGGACGCCCACTCGAAATGGCCAGAGGTCATCAAAATGTCCTCCACCACAACGGAGAAAACTATTGCAGTCCTACGGACCATCTTCGCCAGGAATGGCTTGCCAGAACAGATTTGCTCCGACAATGGACCACAGTTTGTGTCCGAGGATTTCAGGAGGTTTCTGAGGAATAATGGGGTGAAACATTACACATCTGCCCCATATCATCCAGCCACAAATGGATTGGCTGAAAGATTTGTTCAGATCATTAAAAAGGCAATATAGGCGATGTATAACGACGACATACCACTACAACACAAGGTAGATAATTACTTGTTTGCTTACCGGAATGCAACTCATGCAGTCACCAACCAAGCTCCAGCCATAATGTTCTTCAACCGAAAGCTAAGATGTCGCTTGGATTTGCTCAAACCAAACATAAGACGAGATGTTGAGGATAAGCAATTCCAGCACATCAACGAGAAGCCAACCAGAAGCTTCAAGATAGGACAACCAGTCTTGGCCCGCGATTACCGAACAGAAAAATGGCAGCCAGGAACGATATGCACACAGCAGGGACCACTAATGTACACAGTGGACGTTGGAGAGAGCATCGTGAGATGCCACGCTGACCAGATTCTAGAGTCACAGGAACAAGCCAAACCTATACCACGAGCATGTGCACCTGGTAATGAGTCTGAAGTACAGATTGCGTCTACCTCAGAAGCAGTGGTATTGGAAGCTGACGAACCAACCAATGACAATGAGCCAGAATCGACTCCACCACAAGAACAGGATACTCGAGAAAGGCGCTATCCAGTCAGGATTAGGAAGCGTCCTCAAAGACTGAACTTATAAATGATTGGGCCAGAAATTCGCGGCCAGAAGCGTGAGTACGGTCGGGGTACTCACGCATTTGGCCGTTGGAAATGCCGGCGTTCAGCAGGAACAGCGCATGCGGGGAACGCCGGCATTTCCAGACCCGAGGTCTATTCACAGCGCATGCGACTGCACAGGCAGCGCTTGCGCAGTGAACTTTGTGGATTTCAATGATGGATTCAGTGAGGGTAAGTCCTTAGAAGTTACACTTGAAAAAAGCAAGTGTAAAGTTGTTCATTGGCTGCGGAGGAAGATATATTTTATCGTGGAGCTTCTGAAATGCAATATTTTTGTTTGGGAAAGGGAGCGAAGTTATTTTAAGAAATTTTAAGTAAGTTTTAAAGTTAAAATTTTTTTTTTTTAAAGGGTTTTCAGAACGGTAGGTAGAAGGAGCAATTGTGGCTGTGTGAATGGAATGTGAGAATGAGTTATGTATGTGTGTCCACATATATTCCTTTACGTATATGTATGTATGTTTTATATTCCTTTACTAATGTGTATGAATGTATGTTTTTAATTATGATTTTCCAATAAGTTACTTTCTCTGAAAGTCATAATTAAATAATACATTCATACACATAAGTAAAGGAATAGATACATAACACGCAAAGGAATATATACAGACATACATACTTTCAGAAGCTCCACGATAATAAATATCTTCCTCCGCAGCCTCTGGAGCAACTGTACCCATGCTTTTTTCATGTGTAAGTTGTAAGGACTTGACCTCACTGAAAGCCTTAATGAAAGCGGCGAATTATACTGCGCACGTGCTGCCTGTGCAGTCGCACGCGTTCTGCCTCTGAACCCCTTCGTTCAGAGGACAGGAAATGCCGGTTTTCCCCACATGCACTGTGCATGCTGAAAACCGGCATTTCATTCGGCCAGATGCGTAAGTACCCCGACCGCACTCGCGCATTTGGAAGGGAATTACTGGGCCAACATTTTACATGTCAATAAAATGAAAAATTTAACAATTGCACGACTTGCCCCCTCGCATCTGCGACTGAGGGTTCAAGGAGGTGCATTGCGCAAGAGGTCATCATCGTACGTATCCTCACACTGTTCCCTTTGGGGAACTGTATGAAGTGGTGGAAGGATTTATGGCCGTGATTAACGCTCATGCCGTGACCGTAACCATCTTTGAACCAGCCATTAGGGTGGTTAGTCCTATGGCGGGAGGGTTTCACGGGCTCCCACAACCCATCTGAGGGGGGGGGGCCACCAACACCCACGGACGCAAGTATCCCGCTGGATGTCCACCCAGAATTTAAAGTTGGAGCTCCGACTCCACTTGCCAGGACTGTCTGGAGTGGGGTTCAAAACCCTACTCCTTCTGGCCCAGCAGCGGGGATGCTTACTGCTACGCAAAAGGCCCATTCTGCACAAAAGGTGACACCCATATGTTTCCTGCGCCTTTTCCCTCCCCGTGACTGGAGCCCTATGCTGCCATTTCACGTTGCTAATCGGATTGGGCCTTTGTCATAGCGGTAGGATCCCCGCCGCTGGGCCAGATCAGGGTAGGGTTTCGAACCCCGCTCCAGACAATCCCGGCAAGTGGAGTCGGAGCTCCGGCTCTAAATTCTGGGTTGACATCCAGTGGGATATTTGCGTCCGTGGGTGTGGGTGGCCCCCCCTCCTTGTATAGCTTGTGGGAGCCCGTAAAACCCTCCCGCCATAGGACTAACCGCCCTAATGGCTGGTTCAAAGATGGTTACGGTCACGGAATGAGCATTAATCATGGCCATAAATCCTTCCACCACTTCATACAGTTCCCCAAAGGGAACAGTGTGAAGACACGTATGACGACGACATTGCTAAATAAATAAATGGAATTAAAAAAATTCTTTTAGGGCTTTTAAAAGTCTTTAAATTGCTTTAATTCTCTTTAAAACTACTTCAGATTACTCAAAATAATGTAAACATTTTAAAAAGTTTATAAAAGTTACCAAAATCTTCAAAAAACTTCCAAAAACCTATTTAAACTGCTGCTTTGCATGTAAAAATGCTTAGCAGCTTGACAGAAACATTGGGGGCATGTCCAGTGAAACTGAGACCTCAAGGGGCGTGTCTCACTTGCACTGCACGCTCCTGGCTTCGCGCTGGCTGCACTCCTGGGCGGCGTGACGTCATACGCTGCCCGGGATTCTTCTTTTTCAAACACCAAGTCCAGGCGTCCCTGGAGCTGATCGGCAGTAGCGCGGGGTAAGTGCATATACGGGGCTTGCACGCGCGGCAAGCCCCGTTCACCAATTTCTGGCCCTTCATTTCAGTTGATGTATATAGTACCGAGAAAATTGTAATTGTAATTAGTTATTATTTAGTTGTTAAATGAATGTTATGTACTGTTTATCTAAAAGGGGAGGAATTGTTGTGTATGTACCTTTAAGAGAAGAACTGATTTTATACTGCAGTACCGGCAGTGACCACCCCTGTATAAAAGGCCCTAGCAGGCTTCGGTACTTCAGTCTGACATTACCCTCTGTTCAGTAAAATACCTGTTTCAGAAACAAAAGAGTACCCTCTGTTCAGTAAAATACCTGTTTAATTGTTCTCCCGAAGTCCGTGTATTATTGAGGCGCGGATTTACAAACACAAGTGCAACTGTGCCCCAGCTATGCGTCAGCATCAACACTAGTGCAACCACACTCCAGCTAGGTGTCAGCACCAACACCAGATCAACCGTGCCTCAGCTAGGTGTCAGCACCAACACCAGTGCAACCGTGCCGCAGCTAGGTGTTCGCACCAAAACCAATGCAACCACACTTCAGCTAGGTGTCAGCACCAACACCAGTACAACCGTGCCCCAGCTAGGTCTCAGCAGCAACACCACTGCAACCACACTTCAGCTATGGTGTCAGCACCAACGCCAGTGCAACCACATCCCAGCTAGGTGTCAGCACCAATGCCAGTGGAACCACACGCCAGCTATGTGTCACCACCAATACCAGTGCAACCACACCCCAGCTAGGTGTCAGCACCAACTCCAGTGCAAACACAACCAAGCTAGGAGTCAGCAGCAACACCAGTGCAACCAGATGCCAGCCAAGCGTCAGCACCAACACCAGTGCAACCATGCCCCAGCTAGGCATCAGCACCAACACGAGTGCAACCACAAACAAGCTAGGCATCAGCAACAATACTAGTGCAGCCACAACCCAGCTAGGTGTCAGCACCAACTCCAGTGCAACCACAACCAAGCTAGTTGTCAGCACCAATGCCAGTGAAACCACAGTTCACCTATGGTGCCAGCACCAATGCCAGTGCAACCACACCACAGCTAGGTGTCACCACCAATACCAGTGCAGCCACAACTCAGCTAGGTGTCAGCACCAACACCAGTACAACCACACCCCAGCTAGGCATCAACACCAACACCAGTGCAACCACACACCAGCTAGGTGTCAGCACCAATGCCATTGCAACCACAGTTCAGCTAGGTGTCAGCACCAACAACAGTGCAACCACACTCCAGCTATGGTGTCAGTACCAATGCCAGTGCAACCACATCCCAGCTAGGTGTCAGCACCAACACCAGTGCAACCATTCTCCAGCTAGGTGTGAGCACCAACACCAGTGCAACCACGCTCCAGCTAGCTGTCAGCACCAACACCAGTGCAACAGCACTCCAGCTAGTTGTCAGCACTAACACCAGAGCAACCACACCCCAGCAAGGTGTCAGCACCAACACCAGTACACCCGTGCCCCAGCTAGGTTTCAGCACCAACACCAATGCAACCGTGCCGCAGCTAGGCGTCAGCACCAACACCAGTGCAACTACATCCCAGCTAGGCGTCAGCACCAACACAGGTGCAACCAGACCCCAGCTAGGTGTTAGCACAAACACTAGTGCAACCGTGCCCCAGCTAGGTTTCAGCACCAATGCCAGTGAAACCACACCCAAGATGGCGTCAGCACCAACACAAGTACACCCACAACGCAGCTAGTTGTCAGCGCCAATGCCAGTGCAACCACACCCCAGCTAGGTCTCAGCACCAACACCAGTGCAACCACACTCCTGCTAGGTGTCAGCACCAACACCAGTGCTAGCACATCCCAGCTAGGCGTCAGCGCCAATACCAGTGCAACCACACCCCAGCTAGGTGTCAGCACCAACACCAGTGCAACCACACCCCAACTAGGTGTCATCACCAAAGCCAGTGCAACCACACCCCAGCTAGGTGTCAGCACCAATGCCAGTGCAACCACACCCCAGCTCGGCGTCAGCACCAATGCCAATGCAACCGTGCCCCAGATAGGTGTCAGGACCAATGCCAGTGCAACCACACCCCAGCTAGGTGTCAGCGCCAATACCAGTGCAACCACACTTCAGCTATGGTGTCAGCACCAACGCCAGTGCAACCACATCCCAGCTAGGTGTCAGCACCAACACAAGTGCAACTACACTCCAGCTATGGTGTCAGCACCAACAACAGTGCAACCGCACTCCAGCTAGGCGTAGCCACCAACACCAGTGCAACCACACTCCAGCAAGGTGTCAGCACCAACGTCAGTGCAACCACAACCCAGCGAGGTGTCAGCACCAATGCCAGTGGAACCACACCCCAGCTAGGTGTGAGCACCAACACAAGTGCAACCATGCTCCAGCTAGGTGTCAGTCCCAACAGCAGTGCAACTGTGCCCCAGCTAGGTGTCAGCACCAACAGCAGTGCAACCAAACTTGAGCTAGGTGTCAGCAACAACACCAGTGCAAGCAAGCCCCAGCTAGGTGTTAGCACCAACACCAGTCCAACAACAGTTCAGCTAGGTGTCAGCACCAACACCAGTGCAACCGCACTCCAGCTATGGAGCCAGCACCAACGCCAGTGCAACCACATCCCAGCTAGGTGTCAGTACCAACACCAGTGCATCCACACTCCAGCTATGGTGCCAGCACAAACGCCAATGCAACCACATCCCAGCTAGGTGTCAACACCAACACCAGTGCAACCACGATCCAGCTTGTTGTCAGCTCCAGCACCAGTGCAACCACACCCCAGCTAGGCATCAGCACCAATGCAAATGCAACCGTGCCCCAGATAGGTGTCAGCACCAATGCCAGTGCAACCACACCCCAGCTAGGCGTCAGCAGCAATGCCAGTGCAACCACACCTCAGCTCGGCGTCAGCACCAATGCCAATGCAACCATGACCCAGATAGGTGTCAGCACCAACACCAGTGCAACAACACTTCAGCTAGGTGTCAGCACCAACACCAGTGCAACCGCACTCCAGCTATGGAGCCAACACCAACGCCAGTGCAACCACATCCCAGCTAGGTGTCAGCACCAACACCAGTGCAACCGCACTCCAGCTATGGAGCCAGCACCAACGCCAGTGCAACCACATCCCAGCTAGGAGTCAGCACCAACACCAGCGCAACCACGCTCCAGCTAGTTGTCAGCTCCAGCACCAGTGCAACCACACCCCAGCTAGGTGTCAGCACCGATGCCAGTGCAACCAGACCCCAGCTAGCTGTCAGCACCAATGCCAGTGCAAACACACCCCAGCTAGGCGTCAGCACCAATGCAAATGCAACGGTGCCCCAGATAGGTGTCAGCACCAATGCCAGTGCAACCACACCCCAGCTAGGTGTCTTCACCAATGCCATTGCAACCACAGTTCAGCTAGGTGTAAGCACCAACAACAGTTCAACCACACTCCAGCGATGGTGTCAGCACCAACACCAGTGCAACCAAACTGAAGCTAGGTGTCAGCACCAACACCAGTGCAACCACACTCCAGCTATGGTGCCATCACCAACGCCAGTGCAACCATATCCCAGCTAGGAGTCAGCACCAACAGCAGTGCAATGACACCCCAGCTAGGTGTCAGAACCAACACCAGTGCAACCACACCCCTGCTAGGCGTCAGCACCAAAACCAGTGCAACCACACCCCTGCTAGGTGTCAGCACCAATGCCAGTGCAACCACACCTCAGCTCTGCGTCAGCACCAATGCCAATGCAACCATGCCCCAGATAGGTGTCAGCACCAACACCAGTGCAACCACACTCCAGCTATGGTGTCAGCACCAACGCCAGATCAACCATGCCCCAGCTAGGCGTAGGCACCAACACCAGTGCAACCACAGCCCAGCTAGGTGTCAGCACCAATGCCAGTGCAACCACACCCCAGCTAGGTGTCAGCACCAACACAAGTGCAACCACGCTCCAGCTAGGTGTCAGTACCAACACCAGTGCAATCGTGCCGCAGCGAGGTGTCAGCACCAACAGCAGTGCAACCAAACTTCAGCTATGTGTCAGCACCAACACCAGTGCAACCGTGCCCCAGCTAGGTGTTAGCACAACACCAGTGCAACCACATCCCAGCTAGGTGTCAGCACCAACACCAGTGCAACCGTGCCCCAGCTAGGCGTCGGCACCAATAGCAGTGCAACCACACCCCAGCTAGCTGTCAGCACCAATGCCAGTGCAACCACAGTTCAGCTAGGTATCAGCACCAACACCAGTGCAACCACACTTAAGCTAGGTGTCATCACCAACACCAGTGCAACCACACTCCAGCTATGGTGCCAGCACCAATGCCAGTTCAACCATATCCCAGCTAGGAGTCAGCACCAACAGCAGTGCAATGACACCCCAGCTAGGTGTCAGAACCAACACCAGTGCAACCACACCCCTGCTAGGCATCAGCACCAAAGCCAGTGCAACCACACCCCAGCTAGGTGTCAGCACCAATGCCAGTGCAACCACACCCCAGCTAGGCATCAGCACCAACACCAGTGCAACCACACCCCAGCTAGGTGTCAGCACCAATGCCAATGTAACCAAACCCCTCTAGGTGTCAGCACCAACACCAGTGCAACAACACCCCGGCTAGGCGTCAGCACCAACACCAGTGCAACCACACCCCTGCTAGGCATCAGCACCAAAGCCAGTGCAACCACACCCCAGCTAGGTGTCAGCACCAATGCCAGTGCAACCACACCCCGGGTAGGCATCAGCACCAACACCAGTGCAACCACACTCCAGCTAGGTGTCAGCACCAACACCAGGACAACCATGCCCCAGCTAGGTGTCAGCACCAACAGCAGTGCAACCAAACTTGAGCTAGGTGTCAGCAACAACACCAGTGCAAGCATGCCCCAGCTAGGTGTTAGCACCAACACCAGTCCAACAACACTTCAGCTAGGTGTCAGCACCAACACCAGTGCAACCGCACACCAGCTATGGAGCCAGCACCAATGCCAGTGCAACCACATCCCAGCCAGGTGTCAGCACCAACACCAGTGCATCCACACTCCAGCTATGGTGCCAGCACAATCGCCAATGCAACCACATCCCAGCTACGTGTCAGCACCAACACCAGTGCAACCACGATCCAGCTAGTTGTCAGCTCCACCACCAGTGAAACCACATCCCAGCTAGGCGTCAGCACCAATGCAAATGCAACCATGCCCCAGATAGGTGTCAGCACCAATGCCAGTGCAACCACGCCCCAGCTAGGTGTCAGCAGCAATGCCAGTGCAACCACACCTCAGCTCAGCGTCAGCACCAATGCCAATGCAACCATGACCCAGATAGGTGTCAGCACCAACACCAGCGCAACAACACTTCAGCTAGGTGTCAGCACCAACACCAGTGCAACCGCACTCCAGCTATGGAGCCAACACCAACGCCAGTGCAACCACATCCCAGCTAGGTGTCAGCACCAACACCAGTACAACTGCACTCCAGCTATGGAGCCAGCACCAACGGCAATGCAACCACATCCCAGCTAGGAGTCAGCACCAACACCAGTGCAACCACGCTCCAGCTAGTTGTCAGCTCCAGCACCAGTGCAACCACACCCCAGCTAGGTGTCAGCACCGATGCCAGTGCAACCAGACCCCAGCTAGGTGTCAGCACCAATGCCAGTGCAACCACACCCCAGCTAGGTGTCTGCACCAATGCCATTGCAACCACAGTTCAGCTAGGTGTAAGCACCAACAACAGTTCAACCACACTCCAGCTATGGTGTCAGCACCAACACCAGTGCAACCAAACTTAAGCTAGGTGTCAGCACCAACACCAGTGCAACCACACTCCAGCTATGGTGCCATCACCAACGCCAGTGCAACCATATCCCAGCTAGGAGTCAGCACCAACAGCAGTGCAATGACACCCCAGCTAGGTGTCAGAACCAACACCAGTGCACCCACACCCCTGCTAGGCGTCAGCACCAAAACCAGTGCAACCACACCCCTGCTAGGTGTCAGCACCAATGCCAGTGCAACCACACCTCAGCTCGGCGTCAGCACCAATGCCAATGCAACTGTGCCCCAGATAGGTGTCAGCACCAACACCAGTGCAACCACACTCCAGCTATGGTGTCAGCACCAACGCCAGATCAACCATGCCCCAGCTAGGCGTAGGCACCAACACCAGTGCAACCACAGCCCAGCTAGGTGTCAGCACCAATGCCAGTGCAACCACACCCCAGCTAGGTGTCAGCACCAACACAAGTGCAACCACGCTCCAGCTAGCTGTCAGTACCAACACCAGTGCAATCGTGCCGCAGCGAGGTGTCAGCACCAACAGCAGTGCAACCAAGCTTCAGCTATGTGTCAGCAGCAACACCAGTGCAACCGTGCCCCAGCTAGGTGTTAGCACAACACCAGTGCAACCACACTTCAGCTAGGTGTCAGCACCAACACCAGTGCAACCACACTCCAGCTATGATGCCTGCACCAATGCCAGTGCAACAACAGTTCAGCTAGGTGTCAGCACCAACACCAGTGCAACCACACTTCAGATAGGTTTCAGCACCAACACCAGTGCAACCACACTCCAGCTATGGTGCAAGCACCATCGCCAGTGCAACCACATCCCAGCTAGGTGTCAGCACCAACACAAGTGCAACCATGCTCCAGCTAGGTGTCAGCACCAACACCAGTGCAACCGTGCCCCAGCTAGGCATAGGCACCAATAGCAGTGCAACCACACCCCAGCTGGCTGTCAGCACCAATGCCAGTGCAACCACAGTTCAGCTAGGTATCAGCACCAACACCAGTGCAACCACACTTAAGCTAGGTGTCATCACCAACACCAGTGCAACCACACTCCAGCTATGGTGCCAGCACCAATGCCAGTGCAACGATATCCCAGCTAGGAGTCAGCACCAACAGCAGTGCAATGACACCCCAGCTACGTGTCAGAACCAACACCAGTGCAACCACAACCCTGCTAGGCATCAGCACCAAAGCCAGTGCAACCACACCCCAGCTAGGTGTCAGCACCAATGCCAGTGCAACCACGCCCCAGCTAGGCGTCAGCACCAACACCAGTGCAACCACACCCCAGCTAGGTGTCAGCACCAATGCCAGTGTAACCATACCCCAGCTAGGTGTCAGCACCAACAAAAGTGCAACCGTGCCCCAGCTAGGCGTAGGCACCAACACCAGTGCAACCACACTCCAGCAAGGTGTCAGCACCAATTCCAGTGGAACCACACCCCAGCTACGTGTGAGCACCAACACAAGTGCAACCACGCTCCAGCTAGGTGTCAGTACCAACAGCAGTGCAACTGTGCCCCAGCTAGGTGTCAGCACAAACAGCAGTGCAACCAAACTTGAGCTAGGTGTCAGCAACAACACCAGTGCAAGCATGCCCCAGCTAAGTGTTAGCACCAACACCAGTGCAACAACACTTCAGCTAGGTGTCAGCACCAACACCAGTGCAACCACACCCCAGCTATGGAGCCTGCACCAATGCCAGTGCAACCACATCGCAGCTAGGTGTCAGCACCAACACCAGTGCATCCATACTCCAGCTATGGTGTCAGCACCAATGCCAGTGCATCCACATCCCAGCTAGGTGTCAGCACCAACACCAGTGCAACCACACTCCAGCTATGGTGCCAGCACAAACGCCAATGCAACCACATCGCAGCGAGGTGTCAGCACCAACTCCAGTGCAACCACGCTCCAGCTAGTTGTCAGCTCCAGCACCAGTGCAACCACACCCCAGCTAGGCGTCAGCACCGATGCCAGTGCAACCAGACCCCAGCTAGGTGTCAGCAACAATGCCAGTGCAAACACACCCCAGCTAGGCGTCAGCACCAATGCAAATGCAACCGTGCGCCAGATAGGTGTCAGCACCAATGCCAGTGCAACCACACCCCAGCTAGGTGTCTGCACCAATGCCATTGCAACCACAGTTCAGCTAGGTGTAAGCACCAACAACAGTTAGACCACACGCCAGCTATGGTGTCAGCACCAACACCAGTGCAACCAAACTTAAGCTATGGTGTCAGCACCAACACCAGTGCAACCACACACCAGCTATGGTGCCAGCACCAATGCCAGTGCAACCATATCCCATCTAGGAGTCAGCACCAACAGCAGTGCAATGACACCCCAGCTAGGTGTCAGAACCAACACCAGTGCAACCACACCCCTGCTAGGCGTCAGAATCAAAGCCAGTGCAACCACACCCCTGCTAGGTGTCAGCACCAATGCCAGTGCAACCACACACCAGCTATGGTGCCAGCTCCAATGCCAGTGCAACCATATCCCAGCTAGGAGTCAGCACCAACAGCAGTGCAATGACACCCCAGCTAGGTGTCAGAACCAACACCAGTGCAACCACACCCCTGCTAGGCATCAGCACCAAAGCCAGTGCAACCATACCCCAGCTAGGTGTCAGCACCAATGCCAGTGCAACCACACCCCAGCTAGGCATCAGCACCAACACCAGTGCAACAACACCCCAGCTAGGTGTCAGCACCAATGCCAGTGTAACCACACCCTAGCTAGGTGTCAGCACCAACACCAGTGCAACCACACCCCGGCTAGGCGTCAGCACCAACACCACTGCAACCACACCCCGGGTAGGCGTCAGCACCAACACCAGTGCAACCACACTCCAGCTAGGTGTCAGCACCAACACCAGCACAACCATGCCCCAGCTAGGTGTCAGCACCAACACCAGCGCAACCAAACTTCAGCTCGGTGTCAGCACCAGCACCAGTGCAACCGTGCCCCAGCTAGGTGTTAGCACCAACACCAGTGCAACAACACTTCAGCTAGGTGTCAGCACCAACACCAGTGCAACCACACTCCAGCTATGGTGCCAGCACCAATGCCAATGCAACCACATCCCAGCTCGGTGTCAGCACCAACACCAGTGCAACCACACTCCAGCTAGTTGTCAGCACCAACACTACTGCAACCGTGCCCCAGCTAGGTGTCAGCACCAACACTAGTGCAACCACACTCCAGCTATGGTGGCAGCACCAACGCCAGTGCAACCATATCCCAGCTAGAAGTCAGCACCAACAGCACTGCAATGACACCCCAGCTAGGTGTCAGAACCAACACCAGTGCAACCACACCCCTGCTAGGCGTCAGCACCAAAGCCAGTGCAAACACACCCCAGCTAGGTGTCAGCACCAATGCCAGTGCAACCACACCCCAGCTAGGCGTCAGCACCAACACCAGCAACCACACCCCAGCTAGGTGTCAGCACCAATGCCAATGTAACCACACCCCAGCTAGGTGTCAGCACCAACACCAGTGCAACCACACTACAGCTCGGTGTCAGCACCAACACCAGTACAACCACACTCCAGCTAGGTGTCAGCACCAACACCAGTGCAACCGTGCCCCAGCTAGGTGTTAGCACCAACACCAGTGCAACCAAACTTCAGCTAGGTGTCAGCACCAGCACCAGTGCAACCGTGCCCCAGCTAGGTGTTAGCACCAACACCAGTGCAAGAACACTTCAGCTAGGTGTCAGCACCAATGCCAGTGCAACCACACTCCAGCTATGGTGCCAGCACCAACACCAACGCAACCACATCCCAGCTAGGTGTCAGCACCAACACCAGTGCAACCACACTCCAGCTAGGTGTCAGCACCAACACTACTGCAACCGTGCCCCAGCTAGGTGTCAGCACAAACACCAGTGCAACCGCACTTCAGCTAGGTGTCAGCACCAACACCAGTGCAACCACACTCCAGCTAGATGTCAGCACCAACACCAGTGCAAGCACACCCCAGCTAGGCATCAGTGCCAATACCAGTCCAACCATACCCCAACTAGGTGTCAGTACCAATGCCAGTGCAACCACACCCCAGCTCGGCATCAGCACCAATGCCATTGCAACCGTGCCCCAGATAGGTGTCAACACCAATGCCAGTGCAACCACACCCCAGCTAGGTGTCAGCACCAGTGCCAATGCAACCGTGCCCCAGATAGGTGTCAGCACCAATGCCAGTTCAACCACACCCCAGCTAGGTGTCAGCACCAACACCAGTGCAACCACACTCCAGCTAGGTGTCAGCAGCAACACCAGTGCAACTACACTCCAGCTATGGTGTCAGCACCAACACCAGTGCAACCGCACTCCAGCTATGGAGCCAGCACCAACGCCAGTGCAACCACATCCCAGCTAGGTGTCAGCACTGACACCAGTGCATCCACACTCCAGCTATGGTGTCAGCACCAATGCCAGTGCAACCACATCCCAGCTAGGTGTCAGCACCAACACCAGTGCAACCACACTCCAGCTAAGGTGGCAGCACAAACGCCAATGCAACCTCATCGCAGCGAGGTGTCAGCACCAACTCCAGTGCAACCACGCTCCAGCTAGTTGTCAGCTCCAGCACCAGTGCAACCACACCCCAGCTAGGCGTCAGCACCGATGCCAGTGCAACCAGACCCCAGCTAGGTGTCAGCAACAATGCCAGTGCAAACACACCCCAGCTAGGCGTCAGCACCAATGCAAATGAAACCGTGCCCCAGATAGGTTTCAGCACCAATGCCAGTGCAACCACACCCCAGCTAGGTGTCTGCACCAATGCCATTGCAACCACAGTTCAGCTAGGTGTAAGCACCAACAACAGTTCAACCACACTCCATCTATGGTGTCAGCACCAACACCAGTGCAACCAAACTTAAGCTATGGTGTCAGCACCAACACCAGTGCAACCATACTCCAGCTATGGTGCCAGCACCAATGCCAGTGCAACCATATCCCAGCTAGGAGTCAGCACCAACAGCAGTGCAATGACACCCCTGCTAGGTGTCAGAACCAACACCAGTGCAACCACACCCCTGCTAGGCGTCAGAACCAAAGCCAGTGCAACCACACCCCTGCTAGGTGTCAGCACCAATGTCAGTGCAACCACACCTCAGCTCGGCATCAGCACCAATGCCAATGCAACCGTGCCCCAGATAGGTGTCAGCACCAACACCAGTGCAACCACACTCCAGCTATGGTGTCAGCACCAACGCCAGTTCAACCATGCCCCAGCTAGGCGTAGGCACCAACACCAGTGCAACCACACTCCAGATAGGCGTCAGCACCAATGCCAGTGCAACCACACCCCAGCTAGGTGTCAGTACCAACACCAGTGCAATCGTGCCCCAGCGAGGTGTCAGCACCAACAGCAGTGCAACCAAACTTCAGCTATGTGTCAGCACCAACACCAGTGCAACCATGCCCCAGCTAGGTGTCAGCACCAACACCAGTGCAACCACACTCCAGCTATAATGCCAGCACCAATGCCAGTGCAACCACAGTTCTGCTAGGTGTCAGCACCAACACCAGTGCAACCACACTTCAGATAGGTGTCAGCACCAACACCAGTGCAACCACACTCCAGCTATGGTGCCAGCACCATCGCCAGTGCAACCACATCCCAGCTAGGTGTCAGCACCAACACAAGTGCAACCATGCTCCAGCTAGGTGTCAGCACCAACACCAGTGCAACCGTGCCCCAGCTAGGCGTAGGCACCAATAGCAGTGCAACCACACCCCAGCTAGCTGTCAGCACCAATGCCAGTGCAACCACAGTTCAGCTTGGTGTAAGCACCAACACCAGTGCAACCACAATTAAGCTAGGTGTCAGCACCAACACCAGTGCAACCACACTCCAGCTATGGTGCCAGCACCAACGCCAGTGCAACCATATCCCAGCTAGGAGTCAGCACCAACACCACGAAGCAAACTAACAGACCAAATCAGGACCCTAACCCCAGCTAGGTGTCAGAACCAACACCAGTGCAACCACACCCCTGCTAGGCATCAGCACCAAAGCCAGTGCAACCACACCCCATCTAGCTGTCAGCACCAATGCCAGTGTAACCACACCCCAGCTAGGTGTCAGCACCAACACCAGTGCAACCACACCTCGGCTAGGCGTCAGCACCAACACCAGTGCAACCACACCCCGGCTAGGCGTCAGCACCAACACCAGTGTAACCACACCCCAGCTAGGTGTCAGCACCAATGCCAGTGTAACCACACCCCTGCTAGGTGTCAGCACCAACACCAGTGCAACCACACTACAGCTCAGTGTCAGCACCAACACCAGTACAACTACACTCCAGCTAGGTGTCAGCACCAACACCAGTACAGCCATGCCCCAGCTAGGTGTCAGCACCAACACCAGTGCAACCAAACTTCAGCTAGGTGTCAGCACCAGCACCAGTGCAACCGTGCCCCAGCTAGGTGTTAGCACAAACACCAGTGCAACCATGCCCCAGCTAGGTATCAGCACCAATGCCAGTGAAACCACACCCCAGCTAGTCATCAGCACCAACACAAGTACACCCACATCCCAGCTAGTTGTCAGCACCAATGCCAGTGCAACCACACCCCAGCTAGGTCTCAGCACCAACACCAGTGCAACCACACTCCAGCCAAGTGTCAGCACCAACACCAGTGCTAGCACACCCCAGCTAGGCGTCAGCACCAATACCAGTGCAACCACACCCCAACTAGGTGCCATCACCAAAGCCAGTGCAACCACACCCCAGCTAGGTGTCAGCACCAATGCCAGTGCAACCACACCCCAGCTCAGCGTCAGCACCAATGCCGATGCAACCGTGCCCCAGATAGGTGTCAGGACCAATGCCAGTGCAACCACACCCCAGCTAGGTGTCAGCACCAACACCAGTGCAACCACACTTCAGCTAGGTGTCAGCTCCAACACCAGTGCAACTACACTCCAGCTATGGTGTCAGCACCAACACCAGTGCAACCACATCCCAGCTAGGTGTCAGCACCAACAGAAGTGCAACCATGCTCCAGCGAGTTGTCAGCACCAACAACAGTGCAACCGTGCCCCAGCTAGGCGTAGGCACCAACACCAGTGCAACCACACTCCAGCAAGGTGTCAGCACCAACGTCAGTGCAACCACAACCCAGTGAGGTGTCAGCACCAATTCCAGTGGAACCACACCCCAGCTAGGTGTGAGCACCAACACAAGTGCAACCACGCTCCAGCTAGGTGTCAGTACCAACAGCAGTGCAACTGTGCCCCAACTAGGTGTCAGCACAAACAGCAGTGCAACCAAACTTGAGCTAGATGTCAGCAACAACACCAGTGCAAGCATGCCCCAGCTAAGTGTTAGCACCAACACCAGTGCAACAACACTTCAGCTAGGTGTCAGCACCAACACCAGTGCAACCGCACTCCAGCTATGGAGCCAGCACCAACGCCAGTGCAACCACATCCCAGCTAGGTGTCAGCACCAACACCAGTGCATCCATACTCCAGCTATGGTGTCAGCACCAATGCCAGTGCATCCACATCCCAGCTAGGTGTCAGCACCAACACCAGTGCAACCACACTCCAGCTATGGTGCCAGCACAAACGCCAATGCAACCACATCGCAGCGAGGTGTCAGCAGCAACTCCAGTGCAACCACGCTCCAGCTAGTTGTCAGCTCCAGCACCAGTGCAACCACACCCCAGCTAGGTGTCAGCACCGATGCCAGTGCAACCAGACCCCAGCTAGGTGTCAGCAACAATGCCAGTGCAAACACACCCCAGCTAGGCGTCAGCACCAATGCAAATGCAACCGTGCCCCAGATAGGTGTCAGCACCAATGCCAGTGCAACCACACCCCAGCTAGGTGTCTGCACCAATGCCATTGCAACCACAGTTCAGCTAGGTGTAAGCACCAACAACAGTTCAACCACACTCCAGCTATGGTGTCAGCACCAACACCAGTGCAACCAAACTTAAGCTATGGTGTCAGCACCAACACCAGTGCAACCACACACCAGCTATGGTGCCAGCACCAATGCCAGTGCAACCATATCCCATCTAGGAGTCAGCACCAACAGCAGTGCAATGACACCCCTGCTAGGTGTCAGAACCAACACCAGTGCAACCATACCCCTGCTAGGCGTCAGAACCAAAGCCAGTGCAACCACACCCCTGCTAGGTGTCAGCACCAATGCCAGTGCAACCACACCTCAGCTCGGCGTCAGCACCAATGCCAATGCACCCGTGCCCCAGATAGGTGTCAGCACCAACACCAGTGCAACCACACTCCAGCTATGGTGTCAGCACCAATGCCAGTTCAACCATGCCCCAGCTAGGCATAGGCAGCAACACCAGTGCAACCACACTCCAGATAGGCGTCAGCACCAATGCCAGTGCAACCACACCCCAGCTAGGTGTCAGTACCAACACCAGTGCAATCGTGCCCCAGCGAGGTGTCAGCACCAACAGCAGTGCAACCAAACTTCAGCTATGTGTCAGCACCAACACCAGTGCAACCATGCCCCAGCTAGGTGTCAGCACCAACACCAGTGCAACCACACTCCAGCTATAATGCCAGCACCAATGCCAGTGCAACCACAGTTCTGCTAGGTGTCAGCACCAACACCAGTGCAACCACACTTCAGATAGGTGTCAGCACCAACACCAGTGCAACCACACTCCAGCTATGGTGCCAGCACCATCGCCAGTGCAACCACATCCCAGCTAGGTGTCAGCACCAACACAAGTGCAACCATGCTCCAGCTAGGTGTCAGCACCAACACCAGTGCAACCGTGCCCCAGCTAGGCATAGGCACCAATAGCAGTGCAACCAAACCCCAGCTAGCTGTCAGCACCAATGCCAGTGCAACCACAGTTCAGCTTGGTGTAAGCACCAACACCAGTGCAACTACAATTAAGCTAGGTGTCAGCACCAACACCAGTGCAACCACACTCCAGCTATGGTGCCAGCACCAACGCCAGTGCAACCATATCCCAGCTAGGAGTCAGCACCAACACCACGAAGCAAACTAACAGACCAAATCAGGACCCTATCCCCAGCTAGGTGTCAGAACCAACACCTTTGCAACCACACCCCTGCTAGGCATCAGCACCAAAGCCAGTGCAACCACACCCCATCTAGCTGTCAGCGCCAATGCCAGTGCAACCACACCCCAGCTAGGCGTCAGCACCAACACCAGTGCAACCACACCCCAGCTAGGTGTCAGCACCAATGCCAGTGTAACCACACCCCAGCTAGGTGTCAGCACCAACACCAGTGCAACCACACCTCGGCTAGGTGTCAGCACCAACACCAGTGCAACCACACTACAGCTCGGTGTCAGCACCAACACCAGTACAACTACACTCCAGCTAGGTGTCAGCACCAACACCAGTACAGCCATGCCCCAGCTAGGTGTCAGCACCAACACCAGTGCAACCAAACTTCAGCTAGGTGTCAGCACCAGCACCAGTGCAACCGTGCCCCAGCTAGGTGTTAGCACAAACACCAGTGCAACCGTGCCCCAGCTAGGTATCAGCACCAATGCCAGTGAAACCACACCCCAGCTAGGCGTCAGCACCAACACAAGTACACCCACATCCCAGCTAGTTGTCAGCACCAATGCCAGTGCAACCACACCCCAGCTAGGTCTCAGCACCAACACCAGTGCAACCACTCTCCAGCTAGGTGTCAGCACCAACACCAGTGCTAGCACACCCCAGCTAGGCGTCAGCACCAATACCAGTGCAACCACACCCCAACTAGGTGTCATCACCAAAGCCAGTGCAACCACACCCCAGCTAGGTGTCAGCACCAATGCCAGTGCAACCACACCCCAGCTCAGCGTCAGCACCAATGCCGATGCAACCGTGCCCCAGATAGGTGTCAGGACCAATGCCAGTGCAACCACACCCCAGCTAGGTGTCAGCTCCAACACCAGTGCAACTACACTCCAGCTATGGTGTCAGCACCAACACCAGTGCAACCACATCCCAGCTAGGTGTCAGCACCAACAGAAGTGCAACCATGCTCCAGCGAGTTGTCAGCACCAACAACAGTGCAACCGTGCCCCAGCTAGGTGTAGGCACCAACACCAGTGCAACCACACTCCAGCAAGGTGTCAGCACCAACGTCAGTGCAACCACAACCCAGTGAGGTGTCAGCACCAATTCCAGTGGAACCACACCCCAGCTAGGTGTGAGCACCAACACAAGTGCAACCACGCTCCAGCTAGGTGTCAGTACCAACAGCAGTGCAACTGTGCCCCAGCTAGGTGTCAGCACAAACAGCAGTGCAACCAAACTTGAGCTAGGTGTCAGCAACAACACCAGTGCAAGCATGCCCCAGCTAAGTGTTAGCACCAACACCAGTGCAACAACACTTCAGCGAGGTGTCAGCACCAACACCAGTGCAACCGCACTCCAGCTATGGAGCCAGCACCAACGCCAGTGCAACCACATCCCAGCTAGGTGTCAGCACCAACACCAGTGCATCCATACTCCAGCTATGGTGTCAGCACCAATGCCAGTGCATCCACATCCCAGCTAGGTGTCAGCTCCAGCACCAGTGCAACCACACCTCAGCTCGGCGTCAGCACCAATGCCAATGCAACCATGCCCCAGATAGGTGTCAGCACCAACACCAGTGCAACCACACTCCAGCTATGGTGTCAGCACCAACGCCTGTTCAACCATGCCCCAGCTAGGCGTAGGCACCATCACCAGTGCAACCACACTCCAGATAGGCGTCAGCACCAATGCCAGTGCATCCACACCCCAGCTAGGTGTCTGCACCAATGCCATTGCAACCACAGTTCAGCTAGATGTAAGCACCAACAACAGTTCAACCATACTCCAGCTATGGTGTCAGCACCATCACCAGTGCAACCAAAATTAAGCTATGTGTCAGCACCAACACCAGTGCAACCACACTCCAGCTATGGTGCCAGCACCAATGCCAGTGCAACCATATCCCATCTAGGAGTCAGCACCAACAGCAGTGCAATGACACCCCAGCTAGGTGTCAGAACCAACACCAGTGCAACCACACCCCTGCTAGGCATCAGAACCAAAGCCAGTGCAACCACACCCCTGCTAGGTGTCAGCACCAATGCCAGTGCAACCACACACCAGCTATGGTGCCAGCTCCAATGCCAGTGCAACCATATCCCAGCTAGGAGTCAGCACCAACAGCAGTGCAATGACATCCCAGCTAGGTGTCAGAACGAACACCAGTGCAACCACACCCCTGCTAGGCATCAGCACCAAAGCCAATGCAACCACACCCCAGCTAGGTGTCAGCACCAATGCCAGTGCAACCACACCCCAGCTAGGCATCAGCACCAACACCAGTGCAACAACACCCCAGCTAGGTGTCAGCACCAATGCCAGTGTAACCACACCCCAGCTAGGTGTCAGCACCAACACCAGTGCAACCACACCCCGGCTAGACGTCAGCACCAACACCACTGCAACCACACCCCGGGTAGGCGTCAGCACCAACACCAGTGCAACCACACTCCAGCTAGGTGTCAGCACCAACACCAGTACAACCATGCCCCAGCTAGGTGTCAGCACCAACACCAGAGCAACCAAACTTCAGCTAGGTGTCAGCGCCAACACCAGTGCAACCACACCCCAGCTAGGTGTCTGCACCAATGCCATTGCAACCACAGTTCAGCTAGGTGTAAGCACCAACAACAGCTCAACCACACTCCAGCTATGGTGTCAGCACCAACACCAGTGCAACCAAACTTAATCTATGGTGTCAGCACCAACACCAGTGCAACCACACACCAGCTATAGTGCCAGCACCAATGCCAGTGCAACCATATCCCATCTAGGAGTCAGCACCAACAGCAGTGCAATGACACCCCTGCTAGGTGTCAGAACCAACACCAGTGCAACCACACCCCTGCTAGGCGTCAGAACCAAAGCCAGTGCAACCACACCCCTGCTATGTGTCAGCACCAATGCCAGTGCAACCACACCTCAGCTCGGCATCTGCACCAATGCCAATGCAACCGTGCCCCAGATAGGTGTCAGCACCAACACCAGTGCAACCACACTCCAGCTATGGTGTCAGCACCAACGCCCGTTCAACCATGCCCCAGCTAGGCGTAGGCACCAACACCAGTGCAACCACACTCCAGATAGGCGTCAGCACCAATGCCAGTGCAACCACACCCCAGCTAGGTTTCTGCACCAATGCCATTGCAACTACAGTTCAGCTAGGTGTAAGCACCAACAACAGTTCAACCACACTCCAGCGATGGTGTCAGCACCAACACCAGTGCAACCAAAATTAAGCTATGTGTCAGCACCAACACCAGTGCAACCACACTCCAGCTATGGTGCCAGCACCAATGCCAGTGCAACCATATCCCATCTAGGAGTCAGCACCAACAGCAGTGCAATGACACCCCAGCTAGGTGTCAGAACCAACACCAGTGCAACCACACCCCTGCTAGGCGTCAGAACCAAAGCCAGTGCAACAACACCCCTGCTAGGTGTCAGCACGAATGCCAGTGCAACCACACACCAGCTATAGTGCCAGCTCCAATGCCAGTGCAACCATATCCCAGCTAGGGGTCAGCACCAACAGCAGTGCAATGACACCCCAGCTAGGTGTCAGAACCAACACCAGTGCAACCACACCCCTGCTAGGCATCAGCACCAAAGCCAGAGCAACCACACCCCAGCTAGGTGTCAGCACCAGTGCCAGTGCAACCACACCCCAGCTAGGCATCAGCACCAACACCAGTGCAACAACACCCCAGCTAGGTGTCAGCACCAATGCCAGTGTAACCACACCCCAGCTTGGCGTCAGCACCAACACCACTGCAACCACACCCCGGGTAGGCGTCAGCACCAACACCAGTGCAACCACACTCCAGCTAGGTGTCAGCACCAACACCAGTACAACCATGCCCCAGCTAGGTGTCAGCACCAACACCAGTGCAACCAAAATTCAGCTAGGTGTCAGCACCAGCACCAGTGCAACCGTGCCCCAGCTAGGTGTTAGCACCAACACCAGTGCAACAACACTTCAGCTAGGTGTCAGCACCAACACCAGTGCAACCACACCCCAGCTAGGTGTCTGCACCAATGCCATTGCAACCACAGTTCAGCTAGGTGTAAGCACCAACAACAGTTCAACCACACTCCAGCTATGGTGTAAGCACCAACACCAGTGCAACCAAACTTAATCTATGGTGTCAGCACCTACACCAGTGCAACCACACACCAGCTATGGTGCCAGCACCAATGCCAGTGCAACCATATCCCATCTAGGAGTCAGCACCAACAGCAGTGCAATGACACCCCTGCTAGGTGTCAGAACCAACACCAGTGCAACCACACCCCTGCTAGGCGTCAGAACCAAAGCCAGTGCAACCACACCCCTGCTATGTGTCAGCACCAATGCCAGTGCAACCACACCTCAGCTCGGCGTCAGCACCAATGCCAATGCAACCGTGCCCCAGATAGGTGTCAGCACCAACACCAGTGCAACCACACTCCAGCTATGGTGTCAGCACCAACGCCCGTTCAACCATGCCCCAGCTAGGCGTAGGCACCAACACCAGTGCAACCACTCTCCAGATAGGCGTCAGTACCAATGCCAGTGCAACCACACCCCAGCTAGGTGTCTGCACCAATGCCATTGCAACCACTGTTCAGCTAGGTGTAAGCACCAACAACAGTTCAACCACACTCCAGCTATGGTGTCAGCACCAACACCAGTGCAACCAAAATTAAGCTATGTGTCAGCACCAACACCAGTGCAACCACACTCCAGCTATGGTGCCAGCACCAATGCCCGTGCAACCATATCCCATCTAGGAGTCAGCACCAACAGCAGTGCAATGACACCTCAGCTAGGTGTCAGAACCAACACCAGTGCAACCATACCCCTGCTAGCCATCAGAACCAAAGCCAGTGCAACCACACCCCTGCTAGGTGTCAGCACCAATGCCAGTGCAACCACACACCAGCTATAGTGCCAGCTCCAATGCCAGTGCAACCATATCCCAGCTAGGAGTCAGCACCAAAGCCAGTGCAACCACACCCCAGCTAGTTGTCAGCACCAATGCCAGTGCAACCACACCCCAGCTAGGCATCAGCACCAACACCAGTGCAACAACACCCCAGCTAGGTGTCAGCACCAATGCCAGTGTAACCACACCCCAGCTAGGTGTCAGCACCAACACCAGTGCAACCACACCCCGGCTAGGCGTCAGCACCAACACCACTGCAACCACACCCCGGGTAGGCGTCAGCACCAACACCAGTGCAACCACACTCCAGCTAGGTGTCAGCACCAACACCAGTACAACCATGCCCCAGCTAGGTGTCAGCACCAACACCAGTGCAACCAAACTTCAGCTAGGTGTCAGCACCAGCACCAGTGCAACCGTGCCCCAGCTAGGTGTTAGCACCAACACCAGTGCAACAACACTTCAGCTAGGTGTCAGCACCAACACCAGTGCAACCACACCCCAGCTAGGTGTCTGCACCAATGCCATTGCAACCACAGTTCAGCTAGGTGTAAGCACGAACAACAGTTCAACCACACTCCAGCTACGGTGTCAGCACCAACACCAGTGCAACCAAACTTAATCTATGGTGTCAGCACCAACACCAGTGCAACCACACACCAGCTATGGTGCCAGCACCAATGCCAGAGCAACCATATCCCATCTAGGAGTCAGCACGAACAGCAGTGCAATGACACCCCTGCTAGGTGTCAGAACCAACACCAGTGCAACCACACCCCTGCTAGGCGTCAGAACCAAAGCCAGTGCAACCACACCCCTGCTATGTGTCAGCACCAATGCCAGTGCAACCACACCTCAGCTCGGCGTCAGCACCAATGCCAATGCAACCGTGTCCCAGATAGGTCTCAGCACCAACACCAGTGCAACCACACTCAAGCTATGGTGTCAGCACCAACGCCCGTTCAACCATGCCCCAGCTAGGCGTAGGCACCAACACCAGTGCAACCACACTCCAGATAGGCGTCAGCACCAATGCCAGTGCAACCACACCCCAGCTAGGTGTCTGCACCAATGCCATTGCAACCACAGTTCAGCTAGGTGTAAGCACCAACAACAGTTCAACCACACTCCAGCTATGGTGTCAGCACCTACACCAGTGCAACCAAAATTAAGCTATGTGTCAGCACCAACACCAGTGCAACCACACTCCAGCTATGGTGCCAGCACCAATGCCAGTGCAACCATATCCCATCGAGGAGTCAGCACCAACAGCAGTGCAATGACACCCCAGCTAGGTGTCAGAACCAATACCAGTGCAACCACACCCCTGCTAGGCGTCAGAATCAAAGCCAGTGCAACCACACCCCTGCTAGGTGTCAGCACCAATGCCAGTGCAACCACACACCAGCTATGGTGCCAGCTCCAATGCCAGTGCAACCATATCCCAGCTAGGAGCCAGCACCAACAGCAGTGCAATGACACCCCAGCTAGGTGTCAGAACCAACACCAGTGCAACCACACCCCTGCTAGGCATCAGCACCAAAGCCAGTGCAACCATACCCCAGCTAGGTGTCAGCACCAATGCCAGTGCAACCACACCCCAGCTAGGCATCAGCACCAACACCAGTGCAACAACACCCCAGCTAGGTGTCAGCACCAATGCCAGTGTAACCACACCCCAGCTAGGTGTCAGCACCAACACCAGTGCAACCACACCCCGGCTAGGCGTCAGCACCAACACCACTGCAACCACACCCCGGGTAGGCGTCAGCACCAACACCAGTGCAACCACACTCCAGCTAGGTGTCAGCACCAACACCAGTACAACCATGCCCCAGCTAGGTGTCAGCACCAACACCAGTGCAACCAAACTTCAGCTAGGTGTCAGCACCAGCACCAGTGCAACCGTGCCCCAGCTAGCTGTTAGCACCAACACCAGTGCAACAACACTTCAGCTAGGTGTCAGCACCAACACCAGTGCAACCACACTCCAGCTATGGTGCCAGCACCAATGCCAATGCAACCACATCCCAGCTCGGTGTCAGCACCAACACCAGTGCAACCACACTCCAGCTAGGTGTCAGCACCAACACTACTGCAACCGTGCCCCAGCTAGGTGTCAGCACCAACACTAGTGCAACCACACTCCAGCTATGGTGCCAGCACCAACACCAGTGCAACCGTGCCCCAGCTAGGCGTAGGCACCAATAGCAGTGCAACCACACCCCAGCTAGCTGTCAGCACCAATGCCAGTGCAACCACAGTTCTGCTTGGTGTAAGCACCAACACCAGTGCAACCACAATTAAGCTAGGTGTCAGCACCAACACCAGTGCAACCACACTCCAGCTATGGTGCCAGCACCAACGCCAGTGCAACCATATCCCAGCTAGGAGTCAGCACCAACACCACGAAACAAACTAACAGACCAAATCAGGACCCTAACCCCAGCTAGGTGTCAGAACCAACACCAGTGCAACCACACCCCTGCTAGGCATCAGCACCAAAGCCAGTGCAACCACACCCCATCTAGCTGTCAGCACCAATGCCAGTGCAACCACACCCCAGCTAGGCGTCAGCACCAACACCAGTGCAACCACACCCCAGCTAGGTGTCAGCACCAATGCCAGTGTAACCACACCCCAGCTAGGTGTCAGCACCAACACCAGTGCAACCACACCTCGGCTAGGCGTCAGCACCAACACCAGTGCAACCACACCCCGGCTAGGCGTCAGCACCAACACCAGTGCAACCACACCCCAGCTAGGTGTCAGCACCAATGCCAGTGTAACCACACCCCTGCTAGGTGTCAGCACCAACACCAGTGCAACCACACTACAGCTCGGTGTCAGCACCAACACCAGTACAACCACACTCCAGCTAGGTGTCAGCACCAACACCAGTACAACCATGCCCAAGCTAGGTGTCAGCACCAACACCAGTGCAACCAAACTTCAGCTAGGTGTCAGCTGCAGCACCAGTGCAACCGTGCCCCAGCTAGGTGTTAGCACAAACACCAGTGCAACCGTGCCCCAGCTAGGTATCAGCACCAATGCCAGTGAAACCACACCCCAGCTAGGCGTCAGCACCAACACAAGTACACCCACATCCCAGCTAGTTGTCAGCACCAATGCCAGTGCAACCACACCCCAGCTAGGTCTCAGCACCAACACCAGTGCAACCACACTCCAGCTAGGTGTCAGCACCAACACCAGTGCCAGCACACCCCAGCTAGGCGTCAGCACCAATACCAGTGCAACCACACCCCAACTAGGTGTCATCACCAAAGCCAGTGCAACCACACCCCAGCTAGGTGTCAGCACCAATGCCAGTGCAACCACACCCCAGCTCAGCGTCAGCACCAATGCCAATGCAACCGTGCCCCAGATAGGTGTCAGGACCAATGCCAGTGCAACCACACTTCAGCTAGGTGTCAGCTCCAACACCAGTGCAACTACACTCCAGCTATGGTGTCAGCACTAACACCAGTGCAACCACATAAGAACATAAGAAATAGGAGCAGGAGTAGGCCAATCGGCCCCTCGAGCCTGCTCCACCATTCAATAAGATCATGGCTGATCTGATCCTAACCTCAAATCTTCTATCACTCTCCATCCACCCAAACCCATGTGATCTCCCGGGAGAGGCGAAAAACCAGATAAAAGACCCAATGGCCAATTTGGGAGAAAGAAATCTGGGAAATTCCTCTCCGACCCATCTAGGTGATCGAAATTCTTCCAGGAGATCACTCTGTCCCTATATTTTCTACAGTACTTACCTTCTGTAAAGGCGATCTCCACCCCAGCCAGGAACAGGAATAAAACCATCTCCTGAAATCTAACAGAATTAGAACACAGTAGGAGCAGAACCAGGCTACACAGCCCCTGGGCCCACTCCACTACCCACAGGGCCATGACCATTCCGAACCCAGACTCATGTCCAATTTCCTGCCCGCTCCCCGTAACCCTTAATTCCCTTTACTTCTAGGAAACTATCTATTTCTGTTTTAAATGTATTTAATGATGTAGCTTCCACAGCTTTCTGGGGCAGCAAATTCCACAAACCTACCACCCTCTGAGTGAAGAAGTTTCTCCTCATCTCAGTTTTGAATGAGCAGCCCCTTATTTTAAGATTATGCCCCCTAGTTCTAGTTTCACCCATCATTGGGAACATCCTCACCGCATCCACCCGATCAAGCCCCTTCACAATCTTATATGTTTCAATAAGATCGCCTCTCATTCTTCTGAACTCCAATGAGTAGAGTCCCAATCTACTCAACCTCTCCTCATACGACCACCCCCTCATCCCCGGGATTAACCGAGTGAACCTTCTTTGTACTGACTCGAGAGCAAGTATGTCTTTTCTTAAGTATGGACACCAAAACTGTATGCAGTATTCCAGGTGCGGCCTCACCAATACCTTGTACAACTGCAGCAATACCTCCCTGTTTTTATATTCCAACCCCCTAGCAATAAAAGCCAACATTCCATTGGCCTTCTTAATCACTTGCTGCACCTGCATACTAACTTTTTGAGTTTCGTGCACCAGGACCCCCAGATCCCTTTGTACTACAGTACTTTCCAGTTTCTTGCCATTAAGATAATAACTTGCTCTATGATTTTTCCTGCCAAAGTGCATAACCTCACACTTTCCAGTATTGTATTCCATCTGCCAAATCTCTGCCCACTTACTTAGCCTGTCTATGTCCCTTTGCAGGTTTTTTGTGTCCTCCTCACTCACTACTTTCCGTCCCATCTTTGTATCATCTGCAAACTTTGATATGTTACACTCGGTCCCCTCCTCCAAATCGTTAATATAGATTGTAAAGAGTTGGGGACCCAGCACTGACCCCTGCGGAACACCACTAGTTACTGGTTGCCAATCTGAGAATGAACCATTTATCCCAACTCTCTGCTTTCTGTTAGAGAGCCAATCCTCCACCCACGCCAGAATATTACCCCCAATCCCGTGATTTTTTATCTTGAGCAATAATCTTTTGTGTGGCACCTTGTCAAATGCCTTTTGGAAGTCTAAATACACTACGTCCACTGGTTCCCCTTTATCCACCCTGTATGTTACTTCCTCAAAAAACTCAAGCAAATTTGTTAAACATGACTTCCCCTTCATGAAACCATGCTGAGTTTGCCCTATTAAATTATGTTTATCCAAATGTCCCGTTACTGTCTCCTTAATAATGGACTCTAACATTTTACCAACCACAGATGTTAGGCTAACAGGTCTATAGTTTCCAGTTTTCTGCCTACTACCCTTTTTAAATAAGGGTGTTACATTAGCAGTTTTCCAATCTGCCGGGACCTTTGCTGAGTCCAGTGAGTTTTGGAAAATTATTACCAATGCATCCACAATCCCTACCGCTACTTCCCTCAAGACCCTGGGATGCAAGCCATCAGGTCCAGGGGATTTATCCGCCTTGAGTCCCATTATTTTACCAAGTACCACTTCCTTAGTGATTTTAATTGTATTTAGTTCCTCCCCCCCTAGAGCCCCCTGTTTGTCCAGTGTTGGGATATTCTTAGTGTCCTCTACTGTAAAGACTGATACAAAATAATTGTTCAGTGTTTTTGCCATCTCCATGTTTCCCACCATTAATTTCCCGGTCTCATCCTCTAAGGGACCAACATTTACTTTAGCCACCCTTTTTCTTTTTATATAACTATAGAAACTTTTACTGTCTGTTTTTATATTTTTTGCTAATTTACTTTCATAATCTATCTTCCCTTTCTTAATCAATCTTTTTGCTATTTTTTGCTGTCTTTTAAAGACTTCCCAATCTTCCATCCTCCCACTAGATTTGGCTACCTTATATGCCCTTGTTTTTAGTCGGATACTATCCTTAATTACTTTACTTAGCCACGGATGGCTAACTTTTCTTTTACACCCTTTTTTCCTCAGTGGAATATATTTTTTTTGGAAGTTGTAAAATAACTCCTTAAATGTACACCACTGGTCATGTACCGTCTTACCCTTTAATCTATTTTCCCAGTCCACTCTAATTAATTCCGCTCTCATACCTTCATAGTCTCCTTTATTCAAGCTCAGCACGCTTGTTTGAGATCCAACCTTCTCACCCTCTAATTGAATATGGAACTCAACCATGTTATGGTCACTCATTCCAAGGGGATCCTTTACTAGGACATTTTTAATTAATCCTGTCTCATTACACAGGACCAAATCTAAGGTTGCTTGCCCCCTGGTCGGTTCAGTTACATACTGCTCAAGAAACCCATCCCTAATACACTCAATGAACTCTTCCTCAAGGCTGCTCTGCCCAATTTGATTTGTCCAGTTAATATGATAATTAAAATCCCCCATAATTATAGCTGTTCCCTTATTACAAGCCTCAACTATTTCCTGATTAATACTCCGTCCAACAGAGTTGCAACTGTTCGGAGGCCTATAGACTACACCCACAAGTGTTTTTTTCCCCTTATTATTCCTTACCTCCACCCAAACTGTTTCACTATCCTGCTCCTTTGACCCAATATCATTTCTCTGTATTATAGTGATTCCTTCCTTTATTAACATAGCCACCCCACCTCCTCTCCCTTCCTGCCTGTCCTTCCTGATTGTTAAATAACCTGGTATGTTTAATTCCCAGTCATGGTCACCCTGCAGCCATGTTTCTGTAATGGCCACAAGATCATACCCATATGTCATTATTTGTGCCATTAACTCATTCATTTTGTTATGAATGCTACGTGCATTCAGATAAAGAACTCTCAAATATGTTTTGTAACACTTAGTTCCTGTTTTTTCCCTTTTTAGTACTTTACTTTTTACTCCATACCTTCTGTCCCTTCCTGACACATTCTGTTTTTTAATTCCCCCACTGCTACCTAAGTCTATGACCTTCTCTGTTGTCATTTCTATTATTTGCTCTCTAGAAACCTCCCCCCCACTAATTAGTTTAAAGCCCTCTCTACAGCCCTAGTTATATGATTCGCCAGGACTCTAGTCCCAGCACTGGCCAAGTGGAGTCCGTCCCAACAGAACAGCTCCCTCCTGTCCCAGTACTGATGCCAGTGTCCCAAGAAGCAAAACCCATTTCTCCCACACCAGTCTTTGAGCCACGCATTTAACTCTTTAATTTTATTTATCCTAGCCAAATTCGCTCGTGGCTCAGGTAATAACCCAGAGATTATTACCCTTGAGGTTCTGTTTTTTAATTTGACCCCTAGCTGCTCATACTCCTTTAACAGAACCGTCTTCCTTGTCCTATCTACGTCGTTTGTACCAACATGGACCACGACAACTGGATCCTCCCCCTCCCACTGCAAGTTTCTTTCCAGCCCAGAAGAGATGTCCTTAACCCTGGCACCAGGCAGGCAACACAGCCTTCGGGACTCCCGCTCTTGACTGCAGAGAACCCTATCTATCCCCCTAATGATACTATCCCCTACCACTACAACATTTCTTTTTACTCCCTCCACTTGAATGGCCCCCTGTACCACGGTGCTGTGGCCAGGTTGATCATCCTCCCTGCAGTCCCCGCTCCCGCCCTCACAGGGAGTAAGAACCTCGATCCTGCTGGACAAGAACAAGGGCTGCGTCTCCTTCAACACTACATCCTGGATCCCTGTACCTTCCTCACTCGTAGTCACACTGTCCTGTCCCTGACCACGGACTACATCTGCAGTAATTAACTTCATAGGTGTGACCATCTCCTGAAACATAGAGTCCAGGAACTTCTCCCCCTCCCTGATGTGCCGCAGTGTCCGAAGCTCGGTCTCAAGCTCCATAACATGGAACTTGAGTTCCTCTAGCAGCAAACACTTGTCGCAGATGTAATCACCGTTAGCCTCAATGGGGTTCAACGGCTCCCACATCTCGCAACAGTAACACATCACCTGCTCCATTCTATACAATTAATTTAATTTCTTATTATTAGTTATGAAGACCTTGCCCGGATATATATGATAATATCACACCACTATTCAATAGGACTTACCAACTTAAAGGTATGAAAGAGAAGAGAAGGAAGAAAACCAACCAACCAGCTGATCACCAACCTCCTCCTTGAATACTGTCTGTGGAGCCTGTTTGGTTGACTTGTCTCGCTGCTCCGCCTCCGCAGTGCTGTCTAAGCCTGGGAGTGGGGAATAAAACAGAGCAAAAAACACACCCTCACCTCCCACTTATCCGAACTCTCCCACTTAGCAAAACTCCAACAGCACTCAATGCACAAGGCACTCCGTGCACTGCACTAGCCCCTCCCCTTTTATACCCGGATTCTACTTCCTGTTTAAACTCCAGCTAGGTGTCAGTACCAACAGCAGTGCAACTGTGCCCCAGCTAGGTGTCAGCACAAACAGCAGTGCAACCAAACTTGAGCTAGGTGTCAGCACCAACAAAAGTGCAACCATGCTCCAGCGAGGTGTCAGCACCAACAACAGTGCAACCGTGCCTCAGCTAGGCGTAGGCACCAACACCAGTGCAACCACACTCCAGCAAGGTGCCAGCACCAACGTCAGTGCAACCACAACCCAGCGAGGTGTCAGCACCAATTCCAGTGGACCACACCCCAGCTAGGTGTGAGCACCAACACAAGTGCAACCACGCTCCAGCTAGGTGTCAGTACCAACAGCAGTGCAACTGTGCCCCAGCTAGGTGTCAGCACAAACAGCAGTGCAACCAAACTTGAGCTAGGTGTCAGCAACAACACCAGTGCAAGCATGCCCCAGCTAATTGTTAGCACCAACACCAGTGCAACAACACTTCAGCTAGGTGTCAGCACCAACACCAGTGCAACCGCACTCCAGCTATGGAGCCAGCACCAACGCCAGTGCAACCACATCCCAGCTAGGTGTCAGCACCAACACCAGTGCATCCATACTCCAGCTATGGTGTCAGCACCAATGCCAGTGCATCCACATCCCAGCTAGGTGTCAGCACCAACACCAGTGCAACCACACTCCAGCTATGGTGCCAGCACAAACGCCAATGCAACCACATCGCAGCGAGGTGTCAGCACCAACTCCAGTGCAACCACGCTCCAGCTAGTTGTCAGCTCCAGCACCAGTGCAACCACACCCCAGCTAGGCGTCAGCACCGATGCCAGTGAAACCAGACCCCAGCTAGGTGTCAGCAACAATGCCAGTGCAAACACACCCCAGCTAGGCGTCAGCACCAATGCAAATGCAACCGTGCCCCAGATAGGTGTCAGCACCAATGCCAGTGCAACCACACCCCAGCTAGGTGTCTGCACCAATGCCATTGCAACCACAATTCAGCTAGGTGTAAGCACCAACAACAGTTCAACCACACTCCAGCTATGGTGTCAGCACCAACACCAGTGCAACCAAACTTAAGCTATGGTGTCAGCACCAACACCAGTGCAACCACACACCAGCTATGGTGCCAGCACCAATGCCAGTGCAACCATATCCCATCTAGGAGTCAGCACCAACAGCAGTGCAATGACACCCCTGCTAGGTGTCAGAACCAACACCAGTGCAACCACACCCCTGCTATGTGTCAGCACCAATGCCAGTGCAACCACACCTCAGCTCGGCGTCAGCACCAATGCCAATGCAACTGTGCCCCAGATAGGTGTCAGCACCAACACCAGTGCAACCACACTCCAGCTATGGTGTCAGCACCAACGCCCGTTCAACCATGCCCCAGCTAGGCGTAGGCACCAACACCAGTGCAACCACACTCCAGATAGGCGTCAGCACCAATGCCAGTGCAACCACACCCCAGCTAGGTGTCTGCACCAATGCCATTGCAACCACAGTTCAGCTAGGTGTAAGAACCCAACAACAGTTCAACCACACTCCAGCTATGGTGTCAGCACCAACACCAGTGCAACCAAAATTAAGCTATGTGTCAGCACCAACATCAGTGCAACCACACTCCAGCTATGGTGCCAGCACCAATGCCAGTGCAACCATATCCCATCAAGGAGTCAGCACCAACAGCAGTGCAATGACACCCCAGCTCGGTGTCAGAACCAACACCAGTGCAACCACACCCCTGCTATGCGTCAGAACGAATGCCAGTGTAACCACACCTCAGCTCGGAGTCAGCACCAATGCCAATGCAACCGTGCCACAGGTAGGTGTCAGCAACAACACCAGTGCAACCACACTCCAGCTATGGTGTCAGCACCAGCGCCAGTTCAACCATGCCCCAGCTAGTCGTAGGCACCAACACCAGTGCAAACACACCCCGGCTAGGCGTCAGCACCAACACCAGTGCAACCACACCCCAGCTAGGTGTCAGCACCAATGCCAGTGCAACCACACCCCAGCTAGCTGTCAGCACCAATGCCAGTGCAACCACAGTTCAGCTAGGTGTCAGCACCAACACCAGTGCAACCACACTTAAGCTAGGTGTCAGCACCAACACCAGTGCAACCACACTCCAGCTATGGTGTCAGCACCAACACCAGTTCAACCATGCCCCAGCTAGGTGTAGGCACCAACACCAGTGCAACCACACCCCGGCTAGGCGTCAGCACCAACACCAGTGCAACCACACCCCAGCTAGGTGTCAGCACCAATGCCAGTGCAACCACACCCCAGCTAGCTGTCAGCACCAATGCCAGTGCAACTACAGTTCAGCTAGGTGTCAGCACCAACACCAGTGCAACCACATTTAAGCTAGGTGTCAGCACCAACACCAGTGCAACCACACTCCAGCTATGGTGCCAGCACCATTGCCAGTGCAACCATATCCCAGCTAGAAGTCAGCACCAACAGCAGTGTAATGACACCCCAGCTAGGTGTCAGAACCAACACCAGTGCAACCACACCCCTGCTAGGCATCAGCACCAAAGCCAGTGCAACCACACCCCATCTAGGTGTCAGCACCAATGCCAGTGCAACCACACCCCAGCTAGGCGTCAGCACCAACACCAGTGCAACCACACCCCAGCTAGGTGTCAGCACCAATGCCAGTGCAACCATATCCCAGCTAGGAGTCAGCACCAACAGCAGTGCAATGACACCCCAGCTAGGTGTCAGAACCAACACCAGTGCAACCACACCCCTGCTCGGCGTCAGCACCAACACCAGTGCAACCAGACCCCAGCTAGGTGTCAGCACCAACTCCAGTGCAACCGTGCCCCAGCTAGGTGTCAGCACCAACACCAGTACAACCACACTCCAGCTAGGTGTCAGCACCAACTCCAGTGCAACCGTGCCCCAGCTAGGTGTCAGCACCAACACCAGTGCAACCAAACTTCAGCTAGGTGTCAGCACCAGCACCATTGCAACTGTGCCCCAGCTAGGTGTTAGCACCAACACCAGTGCAACAACACTTCAGCTAGGTGTCAGCACCAACACCAGTACAAGCACATTGCAGCTATGGTGCCAGCACCAACGCCAATGCAACTACAACCCAGCTAGGTGTCAGCATCAACACCAGTGCAACCACACTCCAGCTAGGTGTCAGCACCAACACTACTGCAACCATGCCCCAGCAAGATGTCAGCACAAACACCAGTGCAACCATTCTTCAGCTAGGTGTCAGCACCAACAGCAGGGCAACCACATTTCAGCTGGGTGTCAGCACCAACACCAGTGAAACCATGCCCCAGCTAGGTGTTAGCACAACACCAGTTCAACCACACTTCAGCTAGGTGTCAGCACCAACACCAGTGCAACCACACTCCAGCTATGGTGCCAGCAGCAATGCCAGTGCAACCACAGTTCAGCAAGGTGTCAGCACCAACACCAGTGCAACCACACTTCAGATAGGTGTCAGCACCAACACCAGTGCAACCACACTCCAGCTATCGTGCCAGCACCATCGCCAGTGCAACCACATCCCAGGTAGGTGTCAGCACCAACACAAGTGCAACCGTGCCCAAGCTAGGCGTCAGCTCCAACACCAGTGCAACCACACCCCAGCTAGGTGTCAGCACCAATGCCAGTGCAACCACAGTTCAGCTAGGTGTCAGCACCAACACCAGTGCAACCACAATTAAGCTAGGTGTCAGCACCAACACCAGTGCAACCACACTCCAGCTATGGTGCCAGCACCAACGCCAGTGCAACCATATCCCAGCTAGGAGTCAGCACCAACAGCAGTGCAATGACTCCCCAGCTAGGTGTCAGAATCAACACCAGTGCAACCACACCCCTGCTAGGCGTCAGCACCAAAGCCAGTGCAACCACACCCCAGCTAGGTGTCAGCAGCAATGCCAGTGCAACCACACCCCAGCTAGGCATCAGCACCAACACCAGTGCAGCCACACCCCAGCTAGGTGTCAGCACCAATGCCAGTGTAACCACAACCCAGCTAGGCGTCAGCACCAACACCATTGCCACCACACCCCGTATAGGCGTCAGCACCAACACCACTGCAACCACACCCCTGCTAGGTGTCAGCACCAATGCCAGTGTAACCACACCCCTGCTAGGTGTCAGCACCAACACCAGTGCAACCACACTACAGCTAGGTGTCAGCACCAACACCAGTACAACCACACTCCAGCTTGGTGTCAGCACCAACACCAGTACAACCATGCCCCAGCTAGGTGTCAGCACCAACACAAGTGCAACCAAACTTCAGCTAGGTGTCAGCACCAGCACCAGTGCAACCGTGCCCCAGCTAGGTGTTAGCACAACACCAGTGCAACCACACTTCAGCTTGGTGTCAGCACCAACACCAGTGCAACCACACTCCAGCTATAGTGCCAGCAGCATCGCCAGTGCAACCGTGCCCCAGCTAGGCGTAGGCACCAATACCAGTGCAACCACACTCCAGCTATCGTGCCAGCAACAACGCCAGTGCAACCATAATCCAGCCAGGAGTCATCAACAACAGCAGTGCAATGACACCCCAGCTAGGTGTCAGAACCAACACCAGTGCAACCACACCCCTGCAAGGTGTCAGCACTAAAACCAGTGCAACCACACCCCAGCTAGGTGTCAGCACCAATGCCAGTGCAACCACACCACAGCTAGGCGTCAGCACCAACACCAGTGCAACCACACCCCAGCTAGGTGTCAGCACCAATGCCAGTGTAACCACACCCCAGCTAGGTGTCAGCACCAACACCAGTGCAGCCACATCCCAGCTAGTTGTCAGCACCAATGCCAGTGCAACCACACCACAGCTAGGCATCAGCACCAACACCAGTGCAACCACACCCCAGCTAGTTGTCAGCACCAATGCCAGTGCAACAACACCCCAGCTAGGTCTCAGCACCAACACCAGTGCTACCATACTCCAGCTAGATGTCAGCACCAACACCAGTGCAAGCGCACCCCAGCTAGGCATCAGCACCAATACCAGTGCAACCATACCCCAACTAGGTGTCAGCACCAACACCAGTGCAACCACAACCCAGCTAGGCGTCAGCACCAACACAAGTGCAACCACACCCCATCTAGGCGTCAGCGCCAATACCAGTGCAACCACACCCCAGCTAGGTTTCAACACTAATGACATTGCAACCAGACCCCAGCTAGGCATCAGCACCAACACCAGTGCAGGCACATCCCAGCTAGTTCTCAGCACCAATGCCAGTGTAAACACATCCCAGCTAGGTCTCAGCATCAGCACCAGTGGAACCACACTCCAGCTAGGTGCCAGCACCAACACCAGTGCAACGACACCCCAGCTAGGCGTCTGCACCAATACCATTGCAACCACACTCCAGCTAGGTGTCAGCACCAACACCAGTGCAACCAAAGCCCAGCTAGGCGTCAGCACCAATACCAGTGCAACCACACCCCAGCTAGGTGTCAGCACCAACACCAGTGCAACCACACCCCAGCTAGGCGTCAGCACCAATGCCAGTGTAACCACACCCCAGCTAGGTGCCAGCAGCAATGACATTGCAAGCAAACCCCAGCTCGGTGTCAGCACCAATGCCAATGCAACAGTGCCCCAGATAGGTGTCAGCACCAAAGCCAGTGCAACCACACTGCAGCTATGGTACCAGCACCAACGCCAATGCAAACACATCCCAGCTAGGTGTCAGCACCAACACCAGTGCAACCACACTCCAGCTTGGTGTCAGCACCAACACTACTGCAACCGTGCCCCAGCTAGGTGTCAGCAGAAACACCAGTGCAACCACACTTCAGCTAGGTGTCAGCACCAACACCAGTGCAACCACCCTCCAGCTATGGAGTCAGCACAAACGCCAGTGCAACCACACCCAAGCTAGTTGTCAGCACCAATCCCAGTGCAACCACACCCCAGCTGGGTGTCACCACCAATACCAGTGCAACTGTGCCCCAGCTAGGTGGCAGCACCAATACCAGTGCAACCACCATCCAGCTAGGAGTCAGCACCAACACCAGTGCAACCACACCCCAGCTAGGCGTCAGCACCAACACCAGTGCAGCCACATCCCAGCTAGTTGTCAGCACCAATGCCAGTGCAACCACACACCAGCTAGATGTCAGCACCAACACCAGTGCAAGCATACCCCAGCTAGGCGTCAGTGCCAATGCCAGTGCAAACACACCCCAGCTAGGTGTCAGCACCAATGACAGTGCAACCACACCCCAGCTCGGCTGCAGCACCAATGCCAATGCAACCATGCCCCAGATAGGTGTCAGCACCAATGCCAGTGCAACCACACCCCAGCTAGGTGTCAGCACCAACGCCAGTGCAACCACATCCCAGCTAGGTGACAGCACCAACACAAGTGCAACCATGCTCCAGCCAGGTGTCAGCACCAACAACAGTGCCATCGTGCCCCAGCTAGGCGTAGGCACCAACACCAGTGCAACCACACTCCAGCTAGTTGTCAGCACCAACATCAGTGCAACCACAACCCAGCGAGGGGTCAGCACCAATGCCAGTGCAAACACACCCCAGCTAGGTTTCAGCACCAACACAAGTGCAAGCATGCCCCAGCTAGGTGTCAGATCCAACACCAGTGCAACCACGCTCCAGCTAGGTGTCAGCACCAACACCAGTGCAACCACGCTCCAGCTAGGTGTCAGCACCAACACCAGTGCAATGACTCCCCAGCTAGGTGTCAGCACCAACACCAGTGCAACCACACCCCAGCTAGGCGTCAGCACCAATGCCAGTGCAGCACACCCCAGCTAGGTGTCAGCACCAATGCCAGTGGAAGCACACACCAGCTAGGCGTCAGCACAATACCAATGCAACCATGCCCCAGATAGGTGTCAGCACCAATGCCAGTGCAACCACAGTTCAGAAAGGTGTCAGCACCAACACCAGTGCAACCACACTCCAGCTACGGTGTCAGCACCAACACCAGTGCAACCACACTCCAGCTAGGTGTCAGCACCAGCAGCAGTGCAACCACACCCCAGCTAGGTGTCAGCATCAACACCAGTGCAACCGTGCACCAGCTAGGTTTCAGCAACAATAGCAATGCAACTGTGCCGCAGCTAGGCATCAGCACCAACACCAGTGCAACCACAACCCAGCTAGGCGTCAGCACCAACACAAGTGCAACCAGACCCCAGCTAGGTGTTAGCACAAGCACCAGTGCAACCGTGCCCCAGATAGGTGTCAGGACCAATGCCAGTGCAACCACACCCCAGCTAGGTGTCAGCACCAGCCCCAGTGCAACCACACTTCAGCTAGGTGTCAGCACCAACACCAGTGCAACTACACTCCAGCTATGGTGTCAGCAACAACGCCAGTGCAACAACATCCCAGCTAGGTGTCAGCACCAACAAAAGTGCAACCATGCTCCAGCGAGGTGACAGCACCAACAACAGCGCAACCGTGCCCCAGCTAGGCGTAGGCACCAACACCAGTGCAACCACACTCCAGCAAGGTGTCAGCACCAACGTCAGTGCAACCACAACCCAGCGAGGTGTCAGCACCAATGCCAGTGGAACCACACCCCAGCTATGTGTGAGCACCAACACAAGTGCAACCATGCTCCAGCTAGGTGTCAGTACCAACGGCAGTGCAACTGTGCCCCAGCTAGGTGTCAGCACCAACAGCAGTGCAACCAAACTTGAGCTAGGTGTCAGCAACAACACCAGTGCAAGCATGCCCCAGCTAGGTGTTAGCACCAACACCAGTGCAACAACACTTCAGCTAGGTGTCAGCACCAACACCAGTGCAACCGCACTCCAGCTATGGAGCCAGCACCAACGCAAGTGCAACCACATCCCAGCTATGTGTTAGCACCAACACCAGTGCATCCACACTCCAGCTATGGTGTCAGCACCAACGCCAGTGCAACCACGTCCCAGCTAGGTGTCAGCACCAACACCAGTGCAACCACACTCCAGCTATGGTGCCAGCACAAACGCCAATGCAACCACATCGCAGCGAGGTGTCAGCACCAACTCCAGTGCAACCACGCTCCAGCTAGTTGTCAGCTCCAGCACCACTGCAACCACACCCCAGCTAGGCGTCAGCACCGATGCCAGTGCAACCAGACCCCAGCTAGGTGTCAGCAACAATGCCAGTGCAAACACACCCCAGCTAGGCGTCAGCACCAATGCAAATGCAACCGTGCCCCAGATAGGTATCAGCACCAATGCCAGTGCAACCACACCCCAGCTAGGTGTCTGCACCAATGCCATTGCAACCACAGTTCAGCTAGGTGTAAGCACCAACAACAGTTCAACCACACTCCAGCTATGGTGTCAGCACCAACACCAGTGCAACCAAACTTAAGCTATGTGTCAGCACCAACAGCAGTGCAATGACACCCCAGCTAGGTGTCAGAACCAACACCAGTGCAACCACACCCCTGCTATGCATCAGAACGAATGCCAGTGTAAACACACCTCAGCTCGGCGTCAGCACCAATGCCAATGCATCCGTGCCACAGATAGGTGTCAGCAACAACACCAGTGCAACCACACTCCAGCTATGGTGTCAGCACCAGCGCCAGTTCAACCATGCCCCAGCTAGTCGTAGGCACCAACACCAGTGCAACCACACCCCGGCTAGGCGTCAGCACCAACACCAGTGCAACCACACCCAAGCTAGGTGTCAGCACCAATGCCAGTGCAACCACACCCCAGCTAGCTGTCAGCACCAATGCCAGTGCAACCACAGTTCAGCTAGGTGTCAGCACCAACACCAGTGCAACCACACTTAAGCGAGGTGTCAGCACCAACACCAGTGCAACCACACTCCAGCTATGGTGTCAGCACCAACGCCAGTTCACCCATGCCCCAGCTAGGCGTAGGCTCCAACACCAGTGCAACCACACCCCGGCTATGCGTCAGCACCAACACCAGTGCAACCACACCCCAGCTAGGTGCCAGCACCAACGCCAGTGCAACCATATCCCAGCTAGGAGTCAGCACCAACAGCAGTGCAATGACACCCCAGCTAGGTGTCAGAACCAACACCAGTGCAACCACACCCCTGCTAGGCATCAGCACCAAAGCCAGTGCAACCACACCCCATCTAGGTGTCAGCACCAACACCAGTGCAACCACACCCCAGCTAGTTGTCAGCACCAATGCCAGTGCAACAACACCCCAGCTAGGTCTCAGCACCAACACCAGTGCTACCATACTCCAGCTAGATGTCAGCACCAACACCAGTGCAAGCGCACCCCAGCTAGGCATCAGCACCAATACCAGTGCAACCATACCCCAACTAGGTGTCAGCACCAACACCAGTGCAACCACAACACAGCTAGGCATCAGCACCAACACAAGTGCAACCACACCCCATCTAGGCGTCAGCGCCAATACCAGTGCAACCACACCCCAGCTAGGTTTCAACACTAATGACATTGCAACCAGACCCCAGCTAGGCATCAGCACCAACACCAGTGCAGCCACATCCCAGCTAGTTCTCAGCACCAATGCCAGTGTAAACACATCCCAGCTAGGTCTCAGCATCAGCACCAGTGGAACCACACTCCAGCTAGGTGCCAGCACCAACACCAGTGCAACGACACCCCAGCTAGGCTTCTGCACCAATACCATTGCAACCACACTCCAGCTAGGTTTCAGCACCAATACCAGTACAACCAAAGCCCAGCTAGGCATCAGCACCAATACCAGTGCAACCACACCCCAGCTAGGTGTCAGCACCAACACCAGTGCAACCACACCCCAGCTAGGCGTCAGCACCAATGCCAGTGTAACCACACCCCAGCTAGGTGTCAGCAGCAATGACATTGCAAGCACACCCCAGCTCGGTGTCAGCACCAATGCCAATGCAACAGTGCCCCAGATAGGTGTCAGCACCAAAGCCAGTGCAACCACACTCCAGCTATGGTACCAGCACCAACGCCAATGCAAACACATCCCAGCTAGGTGTCAGCACCAACACCAGTGCAACCACACTCCAGCTTGGTGTCAGCACCAACACTACTGCAACCGTGCCCCAGCTAGGTGTCAGCAGAAACACCAGTGCAACCACACTTCAGCTAGGTGTCAGCACCAACACCAGTGCAACCACCCTCCAGCTATGGTGTCAGCACAAACGCCAGTGCAACCACACCCAAGCTAGTTGTCAGCACCAATCCCAGTGCAACCACACCCCAGCTGGGTGTCACCACCAATACCAGTGCAACTGTGCCCCAGCTAGGTGGCAGCACCAATACCAGTGCAACCACCATCCAGCTAGGAGTCAGCACCAACACCAGTGCAACCACACCCCAGCTAGGCGTCAGCACCAACACCAGTGCAGCCACATCCCAGCTAGTTGTCAGCACCAATGCCAGTGCAACCACACACCAGCTAGATGTCAGCACCAACACCAGTGCAAGCATACCCCAGCTAGGCGTCAGCGCCAATGCCAGTGCAAACACACCCCAGCTCGGCTGCAGCACCAATGCCAATGCAACCATGCCCCAGATAGGTGTCAGCACCAATGCCAGTGCAACCACACCCCAGCTAGGTGTCAGCACCAACGCCAGTGCAACCACATCCCAGCTAGGTGACAGCACCAACACAAGTGCAACCATGCTCCAGCCAGGTGTCAGCACCAACAACAGTGCCATCGTGCCCCAGCTAGGCGTAGGCACCAACACCAGTGCAACCACACTCCAGCTAGTTGTCAGCACCAACGTCAGTGCAACCACAACCCAGCGAGGGGTCAGCACCAATGCCAGTGCAAACACACCCCAGCTAGGTGTCAGCACCAACACAAGTGCAAGCATGCCCCAGCTAGGTGTCAGATCCAACACCAGTGCAACCACACTCCAGCTAGGTGTCAGCACCAACACCAGTGCAACCACGCTCCAGCTAGGTGTCAGCACCAACACCAGTGCAATGACTCCCCAGCTAGGTGTCAGCACCAACACCAGTGCAACCACACCCCAGCTAGGCGTCAGCACCAATGCCAGTGCAGCACACCCCAGCTAGGTGTCAGCACCAATGCCAGTGGAAGCACACACCAGCTAGGCGTCAGCACAATACCAATGCAACCATGCCCCAGATAGGTGTCAGCACCAATGCCAGTGCAACCACAGTTCAGAAAGGTGTCAGCACCAACACCAGTGCAACCACACTCCAGCTACGGTGTCAGCACCAACACCAGTGCAACCACACTCCAGCTAGGTGTCAGCACCAGCAGCAGTGCAACCACACCCCAGCTAGGTGTCAGCATCAACACCAGTGCAACCGTGCACCAGCTGGGTTTCAGCAACAATAGCAATGCAACTGTGCCGCAGCTAGGCATCAGCACCAACACCAGTGCAACCACAACCCAGCTAGGCGTCAGCACCAACACAAGTGCAACCAGACCCCAGCTAGGTGTTAGCACAAGCACCAGTGCAACCGTGCCCCAGATAGGTGTCAGGACCAATGCCAGTGCAACCACACCCCAGCTAGGTGTCAGCACCAGCCCCAGTGCAACCACACTTCAGCTAGGTGTCAGCACCAACACCAGTGCAACTACACTCCAGCTATGGTGTCAGCAACAACGCCAGTGCAACAACATCCCAGCTAGGTGTCAGCACCAACAAAAGTGCAACCATGCTCCAGCGAGGTGACAGCACCAACAACAGCGCAACCGTGCCCCAGCTAGGCGTAGGCACCAACACCAGTGCAACCACACTCCAGCAAGGTGTCGGCACCAACGTCAGTGCAACCACAACCCAGCGAGGTGTCAGCACCAATGCCAGTGGAACCACACCCCAGCTATGTGTGAGCACCAACACAAGTGCAACCATGCTCCAGCTAGGTGTCAGTACCAACGGCAGTGCAACTGTGCCCCAGCTAGGTGTCAGCACCAACAGCAGTGCAACCAAACTTGAGCTAGGTGTCAGCAACAACACCAGTGCAAGCATGCCCCAGATAGGTGTTAGCACCAACAGCAGTGCAACAACGCTTCAGCTAGGTGTCAGCACCAACACCAGTGCAACCGCACTCCAGCTATGGAGCCAGCACCAACGCAAGTGCAACCACATCCCAGCTAGGTGTTAGCACCAACACCAGTGCATCCACACTCCAGCTATGGTGTCAGCACCAACGCCAGTGCAACCACGTCCCAGCTAGGTGTCAGCACCAACACCAGTGCAACCACACTCCAGCTATGGTGCCAGCACAAACGCCAATGCAACCACATCGCAGCGAGGTGTCAGCACCAACTCCAGTGCAACCACGCTCCAGCTAGTTGTCAGCTCCAGCACCACTGCAACAACACCCCAGCTAGGCGTCAGCACCGATGCCAGTGCAACCAGACCCCAGCTAGGTGTCAGCAACAATGCCAGTGCAAACACACCCCAGCTAGGCGTCAGCACCAATGCAAATGCAACCGTGCCCCAGATAGGTATCAGCACCAATGCCAGTGCAACCACACCCCAGCTAGGTGTCTGCACCAATGCCATTGCAACCACAGTTCAGCTAGGTGTAAGCACCAACAACAGTTCAACCACACTCCAGCTATGGTGTCAGCACCAACACCAGTGCAACCAAACTTAAGCTATGTGTCAGCACCAACACCAGTGCAACCACACTCCAGCTATGGTGCCAGCACCAATGCCAGTGCAACCATATCCCATCTAGGAGTCAGCACCAACAGCAGTGCAATGACACCCCAGCTAGGTGTCAGAACCAACACCAGTGCAACCACACCCCTGCTATGCATCAGAATGAATGCCAGTGTAACCACACCTCAGCTCGGCGTCAGCACCAATGCCAATGCATCCGTGCCACAGATAGGTGTCAGCAACAACACCAGTGCAACCACACTCCAGCTATGGTGTCAGCACCAGCGCCAGTTCAACCATGCCCCAGCTAGTCGTAGGCACCAACACCAGTGCAACCACACCCCGGCTAGGCGTCAGCACCAACACCAGTGCAACCACACCCGAGCTAGGTGTCAGCACCAATGCCAGTGCAACCACACCCCAGCTAGCTGTCAGCACCAATGCCAGTGCAACCACAGTTCAGCTAGGTGTCAGCACCAACACCAGTGCAACCACAATTAAGCGAGGTGTCAGCACCAACACCAGTGCAACCACACTCCATCTATGGTGTCAGCACCAACGCCAGTTCACCCATGCCCCAGCTAGGCGTAGGCTCCAACACCAGTGCAACCACACCCCGGCTATGCGTCAGCACCAACACCAGTGCAACCACACCCCAGCTAGGTGTCAGCACCAATGCCAGTGCAACCACACCCCAGCTAGCTGTCAGCACCAATGCCAGTGCAACTACAGTTCAGCTAGGTGTCAGCACCAACACCAGTGCAACCACACTTAAGCTAGGCGTCAGCACCAACACCAGTGCAGCCACACTCCAGCTATGGTGCCAGCACCAACGCCAGTGCAACCATATCCCAGCTAGGAGTCAGCACCAACAGCAGTGCAATGACACCCCAGCTAGGTGTCAGAACCAACACCAGTGCAACCACACCCCTGCTAAGCATCAGCACCAAAGCCAGTGCAACCACACCCCATCTAGGTGTCAGCACCAATGCCAGTGCAATCACACCTCAGCTAGGCGTCAGCACCAACACCAGTGCAGCCACACCCCAGCTAGGTGTCAGCACCAATGCCAGTGCAACCATATCCCAGCTAGGAGTCAGCACCAACAGCAGTGCAATGACACCCCAGCTAGGTGTCAGAACCAACACCAGTGCAACCACACCCCTGCTAGGCGTCAGCACCAACACCAGTGCAACCACACCCCAGCTAGGTGTCAGCACCAACTCCAGTGCAACCGTGCCCCAGCTAGGTGTCAGCACCAACACCAGTGCAACCATACTACAGCTAGGTGTCAGCACCAACACTAGTACAACCACACTCCAGCTAGGTGTCAGCACCAACTCCAGTGCAACCGTGCCCCAGCTAGGTGTCAGCACCAACACCAGTGTAACCACACCTCAGCTCGGCGTCAGCACCAATGGCAATGCATCCGTGCCACAGATAGGTGTCAGCAACAACACCAGTGCAACCACACTCCAGCTATGGTGTCAGCACCAGCGCCAGTTCAACCATGCCCCAGCTAGTCGTAGGCACCAACACCAGTGCAACCACACCCCGGCTAGGCGTCAGCACCAACACCAGTGCAACCACACCCGAGCTAGGTGTCAGCACCAATGCCAGTGCAACCACACCCCAGCTAGCTGTCAGCACCAATGCCAGTGCAACCACAGTTCAGCTAGGTGTCAGCACCAACACCAGTGCAACCACACTTAAGCGAGGTGTCAGCACCAACACCAGTGCAACCACACTCCAGCTATGGTGTCAGCACCAACGCCAGTTCACCCATGCCCCAGCTAGGCGTAGGCTCCAACACCAGTGCAACCACACCCCGGCTATGCGTCAGCACCAACACCAGTGCAACCACACCCCAGCTAGGTGTCAGCACCAATGCCAGTGCAACCACACCCCAGCTAGCTGTCAGCACCAATGCCAGTGCAAATACAGTTCAGCTAGGTGTCAGCACCAACACCAGTGCAACCACACTTAAGCTAGGCGTCAGCACTAACACCAGTGCAGCCACACTCCAGCTATGGTGCCAGCTCCAACGCCAGTGCAACCATATCCCAGCTAGGAGTCAGCACCAACAGCAGTGCAATGACACCCCAGCTAGGTGTCAGAACCAACACCAGTGCAACCACACCCCTGCTAGGCATCAGCACCAAAGCCAGTGCAACCACACCCCATCTAGGTGTCAGCACCAATGCCAGTGCAACAACACCTCAGCTAGGCGTCAGCACCAATACCAGTGCAGCCACACCCCAGCTAGGTGTCAGCACCAATGCCAGTGCAACCATATCCCAGCTAGGAGTCAGCACCAACAGCAGTGCAATGACACCCCAGCTAGGTGTCAGAGCCAACACCAGTGCAACCACACCCCTGCTAGGCGTCAGCACCAACACCAGTGCAACCACACCCCAGCTAGGTGTCAGCACCAACTCCAGTGCAACCGTGCCCCAGCTAGGTGTCAGCACCAACACCAGTGCAACCACACTACAGCTAGGTGTCAGCACCAACACCAGTACAACCACACTCCAGCTAGGTGTCAGCACCAACTCCAGTGCAACCATGCCCCAGCTAGGTGTCAGCACCAACACCAGTGCAACTGTGCCCCAGCTAGGTGTTAGCACCAACACCAGTGCAACAACACTTCAGCTAGGTGTCAGCACCAACACCAGTACAACCACATTGCAGCTATGGTGCCAGCACCAATGCCAATGGAACTACAACCCAGCTAGGTGTCAGCATCAACACCAGTGCAACCACACTCCAGCTAGGTGTCAGCACCAACACTATTGCAACCATGCCCCAGCTAGGTGTCAGCACAGACACCAGTGCAACCATTCTTCAGCTAGGTGTCAGCACCAACAGCAGGGCAACCAAATTTCAGCTGGGTGTCAGCACCAACACCAGTGAAACCATGCCCCAGCTAGGTGTTAGCACAACACCAGTTCAACCATACTTCAGCTAGGTGTCAGCACCAACACCATTGCAACCACACTCCAGCTATGGTGCCAGCAGCAATGCCAGTGCAACCACAGTTCAGCTAGGTGTCAGCACCAACACCAGTGCAACCACACTTCAGATAGGTGTCAGCACCAACACCAGTGCAACCACACACCAGCTATCGTGCCAGCACCATCGCCAGTGCAACCACATCCCAGGTAGATGTCAGCACCAACACCAGTGCAACCGTGCCCAAGCTAGGCGTAGGTGCCAATAGCAGTGCAACCACACCCAAGCTAGCTGTCAGCACCAATGCCAGTGCAACCACAGTTCAGCTAGGTGTCAGCACCAACACCAGTGCAACCACACTTAAGCTAGGTGTCAGCACCAACACCAGTGCAACCACACTCCAGCTATGGTGCCAGCACCAATGCCAGTGCAACCATATCCCAGCTAGGAGTCAGCACCAACAGCAGTGCAATGACACCCCAGCTAGGTGTCAGAATCAACACCAGTGCAACCACACCCCTGCTAGGCGTCAGCACCAAAGCCAGTGCAACCACACCCCAGCTAGGTGTCAGCAGCAATGTCAGTGCAACCACACCCCAGCTAGGCGTCAGCACCAACACCAGTGCAGCCACACCCCAGCTAGGTGTCAGCACCAATGCCAGTGTAACCACAACCCAGCTAGGCGTCAGCACCAACACCATTGCCACCACGCCCCGGCTGGTCATCAGCACCAACACCAGTGCAACCACACCCCTGCTAGGTGTCAGCACCAATGCCAGTGTAACCACACCCCTGCTAGGTGTCAGCACCAACACCAGTGCAACCACACTACAGCTAGGTGTCAGCACCAACACCAGTACAACCACACTCCAGCTTGGTGTCAGCACCAACACCAGTACAACCATGCCCCAGCTAGGTGTCAGCACTAACACAAGTGCAACCAAACTTCAGCTAGGTGTCAGCACCAGCACCAGTGCAACCATGCCCCAGCTAGGTGTTAGCACAACACCAGTGCAACCACACTTCAGCTTGGTGTCAGCACCAACACCAGTGCAACCACACTCCAGCTGTGGTGCCAGCACCATCGCCAGTGCAACCGTGCCCCAGTTGGCGTAGGCACCAATACCAGTGCAACCACACTCCAGCTATGGTGCCAGCCACAACGCCAGTGCAACCATAATCCACCAGGAGTCAGCAACAACAGCAGTGCAATGACACCCCAGCTAGGTGTCAGAACCAACACCAGTGCAACCACACCCCTGCTAGGCATCAGCACTAAAACCAGTGCAACCACACCCCAGCTAGGTGTCAGCACCAATGCCAGTGCAACCACACCACAGCTAGGCGTCAGCACCAACACCAGTGCAACCACACCCCAGCTAGGTGTCAGCACCAATGCCAGTGTAACCACACCCCAGCTAGGTGTCAGCACCAACACCAGTGCAGCCACATCCCAGCTAGTTGTCAGCACCAATGCCAGTGCAACCACACCACAGCTAGGCATCAGCACCAACAACAGTGCAACCACACCCCAGCTAGTTGTCAGCACCAATGCCAGTGCAACAACACCCCAGCTAGTTGTCAGCACCAATGCCAGTGCAACAACACCCCAGCTAGGTCTCAGCACCAACACCAGTGCTACCATACTCCAGCTAGATGTCAGCACCAATGCCAGTGCAACAACACCCCAGCTAGGTCTCAGCACCAACACCAGTGCTACCATACTCCAGCTAGATGTCAGCACCAACACCAGTGCAACCACACCCCAGCTAGTTGTCAGCACCAATGCCAGTGCAACAACACCCCAGCTAGGTCTCAGCACCAACACCAGTGCTACCATACTCCAGCTAGATGTCAGCACCAACACCAATGCAAGCACACCCCAGCTAGGCGTCAGCACCAATACCAGTGCAACCATACCCCAACTAGGTGTCAGCACCAACACAAGTGCAACCACATCCCATCTAGGCATCAGCACCAATACCAGTGCAACCACACCCCAGCTAGGTTTCAACACTAATGACAGTGCAACCAGACCCCAGCCACGCATCAGCACCAACACCAGTGCAGCCACATCCCAGCTAGTTCTCAGCACCAATGCCAGTGTAAACACATCCCAGCCAGATCTTAGCATCAGCACCAGTGGAACCACACTCCAGCTAGGTGCCAGCACCAACACCAGTGCAATGACACCCCAGCTAGGCGTCTGCACCAATACCAGTGCAACCACACTCCAGCTAGGTGTCAGCACCATCACCAGTGCAACCAAAGCCCAGCTAGGCGTCAGCACCAATACCAGTGCAACCACACCCCAGCTAGGTGTCAGCACCATCACCAGTGCAACCAAAGCCCAGCTAGGCGTCAGCACCAATACCAGTGCAACCACACTCCAGCTAGGTGTCAGCACCATCACCAGTGCAACCAAAGCCCAGCTAGGCGTCAGGACCAACACCAGTGCAACCACCCTCCAGCTATGGTGTCAGCACAAACGCCAGTGCAACCACACCCAAGCTAGTTGTCAGCACCAATCCCAGTGCAACCACACCCCAGCTGGGTGTCACCACCAATACCAGTGCAACCTTGCCCCAGCTAGGCAGCAGCACCAATACCAGTGCAACCACCACCCAGCTAGGAATCAGCAAAAACACCAGTGCAACCACAGCCCAGCTAGGCGTCAGCACCAACACCAGTGCAGCCACATCCCAGCTAGTTGTCAGCACCAATGCCAGTGCAACCACACACCAGCTAGATGTCAGCACCAACACCAGTGCAAGCATACCCCAGCTAGGCATCAGCGCCAATGCCAGTGCAAACACACCCCAGCTAGGTGTCAACACCAATGCCAGTGCAACCACACCCCAGCTCGGCAGCAGCACCAATGCCAATGCAACCGTGCCCCAGATAGGTGTCAGCACCAATGCCAGTGCAACCACACCCCAGCTAGGTGTCAGCACCAATGACAGTGCAACCACACCTTAGCTCGGCGTCAGCACAAATGCCAATGCAACCGTGCCCCAGATAGGTGTCAGCACCAATGCCAGTGCAACCACACCCCAGCTAGGTGTCAGCACCAACGCCAGTGCAACCACATCCCAGCTAGGTGACAGCACCAACACAAGTGCAACCATGCTCCAGCCAGGTGTCAGCATCAACAACAGTGCAACCGTGCCCCAGCTAGGCCTAGGCACCAACACCAGTGCAACCACACTCCAGCTAGTTGTCAGCACCAACGTCAGTGCAACAACAACCCAGCAAGGTGTCAGCACCAATGCCAGTGCAATCACACCCCAGCTAGGTGTCAGCACCAACACAAGTGCAACCACGCTCCAGCTAGGTGTCAGCACCAACACCAGTGCAACCACACTCCAGCTAGGTGTCAGCACCAACACCAGTGCAATGACACCCCAGCTAGGTGTCAGCACCAATGCCAGTGCAACCACACCACAGCTAGGCGTCAGCACCAACACCAGTGCAACCACACCACAGCTAGTTGTCAGCACCAATGCCAGTGCAACAACACCCCAGCTAGGTCTCAGCACCAACACCAGTGCTACCATACTCCAGCTAGATGTCAGCACCAACACCAATGCAAGCACACCCCAGCTAGGCGTCAGCACCAATACCAGTGCAACCATACGCCAACTAGGTGTCAGCACCAACACAAGTGCAACCACACCCCATCTAGGCGTCAGCACCAATACCAGTGCAACCACACCTCAGCTAGGTTTCAACACTAATGACAGTGCAGCCAGACCCCAGCCACGCATCAGCACCAACACCAGTGCAGCCACATCCCAGCTAGTTCTCAGCACCAATGCCAGTGTAAACACATCCCAGCTAGGTTTCAGCATCAGCACCAGTGGAACCACACTCCAGCTAGGTGCCAGCACCAACACCAGTGCAACGACACCCCAGCTAGGCGTCTGCACCAATACCAGTGCAACCACACTCCAGCTCCGTGTCAGCACCATCACCAGTGCAACCAAAGCCCAGCTAGGTGTCAGCACCAATACCAGTGCAGCCACACCCCAGCTAGGTGTCAGGACCAACACCAGTGCAACCACACCCCAGCTAGGCGTCAGCACCAATGCCAGTGTAACCACACCCCAGCTAGGTGTCAGCAGCAATGACATTGCAACCACACTCCAGCTCGGTATCAGCACCAATGACAATGCAACAGTGCCCCAGATAGGTGTCAGCACCAAAGCCAGTGCAACCACACTCCAGCTATGGTACCAGCACCAACGCCAATGCAAACACATCCCAGCTAGGTGTCAGCACCAACACCAGTGCAACCACACTCCAGCTTGGTGTCAGCACCAACACTACTGCAACCGTGCCCCAGCTAGGTGTCAGCAGAAACACCAGTGCAACCACACTTCAGCTAGGTGTCAGCACCAACACCAGTGCAACCACCCTCCAGCTATGGTGTCAGCACAAACGCCAGTGCAACCACACCCAAGCTAGTTGTCAGCACCAATCCCAGTGCAACCACACCCCAGCTGGGTGTCACCACCAATACCAGTGCAACCGTGCCCCAGCTAGGCGGCAGCACCAATACCAGTGCAACCACCACCCAGCTAGGAGTCAGCACCAACACCAGTGCAACCACACCCCAGCTAGGCGTCAGCACCAACACCAGTGCAGCCACATCCCAGCTAGTTGTCAGCACCAATGCCAGTGCAAACACACACCAGCTAGATGTCAGCACCAACACCAGTGCAAGCATACCCCAGCTAGGCATCAGCACCAATGCCAATGCAACCGTGCCCCAGATAGGTGTCAGCACCAATGCCAGTGCAACCACACCCCAGCTAGGTGTCAGCACCAATGACACTGCAACCACACCCCAGCTCGGCGTCAGCACAAATGCCAATGCAACCGTGCCCCAGATAGGTGTCAGCACCAATGCCAGTGCAACCACACCCCAGCTAGGTGTCAGCACCAACGCCAGTGCAACCACATCCCAGCTAGGTGACAGCACCAACACAAGTGCAACCATGCTCCAGCCAGGTGTCAGCATCAACAACAGTGCAACCGTGCCCCAGCTAGGCGTAGGCACCAACACCAGTGCAACCACACTCCAGCTAGCTGTCAGCACCAACTTCAGTGCAACAACAACCCAGCGAGGTGTCAGCACCAATGCCAGTGCAATCACACCCCAGCTAGGTGTCAGCACCAACACAAGTGCAAGCATGCCCCAGCTAGGTGTCAGAACCAACACCAGTGCAACCACGCTCCAGCTAGGTGTCAGCACCAACACCAGTGCAACCACACTCCAGCTAGGTGTCAGCACCAGCACCAGTGCAATGACACCCCAGCTAGGTGTCAGCACCAACACCAGTGCAACCACACCCCAGCTAGGCGTCAGCACCAATGCCAGTGCAGCACACCCCAGCTAGGTGTCAGCACCAATGCCAGTGGAACCACACCCCAGCTAGGCGTCAGCACAATACCAATGCAACCATGCCCCAGATATGTGTCAGCACCAATGCCAGTGCAACCACAGTTCAGCTGGGTGTCAGCACCAACACCAGTGCAACCACACTCCAGCTATGGTGTCAGCACCAACACCAGTGCAACCATACTCCAGCTAGGTGTCAGCACCAGCAGCAGTGCAACCAGACCCCAGTTGGTGTTAGCACAAGCGCCAGTGCAACCGTGCCCCAGCTAGGTGTCAGCACCAACGCCAGTGCAACCTCAGCCCATCTAGGCGTCAGCACCAACACCTGTGCAACCACACCCCAGCTAGGTTTCAACACTAATGACAGTGCAACCACACACCAGCTAGGCATCAGCACCAACACCAGTGCAGCCACATCCCAGCTAGTTGTCAGCACCAATGCCAGTGTAAACACATCCCAGCTAGGTCTCAGCATCAGCACCAGTGGAACCACACTCCAGCTAGGTGCCAGCACCAACACCAGTGCAACGACACCCCAGCTAGGCGTCTGCACCAATACCAGTGCAACCACACTCCAGCTAGGTGTCAGCACCAACACCAGTGCAACCAAAGCCCAGCTAGGCGTCAGCACCAATACCAGTGCAACCACACCACAGCTAGGTTTCAGCACCAACACCAGTGCAACCACACCCCAGCTAGGCGTCAGCACCAACGCCAGTGTAACCACACCCCAGCTAGGTGTCAGCAGCAATGACATTGCAACCACACCCCAGCTCGGTGTCAGCACCAATGCCAATGCAACAGTGCCCCAGATAGGTGTCAGCACCAATGCCAGTGCAACCACACTCCAGCTATGGTACCAGCACCAACGCCAATGCAACCACATCCCAGCTAGGTGTCAGCACCAACACCAGTGCAACCACACTCCAGCTTGGTGTCAGCACCAACACTACTGCAACCGTGCCCCAGCTAGGTGTCAGCAGAAACACCAGTGCAACCAAACTTCAGCTAGGTGTCAGCACCAACAACAGTGCAACCACCCTCCAGCTATGGTGTCAGCACAAAAGCCAGTGCAACCACACCCAAGCTAGTTGTCAGCACCAATCCCAGTGCAACCACACCCCAGCTGGGTGTCACCACAAATACCAGTGCAACCGTGCCCCAGCTAGGCGGCAGCAACAATACGAGTGCAACCACCACCCAGCTAGGAGTCAGCACCAACACCAGTGCAACCACACCCCAGCTAGGCGTCAGCACCAACACCAGTGCAGCCACATCCCAGCTAGTTGTCAGCACCAATGCCAGTGCAACCACACACTAGCTAGATGTCAGCACCAACACCAGTGCAAGCATACCCCAGCTAGGCGTCAGCGCCAATGCCAGTGCAAACACACCCCAGCTAGGTGTCAACACCAATGCCAGTGCAACCACACCCCAGCTCAGCAGCAGCACCAATGCCAATGCAACCGTGCCCCAGATAGGTGTCAGCACCAATGCCAGTGCAACCACACCCCAGCTAGGTGTCAGCACCAATGACAGTGCAACCACACCCCAGCTCAGCGTCAGCACAAATGCCAATGCAACCGTGCCCCAGATAGGTGTCAGCACCAATGCCAGTGAAACCACACCCCAGCTAGGTGTCAGCACCAACGCCAGTGTAACCACATCCCAGCTAGGTGACAGCACCAACACAAGTGCAACCATACTCCAGCCAGGTGTCAGCACCAACAACAGTGCAACCGTGCCCCAGCTAGGCGTAGGCACCAACACCAGTGCAACCACACTCCAGCTAGTTGTCAGCACCAATGTCAGTGCAACCACAACCCAGCGAGGTGTCAGCACCAATGCCAGTGCAAACACACCCGAGCTAGGTGTCAGCACCAACACAAGTGCAAGCATGCCCCAGCTAGTTGTCAGCACCAACACCAGTGCAACCACGCTCCAGCTAGGTGTCAGCACCAACACCAGTGCAACCATGCTCCATCTAGGTGTCAGCACCAACACCAGTGCAATGACACCCCAGCTAGGTGTCAGCACCAACACCAGTGCAACCACACCCCAGCTAGGCGTCAGCACCAATGCCAGTGCAGCACACAGTTCAGCTAGGTGTCAGCACCAACACCAGTGCAACCACACTCCAGCTATGGTGTCAGCACCAACACCAGTGCAACCACACTCCAGCTAGGTGTCAGCACCAGCAGCAGTGCAACCATACCCCAGCTAGGTGTCAGCATCAACACCAGTGCAACCGTGCACCAGCTAGGTTTCAGCAACAATAGCAATGCAACTGTGCCGCAGCTAGGTGTCAGCACCAACACCAGTGCAACCACAACCCAGCTAGGCGTCAGCACCAACACAAGTGCAACCAGACCCCAGCTAGGTGTTAGCACAAGCACCAGTGCAACCGTGCCCCAGCTAGGTGTCAGCACCAATGCCAGCGCAACCTCACACCAGCTAGGCATCAGCACCAACACCAGTGCAGCCACATCCCAGCTAGTTGTCAGCACCAATGCCAGTGTAAACACATCCCAGCTAGGTATCAGCACCAGCACTAGTGGAACCACACTCCAGCTGGCTGCCAGCACGAACACCAGTGCAACGACACCCCAGCAAGGCGTCAGCACCAATACCAGTGCAACCACACTGCAGCTAGGTGTCAGCACCAACACCAGTGCAACCACACCCCAGCTAGGCATCAGCACCAATGCCAGTGCAACCACGCCCCAGCTAGGTGTCAGCACCAACACCAGTGCAACCACACCCGAGCTAGGCGTCAGCACCAATGCCAGTGTAACCACACCCCAGCTAGGTGTCAGCAGCAATGACATTGCAACCACACCCCAGCTCCGCGTCAGCACCAATGCCAATGCAACCGTGCCCCAGATAGGTGTCAGCACCAACGCCAGTGCAACCACACTTCATATAGGTGTCAACACCAGTGCAACCACACTCCAGGTATGGTGTCAGCAGCAACGCCAATGCAACCACATCCCAGCTAGGTGTCAGCACCAACACAAGTGCAATCATGCTCCAGCAATGTGTCAGCACCAACACCAGTGCAATCATGCCCCAGCTAGGCATAGGCACCAACACCAGTGCAACCACACTCCAGCTAGGTGTCAGCACCAACGTCCGTGCAACCACAACCCAGCTAGGTGTTAGCACCAACACCAGTGCAAACACACTTCAGCTAGGTGTCAGCACCAACACCAGTGCAACCATGCTCCAGCTAGTTGTCAGCACCAACACCAGTGCAACCACACTCCAGCTAGGTGTCAGCACCAACACCAGTGCAACCATGCCCCAGCTAGGTTTCAGCACCAATACCAATGAAACCGTGGCGCAGCTAGGCGTCAGCACCAACACCAGTGCAACCACAACCTTGCTAGGCGTCAGCACCAACACAAGCGCAACCAGACCACAGCTAGGTGTTAGCACAAGCACCAGTGCAACCGTGCCGTAGATAGGTGTCAGCACCAATGACAGTGCAACCACACCCCAGCTAGGTGTCAGCACCAATGACAGTGCAACCACACCCCAGCTCGGCGTCAGCACAAATGCCAATGCAACCGTGCCCCAGATAGGTGTCAGCACCAATGCCAGTGCAACCACACCCCAGGTAGGTGTCAGCACCAACGCCAGTGCAACCACATCCCAGCTAGGTGACAGCACCAACACAAGTGCAACCATGCTCCAGCCAGGTGTCAGCATCAACAACAGTGCAACCGTGCCCCAGCTAGGCGTAGGCACCAACACCAGTGCAACCACACTCCAGCTAGTTGTCAGCACCAACGTCAGTGCAACAACAACCCAGCGAGGTGTCAGCACCAATGCCAGTGCAAACACACCCCAGCTAGGTGTCAGCACCAACACAAGTGCAAGCATGCCCCAGCTAGGTGTCAGAACCAACACCAGTGCAACCATGCTCCAGCTAGGTGTCAGCACCAACACCAGTGCAACCACACTCCAGCTAGATGTCAGCACCAACACCAGTGCAATGACACCCCAGCTAGGTGTCAGCACCAACACCAGTGCAACCACACCCCAGCTAGGCGTCAGCACCAATGCCAGTGCAGCACACCCCAGCTAGGTGTCAGCACCAATGCCAGTGGAACCACACCCCAGCTAGGCGTCAGCACAATACCAATGCAACCATGCCCCAGATATGTGTCAGCACCAATGCCAGTGCAACCACAGTTCAGCTAGGTGTCAGCACCAACACCAGTGCAACCACACTCCAGCTATGGTGTCAGCACCAACACCAGTGCAACCACACTCCAGCTAGGTGTCAGCACCAGCAGCAGTGCAACCAGACCCCAGCTAGGTGTCAGCATCAACACCAGTGCAACCGTGCACCAGCTAGGTTTCAGCAACAATAGCAATGCAACTGTGCCGCAGCTAGGCGTCAGCACCAACACCAGTGCAACCACAACCCAGCTAGGCGTCAGCACCAACACAAGTGCAACCAGACCCCAGTTAGGTGTTAGCACAAGCACCAGTGCAACCGTGCCCCAGCTAGGTGTCAGCACCAATGCCAGCGCAACCTCACCCCATCTAGGCATCAGCACCAACACCTGTGCAACCACACCCCAGCTAGGTTTCAACACTAATGACAGTGCAACCACACACCAGCTAGGCACCAGCACCAACACCAGTGCAGCCACATCCCAGCTCGTTGTCAGCACCAATGGCAGTGTAAACACATCCCAGCTAGGTCTCAGCATCAGCACCAGTGGAACCACACTCCAGCTAGGTGCCAGCACCAACACCAGTGCAAGACACTCCAGCTAGGCGTCTGCACCAATACCAGTGCAACCACACTCCAGCTAGGTGTCAGCACCAACACCAGTGCAACCAAAGCCCAGCTAGGCGTCAGCACCAATACCAGTGCAACCACACCCCAGCTAGGTGTCAGCACCAACACCAGTGCAAACACACCCCAGCTAGGAGTCAGCACCAATGCCAGTATAACCACACCCCAGCTAGGTGTCAGCAGCAATGACATTGCAACCACACCCCAGCTCGGTCTCAGCACCAATGCCAATGCAACAGTGCCCCAGATAGGTGTCAGCACCAATGCCAGTGCAGCCACACTCCAGCTATGGTACCAGCACCAACGCCAATGCAACCACATCCCAGCTAGGTGTCAGCGCCAACACCAGTGCAACCACACTCCAGCTTGGTGTCAGCACCAACACTACTGCAACCGTGCCCCAGCTAGGTGTCAGCAGAAACACCAGTGCAACCACACTTCAGCTAGGTGTCAGCACCAACACCAGTGCAACCACCCTCCAGCTATGGTGTCAGCACAAACGCCAGTGCAACCACACCCAAGCTAGTTGTCAGCACCAATCCCAGTGCAACCACACCCCAGCTGGGTGTCACCACCAATACCAGTGCAACCGTGCCCCAGCTAGGAGTCAGCACCAACACCAGTGCAACCACACCCCAGCTAGGCGTCAGCACCAACACCAGTGCAGCCACATCCCAGCTAGTTGTCAGCACCAATGCCAGTGCAACCACACACCAGCTAGATGTCAGCACCAACACCAGTGCAACCACACCCCAGCTCGGCAGCAGCACCAATGCCAATGCAACCGTGCCCCAGATAGGTGTCAGCACCAATGCCAGTGCAACCACACCCCAGCTAGGTGTCAGCACCAATGACAGTGCAACCACACCCCAGCTCGGCGTCAGCACAAATGCCAATGCAACCGTGCCCCAGATAGGTGTCAGCACCAATGCCAGTGCAACCACACCCCAGCTAGGTGTCAGCTCCAACGCCAGTGCAACCACATCCCAGCTAGGTGACAGCACCAACACAAGTGCAGCCATGCTCCAGCCAGGTGTCAGCACCAACAACAGTGCAACCGTGCCCCAGCTAGGCGTAGGCACCAACACCAGTGCAACCACACTCCAGCTAGTTGTCAGCACCAACGTCAGTGCAACCACAACCCAGCGAGGTGTCAGCACCAATGCCAGTGCAAACACACCCGGGCTAGGTGTCAGCACCAACACAAGTGCAAGCATGCCCCAGCTAGGTGTCAGCACCAACACCAGTGCAACCACGCTCCAGCTAGGTGTCAGCACCAACGCCAGTGCAACCACGCTCCAGCTAGGTGTCAGCACCAACACCAGTGCAATGACACCCCAGCTAGGTGTCAGCACCAACACCAGTGCAACCACACCCCAGCTAGGCATCAGCACCAATTCCAGTGCAGCACACAGTTCAGCTAGGTGTCAGCACCAACACCAGTGCAACCACACTCCAGCTATGGTGTCAGCACCAACACCAGTGCAACCACACTCCAGCTAGGTGTCAGCACCAGCAGCAGTGCAACCATACCCCAGCTAGGTGTCAGCATCAACACCAGTGCAACCGTGCACCAGCTAGGTTTCAGCAACAATAGCAATGCATCTGTGCCGCAGCTAGGCGTCAGCACCAACACCAGTGCAACCACAACCCAGCTAGGCGTCAGCACCAACACAAGTGCAACCAGACCCCAGCTAGGTGTTAGCACAAGCACCAGTGCAACCGTGCCCCAGCTAGGTGTCAGCACCAATGCCAGCGCAACCTCACCCCATCTGGGCGTCAGCACCAACACCTGTGCAACCACACCCCAGCTAGGTTTCAACACTAATGACAGTGCAACCACATACCAGCTAGGCATCAGCACCAACACCAGTGCAGCCACATCCCAGCTAGTTGTCAGCACCAATGGCAGTGTAAACACATCCCAGCTAGGTCTCAGCACCAGCACTAGTGGAACCACACTCCAGCTGGCTGCCAGCACGAACACCAGTGCAACGACACCCCAGCAAGGCGTCAGCACCAATGCCAGTGCAACCACGCCCCAGCTAGGTGTCAGCACCAAAACCAGTGCAACCACACCCCAGCTAGGCGTCAGCACCAATGCCAGTGCAACCACGCCCCAGCTAGGTGTCAGCACCAACACCAGTGCAACCACACCCCAGCTCCGCGTCAGCACCAATGCCAATGCAACCGTGCCCCAGATAGGTGTCAGCACCAACGCCAGTGCAACCACACTTCATATAGGTGTCAACACCAGTGCAACCACACTCCAGGTATGGTGTCAGCAGCAACGCCAATGCAACCACATCCCAGCTAGGTGTGAGCACCAACGCAAGTGCAATCATGCTCCAGCAATGTGTCAGCACCAACACCAGTGCAATCATGCCCCAGCTAGGCATAGGCACCAACACCAGTGCAACCACACTCCAGCTAGGTGTCAGCACCAACGTCCGTGCAACCACAACCCAGCTAGGTGTTAGCACCAACACCAGTGCAACCACACTTCAGCTAGGTGTCAGCACCAACACCAGTGCAACCACGCTCCAGCTAGTTGTCAGCACCAACACCAGTGCAACCACACTCCAGCTAGGTGTCAGCGCCAACACCAGTGCAACCATGCCCCAGCTAGGTTTCAGCACCAATACCAATGAAACCGTGGCGCAGCTAGGCATCAGCACCAACACCAGTGCAACCACAACCAAGCTAGGCGTCAGCACCAACACAAGTGCAACCAGACCACAGCTAGGTGTTAGCACAAGCACCAGTGCAACCGTGCCGCAGATAGGTGTCAGCACCAATGACAGTGCAACCACACCCAAGCTAGGCGTCAGCACCAACACCAGTGCAAGCACACCCCAGCTAGGTGTAAACACTAATGCCAGTGCAACCACTCCCCAGCTAGGCATCAGCACCAACACTAGTACAGCCACATCCCAGCTAGGTGTCAGCACCAATGCCAGTGCAAACACACCCCAGCTAGGACTCAGCACCAACACCAGTGCAACCACACTCCAGCTAGGTGTCAGCACCAACACCAGTGCAACCACACCCCAGATAGGCATCAGCACCAATGCCAGTGCAACCACACCCCAGCCAGGTGTCAGCACCAATGCCGGTGCAACCACACCCCAGCTCGGCGTCAGCACCAATGCCAATGCAACCATGCCCCAGAGAGGTGTCAGCAACAGTGCCAGTGCAACCACGCCCCAGCTAGGTGTCAGCACCAACACCAGTCCAACCACACTTCAGCTAGGTGTCAGCACCAACACCAGTGCAACCACACTCCAGCGATGGTGTCATCACCAACGCCAGTGCAACCACATCCCAGCTATGGTGTCAGCACCAACGCCAGTGCAACCACATCCCAGCTAGGTGTCAGCACCAACACAAATGCAACCATGCTCCAGCTAGGTGTCAGCACCAACCCCAGTGCAACCGTGCCCCAGCTAGTCATAGGCACCAACACCAGTGCAACAACACTCCATCTAGGTGTCAGCACCAACGACAGTGCAACCACAACCCAGTGAGGTGTCAGCAGCAATGCCAGTGCAGCCACGCCCCAGCTAGGTGTCAGCACCAACACAAATGCAACCACACTCCAGCTAGGTGTCAGCACCAACGACAGTGCAACCACAAACCAGCGAGGTGTCAGCTCCAATGCCAGTGCAACCATGCCCCAGCTAGGTGTCAGCACCAAAACCAGTCCAACCACACCTCAGCTAGGTGTCAGTACCAACATCAGTGCAACCACACTTCAGCTATGGTGTCAGCACCAACGCCAGTGCAACCACATCCCAGCTAGGTTTCAGCACCAACGCAAGTGCAACCATGCTCCAGCTAGGTGTCAGCACCAACACCAATACAACCGTGCCCCAGCTAGGCGTAGGCACCAATACCAGTGCAACCACACTCCAGCTAGGTGTCAGCACCAACACCAGTGCAACCGTGCACCAGCTAGTTGTCAGCACCAACACCAGTGCAACCCAACATCAGCTAGGTGTCAGCACCAACACCAGTGCAACCACGCTCCAGGTAGGTGTCAGCTCCAGCACCAGTGCAACCACACCCCAGCTAGGCGTCAGCACCGATGCCAGTGGAACCACACCCCAGCTAGGTGTCAGCACCAATGCCAGTGCAACCACGCTCCAGCTAGGTGTCAGCTCCAGCACCAGTGCAACCACACCCCAGCTAGGCGTCAGCACCACTGCCAGTGCAACCACACCCCTGCTAGGTCTCAGCACCAATGCCAGTGCAAACTCACCCTGTGGTGATTATTCTTGTTTTGTAAGAAGTATAGTGATTGGTTGCCTGTTTCCTGCCTTGAGAGATATGCTGTAACCTCATTGGTAGTTGATGTCATGTGATTTGTGGTGGCCATCTTAAATTCAGTTCTCTACAGCCTTGGATGGGACTGGGTGTTGAAGATGTGCTGCTGGGTTTTTAAGGTTAATAAAGCCTAGATTTAGAAAGGCAAATCTACTCTTTATTTCAATTTATTAACCTTTTGTTAGAATGGAGCGATATCTTCAACCGGAACGATTTAATGCTGACCCTAATTCTGCAGGAGTGGATGATAAATGGAAACACTGGTATTGTACATTTGAAAACTTTTTGGGTGTGTTGGATCAAGAGTCTCTAAATAAGTTGAATATATTGATCAACTACATTGCTCCGGATGTGTTTAAGTATATCTTGGACTGTGAAACTTACGAATTGGCTATTGTTACATTGGAAAAGATTTTTGTTAAACCAAAGAATGAGGTATTTGCACGTCATCTTCTATCTGCCCGTAGGCAGCAGGTGGGAGAATCTTTGGATGCTTATTTACAAGCACTTCGGCGCCTTGGTGCTAACTGTAATTATAAGGCCGTGTCGGCAGAAGAATATAAGGAAGAATCGGTACGGGATGCTTTTATTAATGGATTACTGTCTAGATCAATTCGTCAGCGGTTATTAGAAAATAAGACTTTGGATCTCAAGAGTGCTTTTGAGCAAGCCTCTACATTGGATTTGGCTCAGAGAAGTTCGGATTCTTACGCTCTTTTTAATCGGTCTGCGACTGTGGTTTCGGCAGTTCCGGATGAAAAGGAATTATGTGGACTTAATAGGAGTGGTTTACCAGATTCTGAAACAGTTTCTACTTCAGCTGCTGTTGCCTCTAGGATTCAGAAGTGTTATTTTTGTGGGAACGCCTGGCACCCTCGTCTGAAGTGTCCTGCTCGGGAGGCTGTGTGTAGTAAATGTGGCAAGAGAGGTCATTATGCACGTGTTTGTAAATCAATTGCCTTCTCTGCGACTATTCAGCCTTTAGATAGGACGTTTATTGCATCAGTTTCTGCTGCCTTTGCTCATGGCCTAAATAAAGCTATAGTTACAGCCCAAGTTAATGGGTTAGAAGTGAAGGCCCTTATAGATACGGGCAGTACTGAGAGTTTTATAAGTCTTCAGTTTGTGAAGGAGAAGCGTTTGAAAATTTCGCCTGTTACTTATCAGGTGTGTATGGCTCAGACGACTCTCACCTCACAAGTAGCTGGTTGTTGCCTTGTGAAATTAATTCTTCTAGGTAATACATATACTGATATACGCCTATCTGTTTTGCCTAATCTCTGTGCGGATATTTTGATTGGTCATGATGTGCTTCAATTACACGAGTCTCTCAGTCTTTCTTTTGGAGGAACTAAGCCACCTTTATCTATTTGTGGATTAACTTCTTTATCCATTTCTCCATTATCACTTTTTTCCTTTTTGATGCTGGATTGTAAGCCGATTGCTACCAATTCAAGAAGGTATAGCAGTCAGGATAAAGAATTTATTAATTCTGAAGTTCAACGTCTTTTATTGGAAGGAATCATTGAACCTAGTTGTTCGCCCTGGCGGGCACAAGTAGTTGTCACCACTAACGAGAGACATAAGAAACGAATGGTGATAGACTACTCTCAAACTATTAATAGGTATACTCAATTAGATGCGTACCCTTTGCCTAAGATTGATGAGCTTATCAACAAAGTATCTCAGTATAAGGTTTTTAGCACTATTGACCTAAAGAGTGCTTATCATCAGATTCCTATCGTTAAGAGGGATCAACCATATACGGGCTTTGAGGCTGGTGGAAAGCTGTATCAGTTTTGCCGAGTACCATTTGGTGTTACTAATGGTGTTGCCTGTTTTCAACGGGCAATGGATGCTTTTATAAGTGATAACTCTCTCTCTGACACATTTTCATATTTAGATGACATCACGGTGTGTGGCAAATCAAGGGTGGAGCATGATTCTAATTTAGAAAGATTCCTTCAAGCTGCAGAAAAAGTTGGTTTAACTTTTAATAAAGAGAAGTGTATCTTTTCGACCACTGAGGTAAATCTACTGGGGTATATTATCTCTGGAAACAAGATTAAACCAGATCCAGAACGCCTGCGACCATTGATTGATTTACCTTGTCCTACTAATTCTAAGGCTTTGCAACGAGTTGTTGGACTGTTTTCTTATTATTCTAATTGGATTGCAAACTTTTCGCAGAAGATCCGGCCCCTTATTCGGGTTACGACATATCCTCTATCATGGGAGGCCAGGACGTGTTTTGATAATTTCAAAAAGGATATCCTTGGAGCAGTTGTGCATTCTATTGATGAGCAGGTTCCCTTTGTGATTGAGACGGATGCTTCCAATTTTGCAATTGGGGCTACTCTGAACCAAAATGGAAGACCTGTGGCCTTTTTCTCACGTACTTTGAACAATAGTGAGAAAAGACACTCCTCAATAGCAAAAGAGGCGTATGCAATAGTAGAAGCACTGCGTAAATGGAGACATTATTTATCGGGGCGACATTTTACGTTGGTAACTGACCAAAAATCTGTGTCCTTTATGTTTGATGTCAAACATTTTGGAAAGATCAAGAATGATAAAATAATGAGGTGGAGGATTGAGTTGGCATGCTACCATTTTGATATAGTTTATCGTCCGGGGAAGGATAATGTTGCTGCTGATGCGCTGTCGAGGGCTTATTGTTCTGTGATTCACGGAGATACGCTTATTAATCTTCATAATGCTTTGTGCCATCCTGGTGTTACGAGGATGATACACTTCGTACGCAGTAAGAATTTGCCCTTTTCAGTTGAAGACATCAAGCGGATGACTTCATCATGTTCTATCTGTGCTCGGTGTAAACCGAATTTCTTTAAGCCTCAACGAGCTCATCTTATAAAGGTTACTTCTCCTTTTGAACGTTTGAGCATTGATTTTAAGGGGCCTCTTCCTTCAACGACTCAGAATCGATATATATTTACTGTTGTGGATGAGTTTTCAAGGTTCCCTTTTGCTTTTCCTTGCGCAGACGTATCAGCTGCTGCAGTTATCAAATGTCTGACTCAACTTTTTGTCATCTTTGGGATGCCTGCGTATATCCATTCGGATCAGGGAAGTTCTTTTATGTCTTCCCAGTTGAAGGAATACCTCCAGAGTCGGGGAATCTCTACTAGTAGAACTACCCCGTATAATCCCCAGGGTAATGGACAGTGCGAATGATATAATGGGGTGATCTGGAAGGTAGTTATGTTGGCTTTGACATCCCGGAACCTTAAGAATACACAGTGGGAAATGGTATTGCCTGATGCCCTGCATTCCATTAGATCATTGCTTTCAACGGCTACTAATGTGACCCCCCATGAAAGGCTCTTTAACTATCCACAGAGATCTACTACGGGATATTCGGTACCTTCATGGCTTACTATGCAGGGACCTGTGCTGCTTCGACGCCATGTTAGATTGTCAAAATATGATCCTTTAGTGGAGGAGGTGGAGCTGTTGGAGGCAAATTCCCAATATGCTCATATTCGATTCCAAGATGGGAAAGAAAGTACTGTTTCAATTAAAGACTTGGCTCCTTGTGGCGGCCAGCCCTCTTCTGAGGATATTAACAATAGTCATGATTCAGATAATGTGGATGTCGTCACAGATACTACGAATATTTCTAATCCTATTGCAGATAATTATAATTCTATTAGTCAGCCCTCGATGGATGTTCATGACCGTCCCAGTTTACCCCCTGATGGGATTTCCAATCCAGAAACCGTTGATAATCAGGATATGGGTAGCCTTCCTGCAGAAGATACTTCCATGTCTCCTGGTGTGGGAGGGCAAGGAATTTCACCAAGGTTAAGAAGGTCGACACGAACAAGATATCCGGTCGACCGATTGAAAATGGACTTTTAAAATAATTTGATAGTAATGTTTTAAAATTGTTGAAATATTATATTTGTATTGTTTTTAGTTATAAATAATTAATTGTAAATTGTAAAGGCTACCTAGGTTGGAGTATGTTTTAAAAGGAGGGGTGAATGTGGTGATTATTCTTGTTCTGTAAGAAGTATTGTGATTGGTTGCCTGTTTCCTGCCTTGAGAGATATGCTGTAAACTCATTGGTAGTTGATGTCATGTGATTTGTGGTGGCCATCTTAAATTCAGTTCTCTACAGCCTTGGTTGGGACTGGGTGTTGAAGATGTGCTGCTGGGTTTTTAAGGTTAATAAAGCCTAGATTTAGAAAGGCAAATCTACTCTTTATTTCACACCCCAGCTAGGCGTCAGCACCAATGCCAGTGCAACCAAACTTCAGCTAGGTGTCAGCACCAACAACAGTGCAACCACACTCCAACTGTGGTGTCAGCACCAACACCAGTGCAACCAAACTTCTGCTAGGTGTCAGCACCAACACCAGTGCAACCGTTCCCCAGCTAGGTGTTAGCACCAACACCAGTGCAACCACACTTCAGCTAGGTGTCAGCATCAACACCAGTGCAACCACACTCCAGCTATGATGCCAGCACCAACGCCAGTTCAACCACATCCCAGCTAGGTGTCAGCTCCAACACCAGTGCAACCATGCTCCAGCTAGGTGTCAGCACCAAAACCAGTGCAATGACACCCCAGCTAGGTGTCACCAGCAAAACCAGTACAGCCACATCCCAGCTAGGTGTCAGCACCAATGCCAGTGCAACCACTCCCCTGCTAGGTGCCAGCACCAACGCCAGTGCAACCACATCCCAGCTAGGTGTCAGCACCAACAGCAGTGCAACCATGCTCCAGCTAGGTGTCAGCACCAACACCAGTGCAATGACACTCCAGCTAGGCGTCAGCACCAACACAAGTGCAACCATACTCCAGCTAGCTGTTAGCACAAACACAAGTGTAACCGTGCCCCAGCTAGGTGTCAACACTAATGCCAGTTCAACCACACCCCAGCAAGGCGTCAGCAGCAACACCAGTGCAACCACACCCCAGTGAGGTGACAGCACCAATGCTAGTGCAACCACACCCCAGCTAGGTGTCAGCACCAACACCAGTGCAACCACACTCCAGCTAGGTGTCAGCACCAAAACCAGTGCAACCACACCCCAGCTAGGCGACAGCACCAATGCCAGTGCAACCACACCCCAGCTAAGCGTCAGCACCAACACAAGTGCAACTATGCTCCAGCTAGGTGTCAGCACCAACACCAGTGCAACCGTGCCCCAGCTAGGTGTCAGCACCAACAGCAGTGCAACCAAACTTCAGCTAGGTGTCAGCAACAACACCAGTGCAGCCACACTCCAGCTATGGTGCCAGCACCATCGCCAGTGCAACCACATCCCAGCTAGATGTCAGCACCAACAGCAGTGCAACCAAACTTCAGCTAGGTGTCAGCACCAACACCAGTGCAACCGTGCCCCAGCTAGGTGTAAGCACAACACCAGTGCAACCACACTTCAGCTAGGTGTCAGCACCAACACCAGTGCAACCACACTCCAGCTATGGTGCCAGCACCAATGCCAGTGCAACCACAGTTCAGCTAGGTGTCAGCACCAACACCAGTGCAACCATGCTCCAGCTAGATGTCAGCACCAACACCAGTGCAACCGTGCCCCAGCTAGGTGTTAGCACAACACCAGTGCAACCACAATTCAGCTAGGTGTCAGCACCAACACCAGTGCAACCACACTCCAGCTATGGTGCCAGCACCAACGCCAGTGCAACCACACCCCAGCTAGGCGTCAGCACCAATGCCAGTGCAACCACACCCCAGCTAGGTGTCAGCACCAATGCCAGTACAACCACACCCCAGCTAGGCGTCAGCACCAACACCAGTGCAACCACACCCCAGCTAGGTGTCAGCACCAATGCCAGTGCAACCACACCCCAGCTAGGTATCAGCAACAACACCAGTGCAACCACACCCCGGCTAGGCATCAGCACCAACAGCAGTCCAACCACACCCCGGCTAGGCGTTGGCACCAACACCAGTGCAACCACACCCCAGCTAGGTGTCAGCACCAATGCCAGTGTAACCACACCCCAGCTAGGTGTCAGCACCAACACCAGTGCAACCACACCCCAGCTAGGTGTCAGCAGCAACACCAGTACAACCACACTCCAGCTATTTGTCAGCACCAAAACCAGTACAACCAAACTTCAGCTAGGTGTCAGCATCAGCCCCAGTGCAACCGTGCCCCAGCTAGTTGTTAGCACCAACACCAGTTCAACCAAAGTTCAGCTAGGTGGCAGCACCAGCACCAGTGCAACCGTGCCCCAGCTAGGTGTCAGCACCAACACCAGTGCAACCACACTCCAGCCATGGTGCCAGCACCAACGCCAATGCAACCACATCCCAGCTAGGTGTCAGCAGCAACACCAGTGCAACCGTGCCCCAGCTAGGTGTTCGCATCAAAACCAGTGCAACCACACTTCAGCTATGGTGTCAGCACCAACGCCAGTGCAACCACACCCCAGCTATGGTGTCAGCACCAACGCCAGTGCAACCACACCCAAGCTAGTTGTCAGCACCAATCCCAGTTCAACCTCTCCCGAGCTAGGTGTCACCACCAATACCAGTGCAACCACCACCCAGCTAGGAGTCAGCGCCAACATCAGTGCAACCACACCCCAGCCAAGTGTCAGCACCAACACCAGTGTAACCGTGCCCCAGCTAGGCTTCAGCATCAACACCAGTGCAACCACAACACAACTAGGCGTCAGCAACAATAACAGTGCAACCACACCCCAGCTGGGTGTCAGCACCAACACCAGTGCAACCACACCCCAGCCAAGTGTCAGCACCAATACCAGTGCAACCACATCCCCGCTAGATGTCAGCACCAATGCCAGTGCAACCACACTCCAGCTATGGTGTCAGCACCAACACCAGTGCAACCACACCCCAGCTAGCTGTTAGCACCAATACCAGTGCAACCGTGCCCCAGCTAGGTGTCAGCACCATCACCAGTGCAACCGTGCCCCAGCCGAGTTTCAGCACCACTACCAGTGCAACCACACCCCAGCTAGGTGTCAGCAACAGCACCAGTGCAACCACACCGCAGCTAGGTGTCAGCACCAACACCAGTGCAACAACGCTCCAGCTAGGTGTCAGCACCAACACCAGTGCAACCACACTGCAGCTAGGTGTCAGCACCAACACCAGTGCAACAACGCTCCAGCTAGGTGTCAGCACCAACACCAGTACAACCGTGCCTCAGCTAGGTGTCAGCACCAATGCCAGTGCAATCACAATTCAGCCAGGTGTCAGCACCAACACCAGTGCAACCACACCCCAGCTAGGTGTCAGCACCAAAACCAGTACAACCGTGCCTCAGCTAGGTGTCAGCACCAATGCCAGTGCAATCACAGTTCAGCCAGGTGTCAGCACCAACACCAGTGCAAGCACACTCCAGCTGTGGTGTCAGCACCAACACCAGTACAACCGTGCCCCAGCTAGGTGTCAGCACCAACACCAGTTCAACCGTGCCCCAGCTAGGTGTTGGCACCAACACCAGTGCAACCACACTTCAGCTAGGTGTCAGCACCAACACCAGTGCAACCACACCCCAGCTAGGTGTCAGCACCAACACCAGTGCAACCATGCTCCAGCTAGGTGTTAGCACCAACACCAGTGCAACCACACTTCAGCTATGGTGTCAGCACCAACACCAGTGCAACCACACTTCAGCTAGGTGTCAGCACCAACACCAGTGCAACCATGCTCCAGCTCGGTGTTAGCATCAACACCAGTGCAACCACGCTCCAGCTATGTGTCAGCACCAATACCAGTGCAACCACACCCCAGCTAGGTGTCAGCACCAATGCCAGTGCAACCACACATCAGCTAGTTGTCAGCACCAACGCCAGTGCAACCACACTTCAGCTATGGTGTCAGCACCAACACCAGTGCAACCACACTTCAGCTAGGTGTCAGCACCAACACCAGTGCAACCATGCTCCAGCTAGGTGTTAGCACCAACACCAGTGCAACCACGCTCCAGCTAGATGTCAGCACCAACACCAGTGCTACCACACCCTAGCTAGGTGTCAGCACCAACACCAGTGCAACTGTGCCCCAGAAAGATGTTGGCATCAACTGGAAGAGGAGAAAACTGACCAAAAAAAGTAATATGAAATTGAAGTATACTGGAACATATTTTCTTTTACCTTGGGAAGGGGCAGATAACAAAGTACTCACAAATACAATCAATCTCACTTTGAACAAACACCCATATCTAACAATTGTTTAGCTTAGCAAACTCTATGTTGATTATGTGCTGGGTTAACTGCATTGCTATTCTTTTCGGCATCACACTGCATGAGCTCCAAACAAAACCAGTTGCCCAGAGAGACGGGAATTTCCCTGGCTCTGTCGGCACTCTCGGGATTAATATACACAGCTGAAGTAACGAGACACACTAAAGCATCCTTGGTGAGCAACAGTAGACACTGCTGTTAATTCACAGTGTTGGACTCAATAGCTCCTACATAGAAGCCCATTAGTATAGTGGAAGTACCATCAGCACTTGTATTGTTGAACAAAAAATAGTGTTAAATACCAACTGAGAGAAGAAAAAAATGAGTTAACGCTGATTACTTACAATGGTTTGAGTTTTAGGAGCACTGATGCTGAGACTTCCTCTTTAATAGTGAGACTCGCCATTCATCACTCTGAGCTGAGTGTAAGTTACGAGAAGTGATGAGGGGTGATGCTGCTCCTTGTAAATTTAAAATGAATGGTGAGAATTAAAGCATGAAAGTGAGAGGTAGGATTTGCACTTGTCTTCCTTCTCATCGTGTCAAAAGTCAGCACTACTGATTTCCTTAAGATGAAGATAAACATCAATCAGGGTTAGCTAGGTGTATTGTTTTATAAAGGATGACATTTGTAGGACACAGCGATTTGAAACGACTGTTGGATGTAATTAGGTTTGTTATAATTCAGATACTTGGAGCATGGCGAAAGGTCATAATAAGTGAGCTCAAATAAAACCCTTGTTTCACAACACACCCTTCAAGTTACTGTTTAAAATTTAGTTGGAAAACGGATTCTATTCAAGTTTGCAGATGCAGAGATTAAAAATATGCACTTGCTGATTTTACTGTATAATAAGAAACTTAGCCTTGTATTGTGGGATAGTATTTCTGGAAGGCAATGCAAAGCAGGAGGTGTCACTGAGCTGCAGATTATGTTCTAGAATGCTAGTGTGCATATTCAGAGTGACAATGGCAGCTGATTCAGCTGTCGGAGATACAATACTCATTCTCTATAACCACATTTCCCACTTTTTATCTTTCAACCCACACCGCACTGCCCCCAGTGACACTTGCTCAAGTGAAGAACGTTAGAGTGCTACAAAAAAAAGAGTGGAGGTTTATTTTGTTACATTTTCACTCTGTAAAGATGGCCCATCAGCGTGTTATTAAATATTGCAATCTGCAGTTAATTAGCCTAATTTTCTGCAAAATTAACAATTCTCGGCAAGTTGCTGGTAGTTTTACAGTTTTGTCGCTGCTGGTTTTTTTTTGTTGCGGTGTGGTCTGCCACTTGGGGATGTCTGCAGTTCAGGGCAGTGCTGTTGACAATATGGCTTCTTGAAATACCCAGAAACAGCACATTTTGGAATAAGCGGCTGCAACCAATGCCACAGAGCAGAATGAAGCGAAGACCATGGCTTTCACTGTGTACCAAGCAAACTGTTCTGTGATTCTTCCCAACTCCGTCCAGCATTTTTAGAAACTAGAGATCAAAGATAGATTCATGGGAGGTGTGGGGGGGGGGGGGAGGGGGGGGAGGGAGACAATCTGCAAAGGGGTGTGAAAGAACAGAAAGAGGAAATATCTAAAACAAAACAATAGAAATAAACAGGAGAGACAGAAAGAAAAACATAAAAGGAGGTAAAATCAGAAATGGCAAAGGAGTTTGATAAACAGAACAGGAAAGGAACAAACAAAACTAAGGAAATTGAAATCAAAGAAAAGTATAATGAAAATCAAAGGGCGACTGATACAGAAAGTACATGTCCAGGTTTCTGACCACTGAGCAATGAAGGCAAGTAGACTTCAACATGCAAAAAGCACTTTTAGGAGTTTTGAGGCTATGTCTGGCCTGCTTTTCATAACTTTTTTGTATTCTTTTTCTGTCACTTAGTCTTTGTGCCAATTGTTTTAATACTTTTTGTCCTCAAGCCATTACTGCCATCGATGGGTTTCCCAAAGGGAATCCACCCCACTATGTGGGGTGCTGGGAAGGACAGGGCCACTGATGGGATGGCAGGTAGGTCAGGCTGCACCAGTACCTACACACCCCTCTCTGCAGGCACCAGTGACCAGTTCTCGCTTTGGCATGTTGTAGATTAATGAGGCTCCTGCCTGGTTCAGGTGGGCACCTGAAGTGGTATTCCCAGCAGAAGGCCCAGGGAAAGAGGGTGGCAGAGTGAGAATTATGTGGTAAACCCACCACCTCCATCTTAGCTCCACTTACCCACCTTTCTGCCAGACAGAGGGAGTTAAAATCTCCCCTGGGGAATCCTCCCCCTTCATTTCTGTCTATGGGGGCGATTTTGCCAATGGGGGCACGTTGGAGGCGGGACTGCTGCTTGTTGGGTTTTAGTCCCGCCTCCATCAACTTGTGGCCAACCCACGCTATTTTCCCTTGATTGACCTTGTTAAGCCCGCCCAGCGGGCTTAGCAGGCCAATTAAGGGGAAGCCGGTTACAGAGAATGTCAGTGTATGACGTGCTATCTGTCAAAAATTTTTGACAGATGAATTGTCATCGTTTGACAGCTCTGTGAAGCTGTCAAACACTGACAATCTCTGTTGTTTGATGAGTCCTTGTATTCGAGACTCATCAAACCTCATTCTTTAGCAGAAATTAGATGGTTGTTCCATTGGAGAATGCAGCAGCCATCTGTCATCTCTGCCGGTGAGATGTGAGACTCTCCACATCCCCAACGATTGCAGCCTGCAGGAAGAAACAATGGTAAGTAAACACTTTCTATCACTTTCCACTCACCTCACATACTTACCTCACCACACTTGCACCCATCACTTACCTACACAGTGCATTTTTGCATTCCTCCAACCCCCGCAGACCCACTGCTCACCTCGGTAACCCTGGCAAGGTTTCCCGACGTCAGGAAGCCCGCGCCTCTCCTGGAAAAATGGGGATAATCCTCTTAACTGCCTGTTAACTACCTGTTAACAGGCAGTTAAGTGGCTGTAATCCCCTTCCCGCCTCCAGGAGACGGGACCTGGCACGGGATGGCTACCTGCCTCCTGGGAAGATGGCACGGAGACGGGTTGGGACGGGATGGGCTTCTGCCATTTTGCGGCAGTCCCACCTCCATACCCACCTCCCCAGGGCTGGCAAGATCGCACCTGCTGACTTCCTAATCTATGTTGTACAAAGGCCATTTTAACTGTGAACCGAGTGGATTATCCACTTTAAAACTGGGCAATACAGTAGAAGTGGCCTGAGTAGGTAAGTGCTAAAATTATTTTGTGGGGCTCACCCCCATCTGTGATGGCAACTGCCCCCGCCCCCCGGACCTACCTTTTTCCCAGCTGGGTTGGGCCTCCAGTCTGCCAGATACTGCACCAGCCCGGAGCCAGGTGAGCTGCTTCAGGCAGCCCGCTGCATATATATTTATGAGACTTGGCCCTTCAGCCTTGGCAAAGGCTATTAAGAGATTGTAATGTGCTCTCTAAAGGCTCTCAGAATTTTTGTCCCCTATTGTGACACTCCCCTATAATTGATTCCATCCTGACACTCAATTGCCCACTCCTGTTACTAGTGTGATCTTTACAGTGACCCTAGACTGTGCCTTGATCTGTGAATAGCAATGCCACACATAGAGCAGTAGGTAACTTCCTTTTCCATTAAACTAAAAATGTGGCAGAGTGGTAATTAGTTATTTTTATTCTAGGGGCAGAAGAAGCTCCCCAAGGAATGATCCAGGAAGCAGAATCCATTATCATCTGGTGGGGCTGTTGATGTTATGCACAGAACTCTAACTCAGGTCTAGTTAAGGTTTTATATCAGCTCATTATTGCCTCTTGACTATTGTACTCTATACCTCTTGTGATAAAGCCTAGAATTCCATTAGCTTTTTGAACAGCTTTATCTGTCGTAAGCCTGTGGAATTCTCTGCTGCAGAGAGCTGTGGAGGCTGGGTCATTAAATACATTTAAGGTGGAGATAGACAGATTTTTGCAAGATAAGGGAGTGAAGGGTTATGGGAAGCGGGCAGGGAAGAGGCTTTGAGCCCAAGATCAGCCATGATCTTATTGAATGTCGGAGCAGGCTCGAGGGGCCAAGTGGCCTATTCCTGCTCCTATTTCTTATGTTCTTATGTTCTTATCAACCTGAGGTGTTGCCTTTAATGTCCTGTGAACTTGTACCTCTCTTCTCTCCCATAGCACCGGGCCTACTTCCATTCTGAATATAATTACTGCTGTTACTTGTTTAGAAAAATGTATCACCTTGTGGCGGAGCCACCAAGGGACACTGGGCAATCTGTAATCATTCCTTTAACTACCATGTAGTGCAGCTGTGGACTGCACCTTTAAACTGTATGTAGTTTCTTGTATTTTCGCGTCATGACGTCATGACGCCGATCACGTGACCCCCAGTTGGCGCGGAGAGCGTGATGACATCATGACGTCAGCTTCCAGTATTTAGTAGCAGTCTTGGAGAGGCTGTGGAACTGGACAGACCTGCTTACATCTGCTCTTGTAGTTTTACCAGTTAAAGTTGTTTGTTTATTAAACTTGGTTATTTTGTTTCACTGCGTCGAACTTCATTATTCGGATAGGAACTTCCGTTCCTACATTGGTGACCCCGATCTCGTTGGACAACTTTCGTCGAGATACTTATGATGAACACGAACGCCGTTGCCCTTAAATTGCCGCAGTTCTGGGAACAGCAACCAGCAGCATGGTTTTTCCAGGCAGAAGCCCAGTTTGCACTCCGGGACATTACAGCGGATTCAACCCGTTATTATTACGTGGTTTCCGCTCTCGACAGCGCCACGGCTTCACGGGTCGTCAGCCTCCTGGGGAATCCACCGGCAGAGGGCAAGTATGAAGCTCTAAAAAATTGTTTACTACAGGTGTTTGGTTTAAATAAGTCGGAGCATGCACGCAGGCTTATTGCTATACCCGGTCTTGGGGACTCAAAACCATCGGAATTGATGAGCCAAATGCTCACGCTTTTGGGTTCGGAGCCCCAATGTTTTTTGTTTCGAGAACTCTTCCTCTGCCAGCTACCTGAGCCAGTTCAGGCAGTCTTGGCCAGTTCTACGATTACGGACTGTGCCGAGCTGGCTGCAGAGGCAGACAAGACTTTTACGGTCACACAGCAGAGTTGTGCAGCCACGAGGCGTCTTTCCCCTATGCGAGCAAAGTCCAGCCCTCCTCCAGCAGGCTGGTGTGTGTACCACGCCCGTATTGGCGCCAAGGCTCGATGCTGCCATCCTCCCTGCAGTTTTGTTGAAAAAAAGTCTCCAGCAGGCTCACAAACTTCGATGAGGATGACAGGGTCTGACAAACACACCCAGTTCACCATGGCAGTCGGTTCAGCGGGAAAACTCCTCTACATTACTGATTCCAGGACAGGGCGATGATTCTTGTGTGATACTGGTTCTCAGTGCAGTATTTTGCCAGTTTCAAAGCTAGATCTACAATCCGGCGGTCACGGCCTTTCCCTCGAGGCAGCCAATGGTGCGGCCATTTGCACGTTCGGTAAACGGACAGTTAATTTAACTCTTGGAGGTCAACGTTTTGTGTGGGAGTTTATAATGGCTAAAGTATCACAGGCCATCCTGGGGGCTGATTTTTTCTGTGCCGATGGTTTTCTGGTCGACGTCCAACATTGTCGACTCATTAATGCGTCTACTTTCCATGCGGTGCCTTGTCACCGCAGTACTGCTGTCTCCTGGTCGGTTGCCTGTGCGGTTCCATCGCAGGAAGGGTTTAGGCGCCTACTCGGTGAGTTCCCGGGGCTCACCAGGCCTACATTCTCGGCAGCAGTCGCGAGGCACGGTGTGGTGCATTACATCACCACAACGGGATCGCCTGTTTACGCTCGGGCACGAAGATTGGAACCCGGAAAGCTTGTAGCCGCAAAGGCAGAGTTTCAGATCATGGAGCGCCTTGGGATTGTCCGACGCTCCGATAGTCCTTGGTCTTCCCCACTACACATTGTACCTAAACCAGGTGGCGGATGGAGGCCTTGCGGGGATTACAGATGCCTTAACGAAGCCACTATGCCAGATAGGTATCCAATACCGCATATACAAGATTTTTCGGCTCATTTGGCTGGCAACTCAATATTTTCCAAAGTAGATCTCGTCTGTGGATATCACCAAGTTCCTGTGCACCCTCAAGACGTCCCCAAAATGGCGGTCATCACACCGTTTGGCCTTTTTGAGTTCCTTCGCATGCCGTTTGGATTGAAAAATGCAGCTCAGGCCTTTCAGCGACTTATGGACTCTGTGTTACGGGACCTTCCCTTCATTTTCATTTACTTGGATGACATTCTCATTGCTAGTAAGGATAAGGAGGAGCACATGGCTCATTTACGTACACTCTTTGCCCATCTCAGCCAGCATGGCCTCATCATAAATCTAGCCAAATGCCAGTTTGGGTTAACCAGCATTGACTTTCTGGGGCATAGGGTCACCTCAGAGGGCGCCGTCCCACTGGCCACTAAGGTAGAAGCAGTTACGGCATTCCCGCGGCCTCATATACTCAAATCTCTTCAGGAGTTCCTGGGGATGGTAAATTTTTATCATCGTTTTGTCCCCAAGGCAGCCCAATTGATGCAGCCGCTGTACGAAGCACTTAAAGGGAAGTCGGGTAAAGATGTTATCATTTGGACACCACAGATGGACCAGGCGTTCCTGGACACCAAGGCGGCATTGGCAGATGCAACTATGCTTGCACATCCACTCCCGGGCGCGACCATCGCCCTTACTACCGATGCCTCCGATTACGCCATCGGGGTGGTTCAGGAACAATGGGTTGACGGGATTTGGCAGCCATTGGCCTTTTTTAGTCGCCAACTGCGTAAGAATGAGCGAAAATATAGCACTTTTGATAGGGAGTTGCTGGCCTTGTTTTTGGCCATCCGGCATTTTCGTTTTCTCCTAGAAGGGCGCCCGTTCACTGTATTTGTGGACCATAAACCGCTCACTTTTGTAATGGCCAAAACGGCGGAGCCGTGGTCAGCCCGGCAACAGCGCCACCTTACATTTATATCTGAATTTACGACGGATTTACGACATGTGTCTGGCAAAGATAATCTTGTGGCTGATTGCCTTTCGCGTGCCCCAGTCCAGGCAATTCACCTGGGAATCGATTTCGTCGGGTTGGCGGAAGAACAGCTGGCAGATCCCGAAGTTCAGGCATATCGGACCATGCCTTCTAGCTTGCAGGTAGCCGATGTTATGTTCCAATCAGCAGGAACCACGCTTTTGTGTGACACATCCATGGGAGTGCCCCGGCCCATTGTGCCAGTCGAATGGCGTAAGAAGAATTTTCAGGTTATACATGGCTTATCACACCCGGGGATGCGAGCTTCACAACGACTTATGTCCCGCAAATTTGTTTGGAAGGGAATGCATTTAGACGTTCGGGACTGGACAAACAATTGCGTGGACTGTCAAAAATCAAAGGCCCATCGTCACGTTAAGGCTCCAGTGGCCATCTTTCCGGTGCCTGAACGCTGGTTCGATCATGTACATGTGGACTTAGTGGGCCCCCTCCCCACTTCGCGGGGTTTTATGCATCTTCTGACAATAGTGGACCGTACTACCAGGTGGCCAGAGGCGATTCCCTTGGTTGCTACTACTACAGCGGACGTATCCAGGACGTTTATTTCATCGTGGGTGGCCCGGTTTGAGGGTGCCATCTGATATCTCCTCTGACCGAGGTCCACAATTCACGTCAGAGTTGTGGAATGCAGTTGCACAGGGCTTGGGTAGTAAGGAAGTAATGTTATCTTATTCAACCTAACCCAAAGATGTGTGGGTTAGGTTGATTGGCTATGATAAATTGACCCTTAGTGTTAGGGGGATTAAATACGTGGGGTTACAGGGATAGGGTGGGATATGTGTTGGTGTAGGGGTTACGGGGATTGGGTGGGATATGTGTCGGTGCAGGCTCGATGGGCCGAAATGGCCTCTATCTGCACTGTGGGGTTTCTGTGATTCTGTGATTCTGTGATTCTTTCTTCAAGTTCTAGTGTATTGACATATTTCATGTGAACACACAAAGCAAGGTTAAAAAACCTTGATCATAATAATGATAATGTAAGTTCATTAAGTGTTACAGTTAAAATGCAGATTAATACAAAGAAAACATGTTGTTAGTTAAAAGTAAAATACTTTTGTTTTAAGAAAAGGAGATGTAATGATATCAGCAAATAGAGATGGTATTTGCCTGTTCGATTATGATGCCTTACCAGCATGATTGCATGTATTGATTGCTTGTGCCTGACCAGCAGAGGGCATGTGACAGAGACAAGCAAGGCAGTTCGGTTTAGTTTCGGTTTTGTTCTAGATGCATCACTAGCATGATGTCTCCTGTAAATGCTGTTAAAAGAGTTGAACAAGCTTTAGATTAAAACTCATTCTCTTTCATGAATGTGTCGTCATTGAACCCACAAAGAAATCAATACAGCGGTGAATGGCTAAACCAGTTGTCCACCATATCCTTTCAAGTCTGCGTCCCTTAGACTTAAGGGAGTGAAGATGAGGGCCGTACCAGTTGGGATTTCATAAGTGCAGTTCATAGAATCATCGAAAAATTATGATGCAGAAGGAGGTCATTCGGCCCGTCGTGTCTGTGTCGGTCGGAAATGAGCTACCTAGCCTAATCCCACCTTCCAGCACTAGGTACGTAGCCCGATAGGTTACAGCTCTTCAAGTGCTCATCAAAGTGCTTTTTAAATGTGATGAGGATTTCTGCCTCTACCACCCTTTCAGGCAGTGAGTTCCACACCCCCACCACCCTCTGGGTGAAATTTTTTCCCCCCATCTCCCCTTTAATCTTTCTACCAATTACTTTCAATCTATGCCCCCTGGTTCTTGACCCCTCTGCCAAGGGAAACAGGTCCTTCCTATCCACTCTATCTAGGCCCCTCATAATTTTATACATCACAATTAAACCTCCCCTCAGCCTCCTCTGTTCCAAGGAAAACAACCCCAGCCTATCCAATCTTTCCTCATAGCTACATTTTTCCAGTCCTGGCAACATCCTTGTAAATCTCCTCTGCACCCTCTCCAGTGCAATCACATCCCTCCTGTAATGTGGTGACCAGAACTGCACGCAGTACTCAAGCTGTGACCTAACTACTGTTGTATACAGTTCTAGCATAACTTCCCCGCTCCTACACTCTATGCCTTGGTTAATAAAGGAAAGCATTCCGTATGCCTTTTTAACTACTTTATTGACTTGCCCTGCTACCTTTAAGGATCTGTGGACATACACTCCAAGGTCCCTCCGTTCCTCCACACCTCTCAGTATCCTCTCATTAATTGTGTATTCCCTTGCCTTGTTGCCCCTCCTCAAACACATTAACTTTTCCGGATAGAATTCCATTTGCCACTTTTCTGCCCAACTGACCAGTTCATCGATATCTTCCTGCAGTTGTAAGAGAATTGAGAGAGAGTTTTTTCTAGGAGCGGACACAGAAGGGTTAGTTGGGGTGGGGGGGTTGGGGAAGGGGTGGAGGTGGAAGGAGGAGGGGGATGTGGGTGGAGAGTGATACGAAGAAGTGGTCAAAGATGGCCTTATCTCCGATTGGCATGATGGGAGTAGCGAGGCCACAAGAGATGGCAAGATCGAGGGGATGGCTGTGAATATGGGTTGGAGAGTTTATGTGGAGGGAGAGATTAAGGGAGGATAGGAGGCTAAGTGAACTCAGAGGAGAGAGAGCGTGATGAATTGAGATGGAGGTTGAAATCACTGAGGATGAGAAGTCGTTTGGTGCAGAGGCTGAGGGAGGAAAGCAGTGAAGATATCTCGGTAATAACATTTTTATGGTACTTGGATGGGCATAGTGAATGAGAATTTTAAATGAGAGGTGAGAGTGGTGGAATAAGGTGAGATGCTCAAAGGAGGAGAAAGTGCCGGTGGAGTAGGGGGACAGATCAAGGTGTGATTTGGTGATGAGAGCCACACCGCCACCACGGCGGTCTGAGCAGGGCAAGTGGTGGAAGATATAACCAGGCAGGGAGGCTTCACTTAAGGTTAAGGTGTCATCTCCCCTCAACCAAGTTTCTGTCAGGGCCATGATGTCGATACAATCATCCACGATAAGCTCATGGATGGCAAGGGCCTTGTTCGCAAGTGAACGGACATTCTGGAGGGAGATGCGGAGAGGGTCGGTGATGGCTGCACCACTGCCAGCGTCCACAGGGTCAGCGCTGGTGGGGGATTTGTTGGACGGGGAGGAGATTGGAAAGACTAGCCCCCAGTGGGCACACTGGGCGGGAAGGTCAGCGAGAGAGTAGGATGGGACAGTTGGGGTTGTAGCGGTGAGTGCCTCGATGGGCCCTTCGTAGGATGCAAAGTGTGAGGTGGTTCATTTTGGGAGGAGGAATAAGGAGGCCATTTATTCCTCGGAAGGTAAGACCGTAAATGGGGCGGAGGAGCAAAAAGATCTGGGAATACAGATACATAAATCAATAAAAGTAGCAACACAAGTTGATACAGTCATAAAAAAGGGAAAACAAAGTAATAATGTTCATTTCTAGAGGAATAGAATACAAAAGCATGAAGGTAATGTTCAATTTATATAAAACTGCAAGTAAACTGTTTCTACTTGTGGGTGAGTCCAGAATAAGGGGGATAAATATAAGATAATTCACTAACAGATCAAATAATGAATTTAGGAGGACTTTGTTTACACACAGAATGATGAGAATGTCACATGGTGTGGTAGAGGCAGAGAGCATTGACATTTAAGGGGAGGCTTAACACCTACATGAGGGAGAAAGGAATAGGGGAAATAGAGGAAGAGGTAATTAGAGTGGGAGAAAGGAGGAGGTTTGTGTGGACTATAAACACCGGCGTTGACCAGTTGGGCCAAATGACTGTTTCTGGCTGTAAACTCAATGGGGGAGTTTTAACATGGTGGGTTTAGGTGCGGGTGGGGGGTTAAAATCATCGAAAATGTGATCACGTCCAGAAGCCAGCTCCAACGCGCCTGCCTCTGAGTTTAACCTGGGTGAGTCCGGCTGTATGTGCGCAAGCCCCTCCGGAGAGGCGGGTTAGCGATTTGAATATGTAAATGCATAAATTGTAGCAATATTTTAACCGGCATTTCAATTTAATGGCACATCCATGGGTTTCCTGGGCTTCCTGAAACTCGCCATTGAGACCAAGGCGAGAACACGACAATTGTGTCAGGCAAATACAGCAATAAACAGCTCACAGCTGCTTTCTTACCTCCCACTGGGAAAAGCTTTGCTGAGAGTACTTTGGCGAGAGGATAATTTCTGCACTTTGGTGGTATTAAGACTCAGATTAGGATGGGTGGCACCTTGTCTGCCGTAGATTGGACGTCGGAGCAGCAACAGCAGCCTGCTGTGGAGAGACCTGCAGGTGGTGAGCAGAGAGGGGAACAGCAGAGAAAGGAGCAGCACAGACAGGAATAGCACAGAGCGGAATAGCACAGAGCGGAGTAGCACAGAGTGGAGTAGCACAGAGTGGAGTAGCAGAGATGGGAACAGCACAGAGGGGAGCAGCACAGAGGGGAGTAGCACAGACGGGAACAGCAGAGAGGTGCAGCTCGCAGCAGTCACTACCTGCGACACAGGGTGTACAGGCAGAGGCTGTGCTTCCTTGACCTCTTGGAACAGCAGTGCTTCAGGAGGCTCAGATTGTCACGTCAGGTGGTGGTAGACATCTGCAGCCTCCTAGAAGAAGACCTGCTCCCTGCTGGACCTGGTGGCCATGCGTTACCAGTGACTATCAAAGTGACCACTGCCCGCAACTATTTTGCCTCCAGATCCTTCCAGGGCTCTGCCGCGCACATGTGCAGGATCTCCCAGTCGGCCGCCCACAAAGGCATAAGACAGGTGACTGATGGGTTGTTTGCCAGGGCTGACAATTACGTGAACTTTACCAGTGATGATGCCAGTCAGAATGAGCGGGCACTCGGCTTTGCGGCTCTGGCTGGCTTCCCACAGGTGCAGAGCACCATCGACTTCACACAGGTGGCAATCTGGGCACCCCCAGAACAACCAGGAGTATTCGTCAACCACAAGAGCTTCCACTCCATCAATGTGCAGCTGGTGTGCAACCACAAGAAAAGGTCCATGCAGGTGTGCACCAGATTCCCGGGGAGCTGCCATGATGCTTTCATTCTGCGGCAGTCCTAGCTCCCAGACCTCTTTGGAACTGCAAGCAGACTAAGGGTGGCTGCTAGGAGACAAAGGATAACCATTCAAACTTGGCTGTTGACACCAAAACCCAACCAATGAAGCCGAAGAGCAGTACAACAAAAGCCATGTGGCAACCAGATGTGTCATTGAGCAAGCGATCAGTATGCTCAAGATGCGCTTCATGTGCCCGGACAGTTCTGGAGGCACCCTTCAGTACTCACCAGCTAGGGTCTCCAGAATGATTGTGGTGTGCTGCGCTCTGCACAACATTGCACAGCAGCGAGGTTTGGAGCTGCAGGAGGAGCAAGGTGCTGAGTGCACATCGTCTGCAGATGAATCCGAGGAGGAGGAGGAAGATGGTGATCCCAGCCCAGCACCAGCTGCTCACATTGCTGCCCGGGATGTCAGGGATTCCCTTATAGCTGTACGGTTCAGTTAGTTACCACCACTGGATCGATGTAACTATCGCATCCAAAGGTCACTCTTATCCCACCACACAATCACACTGACACAAAGCAGTCCTATAACCAACCAACCACCCATTGCACATCCTCCCCATTGGTTCCCGTCAATTCATGTCTTCCCATTCATCAACAAGCAACTGAAAAGGTGAGTTGCCACCCAGCAACCAAGAATGGGCAACACGGGAAAGTGGTGCAAAGTAATAAATTTTATGTGATCCTGCTAAAGAACGGAAACTTAATAACGTAACATTTTCTCATGCATCCATGTGCACAGCTTTGTGCAACTACCAAGCTTTACTCTTCCTTTGCCTATGGCTCCTATGTGGTGCCACCCTTGTGGCTTGAGCAGAGGAGGAGGCAGGCTGCTCAGATCCCTGCTCTGACTGCTGAGATGCTCTTGGCTGACAACCCGTGGGTGTTGGCGCCCGTGAGGGCCCCGCCAAAGACTGCTCCACCTGCACCTGACCAGTGGCAGACTCGGCCATCTGGAGATGAGACAGCATATTGGGTACAGACTGGGGGGGGGGGGGCGGTGGGCGGCAACGGGTGAGACGTGGGAGTGCTATGAGTGGAGTTCCCACTTCCTCTTTTGCCATCATCCCTCTCATAGCTTAGCTGCACTTCTACCACTCTGCTGGAGAGCAATTTGGCACAAATCAGTGGGGCGTTGTAAAGCCAAGGGTGAGCTGTCTGTCATCCTATTTAAGGTACCAGATATGTTGGCATCCAGAGTGTGCACGGCTATGGTGAAGGCAGGAATGGACTCATTTGATGGCCGCGTTTGATGTTCCGCGAAGTTGGCCACTCTATCCATGGAAAAAGACATCCTCGCAATGCCCTGCCACATCAGCCCACTCATGCTTGAGGCGGACTCCTCCATTCTCTCTGCAATTGTTGTGATTCCACTTTGAAGGCCTGTCAGTGCATCACACATTCTCTGCTGCTGCGCAATTATTCTCCTTTTCATCGACAGCTGAGCAGAGCTTGGAGAGGACTGCACCCTCCGACGCAGACTCTCCACTGCTGTCTCTATCTCCACCATCTGCTCTTGCTCACTTGTGAAGTATGAGTCACCAAGTGAATATCCAACTATCTCTCTAACTGGACCGACCAAAGTGTGAGCATCTGAGCTGGTGGGTGGTAAGATTGAGTCCTGTGATGGTGCACCTGCAGAAGGAATCAGTTCCTCTGAAGATTCGTCGTCCGCAAGGTCCATGGACTCCTGCTGCATGTGTGAAGACCCTGGTGGAGAGAAAAGATATGAATTAGTACTGGCAATTTATCATTATGAAGATGGTCATATTTCACTCGCTGCTGAAATCAAGTCTGTAGTGTCCGAGTATAAATAATACACGGACTGAAGGAGAACAATAATAACAGATATTTACTGAACAGAGGGTACTCTTTTATTTGGACCCAAATAAAACCCAATTCGACTGTAAATAAACAAAAGTTCAACTAAAGCTTAACAAATCAAATTAAAATTTGGTTTTCCGTGTTGATGATGCACTCCAGTCCCCGCGGCGCCCACCGGTCGCGGAAATACTCAAGCGTACCGGCGGACACCGCGTGCTCCATCTCCAGGGCCACCCGGGCGCGAACATGGCCGCGGAAGAGATGCAGGCAATCCGGCTGGACGACCCCCTCGACCGCCCGCTGCCTGGACCAATTGATGGCTCTTTTAGCCAGGCCCAGGAGCAGGCCCACAAGGAGGTCCTCCAACCTGTCCGCTCCCCTCCGCACCGGGTGACCGTAGATCAAGAGCGTGGGACTGAAGTGCAACCAAAAATCGAGGAGCAGCCCCTTCAAGTAGTGAAAGAGGGGCTGCAACCTCTCACAATCCATATAAACGTGAAACACGGACTCCTCCAGGCCGCAAAAAATGCAGGCGGCCTGGGAGTCCGTGAACCTACTTAAAACCTTATTGCACGGGACCGCTCCATGCAACACCCTCCAGGCCAAGTCCCCGATAGAACAAGGGAGGACTCCCGCATAGAGAGCCCTCCATTGGGGACCTCCGCTACCGCCGGTCGGCAAAACGCCACGCCAAGGCGTGTCCGGACGGTAGACGAAGATGGCAAAGTGGAGAGTGTGCAGGAGCAGCCCGTACAGGAAACCCCTCCGCGCGGAATGAAAAGGCACGGAGGGTATTTCCTCGAGACGGCTCAAGTTGTGAGGCGCCGGTTCCCGAGGGGAGTTTCGGGGCCGGGCGCCGATGAGGAATTCCGTCCGAACGGGGGTAAGCTCGGACGGGATCGCCCCACGTGCTTGAGCCGCCTCGATTTACCTAGTGGAGTCGGGGCCCAGTGCCGCTTTTACCGATTCGATGGTTTCGACCGCGAGCTGGACGTTGGCCCAGGACAGGCGCCGCGCCAGCTCCTCCGGCGCCATCCAGCCCGCTCCTCCGCCATCGAGCAGGTCCCCGACTCTGGTCACCTTGCCAGCCACAGCCCTACCCTCCGCCAGCCGCCCGAACCCGTGTTCGTGGAGGTGCGGATTCCTGAGCAGCGGCTCCCGAAGGAGAGCCGCCGCTCCTGACGGGGGAGAGCTCCGCCTGGAAGCGACGTAGTTCCAAACCCATAGTAGTTCCTGGTAGAAGACAGGCAGCTCCCGCAGGCTGGCACGCCTGCTGCCCACTTTTGCAAACAGGAGCTGCGTGTCGTAATTGAGGCCATGCAGCTGGCGGAAGAAAAACGTCGCCAGCGCACACCATCTCGGAGGATTCTCGACGTACAGGTATCTCTGCAGCGTCTGAAGACGGAAAGTCGCAGCCTGGGTGCGAAGGCACACCAGCGCCTGACCGCCCTCCCTAAGCGGGAGACACAGAACCGCGGCAGAGACCCAGTGCTTCCTTTTGTCCCAGAAGAAGTCGATGAGCTTCTTCTGAATCTTGGCGACAAACGCAGGGGGAGGGATCAAAGTGACCAACCGGTACCACAACATGGCGGCCACCAGCTGGTTTATGACCAGCGCTCGACCCCTGTAGGACAACACTCGGAGCAGTCCTGTCCAGCGTCCTAGGCGAGCGGTGACTTTGGCCTCCAGCTCTTGCCAGTTCGCCGGCCAAGCGTCCTCGGCAGGGCTAAGGTAGACTCCCAAATAGAGGAGGTGCATGGTGCTCCAGGCGAAAGGCCTGAACTCCTCCGGCAGGGAGTCCACCCGCCACTGACCCACCAGGAGTCCGGAACATTTCTCCCAGTTGATCTTGGCGGAGGATGCGTCCGAGTAAATCTGCTGGCATTCCCGCATCCTCCGCAAGTCAGCGGGATCCGTGACCGTGAGGAGCACGTCATCGGCGTAAGCCGAGAGGACCACCTCCACGCCCGGCCCTTGCAGAGCCAGTCCCGTCAACCTCTTCCGCAAGAGGCGCAGGAAAGGCTCCACGCAAATGGCATATAACTGACCGGACATGGGGCATCCCTGACGCACCCCCCTCCCGAAGCGAAGGGGCGCCGTCAAGGACCCGTTAACTTTAATCAGACACTCCGCGGCGGCGTACAGAAGTCGGATCCGGGCGACGAAATGCGTCCCGAACCCGAATGCGCGCAGAGTCCCGAAGAGATACTCGTGATCCACCCTGTCGAACGCCTTCTCCTGATCCAGGGAAAGGAAGGCGACCGACAGACCAGCCCTCTGGGAGTGGTGGACCAGGTCCCGGACCAGATGGATGTTATCATGGATGGTCCGGCCCGGGACCGTGTAGGACTGGTCGGGGTGGATCATGTGGGCCAGCACGGTGCCAAGGCGAGCAGACATGGCCCTGGCAAAGATTTTATAGTCCGTGCTGAGGAGGGAGACCGGGCGCCAGTTCTTAAGGAGGCGGAGATCGCCCTTCTTAGGCAGCAGGACAATGACCGCCCTGCGCCAAGAGAGGGGCATCTCCCCGGTCGCCAAACTTTCCCCCAGGACCCGCGCGTAGTCGCCCCCCAAGACGTCCCAGAATGCCCTGTGGAACTCCACGGTCAGCCCGTCCAGCCCCGGGGACTTTCCCCTAGAGAGCTGGCGGAGGGCACCGGTCAGCTCCGCCAGACTTAGCGGATCGTCCAAATTTTCGGCGCCCTCCGGGCCAACCTTCGTCAGGTCCTCCCACAAAACTCTGCGCGCATCCTCGCTGGACGGATCCGGAGAGAACAGAGCCCCGTAATAGGCGCGGGTCTCCGCGCTGATTCCCTCCGGAGCCGAGACCAGAGATCCGTCGTCGGCCAGCAGCCCCAAGAGCTGCTTACGGACCCCCCGTCTTTTTTCCAGCGAGTAGAAGAAGGGGGAGCCGCGGTCCAGGTCCCGCAGGAGCTGGATCCGCGACCTCACGTACGCGCCTCGGGACCCTACGAGCTGCAGGTCCTTCAGCGCGCCCTTCTTCTCTTCGTACACCTTCCGCAGGGCCGGGTCCTCGACGACCTGACCGAGACGGGACTCCAGGTCGAGCGCCTCCTTCTCCAACCGCCCGACCCGGGCCTCCCACCTCTTGGTCGACCCCTTCGCGTACTCCTGACAGAAGAGACAGATGTGAGCCTTGCCCACATCCCACCATAGCCTCAAGGAGGGGAAGCCCCCCTGCTTCCTTCTCCAGTCGGCCCAGAATCGACGAAATGAATCCCGGAACCGTGCGTCCTCCAGCAGCAGGTTGTTAAAATGCCAGTACACGGACCCCCCCCGCGCGCGCAGCGGAGCGAGCTCCGCCCACACCAGGTGGTGGTCCGTGCACGGCACCGGCCGCATGGAAGCTGCCGGAACGCAGGAGACGAACGCCCGGGAAATGTAGAGGCGGTCGATTCTGGACCTTCCTCCCCCAGACCTCACGCTAGTGAAGGCGCTGGAGTCGGGGTGGAGATTTCGCCAGATGTCCACCAAGTCGAAGGACCCGACCAGGTCCCTCAACTTCTCCATCGCCGCCGGGCTTCGCGGGGGACCCGAACGGTCCCTCGCCTCGAGGGTGCAGTTAAAATCCCCCCCGAGGATGACGCACTCGCCCACGTCGATGGAGCCCAAGAGAGCGGACACTTCTTCGAAGAAGCGCACTTGCTGCGCACTGGTCTGAGGGGCGTACACGTTCACTAGATGGAGCGGCACGCCCCCCAGGCGAACAGTGACATGGAGCAAGCGGCCCGGCACGTGCTCCTTGACCCCCATGATCTCCGGCTGAAAATGCGGGGCCAGCAAGATAGCCACCCCGCTGGAATTGTTGGAGAGGTGACTCATGCTGACCCCTCCTTGCCACTCCAGGAGCCACGTGGCTTCATCTCCCGGAACGGTGTGGGTTTCTTGCAGGAAGCACACCGCATACTTCCCATCCCGAAGGACCGAGAAGTTATTGAATCTGCGGCGCGCCTCCCTGCTGCCGTTGATGTTGAGGCTGGCTATGGTTATCTTCATGTCAGAAGCATAGTGCAACCTCTACCTACACCTAACGGGGCGAAGAAGCGCAGCCGCTGGTCCGCCGCCACTTCCTCAGCAGCCCAGTGAGAAACGTTGTGAGCCGACGCAGCTCGAGCGGGTTCACACCCTCGTCCGCGCCCAAGATCTTAACGGCGGCGCGGACGGAATCGATGAGCAGCGCCAGCTCCGACCACCTGTCGAGGGCCAGTCGGACCTTATTGCGCTGACCCAGGCACGTGGCCATAAAATCCCGGAGTTCCCTTACGGAAATGAGGGGAGACTCGGCAAGGGGCACGAGGTCATCCATCGCCACGTCGGCGCTGGAGTCCGAATCGTCCTCCGTGCCCATCACCGAGTCCCCATCCTCCTCCAGGGGGTCGTCACCAGCGGCCGACCCGTCCGCCGCGCAGTGCGAAGCGAACGACTCGGCCGCGCCAGCCAGCCCCGCCTCCGCCTGGATCCCACCCCCAGGATCGGCGGCAGAGGATTTCTCCCTGGGCTCCTCTAGGGGTGCCGGGCCAGAAGACGGCGGCGGTTAAGAGCTCCCCTCCGCCTCAGATGCCGGAACGACCGGAGAAACCGGGGAGAGAACAATTTCCAGCTCCTCCAGTACGTCCGGCACCAGAGACGCAGCCAGGGGGCCATCCTCCTCCCCGCCACCAACCTCCGACCCAGCGGACGGGGGGTTTTGAATTAAAAGCTCTACCAGGATGAGCATCCCCTGGGAGACGTCCGGGTCGCATTGGGCGAGCTCATTAACCTCGAGCTCGCCCGACCCAGCCCCCAGGCTGCCCGACCCGGCGAGGGGTAACGACACCGATAAAAGGTCAACTTCAATTACTGCCGCGGGTTGTTCCGCAACCCCCCCCACGGGCAGGGTCTCATCCCCATCCCCGGGAGGCACGTGCTGGACAGACACATCTGCCTCAGCCTCCCGAGGGACAGGCGACCCCTGCCGATCGCTGGTGATGACGACAGCGCTGGGGGGGGCGGGGGGGCGCAGTACCCGCGGCGGGCGACGACTCCCCCTGCTCGGAGGGACCTTCCTCCTCCCGGTCCTCCTCCTCATCCAGGGGGTCGCGCCTTCTTTTTAGCACGGAGGGAGCGAGGGAGACCTCCATGTCTGCAAAGGCCTCCTCCTCGACTCCCTCCGGCGGAGCAGGTTTGTCGGGTTCCTCGGGCCCGAGCCCGGCCGCAGGTATTGGCATTACCGCTGCGGCGGTTGCGGCCACAGGCTCGGGCACGGGGCCCCTCCTGCTCACATCTACCCTGATCAACTCCGCGAGGAGCGTGGGTGTAAGGGGCTCAAGGGGCAAGGGCTCACCATCCACGGGGGGACCTGCCCTAAGGTGCTTCTTTTTTCCCCGCGCCTTCTTTCCGGCCGGACACGCTCCCTCCCCCCCGCCGGAGGCCTTGGTGGCATCGGCCCCCGACGTCAACCGCGCATCAGACGTACTTGACGCGCGGGCAGATCCGGGGGGAAGGGCGGCGGCGGCGGCGCCAGCCTCGGCCGCACGAGATGATCCGGCGGCCTTGGAGGCAGGGCAGTTCCTCCTGATGTGCCCCACCTCCCTGCAGGCATGGCACCTCACACCGTCCGACGTCCAAAAGGCGCGGTAGGCGGTCCCCTCGTGGAGGACGACGAACGCCCCTTCAGTGTCCTCCTCCCGCGCCAGCTGGATAAACAGCTGGCGCCGGAAGGAGAAGACGTGGCGAAGGCTGGCCTCCCGGAAGCCGAGCGGGATGGGCATGATCCCCGACCTCACCTCCCCAAGTTGTCGCAAATGGGGAAGGAGGAGCTCACCAGGAACATAGGGCGGGACGTTGGAAATAATGATCCTCTGCGCGGTGGCCTCGAGAGGATCCACCGGCAGGAAGGTCCCGCCCACGGTGAGCCCCTTGGCGACAGCCAGGGACACCGCCCGCTCCGACCCCAGGAAGAACACAGCCTTCCCATACATTTTCGAGGCCGCGACGATGGCTGAGGGGCCGACAACCCCAGCCATGGCCTTGACGCAGGCCTCGATGGTCATAGTGGGGTGAGTGTAGCTCTTCACCCCAAGCTTTTTTGTTATTAATCGAAAAGGTGACGGGGCAGCAGGAACAGCGGGAGCAGCTGTGGCTGTGGCTACCACTCTCGCATAGGTCCCGGCTGGCCCCGCCACCGGCGAAGACGCAGTCGCCATTCTGGGGTGCTTTTTTTAAGGGCTACACTCACCCCAAGTCACAGGCCTGAAGATGTTAATGGCCTCGGTGTATATATATATTTTTTTTGTCCTCTATTGAGCAGAGGGAGCTGATTAAAATGAGGACACACCTCTCTCCTTATTGATTTAAATTGGGAGAGGGGCCCTCTCCCCTCTGCTCAATTGGCAATTAATAAAATAGATGAAACTAAGGTGCCTTAGAAAGACAGGCAGAGAGAGACAAAGAGAGAGAGAGAGGTGGGGGGGTGGGAAGGAGGGAGGCCGCAAAGGGCAGTGTTGCCACTCAGGATGGTGGGTGGGTGTTGGCAGGGTTGCACTCTCCGATGGAAAAAGTCTTTGGTGGTGGTGGTCTTCTGGCAGGGGGAGAAGACGTCTTCACCTGGAAAAGCTGGAGAAGCCCAGGCTCAGTCCTGCAACAGGTCTTAACGATGTAATTAAATTAAATTAAGGACTTCACCTTGGGCAGCTCCAAGCTCTCCCAGGGCAGGCAATAGAAGGGATGCTAATTAGTGGTGTGTGTGGCCTAGCTTTTAACAAGAGCCACACACACACACACACTACACCCCTTGATGATCCGGCCTTGCTTCTTCTTTTCTCCCCCCACCTAAAATACAAAGTCTTGGGAGAGTGCCCCAAATAACACCCACCTGTAGATGTTCCGGATGAAGTTTTCTTCCCTCCTTTCAAGCAGTTGGTTTCTCTCCCCTCTCTCCCTCTCCTGAAGTGGAGGCCAATTTGGGGAGGCAGTGATAGAAAAGGCCTCTCCCCTGGTTGATGTTGATGTAGGCCTCCTTTCTCCTTCTCCTCCTCTGTCCTCTCTCTCCAGGCACCTCAGTTGATGTAATGATGGTGGAGTTGGTGGTGGTGGTGGTCCAACGTTCTCCTCCTCTTCCTGGTCAGGGGACCACCACTTTAACCCACTCTCCAAAGTCTGGCTGCTCCCTCTGCTCGTGCTTGCAGCTGCACAGCCAACAATGCTGTGCAAACTGAACAGAGGGTAACTTAAGACTGAAGTACAGAAGCCTGCTATGGCTTTATATACAGGGGTGTCACCGCCGGTACTGCAGTATAGAATCAGTTCTTCTCTTAAAGGTACATACACAACAAAGTCAACACAACAGGGTTGTATGACATATTTAATTTTGTTACCAGGTAGCTGGAAGGTCCCCAGCTCCTCATCTCTGATGGCTAGGGACGCCAAAATGCCACTGATCTCCAGCGTTTCCTCCTCTGCAGGTGTTAACTGTCAGATCTATGGAAATCACTGCTCCCAGTGGTACTTCAAGCAAGGCATTGTTAAGACTGGGCGCAGCCTGTGAGTGTCCTGAGTCCATCTTCTGCAATTGCTGTCTCTAGGCAAAACCTCCCAACTCCTCCAAATTCCATCTTTGGATTGGCCCTTTAAACACTCGAGGTGAGATCGGGTCATGTTGATCCGCAGCACACCCGCTGCCATACATTTGACTCCAAACCCAGAAGTAATATTATAATTAGGTGGCCGTGTTAAAATGCCATAGACCAATGCGGTGAAAGTTCTTCTGGGTGTCCCACTCCATATCACCCCCCCCACTCTGAACGCACCTCAGAGTTATTTACGGACCTATGTAACTTAATTGCTGTTCTCCTCTAATTCCATACTCCTTAATCTTCTCTAATAATCTCCTGTGTGGTAACTTGTCTAAGGCTTTCCTACAGTTCTTGTAAACTACATCCACTGCATTTCTCCCAACTACCATGTCTGTTATCTCCTCAAAAAATTCTATGGGGTTTGTCAAACACAATTATCCTTTTTCCGTTAATTAGATCTTAATCTAACTGGCCTGTAACTACTCAGATTAGCTCTGTCTCCCTTACTAAACATGGGTACTACAATGGCCACTTTCCAGTCCTTTGGCACACATCCACATTCAATAGAGCCTGAAATATAACTTCTAGGGCCTCAGTAATTTCCTCCCTCATCTACCTCCGGATCCTTGGATGCATCCCATTGGGCCCTGGTGCTTAGACTTCCTTCAGCCCAACTGACTTTATCAAAATGTTTCCTTTTTTCCATCACAATATCACTCATCTCGCTCTCAACCACATGCCCTCCTTTCTGATATCCTTCTCTTTAGTGAAGACCGATGCAAAGTACTTATTAAATATCTCCACCATTTTTTGATCATCGTCTCTAAATTCACAATCCTCTTCTTTCAGGGGTCCCACCTCACTTTTTAATAATTCTCTTTTTACTGATCTATTGGTAAAATACGCTACTGTTCCTTCTGAGCTTTTCCATATCCTGCTCTAAATCTCTTTTCTTATTTTCTTCATCATTATTATCATTCTTATAGTCCTTCAATTTTAATTAGTTTCTAACCTCTTTATCCATGCCATCCTGAATTTACTAGTAAGTTCCTCCTTTTTTAATGGGATAAACTTATTTTGCACCTTTACAACTTTTATAAAACATCCCCCTGTTGCTCTACAATCCTGTGTGCCAATATTTCCTTCCCTCTCACCTCAGTTTGCTCGCTCCTCATCTTTCTAAAATATGTTCTAATCCAATCTGGTGTTCTGGTTTTTGGACTGACTTTTCCTCTTTGTAGTTGGACCTTAAACATTATCATATTGTGGTCACTACCCCCACATTTAGCTCATCTATCTCAGTTACCTCATTACTCATAACCAGCTCTAGCAATACCTCTGCAATGTAAGCTACTAACTCTGTGCAGTGCCCCATAGTGTGGGTCCCAATCACTATTAGTGCATAGAGCACATTGTGTGTGCAAGATTCGTTAAAGCTAAGCTTCATATTCTGCTCAGCACCCAGTTGCAATGGACATTTCAAAAGAGGCCTGCAAAAAAAAAGAATTGTTTGCTTTGCTGAATGACCTCATCTCCAACATATGCCCACCCTTCATTGCAGGACCTTCTGCAACATGACCTCCACTGGCCACACTGCAGCCCTTTGACAGCTGTTGGCACCCAAGAACCTGCTCCTGTGACCTTGGCATTCTCCCATTGCGTCATATGCTAAAAGCGCCATCTAAATATTAATATGACAAGGTCAGTTTGTAGCCCCGCAGACGCGGCCATGGCCTGATGCGTAACACTTCAGAAGGTACTGAATCGGGATAGCATTATCGGCCCCATAGTTTCATAATATATTAGTATTATGTGACAATTCAGTTGTGTACCTTTCAGAAGGGGATTAGAAAATGTATGAAGAGGTACATTGCTTGTCAAAATCCAGAACTTTCAGAAGGATTAGAGCTCATTTGACGTAGCAACATGAAACGTACAGACATAAGGTAGAGATAACACCAGATGGAGAAAATCCCATCCCCTTCCCCCATCCGGTCTTGAACCTTGATCATTCAATAGTCCTGCCAAACATTATGAGCAATCCCAGGTACTCAGCTAACTCAAACAGCCCTTTTTTTAGAGGGCAAGTGTCATCTGTTGAACTCTAATATAATTTTGATGGACTACTTTAAAAATACGGCGTGAGTAGTGACAGCATTGTGTCAGCCAATGAGTTACACTGTGTCAACCAATGAGTTGGAGGCGTGGCAGGATTTAAGGCACGAGTTATAGCAAACAGTATATTTTTTCAGCAAGCAGAGTCTATTTACTCAGCAGAAAGCAAACAGTCTATTTAAACAAAGTCTTTATGCACTACAACAAACAGGACTCATGACCAAAACTACAGCAATGTCTCCTGATAAAAGCAAGATTATTTCGTCAGCAAAATGCAATGAGTGGAGGATAGTTACATAATACAAATTATGTGCATAAAATTAATTACAGCAGTGATTGACAGGGGAATTACCCAATCATCTCCATTCTGGCCGGGAGTTGTGGAGTCACTGTATGCAGCCTTAAAAATAAGAGATTGAAGTTTTTTTTTGGTCAATTTTTCTATTCCACTCCACTCTTTAAGGCAGTGACGCCTTGCTGGGTCCAGTTCCACAGGTGCTGGTTGCCTCTTGGTGTCCCACCATGATTATTCCACCACAGAGGACATTGCGGATAATCCTGATCCTCTCATCCAATATGTAGGGCCATACCCACTGTGCACGAGTTCTGCCCACAATCTCTCAGTTACTGACACGTGGCATCCCACCAGCACTGTCCCTATCATTCCCCCAGACCCAGTACTGTAGGCAAGATCCTCTAGATAATACCCATGAAGTTTCAACCCAGATCCAGCTCACTTCTCACAGAACTAAGTTCACTCCCAGGAGACCCAATAGTTCTTCAGCAACCCATTCCCAGTATCGGTACAGCTCCACTGCTTACAGTCCCAACCCAACTTAGCTGAGCTACCTAGGATGCAAGAACACCCTACACTATCGGCAGTCCAAGAGATCGCAACTGACCTACCACTCCTCACAGTTCACCTGTCAGGCAAGCTGTGCCAGTACCTGCACATTCATAATCAGGCCCCATGCTGAAGGAGAGGCCTGTGAAAGAACACAACACCAAGAATGCATTAGATTTGTCTGGTCTTGCTGAGCGGGTAAGATGAAATGAGTCAAATCATGTAGGTTCTCCCATATGCTCACTAACTGCTGTGGAGTCCAATTGTATCTGCGCAGTAAGTGATCAGTATGCCTGTGTGGGGGTCATTCCACAATCCTGGCTGCATGCCTACTGACAGCCACACATATGCATTTTTCAGCAGCGCTAGCTGGATGATGGCTCAAGCGCGAGATCACTATTCGATTTCCCCTTTCTAACCTAGGGTCACTAGGGCTAATTTTAGCACCTCTATCTCCATCCGAGCTGAAATGAACTTCAATTGAGCTCTGTGGTTTGTATGTGAGACCTTGTTTGGACTGTATGGCTTAGCTACTCACTGGATGAACTGAAAGAGAGAGAACATACATTTATATAGCACCTGTCATGGCCTCAGGGCATCCCAATGTGCTTCAAAGCCAATGAAGTACTATTTGAATGCAGTCACTGTTGTAATGTATGGATCTGTGACACATATTGGCAACCTATTCCGGAGATCAACAACTCTCTGCAAAAAGATATATTTCCTGGCATCTAACCTAACCACATGTTTTCACAACTTGCAATGATGCTCCCTGGTATTCCCCTGCCTATCTTGCTCAAATAACATCCATTTGAACATAATCTAATCTTTTAATTATTTTTAAAATCTCATTCATATCCACTCAAAGTCTATGCTTTTCCATAGTAAAAGTCTCCAATTTTCTACGCCTATCCTAACTAAGGAACCTTAAGCTAGGTATCAATCGAGTAGACTTCCTTTGAACCTTTTCCATGGTCTTGATATCCCCCACCAAAAGTGGGCACAGTATTCTAGGAGTGGCTAGATCTGGCCTTGTACAAAGTAAGTACTGTATTGTACTTCTAGTTTCATATTTAATTTTCCTAGCTACACATCCTAACACCCTATCTAATTTCACAACTGCCTCGCGATACTGGTCATAGACCTTCAATGAATGATTCATGAACTACAAGTCCAGGTCCTGCTCCCGCTCAGTGGCCTGGAGTGTCCAACCCTGCACAGCGTATACACTGGGAATCAGCCTTGCAACTCTTCTCTGCACTCCCTGCAGTGCTTGAACTTCTCTCTTATTTCTTGGCAACCAGAACTGGATGTAGTACTTAAGGTGCAGTCTGACCAGAACACTATAAAGTTTGATCATTACTTCCTCTGACTTATATTCCAATGTTTTTGATATGTCTACTTTTTTATTTAATTTTCCTAGCTACACATCTTACATTACAACAGTGACTACACTTCAAAAAGTGCTTCATTGGCTGTAATGCGCTTTGGGATGTCCGGTGTTCATGAAAGGCGCTGTATAACTGCAAGTCTTTCTTTTTCTTTATGTAGTTCAGCATTCTATTGGCTTTGTTAATGCTGCTCTGCATTGCTTGGGTATGTTTACCATTAAACTTGAGATTACTAACTCTTTCAGTTTCATCCTCCGCTTTTTCAACACCATTTATAGAATCATAACAACATTATCCAGCACAGGAGACCATTCGGCCCATCCTGTCTGTGCCGGCTCTTTGAAAGAGCTATCTAATTAGTCCCACTCCCCTGCTCTTTCCTCACAGCCCTGCAAATTTTTCCTTTTTAAGTCGAGATCCACTTCCCTTTTGAAAGTTACTATTAAATCCACTTCCACCACCCTTTCAGGCAGTGCATTCCAGATCATAACAACTCGCTGTGTAAAAAATATTCTCCTCATCTCCCCTCTGGTTCTTTTGGCAATTATCTTAAATCTGTGTCCTCTGGTTATCAACCCTCCTGCCAGTGGAAACAGTTTCTCCCTATTTACTCATTCAAAACCCTTTAGGAAGTATCTATGTCTATCGGCACCCCATCCACCACCTTAAACATTCATTCCCTCAACCACCGGCGCACCGTGGCTGCAGTGTGTACCATCTACAAGATACACTGCAGCAACTCGCCAAGGCTTCTTCAGCAGCATCTCCCAAACCTGCGACCTCTACTCCCTATCAACACTGTGGGAGTACCTTCACCTCACAGACTGTAGCGGTTCAAGAAGGCAGCTCACCATCACCTTCTCAAGGGCAATTAGGGATGGTCAATAAATGCTTGCCTTGCCACCGACGCCCACATCCCATGAATGAATTTTAAAAATGTTTGCTTCTTATGCAGACTTTGCTTTAAGAAACAGGAACCAACGTGGCTGACTTTGGGGCCTGCTTTATATGGACGCTCAGCAACGGCAGTGCTCTTCAAGAATCATCATGTCTGGCACAGGTAAAGGTGGCAAAGGACTGGGCAAAGGTGGAGCCAAGTGGCATCGCTAAGTGCTTTGTAATAACTTCCAAGGCATCGCCAGACCAGCCATTCGCCGCAAGGCTCGCTGTGGAGGTGTCGACCGGATATCGGGTCTGATCTACGAGGAGACCTGCGGGGCACTGAAGGTTTTCCTGGCGAATGTGATCAGGGATGTGGTCAGCTACACTGAGCATGCCAAGTGCAAGGCGGTCACGGCCATGGATGTAGTGTACATTCTGAAGCAGCAGGGCAGCAAGCACTCTCTGTGGATTCGGCAGCTGAACAACTCGACCCTTTCTAAAAGGCACTAAGAATGCATTTCAGGGTCATTAGCAATTGGATTGCGTCCAAATCGGGACGTGATCCGGATGCAACGCACATTGCACGAACCTAATGAAGCCGGCAGCAGGACCACCACAAACTGGGCCGCCAGCCTCTTAGTGTAGTATCGGTGAGCTGTGGGCACCAGTCATGGCTTCAGAGGCAGCTCAGTGGTCGTTGGGGTGGGGAGGAAGATCATCCAGGTGGGACACCAGCCAAGGGCCCAAGGTGAGACCGGGTGGGTGGGGGGAGGCAGCAATTGGAGAAGGGGGAGGGGGCAAGCGGTGGCTGGCAGCAGCCCCAGTTTTAATATTGATCCAGGAGGAAAGCTCCTGCTCCTCCTGATGTCACATTAAGGTAAGTATTTTTTTTAAAAAGGTACCTTTTTGGTGGCAGCCTCCAGTGATTCATATAAAGAGCGCTGGTCAGGCCCCCTTAATTTGACCTTTCTACACCTGTTTTTCATTCAGGAAACGGGCACAGCAAGGTTCAATTTCACACCCCATTTCTTTGCAGTCTGGTACAATTTTTCCCTGTAAATAGTGTTGATTTATTGTTAGAGGTGCTGTCTATGAATAATTATATTCAGATCATTAGATGGTGGAGGTCTCAAAAATTAAATATTTGCAAATTTGCAAGCTAAATTGTTGATCTATTAACGGTGCACTATTAAAGCACAGCTATTTAATTGAAGCTGCATATAGACATCGTAATTGCACACTTTCGCAGCGACTCGCTCAGTGTAATTATTTCCAGTACAGGACATGAGAGCTTGTAGCAGAGTCACATGTCAGTGCTTGGGCTTTGCACTGGAGATTTTTTTAGCATGGAAGCAAATATGACTCCAATGTTTTAATGCAATCCACAATATCCTATAAGGAGAATCTATTTTTCAATCACAAGGAATGTAAATCTTTTCTTGTGGTTGAAAGTGTCATTCTGTTTGGCTTCAGGATAAGGCTGGGAGTTGAAAAGGCACCTGCGTGCTTCTCCCCTCCCACAGCTTGCACAAAGCCTTTCCTCCAATCCTACATCCTTATCAAGATGTAAATGAGACCAGGCCAGTGCTGCGCTGCTAGATAAAGAGTTTCACTTCCAACTGCCTTCCATCTTATCTCATCTCTTGCAGCACTAACCAGAACTATTTTCAGCTCTGCTTTTTTATAACTTTTCCTCATGTTTAAGAGGTCCATGTTTTACTGGGTGGACTGGTGGCAAATAATTTTATGATTTTTTGAGTGCCCAAATCTAGGGTTGCCAACTCTCCAGGATTGTCCTGGAGCCTCCAGGAATTGAAGCTCAATCCCCAGGACACTGCTGCGAGCAACCCCGGAGAGGAATCACAGGGGCATTAAAAAAAATGGATGTGTTTTTAAAAAAATTCTTTGAACACTTTGTAGGAACGGAGGTTCCTATCTGAATAAGGTATTCGACTCGATGAATCAAATCAACAGGTTTTAATGAACAACGAAGTTAACAGGGAAACTACAGGAGAAAAGGTACACAGGTCTATACAGCTTGTTGGGCACTCGACGACTACTGGAAGATTCTGGAAGCTGATCACGTTCTTCGCGCCACTGGTGGCCACGTGATCAACGTCATGACGTCATCATGTGGAGTGCAGGAAAACACAATACAGTACAGTTTAAAGGTGCAGTCCGCGGTTGCACTATACTGTAGTTAAAGGGATTATTACCAATTGTTCTGAGACCCTTGGTGGCTCCGCCACAACTTATTTATTAGTTATAAGAGTATTGCAGATGGGGGAAAAGGCTATTTGACTGGGTGGCATGGTTGGAGGTGACAGGTTATGTGCTGATAACTCCAGGAAGGCATCCAACCAGAGTTGGCAACTGCAAGATTCTCAAAATTCACAGATCCCCCAAAGCTAGAAGAAAATCCTAAGGAAAATGACTTTGGACTCTTTCTAACAAGCTTCAGGATGATAAAAAATGCATTGGGCCTAATAGAGGGAGATTCAAGGTCGGAAACCAAGATTTGGAATTTTAAAAGGCATGTTGGGCCTGTAAAGGGAGAAAAGGCTGCAACAGGGAATGGGATCAACCTCTGTAAAGACAGTTTGGGTATTGGAGTAAATCAAATTGTCTGGGGAACAGTGTAATCTCACTCAGCCCCTATCAGACATTAACATCCTAACAATCGACCCACGGAGGAGCAGTCCCCACCCAAAACACAGGACCCATCCAAAACATGCATAATGCAAAGCACCTCGTCAACCTACATAGAAATCTCGGGCTCAGACAGGAGACTCGAAACCTGAGTATAGCTATGACAATTAACTAGGAGCTCAACAGCTCATTGAATAATCAGTACAGCATCCCAAAACCATTTTACACATTTCTAATCAAGTTACCATTAACAAGCCCGCCCAAATCAAACAATAAACTAGGACTGATTTGGTGCGCAGATTAGAAGGCCCCTCAAAGTATAATTGAAGGCCTGTTTTCTCAAGAAGACAGTTCTTTCTAGAAGCAACACACAAGAAGAAACCGGAGTATTGAGATGGGGCAGCATTCTACCATATACCCAAGTTCAACAGCTTCAGTGACCCAGGACATCATCGGACACATCACGGCAATAAGAGCCTTACGAAACTACCAACAAAATATTACCACCAACCAACCTGGTAATATCGAGCCACTGCGACCAAAGTAAAACAACTCAGGAGAAAACCGAAGATTTGAAAGTTTTCCACTCTACAATCTATTCCTGACTTACCCCGGGTAAGATTTTTACTTAAAAGGAACTCTAAACCTTATCTCTACAGAAGAAAAGTGGGTACTCACCCCATAAATCCAAAACGCACCCTACCGCATCAGCGAACTCGCAAAGACTGACCAGCAGTCGAAGTCCGGGGTACGGCAGACACCGACCAACACATCCAGCGAACCCCAAAACCGCAAACCAGCTCAACTGTCAAGGATTCGTTTGGTGAGCATTATCCCTGGTCCTCTAGAGTTCAACTTAGCTAGGAAGTGGGATTGGGAGGGGTGAGGTATTTTCTACTGTATTTCCCTCATATTTATTAAAATATTCCCCATCTTTATTAGAGTATAAGATTGTTATGTTGTATTTTCTTTCTTGAATAAAGATCAAAGTTTCTTGCACCAAAACCAGTTGTCTGCTGCACTTTTGTCACCCCCCCCAAATAAGCCCAAGGTCTAGAATCAAGGGAGTTGGAGCGATTCGAACCGCTCATAAGTCAGTGGTGAGGCTGACTCACACATCACCCCCTACACAACCCTACCAAACTCCCTTCCAGCAAAATATTTCTAGTCCGGTTTCACTGTGCTCCCCCATCCCTCTCCCTCTCCTTTACAGCCCCAGGGATAGAAATGTAATGGGTGAACTTGAAGGGATAATTACTATTCCTAGCCCTTTTTGGGCTACCACAGATTAGGCGTAATCCCCAGGCATTCACCTTCAACTAAAGTTAGAGATAGCTGAATTGTACAAGACACTTAATTGGGTCTAAAGGTTCAGACTATCTCTCTCTAAAGGAAAGGAACAACGTAAAGATGTTACCGTCCTCCAGATAGCACTTTTAATAAGTTTAACTAGACTGTAACCTTCTGGATATTATGAGGGTCTGGAACCCCCCCCCCCACCAGAATTCTGCAACTCCTTACAAAAGAGTGTACAGAAATTGAGTTCATGAGTTTGATACAGAAATACTACTTGAGACAATTCTAAAAATATATAGATTTATTTAAGAGCCGACATACAGTTAACAGCTGTTGAGTCAATCGCAACTTTAACTGCTCAAAATACAAATAGCTTACATTTCTTATTTTCAGAGATCCTTATTCTCAAATCTTAACTTCATACATTTTTACATTTCTATTATTCTTATTCCAGAATATCCACCAAAATCAAATTAAAAGTACCTTTTTGATCCCCGAGATTCAAAAAAATTTAAAACTTACAGAGCATGCCTCTGAAGTTGAGAATCGCTTGCCCTTTCCAGCGACTTCTGATTTTCCATCTGAAAAGCTCTATTTTTATACCTTTTTAAATGGTTTATCCTTTGAAGTTTTCTGCTGATGTAAGCTAATTATCTCTAGTCATTCTTTCTGTTGACTTCTTTTCTATTCTTACTGTCAATTTAGCTGTTAGCTGCAGACTTCCGTCTGTTGTTTAGGTGTTTCAAAACTTATCCTAAAATGGCTACAACAGATTTATCTCTGATGTCATTTTTATCGAACGTCTTCCATCCAGTTCTTAATATTGGCTTAATTGGTTATTATCAGGCATCGTGACTCCTATGTGTTCCAAGTTCAACACAAACACAATGTAATTGCTTGGTGTATCTATTGAAGTCATATTTTCAAAGTGTTCTGTAGGTATCTTTTACAACATGTAAATCAAAAACACTTCAACTAGTGTGTTTGTTTTCCTAGCCATTTTCGTTGGTTATATTACTGACATGTTTCCTGTCTTTCATTTGATGTTACTTTTATCAAAGGCACATGGTTTTTTAATATTCTGTGTTCATGTTCGAAGTGTTAGTTTTTAACACTTTACTTGGGCATTGCTATTGTGTTTCTCCCAAACTGCAGACATCTCGGAAGCAAGCCTTTGCATCTTCAATAGGGTCTTTGTTTCAGTATTAACAATCCATTCCCATCTCAAAAGCTTATGTGGTGTTTACAGCTTGTGTTAACTCAGAAGCCTGTATTGACACAACTTCTGCCGCCGAGGCTTTCCAGACTTTTAAACCCAGTATGTCATGTATTAATAATATCAGAAATCTGTTCATAGGATGGTGTATTTCTTGGAATATTGCTTTTTCCTTTACAAACTGACTGATGTATTTACAATAATGAAGGGAGTTTATATTGTAGATTGGGAATCACTCTTCTAGTAGGGGAATCCTAACCCTAACTCTAACCATTTTGTTAACTAGTGGACATAATCTCAAAATTAGCATTACATAGAATTTACAGCACAGAAACAGGCCATTCAGCCCAACTGGTCTGTGCCGGTGTTTATGCTCCACACGAGCCTCCTCCCACCCTACTTCATTTACCCCGGTCAATATCCTTCTATTTCTTTCTTCCTCATGTACTTATCTAGTTGGATCAGGTGGATGCGGGGAGGATGTTCCTGATGATGGGTGAAACTAGAACTAGGGGGCATAGTCTTAGAATAAGGGGCTGCTCTTTCAAAACTGAGATGAGGAGGAACTACTTCACTCAGATGGTGGTAGGTCCATGGAATATGCTGCCCCAAAAAGCTGTAGAAGCTACATCATTACATAAATTTAAAACAGAAATAGACAGTTTCCTAGAAGTAAAGGGAATAAAGGTGATGTAAGAAAAAGGAGACTTACCATCAAGTAACTTTAAAGTAAGCTTTAAGTAACTTATAAACACACTATATACACAAGAGAGGTCTTTACCATGCCTCTGGTAGAAGCCTCTTACAATACTGAACAGACCAGTATTTATACCAGTCCAACAGGAAGTGACATATGACAGGAAGTGAGGTATGTACACAGTTCATAGTTCATAGTTCATAGTTCACAGGAAGTGATGACATAACTTCCCGGATGTTATCATTTTTATCACATTCTTCCCTCCTGCAGGATTAGGAGGCTGTGGTCTACCTTTTGGTCCACAGCCGCCGAACAAGGAAGAGTCGCACCCGTTTGGATTCCCGTCGTAGAGGGTCGCTGGTCCGCTTACATGCGGTTGGCCATTGGTCAGAGTCTGTGTGGCCTGGATTGCCCTGTGAAGGGTCGGGGAGATCATGGCTTCGAGTACGAGCCCCAATAGGTTCAAAGTCGGACTGCCTCTGTTCAGAGGGAGGTGCAGAGCTGGTCTGTGGCGGATCAGTACTTTCGTGCGCGGTACTGGGAGGGTCGCAACCTTGAGCACGGGGTTCTACCGGCACCAAGCTAGTTGGTGTCCGATCAGGATCCTGGAGAGGGGTACCCGATAGGTCCCAAGAGTTTCCTGGTGAAATGCCATCACCCGATGTCCCACTAGGTCCTGGTGGGCAGGGAGCCAGATCCCGTAATGATACGGTAGATTCTCGGCCGTCGGAATATCGTATGTTTGCATAGGTGGGGTTGGCTTCGGTTAGTTCGACCTCATCTACAAGAGGGTCATTTTTAGACGTCCGAACGTATCTTCGGAGTAATACAGGTCCAGGAGTAGTTAGCCATGACGGGAGTGATGTCCCATGAGATGAGCGACGCTGGAATCCAAAGAACCGCTCATGAGGTGTAGTATTTGTGGCTGTAGAAAGCAGGGACCGTATAGAGTGCAATGCATCCGGAAGCACTGTTTCCCATTGCTGGTCTGGTAGGCCCCGAGATCTTAAAGCGAGACGTACGGAATTCCAGATGATACCGTTATACCTCTCTACCTGCCCATTTCCGATGGGATGGTATGGTGTTGTTTTGCTTGTAGCAATTCCCCGTTCTGAGAGGTAGTCCTTGAGTTCCCTCGACATAAAGGATGGACCCCGATCTGAGTGAATATAAGCCGGCATGCCACAGAGAGAAAATACCTGCTCAAGGCAGCAGATTACTGTGGACGCCAGCATATTGGAGCAGGGGAAGGCAAACGGAAAACGTGAATATTCGTCGATCATGGTGAGCAAATATGTGTTCCGAGTTGAAGAGGGCACTGGGCCCTTAAAATCGATGCTAAGTCGTTGCATCGGTTGGGTTGCATGTATGAGTATACCATCTGAGGGGCGGAAGAACTGAGGTTTTAATTCCGCACAAAGCCGGCATTCTGAGCATATTTTCTTTACATCTCCAGTGGAAAAAGGGAGATTCCGTGATCGTACGAAATGTAGCATGCGCGTAACGCCAGGATGACACAAACCATTGTGGACATCCATGAGAGTGGAGGATGACATAGTGGAGCAGAATGCCCGTGTGAGGGTGTCCGGGGCCACATTCTCCTTGCCAGGCCGATAGAGAATGGTATAACCAAAAGAGGCCAGTTCCATCCTCCAAAGTTGTATTTTATTATTCTTAATTTTGGTTCGTTTTCGATTATCGAGCATGAAGGCGACTGATCGTTGGTCCGTGATCAATGTAAAGTGCTGGCGAGCTAGAAAATGGTTCCACTTCCGTACTGCCTCTATGATGGCTGTGGCTTCTTTCTCAACCGGAGGATAATGTAGCTCGGCACCTTGTAAGGTCCTGGACATAAATGCTACAGGACGACCTTCCTGATTCAGAGTAGCCGAGATCGCCACCTCCGAGGCATCACATTCAACCACGAAAGGGAGATTCTCATCAATGGAGTGAAGAGCCGCTTTCTCCAACTGTTTTTTGAGAAGGTTAAAGGCTGCAACAGCCGCTGTTCCCAGTGGAAATGATCTAGCATGCAGCAAGGGTTGGATTTCGTCCAAAAAATGAGGAATCCATTTAGCGTAGTATGCAAACAGACCGAGAGCCCGACGTAAAGAAGCCGGATTCTTAGGTGACGGGAGCTCTTGGAGCGGGCGAAGTCTTTCTGGGTCTGGCTTAATGATACCATTGCCTACGCAGTAGCCAAGGATGTTGATGGTCGGTTGTGACTCAACAGATTTGGATTCATTCAGGGTCAAATTACGGCGATGGAGGGCATCCCGAAATTTTTGGAGGTTGGAGTCGTGTTCCTGTTGATCGTGACCTGCAATGGTAATGTTATCAAGATAGGGAAAAGTGTCCCTTAGGTTTTCCTGCTTAACCAGGCCATCCATTGCCCGTTGAAAGACAGCCACTCCATTAGTAACCCCGAATGGGAGGCGACGAAATTGGTACAGCCGTCCATTAGCCTCAAAGGCTGTGTACTGCTTATCCGAGACCTTCAAGGGTAACTGATGATAGGCACTTTTTAAATCGTAAGTTGAGAACACTTTGTATTCGGCCAGTTTATTAACCATATCATCAATGCGTGGCAATGGGTAGGCGTCCAAGTCGGTATATTGATTGATGGTTTGCGAATAATCGATGCATAGTCGCTGTTTGTGAGGTTTTAAAGGGTTCTTGACAATGACGACTTGAGCCCGCCAGGGCGACGAACATGGTTCAATGATATCCTCTGCTAGAAGTCGAGAGATTTCAGCCGCAATAAAAGATTGGTCTTCCTGATTAAAGCGCCGCGATTTCGTTATTATCGGTTGGCATTGAGGCGGAATACTGGCAAATAATGAGGGTTCATTAAGTGAAGCTGCTGATAATGCACAAAATGGTAATTTAGATGGTATATTAGAAATAGTAAGTCCGGGTTTGGATCCACCAAACTCAATGGTGAGTTTCTTATGCTGTTTTTGGAAGTCCAGCCCTAAGAGGAGATCACTACATAAGTCCTTGAGCACCGAAAGTCGGGTGGAGGGATACATACGACCATGAAGTGTCATATCAACAACACAAAAGCCGGAGATTCTGGTATTAAGTGATGACTGGGCCATCGCAATTGCCTGGTCCGATGGGAAGACATGTAGTTTCAATTTCGCAACAATCTGTTCCTTAATGAAACTATCAGTACTTCCTGAGTCAATTAAGGCATCTAAGGTATGCCCTTTAATTGAAATTTTTGTGGCTGCCTGAGACAGGTTCTGTGGGCAAGCAGCTGTAATTGGTGTCGTTGCACAGAGAGTGGCTAAAACTCTCGGTGTGCTTCTTCGGGAGAGAGCTCGAGAGGAAGCTTGATAGGTCCTAGCTGGAGCATCTTGATAGGCCCTAATTGGGGCAGTTCGGTAGGCCTTAGCTGGATTGGCCCTCGTAGAGGCCCTTGATAGGCAAACTTTAGCAAAGTGTCCTTTTTTCCCGCAATAACTGCAGATTGCATTGCGAGCAGGGCAGGTTTTCCTAGGGTGAAAAGCATCTCCACAAAAGAAGCATTCCTTCCTAGATTGCCAAGAGGCTGCTAAAGTGGGGTCGTCCTCCTCTTCTTCATCAGAATTATCAGAATTAGATTCCCCCATGATAGGGTTCACCTGAGACCGCTTGAATTGTCTGGTTGCAGCTACAGCAGCAGATCGAGATCTGGGCAGCTGATAGAGGTCTGCATTTCTCTTTGCCAAATCCAGTGAACAAGCTAGGTCAAAAGCTTTTTGTAGCTCAAGTGTTTTACTTTCTAGTAGACGCTGGCGTATAAATGGAGAGGCAATACCGCAGATGAAAGCATCACGAATCATTTCTTGGCGGTACAGCTCAGCTGAGGCTGCCTGAAAGTTACAATCTACGCTGAGCCTGCGAAGTTCTTGCAGGAATTCGTCAATTGATTCCCCTGGCCCTTGTCGGGCTGTGGCCAGTAGATGTCTAGCATAGACCTCATTTGGGGTCTTCGCATACAGTTTCTTAAGTGCCTGAATCACCTCTTCGTAACTATCCCAGTCATCAACATATTCGAACACTTTTGGGGTCACATAATTGACAAGTATCTTCAATTTAGCAGGAGCATCCACTTTACATTCATCCAGAAAATTCTCAAAAGTACGATACCAATGCTTCCATACCCTGCCAGCTGCTGGTGTATTCGGGTCCAAGTCCAGACGAATAGGTCTAAGGATTTTCTCCATGATGGGTGGTTCCCTGGATCCTTAACTTCCGAGTTTGTCTGAAGGTCTAGTATTTGTCAGTGTAAATACTAAGTTACTTAAATTGATGTAAGAAAAAGGAGACTTACCATCAAGTAACTTTAAAGTAAGCTTTAAGTAACTTATAAACACACTATATACACAAGAGAGGTCTTTACCATGCCTCTGGTAGAAGCCTCTTACAATACTGAACAGACCAGTATTTATACCAGTCCAACAGGAAGTGACATATGACAGGAAGTGAGGTATGTACACAGTTCATAGTTCATAGTTCATAGTTCACAGGAAGTGATGACATAACTTCCCGGATGTTATCATTTTTATCACAAAAGGGTTATGGGGAGTGGGCAGGAATTTGGACATGAGTCTAGGTTCGGATCGGTCATGGCCCTGTGGGTAGCGGAGCGGGCCCAGGGGCCGTGTAGCCTGATCCTGCTCCTATTTCATGTGTCTAATTCTGTTAGATTCAGGAGATGGTTCTGTGATAGTAGATTGGCAGTTAGGATCAGATCAGCCATGATCTTATTGAATGGCGGAGCAGGCTCAAGGGACCGATTGGCCTACTCCTGCTCCTATTTCTTATGTTCTTATGTTCTTATGTTCCCCTGAAATGCATTTATGTTTTTCGCCTCAACTACTCCACATTCTAATCACTTTTTGGCTTAAGAGGTTTCTCCCAAATTCCTTATTGGATTTATTAGTAACTATCTTATATTTATGGCCACACACAAGTAGAAACATCTTCTCTACGTCTACCCTATCGAACACCTTCATAATTTTAAAGACCTCTATCAGCTCACCCCTCAGTCTTCTCTTTTCTAGAGAAAAGGGCCCCAGATTATTCAATCTTTCCTGATAGTTATAACCTCTCAGTTCTGGTATCATCCTTGTAATACTAATTAAAGTTAAAAGTGAAAAAATCTGTGTGAAGAAAAACTTTCTTCACAGAGAGTTGCGAGGATGTGGAATGCATTGTTCAAGAGGCTCATAGGCACACAATCAATTGACATACTGCCTGCATCAACCAGCGTTTCAGATTTGCTGGGGTAGATTTTCGCCTTCACCTCCTAGAATCAGAGAATGATGCAGCACTGAAGGAGACCATTTGGCCCATCGTGCCTGTGCCAGCTCTTTGGTTGAGCTCTCCAATTAGTCTCACTCCCCTGCTTTATCCCCCCATAGCCGTGTAACGTTTTCCCCTTCAAGCATTTATCCAATTCCCTTTTTAAAGTTATAATTGAATCTGCTTCCACCGCCCTTTCAGGCAGTGAATTCCAGATCCTAACAACTCGCTGTGTAAAAAATATTCTCCTCATCTCGCCTCTGGTTCTTTTGCCAATTATCTTAAATCTGTGTCCTCTGGTTATCAACCCCTCTGCCACTGGAAACAGTTACTGCTTGTTTACTCTATCAAAACCATTCATGACTTTTTAAAATTTGTTCGCGGGATGTGGGCATCGCTGGCAAAGCCAGGATTTCTTGCCCATCCCTAATTGCCCTTGAGAAGATGGTGGTGAGCCGCCTTATACAACCGAGTGGCTTGCTAGGCCATTTCAGAGGGCAGTTAAGAGTCAGCCACATTGCTGTGGGTCTGGAGTCACATATAGGCCAGACCAGGTAGGGAAGGTCCCTAAACGACATTAGTGAACAAAATGGGTTTTTACAACAATCTGGTAGTTTCATGGTCATCATTACTGATACTTGCTTTTTATTTCAGATCAACTTAATTCACTGAATTCAAATTCCCCAGCTGGGATTTTGAACTCATGTCTCCAGACCATTAGCACTGGATTAGTAGTCCAACAACATAACCACTATGCTACCGTACCCCTGAATTTTAACACTTCTATTAAAACTCCCCTTAACCTCCTCTCCCCAAAGGTGAACAACCCCAGCTTCTCGAGTCTCTCCACGTAACTGAAGTTCAGAATCCCTGGTGCCATTATGGTACATCTTCTCGGCACCCTCGACGATAATCTGACAGAGTAGATCAACTGCCCTTTACAGAACTAGCCCAATTCTCATTCCATCGTGCAGTGGAAATCAGGCATGTTGTATAAAGGGCGGGTGATCTGCTCTGCTAGATTAGTGCCCAGAAGGTGAAGACTATGGTGCCTGCTTGCTTACCGCAATCAGTGCCACTTCCCGCTCCACCCCACTAACCCCACGCCAACCTCGTACTTACCTGAAGCCGCTGCTCTGGGGAATCGAAACTCTGCTACACATTCCTGGGTGGGGCATTCCTGATCTTCTGAAACAACTGAATGTAGCAAAGCTTCAAACCCCAACAACAACAACCGCAGGCAGGGCGGAGAGGAGATTCAACAACACCAACAGGCAGGGCTGAGAGGAGATTCCACAACAACAACAACCGGCAGGGCAGAAAGGAAATTCAACAACAACAGGCAGGGCGGAGAGGAAATTCAACAACAACAACAGGCAGGGCGGAGAGGAAATTCAACAACAACAAAAACAACAGGCAGGGAGCGAGGAAATTCAACAACAACAACAACAACAGGCAGGGCGGAGAGGAGATTCCACAACAACAACAACCGGCAGGGCGGGGAGGAAATTCAACAACAACAGGCAGGGCAGAGAGGAAATTCAACAGCAACAACAACAACAGGCAGGGCGGAGAGGAAATTCAACAACAACAACAACAGGCAGGGCGGAGAGGAAATTCAACAACAACAGGCAGGGCAGAGAGGAAATTCAACAACAACAACAACAACAGGCAGGGCAGAGAGGAAATTCAACAACAACAACAACAACAGGCAGGGCGGAGAGGAAATTCAACAACAACAACAACAGGCAGGGCGGAGAGGAAATTCAACAACAACAGGCAGGGCAGAGAGGAAATTCAACAGCAACAACAACAACAGGCAGGGCGGAGAGGAAATTCAACAACAACAACAACAACAGGCAGGTCAGAGAGAAAATTCAACAACAACAACAACAGGCAGGGAGAGAGGAAATACAACAAAAACAACAACAGGCAGGGCGGAGAGGACATTCAACAATAACAACAACAGGCAGGGAGAGAGGAAATTCAACAACAACAACAGGCAGGGCGGAGAGGAAATTCAACAATAACAACAACAACAGGCAGGGAGAGAGGAAATTCAACAACAACAACAACAACAGGCAGGGCGGAGAGGAAATTCAACAACAACAACAACAACACTCAGGGCAAAGAGGAAATTCAAGAACAACAACAAAAACAGGCAGGGTAGGGAGGAAATTCAACAACAACAACAACACCACTCAGGGCAAAGAGGAAATTCAAGAACAACAACAACAACAGGCAGGGTGAGAGGAAATTGAACAAAATCAACAGGCCGGGCAGAGAGGAACTTCAACAACAACAACAACAACAGGCAGGGCAGAGAGGAAATTCAACAACAACAACAACAGGCAGGGAGAGAGGAAAATCAACAACAACAACAACAGGCAGGGCGGAGCGGAAATTCAAAAATAACAAAAACAACAACAGGCAGGGCGGAGACAAAATTCAACAACAACACCAACAACAGGCAGGGCAGAGAGGAAATTCAACAACAACAGCAGGTAGGGCAGAGAGGAAATTCAACAACAACAACAACAGGCAGGGCGGAGAGGAAATTCAACAACAACAACAACAGGCAGGGAGAGAGGAAATTCAACAACAACAACTACAGGCAGGGTAGGGAGGAAATTCAATAAAAACAAAAACAACTGGCAGGGCAACGAGGAAATTCAAGAACAACAACAACAGGCAGGGCGGAGAGGAAAATCAACAACAACAACAACAGGCAGGGCAGAGAGGAAATTCAACAACAACAACAACAACAGGCAGGGCAGAGAGGAAATTCAACAACAACAACAACAGGCAGGTCAGAGAGAAAATTCAACAACAACAACAACAGGCAGGGAGAGAGGAAATACAACAAAAACAACAACAGGCAGGGCGGAGAGGACATTCAACAATAACAACAACAGGCAGGGAGAGAGGAAATTCAACAACAACAACAGGCAGGGCGGAGAGGAAATTCAACAATAACAACAACAACAGGCAGGGAGAGAGGAAATTCAACAACAACAACAACAACAGGCAGGGCGGAGAGGAAATTCAACAACAACAACAACAACACTCAGGGCAAAGAGGAAATTCAAGAACAACAACAAAAACAGGCAGGGTAGGGAGGAAATTCAACAACAACAACAACACCACTCAGGGCAAAGAGGAAATTCAAGAACAACAACAACAACAGGCAGGGTGAGAGGAAATTGAACAAAATCAACAGGCCGGGCAGAGAGGAACTTCAACAACAACAACAACAACAGGCAGGGCAGAGAGGAAATTCAACAACAACAACAACAGGCAGGGAGAGAGGAAAATCAAACAACAACAACAACAGGCAGGGCGGAGCGGAAATTCAAAAATAACAAAAACAACAACAGGCAGGGCGGAGACAAAATTCAACAACAACACCAACAACAGGCAGGGCAGAGAGGAAATTCAACAACAACAGCAGGTAGGGCAGAGAGGAAATTCAACAACAACAACAACAGGCAGGGCGGAGAGGAAATTCAACAACAACAACAACAGGCAGGGAGAGAGGAAATTCAACAACAACAACTACAGGCAGGGTAGGGAGGAAATTCAATAAAAACAAAAACAACTGGCAGGGCAACGAGGAAATTCAAGAACAACAACAACAGGCAGGGTGAGAGGAAATTCAACAAAATCAACAGGCCAGGCGGAGAGGAACTTCAACAACAACAACAACAACAGGCAGGGCAGAGAGAAAATTCAACAACAACAACAACAGGCAGAAAAAAGAGGAAATTCAAGAACAACAACAACAACAGGCAGGGCGGAGAGGAAATTCAACAATAACAACAACAACAGGCAGGGAGAGAGGAAATTCAACAACAACAACAGGCAGGGCGGAGAGGAAATTCAACAACAACAACAACAACACTCAGGGCAAAGAGGAAATTCAAGAAGAACAACAACAACAACAGGCAGGGTAGGGAGGAAATTCAACAACAACAACAACAACACTCAGGGCAAAGAGGAAATTCAAGAACAACAACAACAACAGGCAGGGTGAGAGGAAATTCAAAAAATCAACAGGCCGGGCGGAGAGGAACTTCAACAACAACAGCAACAGGCAGGGAGAGAGGAAATTCAACAACAACAACAACAGGCAGGGCGGAGAGGAAATTCAAATGTAACAAAAACAACAACAGGCAGGGCGGAGAGGAAATTCAACAACAACACCAACAACAGGCAGGGCAGAGAGGAAATTGAACAACAACAACAGGCAGGGCAGAGAGGAAGTTCAACAACAACAACAACAACAGGCAGCAAGAGAGGAAATTCAACAACAACAACAACAACAGGCAGGGAAAGAGGAAATTCAACAACAACAACAACAGGCAGGGCGGAGAGGAAATTCAACAACAACACCAACAACAGGCAGGGCAGAGAGGAAATTGAACAACAACAACAGGCAGGGCAGAGAGGGAATTCAACAACAACAACAACAGGCAGCAAGAGAGGAAATTCAACAACAACAACAACAACAGGCAGGGTGAGAGGAAATTCAACAACAACAACAGGCAGGGCGGAGAGGAAATTCAACAACAACAACAACAGGCAGGAAGAGAGGAAATTCAACAACAACAACTACAGGCAGGGTAGGGAGGAAATTCAACAATAACAACAACAACTGGCAGGGCAAAGAGGAAATTCAATAACAACAACAACAACAGGCAGGGTGAGAGGAAATTCAACAAAATCAACAGGCCAGGCAGAGGGGAACTTCAACAACAACAATAAGAACAGGCAGGGCAGAGAGGAAATTCAACAACAACAACAACAGGCAGGGCAGAGAGGAAATTCAACAACAACAACAACAGCAGGCAGGGCAGAGAGAAAATTCAACAACAACAATAACAGGCAGGGAGAGAGGAAATTCAACAAAAACAACAACAGGCAGGGCGGAGAGGAAATTCAACAACAACAACAACAGGCAGGGAGAGAGGAAATTCAACAGCAACAACAACAGGCAGGGCGGAGAGGAAATTCAACAATAACAACATCAACAGGCAGGGAGAGAGGAAATTCAACAACAATAAAAACAACAGGCAGGGCAGAGAGGAAATTCAACAACAACAACAACAGGCAGGGCAAAGAGGAAATTCAAGAACAACAACAACAACAGGCAGGGCGGAGAGGAAATTCAACAATAACAACAACAACAGGCAGGGAGAGAGGAAATTCAACTACAACAACAACAGGCAGGGCGGAGAGGAAATTCAACAACAACAACAACAACACTCAGGGCAAAGAGGAAATTCAAGAACAACAACAACAACAACAGGCAGGGTAGGGAGGAATTTCAACAACAACAACAACAACACTCAGGGCAAAGAGGAAATTCAAGAACAACAACAACAACAGGCAGGGTGAGAGGAAATTCAAAAAATCAACAGGCCGGGCGGAGAGGAACTTCAACAACAACAACAACAACAGGCAGGTCAGAGAGGAAATTCAACAACAACAGCAACAGGCAGGGAGAGAGGAAATTCAACAACAACAACAACAGGCAGGCGGAGAGGAAATTCAACAATAACAAAAACAACAACAGGCAGGGCGGAGAGGAAATTCAACAACAACACCAACAACAGGCAGGGCAGAGAGGAAATTGAACAACAACAACAGGCAGGGCAGAGAGGAAGTTCAACAACAACAACAACAACAGGCAGCAAGAGAGGAAATTCAACAACAACAACAACAACAGGCAGGGAGAGAGGAAATTCAACAACAACAACAACAGGCAGGGCGGAGAGGAAATTCAACAATATCAACAACAACAGGCAGGGAGAGAGGAAATTCAACAACAACAACTAAAACAACAGGCAGGTCAGAGAGGAAATTCAACAACAACAACAACAGGCAGGGCAAAGAGGAAATTCAAGAACAACAACAACAACAGGCAGGGCGGAGAGGAAATTCAACAATAACAACAACAACAGGCAGGGAGAGAGGAAATTCAACTACAACAACAGGCAGGGCAGAGAGGGAATTCAACAACAACAACAACAGGCAGCAAGAGAGGAAATTCAACAACAACAACAACAACAGGCAGGGTGAGAGGAAATTCAACAACAACAACAGGCAGGGCGGAGAGGAAATTCAACAACAACAACAACAGGCAGGAAGAGAGGAAATTCAACAACAACAACTACAGGCAGGGTAGGGAGGAAATTCAACAATAACAACAACAACTGGCAGGGCAAAGAGGAAATTCAATAACAACAACAACAACAGGCAGGGTGAGAGGAAATTCAACAAAATCAACAGGCCAGGCAGAGGGGAACTTCAACAACAACAATAAGAACAGGCAGGGCAGAGAGGAAATTCAACAACAACAACAACAGGCAGGGCAGAGAGGAAATTCAACAACAACAACAACAACAGGCAGGGCAGAGAGGAAATTCAACAACAACAACAACAGGCAGGGCAAAGAGGAAATTCAAGAACAACAACAACAACAGGCAGGGCGGAGAGGAAATTCAACAATAACAACAACAACAGGCAGGGAGAGAGGAAATTCAACAACAACAACAACAGGCAGGGCGGAGAGGAAATTCAACAACAACAACAACAACACTCAGGGCAAAGAGGAAATTCAAGAACAACAACAACAACAACAGGCAGGGTAGGGAGGAAATTCAACAACAAAAACAACAACACTCAGGGCAAAGAGGAAATTCAAGAACAACAACAACAACAGGCAGGGTGAGAGGAAATTCAAAAAATCAACAGGCCGGGCGGAGAGGAACTTCAACAACAACAACAACAACAGGCAGGTCAGAGAGGAAATTCAACAACAACAGCAACAGGCAGGGAGAGAGGAAATTCAACAACAACAACAACAGGCAGGGCGGAGAGGAAATTCAACAATAACAAAAACAACAACAGGCAGGGCGGAGAGGAAATTCAACAACAACACCAACAACAGGCAGGGCAGAGAGGAAATTGAACAGCAACAACAGGCAGGGCAGAGAGGAAGTTCAACAACAACAACAACAACAGGCAGCAAGAGAGGAAATTCAACAACAACAACAACAGGCAGGGAGAGAGGAAATTCAACAACAACAACAACAGGCAGGGCGGAGAGGAAATTCAACAACAACACCAACAACAGGCAGGGCAGAGAGGAAATTCAACAACAACAACAGGCAGGGCAGAGAGCGAATTCAACAACAACAACAACAGGCAGCAAGAGAGGAAATTCAACAACAACAACAACAACAGGCAGGGTGAGAGGAAATTCAACAACAACAACAGGCAGGGCGGAGAGGAAATTCAACAACAACAACAACAGGCAGGAAGAGAGGAAATTCAACAACAACAACTACAGGCAGGGTAGGGAGGAAATTCAACAATAACAACAACAACTGGCAGGGCAAAGAGGAAATTCAATAAAAACAACAACAGGCAGGGTGAGAGGAAATTCAACAAAATCAACAGGCCAGGCAGAGGGGAACTTCAACAACAACAATAAGAACAGGCAGGGCAGAGAGGAAATTCAACAACAACAACAACAGGCAGGGCAGAGAGGAAATTCAACAACAACAACAACAACAGGCAGGGCAGAGAGAAAATTCAACAACAACAATAACAGGCAGGGAGAGAGGAAATTCAACAAAAACAACAACAGGCAGGGCGGAGAGGAAATTCAACAACAACAACAACAGGCAGGGAGAGAGGAAATTCAACAGCAACAACAACAGGCAGGGCGGAGAGGAAATTCAACAATAACAACATCAACAGGCAGGGAGAGAGGAAATTCAACAACAATAAAAACAACAGGCAGGGCAGAGAGGAAATTCAACAACAACAACAACAGGCAGGGCAAAGAGGAAATTCAAGAACAACAACAACAACAGGCAGGGCGGAGAGGAAATTCAACAATAACAACAACAACAGGCAGGGAGAGAGGAAATTCAACAACAACAACAACAGGCAGGGCGGAGAGGAAATTCAACAACAACAACAACAACACTCAGGGCAAAGAGGAAATTCAAGAACAACAACAACAACAACAGGCAGGGTAGGGAGGAAATTCAACAACAACAACAACAACACTCAGGGCAAAGAGGAAATTCAAGAACAACAACAACAACAGGCAGGGTGAGAGGAAATTCAAAAAATCAACAGGCCGGGCGGAGAGGAACTTCAACAACAACAACAACAACAGGCAGGTCAGAGAGGAAATTCAACAACAACAGCAACAGGCAGGGAGAGAGGAAATTCAACAACAACAACAACAGGCAGGGCGGAGAGGAAATTCAACAATAACAAAAACAACAACAGGCAGGGCGGAGAGGAAATTCAACAACAACAACAACAACAGGCAGCAAGAGAGGAAATTCAACAACAACAACAACAACAGGCAGGGAGAGAGGAAATTCAACAACAACAACAACAGGCAGGGCGGAGAGGAAATTCAACAAAAACACCAACAACAGGCAGGGCAGAGAGGAAATTGAACAACAACAACAGGCAGGGCAGAGAGGGAATTCAACAACAACAAGAACAGGCAGCAAGAGAGGAAATTCAACAACAACAACAACAACAGGCAGGGTGAGAGGAAATTCAACAACAACAACAACAGGCAGGAAGAGAGGTAATTCAACAACAACAACTACAGGCAGGGTAGGGAGGAAATTCAACAATAACAACAACAACTGGCAGGGCAAAGAGGAAATTCAATAACAACAACAACAACAGGCAGGGTGAGAGGAAATTCAACAAAATCAACAGGCCAGGCAGAGGGGAACTTCAACAACAACAATAAGAACAGGCAGGGCAGAGAGGAAATTCAACAACAACAACAACAGGCAGGGCAGAGAGGAAATTAAACAAAAACAACAACAGGCAGGGCGGAGAGGAAATTCAACAACAACAACAACAGGCAGGGAGAGAGGAAATTCAACAGCAACAACAACAGGCAGGGCGGAGAGGAAATTCAACAATAACAACATCAACAGGCAGGGAGAGAGGAAATTCAACAACAATAAAAACAACAGGCAGGGCAGAGAGGAAATTCAACAACAACAACAACAGGCAGGGCAAAGAGGAAATTCAAGAACAACAACAACAACAGGCAGGGCGGAGAGGAAAATGAACAACAACAACAACAGGCAGGGAGAGAGGAAATTCAACAACAACAGGGAGGGCAGAGAGGAAATTCAACAACAACAACAACAACAGGCAGGGCAGAGAGGAAATTCAACAACAACAACAGGCAGGGCGGAGAGGAAATTCCACATCAACAACAACAAAAACAGGCCGGGCGGAGAGGAAATTCAACAACAACAACAACCGGCAGGGAGAGAGGAAATTCAACAACAACAACAAAAGGCAGGGCGGAGAGGAAATTCAACAAAAACAACAACAACAGGCAGCAAGAGAGGAAATTCAACAACAACAACAACAGGCAGGGCAGAGAGGAAATTCAACAACAACAACAACAGGAAGGGCGGAGAGGAAATTCAACAACAACTAGAACAACAGGCAGGGCAGAGAGGAGATTCAACAACAACAAAAAAACAAAGGCAGGGAGAGAGGAAATTCAAAAACAACAATAACAACTGGCAAGGCGGAGAGGAAATTAAACAACAACAACAACAACAACAGGAAGGGCGGAGAGGAAATTCAACAAACAACAACAACAGGCAGGGCAAAGAGGAAATTCAAGAACAACAACAACAGGCAGGGCGAGAGGAAATTCAACAAAAACAACAGGCCGGGCGGAGATGAAATTCAACAACAACAACAACAGGCAGGGCAGAGAGAAAATTCAACAACAACAACAACAGGCAGGGACAGAGGAAATTCAACAAAAACAACAACAGGCAGGGCGGAGAGTAAATTCAACAACAACAACAACAGGCAGGGAGAGAGGAAATTCAACAGCAACCACAACAGGCAGGGCGGAGAGGAAATTCAACAATAACAACAACAACAGGCAGGGAGAGAGGAAATTCAACAACAACAACAAAACCAACAGGCAGGGCAGAGAGGAAATTCAACAACAACAACAACAGGCAGGGCAAAGAGGAAATTCAAGAACAACAACAACAACAGGCAGGGAGAGAGGAAATTCAACAACAACAGGGAGGGCAGAGAGGAAATTCAACAACAACAACAACAACAGGCAGGGCAGAGAGGAAATTCAACAACAACAACAGGCAGGGCGGAGAGGAAATTCCACATCAAGAACAACAAAAACAGGCCGTGCGGAGAGGAAATTCAACAACAACAACAGGCAGGGAGAGAGGAACTTCAACAACAACAACAACAGGCAGGGCAGAGAGGAAATTCAACAACAACAACAACAGGCAGGGAGAGAGGAAATTCAACAACAACAACAACAGGCAGGGCGGAGAGGAAATTCAGCAACAACAACAACAGGCAGGGCAGAGAGGAAATTCAAGAACAACAACAACAGGCAGGGCGGAGAGGAAATTGAACAAAAACAACAAAAACAATAGGCAGGGCGGAGCGGAAATTCAACAACAACAACAACAGGAAGGGAGAGAGGTAATTCAACAACAAGGACAACAGGCCGGGCGGAGAGAAAATTCAACAAAAACAACAACAACAGGCAGGGCAGAGAGGGAATTCAACAACAACAACAACAGGCAGGGCTGAGAGGAAATATAACAACAACAACAACAACAGGCAGAGCAGAGATAAAAATTCAAGAACAACAACAACAGGCAGGGCGGAGAGGAAATTGAACAAAAACAACAACAACAGGCAGGGAGAGAGGAAATTCAACAACAAGAAAAACAACAGGCAGGGCAGAGAGGAAATTCAACAACAACAACAACAACAACAGGCAGGGCAAAGAGGAAATTCAAGAACAACAACAACAGGCAGGGCGGAGAGGAAATTGAACAACAACAACAGACAGGGAGAGAGGAAATTCAACAACAAGAGGCAGGGCGGAGAGGAAATTCAACAACAACAACAACAACAGGCAGGACGGAGAGGAAATTCAACAACAACAACAACAGGCAGGGCGGAGAGGAAATTCATCAACAACAACAACAGGCCGGGCGGAGAGGAAATTCAACAACAACAACAACAACAGGCAGGGCACAAAGGAAATTCAACAACAACAACAACAACAGGCAGGGCAGAAAGGAAATTAATCAAAAACAACAACAGGCAGGGAGAGAGGACATTCAACAACAACAACAAGAAGAGGCCGGGCGGAGAGGATATTCAACAACAACTAGAACAACAGGCAGGGCAGAGAGGAGATTCAACAACAACAAAAAACCAAAGGCAGGGAGAGAGGAAATTCAAAAACAACAATAACAACTGGCAAGGCGGAGAGGAAACTAAACAACAACAACAACAACAGGAAGGGCGGAGAGGAATTTCAACAAACAACAACAACAGGCAGGGCAAAGAGGAAATTCAAGAACAACAACAACAGGCAGGGCGAGAGGAAATTCAACAAAAACAACAGGCCGGGCGGAGATGAAATTCAACAACAACAACAACAGGCAGGGCAGAGAGAAAATTCAACAACAACAACAACAGGCAGGGACAGAGGAAATTCAACAAAAACAACAACAGGCAGGGCGGAGAGTAAATTCAACAACAACAACAACAGGCAGGGAGAGAGGAAATTCAACAGCAACCACAACAGGCAGGGCGGAGAGGAAATTCAACAATAACAACAACAACAGGCAGGGAGAGAGGAAATTCAACAACAACAACAAAACCAACAGGCAGGGCAGAGAGGAAATTCAACAACAACAACAACAGGCAGGGCAAAGAGGAAATTCAAGAACAACAACAACAACAGGCAGGGAGAGAGGAAATTCAACAACAACAGGGAGGGCAGAGAGGAAATTCAACAACAACAACAACAACAGGCAGGGCAGAGAGGAAATTCAACAACAACAACAGGCAGGGCGGAGAGGAAATTCCACATCAAGAACAACAAAAACAGGCCGTGCGGAGAGGAAATTCAACAACAACAACAGGCAGGGAGAGAGGAACTTCAACAACAACAACAACAGGCAGGGCAGAGAGGAAATTCAACAACAACAGGCAGGGAGAGAGGAAATTCAACAACAACAACAACAGGCAGGGCGGAGAGGAAATTCAGCAACAACAACAACAGGCAGGGCAGAGAGGGAATTCAAGAACAACAACAACAGGCAGGGCGGAGAGGAAATTGAACAAAAACAACAAAAACAATAGGCAGGGCGGAGCGGAAATTCAACAACAACAACAACAGGAAGGGAGAGAGGTAATTCAACAACAAGGACAACAGGCCGGGCGGAGAGAAAATTCAACAAAAACAACAACAACAGGCAGGGCAGAGAGGGAATTCAACAACAACAACAACAGGCAGGGCTGAGAGGAAATATAACAACAACAACAACAACAGGCAGAGCAGAGATAAAAATTCAAGAACAACAACAACAGGCAGGGCGGAGAGGAAATTGAACAAAAACAACAACAACAGGCAGGGAGAGAGGAAATTCAACAACAACAAGAAAAACAACAGGCAGGGCAGAGAGGAAATTCAACAACAACAACAACAACAGGCAGGGCAAAGAGGAAATTCAAGAACAACAACAACAGGCAGGGCGGAGAGGAAATTGAACAACAACAACAGGCAGGGAGAGAGGAAATTCAACAACAAGAGGCAGGGCGGAGAGGAAATTCAACAACAACAACAACAACAGGCAGGACGGAGAGGAAATTCAACAACAACAACAAAAGGCAGGGCGGAGAGGAAATTCATCAACAACAACAACAGGCCGGGCGGAGAGGAAATTCAACAACAACAACAACAACAGGCAGGGCACATAGGAAATTCAACAACAACAACAACAACAGGCAGGGCAGAAAGGAAATTAATCAACAACAACAACAGGCAGGGAGAGAGGACATTCAACAACAACAACAAGAAGAGGCCGGGCGGAGAGGATATTCAACAACAACAACAACAGGCAGGACGGAGAGGAAATTTAACAACAACAACAGGCAGGGCGGAGTTGAAATACAACAATAACAACAACAACTGGCAGGGCAGAGAGGAAATTCAACAACAACAACAACCGGCAGGGAAAGGTGAAATTCAACAACAACAACAGCAGGCAGAGAGAGAGGAAATTCAACAAAAACAACAAAAGGCAGGGCGGAGAGGAAATTCAACAACAACAGCAACAGGCAGGTAGAGAGGAAATTCAACAACAATAACAACAGCCAGGGAGACAGGAAATTGAACAACAATAGGCAGGGCAGAGAGGAAATTCAACAACAACAACAGGCACGGCGGATAGGAAATTCAACAACAACAACAACAGGCAGGGCGGGGAGGAAATGCAACATCAACAACAACAACAACAGGCCGGGCGTAGAGGAAATTCAACAACAACAACAGGCAGGGAGAGAGGATATTCAACAACAACAGAAACAACAGGCAGGGCGGAGCGGAAATTCAACAACAACAACAGGCAGGGAGAGAGGAAATTCAACAACAAGAACAACAGGCCGGGCGGAGAGAAAATTCAACAACAACAACAACAACAACAGGCAGGGCAGAGAGGGAATTCAACAACAACAACAACAACAGGCAGGGCTGAGAGGAAATTCAACAGCAACAACAACAGGCAGGGCAGAGCGGAAATTCAAGAACAACAACAGGCAGGGCGGAGAGGAAACTGAACAAAAACAACAGCAACAACAGGCAGGGAGAGAGGAAATTCAACAACAACAACAAAAACAACAGGCAGGGCGGTGCGGAAATTCAACAACAACAACAACAGGCAGGGCGGAGAGGAAATTCAACAAAAACAACAACAACAGGCAGGGCAGAGAGGAAATTCAACAACAAAAATAGCAGACAGGGAGAGAGGAAATTCAACAGCAACAACAACAGGCAGGTAGAGGGGAAATTCAACAACAACAAAAGCAACAGGCAGGGCGACAGGAAATTCAACAACAACAAAAAAACAACAGGCAGGGCGGAGCGCAAATTCAACAACAACAATAACAGGCAGGGAGACAGGAAATTCAACAAAAACAACAACAGGCAGGGCGGAGAGGAAATTCAACAACAACAACAACAGGCAGGGAGAGAGGAAATTCAACAACAACAACAAAAACAACAGGCAGGGCGGAGTGGAAATACAACAACAACAACAACAGGCAGGGAGAGAGGAAATTCAACAAGAACAACAGGCTGGGCGGAGAGAAAATTCAACAACAACAACAACAACAGGCAGGGCAGAGAGGGAATTCAACAAAAGCAAAAACAGGCAGGGCTGAGAGGAAATTCACCAACAACAACAACAGGCAGGGCAGAGAGGAAATTCAATAACAAAAACAGACAGGGCGGAGAGGAAATTGAACAAAAACAACAACAACAACAGGCAGGGAGAGAGAAAATTCAACAACAACAATAACAACAGGCAGGGCAGAGAGGAAATTCAACAACAACAACAACAACAAAAGGCAGGGCGGAGAGGAAATTCAACAACAACAACAACAGGCAGGGAGAGAGGAAATTCAACAACAGCAACAACAACAGGCAGGATGGAGAGGAAGTTCAACAACAACAACAACAGGCAGGGCAGAGAGGAAATTCAACAACAACAACAACAGGCAGGGCGGAGAGGAAATTCAACAACAACAACAACAGGCAGGGCGGAGAGCAAGTTCAACAAATACAACAACAACAGGCAGGGAGAGAGGATATTCAACAACAACAGGCAGGGCAGAGAGGAAATTCAACAACAACAACAACAGGCAGGCCGGAGAGGAAATTCAACAAAAGCAACAACAACAAGCAGGGCAGAGAGGAAATTCAACAACAACAACAACAGGCAGGATGGAGACGTAATTCAACAACAACAACAACAGGCAGGGCGGAGAGGAAATTCAACAACAACAATTATAGGCAAGGCGGGGGGGAAATTCAAGAACAACAACAACAACAGGCAGGGCGGAGAGGAAATTCACAACAACAGCAGCAACAGGCAGTGCGGAGAGGAAATTCAACAACAACAACAACAGGCAGGGAGACAGGAAATTCAACAACAACAACAGGCAGGGCAGAAAGGAAATTCAACAACAACAACATCAACAGGCAGGGAGAGAGGCAATTCAGCAACAACAACAACAACAACAGGCAGGGCGGAGAGGAAATTCAACAACAACAACAACAAGAGGCAGGGCCGAGAGGAAATTCAACAACAACAGCAACAACAGGCAGGGCGGAGATGAAATTCAACAACAACAACAACAGGCAGGGAGAGTGGACATTCACCAACAACAACAACAACAGACAGGGTAGGTAGGAAATTCATTAACAACAACAACAACAGGCAGGGCGGAGAGGAAATTCAGAAAAAACAACCACTACAGGCAGGGCGGAGAGGAAATTCAACAACAACAACAGGCAGGGCGGAGAGGAAATTCAACAACAACAACAGGCAGGGCGGAGAAGAAATTCAACAACAACAACGACAGGCAGGGCAGTCAGGAAATTCAACAACAGCGACAGGCAGGGCGGAGAGGAATTTCAACAACAACAGGCAGGGCGGAGAGGAAATGCAACAACAACAACAACAACAGGCAGGGCGGAGAGCAAATCAAAAACAAGAACAACAGGCAGGGCGGAGAGGAAATTCAACAACAACAACAACAGGCAGGGAGTGAGGAAATTCAACAACAACAACAGGCAGGGCAGAGGGGAAATTCAACAACAACAACAACAACAGGCAGGGCAGAAAGGAAATTCAACAAAAACAACAACAGCAGGCAGGGAGACAGGAAATTCAACAACAACAACAACAACAGGCAGGGCGGAGAGGAACTCCAACAACAACAACAACAACAGGCAGTGAGAGAGGAAATTCAACAACAACAACAGGCAGCGCGGAGAGGAAATTCAAGAACAACCACAACAACAACAGGCAGGGCGGAGAGGAAATTCAACAACAACAACAACAGGCAGGGAGAGAGGAAATTCAACAACAGCAACAACAACACGCAGGATGGAGAGGAAGTTCAACAACAACAACAACAACAACAGGCAGGGCAGAGAGGAAATTCAACAACAAAAACAACAACAGGCAGGGCGGAGAGGAAATTCAACAACAACAACAACAGGCAGGGCAAGAGGAAGTTCAACAAAAACAACAACAACAGGCATAGGAGAGAGGAAATTCAACAACAACAACAGGCAGGGCAGAGAGGAAATTCAACAACAACAACAACAGGCAGGCCGGAGAGGAAATTCAACAAAAGCAACAACAACAAGCAGGGCAGAGAGGAAATTCAACAACAACAACAACAGGCAGGATGGAGAGGTAATTCAACAACAATAACAACAGGCAGGGCGGAGAGGAAATTCAACAACAACAACTACAGGCAAGGCGGGGGGGAAATTCAAGAACAGCAACAACAACAGGCAGGGCGGAGAGGAAATTCACAACAACAGCAGCAACAGGCAGTGCGGCGAGGAAATTCAACAACAACAACAAAAGGCAGGGAGACAGGAAATTCAACAACAACAACAACAGGCAGGGCTGAGAGGAAATTCAACAACAACAACATCAACAGGCAGGGAGAGGGGAAATTCAGCAACAACAACAACAACAGGCAGGGCGGAGAGGAAATTGAACAACAACAACAACAACAGGCAGGGAGAGAGGAAATACAACAACAACAACAACAGGCAGCACAAAGAGGAAATTCAACAACAACCACCACAACAACAGGCAGGGCAGAGAGGAAATTCAACAACAACAAAAACAACAACAGGCAGGGAGAGAGGAAATTCAAGAACAGCAACAACAACAGGCAGGGCGGAGAGGAAATTCACAACAACAGCAGCAACAGGCAGTGCGGCGAGGAAATTCAACAACAACAACAACAGGCAGGGAGACAGGAAATTCAACAACAACAACAACAGGCAGGGCGGAGAGGAAATTCAACAACAACAACATCAACAGGCAGGGAGAGAGGAAATTCAGCAACAACAACAACAACAACAGGCAGGGCGGAGAGGAAATTCAACAACAACAACAACAACAGGCAGCGAGAGAGGAAATACAACAACAACAACAGGCAGCACAAAGAGGAAATTCAATAACAACCACCACAACAACAGGCAGGGCAGAGAGGAAATTCAACAACAACAAAAACAACAACAGACAGGGCAGAGAGGAAATTCAACAACAACAACATGCAGGGCGGAGAGGAAATTCAACAACATCAACAACAACAGGCAGGGAGAGAGGAAATTCAACAACAACAACAGGCAGGGCAGTGAGGAAATTCAACAACAACAACAGGCAGGGCGGAGAGGAAATTCAACAACAACAGAGAGGGCAGATAGGAAATTCATTAACAACAACAAAAGCAGGCAGGGCGGAGAGGAATTACAAAAAAAACAACCACGACAGGCAGGGCGGAGAGAAAATTCAACAACAACAACAACAGGCAGGGCGGAGAGGAAATTCAACAACAACAACAGGCAGGGCGGAGAAGAATTTAACAAGAACAACAACAACAGGCAGGGCAGTCAGGAAATTCAACAACAACAACAACAACAGCCAGGGCAGAGGGGAAATTCAACAACAACAACAACAGGCAGGGCGGAGAGGAAATGCAACAACAACAACAACAGGCAGGGCGGAGAGGAAATTCAACAACAACAGCAACAACAGGCAGGGAGAGAGGAAATTCAACAACAACAGCAACAACAGGCAGGGAGAGAGGAAATTCAACAACAACAACAACAACAGCCAGGGCAGAGGGGAAATTCAACAACAACAACAACAACAGGCAGGGCAGAAAGAAAATTCAACAACAACATCAACAGCAGGCAGGGAGACAGGAAATTCAACAACAACAACAACAACAGGGAGGGCGGAGAGGAAATTCAACAACAACAACAGGCAGTGAGAGAGGAAATTCAACAACAACAACAACAGGCAGCGCGGAGAGGAAATTCAACAACAACCACAACAAAAACAGGCAGGGCGGAGAGGAAATTCAACAACAACAACAACAACAACAGGCAGGGAGAGAGGAAATTCAACAACAGCAAAAACAACAGGCAGGAGGGAGCGGAAGTTCAACAACAACAACAACAACAACAGGCAGGGCAGAGGGGAAATTCAACAACAACAACAACAACAGGCAGGGCGGAGAGGAAATTCAACAACAATAGCAACAGGCAGGGCGGAGAGGAAGTTCAACAAAAACAACAACAACAGGCAGGGAGAGAGGAAATTCAACAACAACAGGCAGGCCGGAGAGGAAATTCAACAAAAGCAACAACAACAAGCAGGGCAGAGAGGAAATTCAACAACAAGAACAACAGGCAGGATGGAGAGGTAATTCAACAACAACAACAACAGGCAGGGCGGAGAGGAAATTCAACAACAACAATAGGCAAGGCGGGGGGAAATTCAAGAACAACAACAACAACAGGCAGAGCGGAGAGGAAATTCAACAACAACAACAGGCAGGGTGACAGGAAATTCAACAACAACAACAGGCAGGGCGGAGAGGAAATTCAACAACAACAACATCAGCAGGCAGGGAGAGAGGAAATTCAACAACAACAACAACAACAGGCAGGGCGGAGAGGAAATTCAACAACAACAACAACAAGAGGCAGGACCGAGAGGAAATTCAACAACAACAGCAACAACAGGCAGGGAGAGAGGATATTCAACAACAACAACAACAACAGGCAGGGCGGAGAGGAAATTCAACAACAACAACAACAAGAGGCAGGGCCGAGAGGAAATTCAACAACAACATCAACAGGCAGGGTAGACAGGAAATTCAACAACAACAACAACAGGCAGGGCGGAGAGGAAATTCAACAACAATAGGCAGGCCGATGAGGAAATGCAACAACAACAACAACAACAGGCAGGGCGGAGAGCAAATTCAAAAACAACAACAACAACGGGCAGGGCGGAGAGGAAATTCAGCAACAACAACAACAACAGGCAGGGAGAGAGGAAATTCAACAACAACAACAGCAACAGGCAGGGCGGAGGGGAAATTCAACAACAACAACAACAGGCAGGGCGGAAAGGAAATTCAACAACAACAACAACAGGCAGGGAGACAGGAAATTCAACAACAACAACAACAGGCAGGGCGGAGAGGAAATTCAACAACAACAACAACAACAGGCAGGGCGGAGAGCAAATTCAAAAACAACAACAACGGGCAGGGCGGAGAGGAAATTCAACAACAACAACAACAGGCAGGGAGAGAGGAAATTCAACAACAACAACAACAGGCAGGGAGAGAGGAAATTCAACAACAACAACAACAACAGGCAGCGCGATGAGGAAATTCAACAACAACCACAACAACAACAGGCAGGGCAGAGAGGAAATTCAACAACAACAACTACAGGCAGGGAGAGAGGAAATTCAACAACAGCAACAACAGGCAGGACGGAGAGGAAGTTCAACAACAACAACAGGCAGGGCAGAGAGGAAATTCAACAACAACAACAACATGCAGGGCGGGGAGGAAATTCAACAACATCATCAACAACAGGCAGGGAGAGAGGAAATTCAACAACAACAACAGGCTGGGCAGAGAGGAAATTCAACAACAACAGGCAGGGCGGAGAGGAAATTCAACAACAACAACAGATAGGGCAGATAGGAAATTCATTAACAACAACAACAGGCAGGGCGGAGAGGAAATTCAAAAAAACAGCGACGACAGGCAGGGCAGAGTGGAAATTCAACAACAACAACAACAGGCAGGGCGGAGAGGAAATTCAACAACAACAACAGGAGGGCGGAGAAGAAATTCAACAACAACAACAACAGGCAGGGCTGTCAGGAAATTCAACAACAACAACAACAGGCAGGGCGGAGAACAATTTCAAAAACAACAACAACAGGCAGGGCGGAGAGGAAATTCAACAACAACAACAGGAGGGAGCGAGGAAATTCAACAACAACAACAACAGGCATGGCGCAGGGGAAATTCAACAACAACAACAACAGGCAGTGTGGAAAGAAAATTCAACAACAACAACAACAGGCAGGGAGACAGGAAATTCAACAGCAACAACAACAACAGGCAGGGCGGAGAGGAAATTCAACAACAACAACAACAGGCAGGGAGAGAGGAAATTCAACAACAACAACAACAACAACAGGCTTCGCGATGAGGAAATTCAACAACAACGACAACAACAACAGGCAGGGCAGAGAGGAAATTCAACAACAACAACAACAACAACAGGCAGGGAGAGAGGAAATTCAACAACAGCAACAACAACAGGCAGGACGGAGAGGAAGTTCAACAACAACAACAGGCAGGGCAGAGAGGAAATTCAACAACAATAACAACATGCAGGGCGGAGAGGAAATTCAACAACATCAACAACAACAGGCAGCGAGAGAAGAAATTCAACAACAACAACAGGCAGGGCAGAGAGGAAATTCAACAACAACAACAACAGGCAGGCAGGGCAGAGAGGAAATTCAACAACAACAACAACAGGCAGGGCAGAGAGAAAATTCAACAACAACAACAGACAGAGCAGATAGGAAATTCATTAACAACAACAACAACAGGCAGGGCGGAGAGGAAATTAAAAAAAACATCGATGACAGGCAGGGCGGAGAGGAAAATCTACAACAACAACATCAGGCAGGGCGGAGAGGAAATTCAACAACAACAACAGGCAGGGCGGAGAAGAAATTCAACAACAACAACAACAACAGGCAGGGCAGTCAGGAAACTCAACAACAACAACAACAGGCAGGGCAGAGAGGAATTTCAACAACAACAGGCAGGGCGGAGAAGAAATGCAAAAAAAACAACAACAACAGGCAGGGCGGAGAGCAAATTCAAAAACAACAACAACAGGCAGGGCGGAGAGGAAATTCAACAACAACAACAACAACAGGCAGGGAGAGAGGAAATTCAACAACAACAACAACAACAGGCAGGGCGGAGGGGGAATTCAACAACAACAACAACAACAGGCAGGGCAGAAAGGAAATTCAACAACAAAAACAACAGCAGGCAGGGAGACAGGAAATTCAACAACAACAAAACAACAGGCAGGGCGGAGAGGAAGTTCAACAACAACAACAACAACAGGCAGTGAGAGAGGAAATTGAACAACAACAACAGGCAGCGCGGAGAGGAAATTCAACAACAACCACAACAACAACAGGCAGGGCGGAGAGGAAATTCAACAACAACAACAACAACAACAGGCAGGGAGAGAGGAAATTCAACAACAGCAACAACAACAGGCAGGACGGAGAGGAAGTTCAACAATAACAACAACAACAGGCAGGGCAGAGAGGAAATTCAAAAACAACAACAACAACAGGCAGGGCGGAGAGGAAATTCAACAACAACAACAACAACAGGCAGGGCGGAGAGGAAGTTCAACAAAAACAACAACAACAACAGGCAGGGAGAGAGGAAATTCAACAACAACAGGCAGGGCAGGGAGGAAATTCAACAACAACAACAGGCAGGCCGGAGAGGAAATTCAACAAAAGGAACAACAACAAGCAGGGCAGAGAGGAAATTCAACAACAACAACAACATCAGGCAGGGCGGAGAGGAAATTTAACATCTACAACAACAGGCAAGGCGGAGAGGAAATTCAACAACAACAGGCAGGGCAGTGAGGAAATTCAACAACAACAACAACAACATCAGGCAGGGCGGAGAGGATATTCAACATCAACAACAACAACAGGCAGGGCGGAGAGGACATTCACCAACAACAACAACAACAGGCAGTGCAGAGAGGAAATGCAACAACACTAACAACAACAGGCACAGCGGAGAGGACATTCAATAACAACAACAGGCAGGGTGCAGAGGAAATTCAACAATAACAACAAGAGTCAAGGCAGAGAGGGAATTCAACAACAGCAACAACAGGCAGGGAGAGAGGAAATTCAACAACAACAACAACAGGCAGGGCGGAGGGGAAATTCAACAACAACAACAACAGGGAAGGCAGAGTGGAGATTCAACAACAACAACCACAACAGGCAGGGCGGAGAGGACATTCAACAATAACAACAACAACAGGCAGGGAGGGAGGAAATTCAACAACAACAACAGGCGGGACGGAGAGGAAATTCAACAACTACAACAACAGGCATGGCAGAGAGGAAATTCAAGAAAAACAGGCAGGTCGGAGAGGAAATTCAACAACAACAACAACAGGCAGGGCGCAGAGGAAATTCAACAACAAGAACAACAGGCAGGGAGAGAGGAAATTGAACAACAACAACAGCAGGCAGGGCGGAGAGGAAATTCAACAACAACAACAGGCAGGGCGGAGAGGAAATTCAACAACAAAAACAAAAACAGGCGGGGCGGACAGGAAATTCAACAACAACAACAACAGGCAGGGCGGAGAGGAAATGCAACAACAAAAACAACAACAGGCAGGGCGGAGAGAAAATTCAACAAAAACAACAGGCAGGGCGGAGAGGAAATTCAACAACAACAATAACAGGCAGGGAGAGAGGAAATTCAACAACAACAACAGGCAGGGCGGAGGGGAAATTCAACAACAACAACAACAGGCAGGGCGGAGAGGAAATTCAACAACAACAACAACAGGCAGGGAGAGAGGAAATTCAACAACAACAACAGGAAGGGCGGAGAGGAAATTCATCAACATCCACAACAACAACAGGCAGGGCGGAGAGGAAGTTCAACAACAACAACAACAACAACAGGCTGTGAGAGAGGAAATTCAACAACAACAACAACAAGCAGGGAGAGAGGAAATTCAACAACAACAGCAGGCAGGGCAGAGAGGAAATTCAACAACAACAACAACAGGCAGGGGGAGAGGAAATTCAACAACAACAACAGGCAGGGCCGAGAGGAAATTCAACAACAACAGGCAGGGCGGAGATGTAATTCAACAACAACAACAACAGGCAGGGAGAAAGGACATTCAACAACAACAACAACGACAGGAAGGGGGGAGAGGAAATTCAACAACACCAAGTACAACAGGCAGGGAGAGAGGAAATTCAACAACAATAACAACAACAGGCAGGGAGAGAGGAAATTCAACAACAACAACAACAAAAGGCAGGTCGGAGAGGAAATTCAACAACAAGAACAACAGGCAGGGCGGAGAGGAAATTTAACAGCAACAACAAAAAAAGGCAGGGCGGAGAGGAAATTGAACAACAACAACAACAGCCAGGGCGGAGAGGAAATTCAACAACAACAACAGGCAGGGCGGAGAAGAAATTCAACAACAACAACAACAACAGGCAGGGCAGAGAGGAAATTCAACAACAACAACAGGCAGGGCGGGGAGGACATTCAACAACAACAACAACAGGCAGGGAGAGAGGAAATTCAACAACAACAACAACAGGCAGGACAGAGAGGAAATTCAACAACAACAAAAACAACAGGAAGGGCGCAGATGAAATTCAACAATAACAACAACAACAGGCAGGGAGAGAGGAAATTCAACAACAACAACAGGCAGGGCAGAGAGGAAATTCAAAAAAAACAACGACGACAGGCAGGGCGGAGAGGAAATTCACCAACAACAACAACAGGCAGGGCAGAGAGGAAATTCAACAACAGGCAGGGCGGAGAAGAAATTCGACAACAACAACAACAACAGGCAGGGCAGTCAGGACATTCAACAACAACAACAGGCAGGGTGGGGAGTAATTTCAACAACAACAGGCAGGGCGAAGAGGAAATGCAAAAACAACAACAACAACAGGCAGGGCAGAGAGCAAATTCAAAAACAACAACAACAGGCAGGGCAGAGAGGAAATTCAACAACAACAACAGGCAGGGAGAGAGGAAATTCAACAGCAACAACAGGCAGGGCGGAGGGGAAATTCAACAACAACAACTGGCAGGGCGGAAAGGAAATTCAACAACAACAACAACAGGCAGGGAGACAGGAAATTCAACAACAACAACAACAGGCAGGTCGGAGAGGAAATTCAACAACAACAACAACAACGGGCAGTGAGAGAGGAAATTCAACAACAACAACAACAGACTGCGCGGAGAGGAAATTCAACAACAACCACAACAACAACAGGCAGGGCGGAGAGGAAATTCAACAACAAGAACAACAACAGGCAGGGAGAGAGGAAATTCAACAACAGCAACAACAACAGGCAGGACGGAGAGGAAGTTCAACAACAACAACAACAACAACAGGCAGGGTGGAGAGGAAATTCAACAACAATGACAACAGGCAGGGCGGAGAGGAAGTTCAACAAAAACAACAACAACAACAGGCAGGGAGACAGGAAATTCAACAACAACAACAACAGGCAGGGCGGAGAGGAAATTCAACAACAACAACAACGGGCAGTGAGAGAGGAAATTCAACAACAACAACAACAGACAGCGCGGAGAGGAAATTCAACAACAACCACAACAACAACAGGCAGGGCGGAGAGGAAATTCAACAACAAGAACAACAACAGGCAGGGAGAGAGGAAATTCAACAACAGCAACAACAACAGGCAGGACGGAGAGGAAGTTCAACAACAACAACAACAACAACAGGCAGGGCGGAGAGGTAATTCAACAACAACAACAGGCAGGGCGGAGAGGAAATTCAACAACAACAACAATAGGCAAGGCAGGGGGGAAATTAAAGAACAACAACAACAACAGGCAGGGCGGAGAGGAAATTCACAACAACAGCAGCAACAGGCAGTGCGGGGACGAAATTCAACAACAACAACAACAGGCAGGGAGACAGGAAATTCAACAACAACAACAGGCAGGGCGGAGAGGAAATTCAACAACAACAACAACAGGCAGGGAGAGAGGAAATTCAACAACAACAACAACAACAACAGGCAGGCCGGAGAGGAAATTCAACAACAACAACAACAAGAGGCAGGGCCGAGAGGAAATTCAACAACAACAGCAACAACAGGCAGGGCGGTGATGAAATTCAACAACACAACAACAGGCAGGGAGAGAGCACATTCACCAACAACAACAACGAGAGGCAGGGCGGAGAGGAAATTCAACAACAACAAGAAGAACAGGCAGGGCGGAGAGGAAATTCAACAGAAACGACAATAACAGGCAGGGCGGAGAGGAAATTCAACAACAACAAAAACAGGCAGGGCGGAGAGGAAATTTAACAACAACAACAACAGGCAGGGCGGAGAGGAAATTCAACAAAAACAACAACAACAGACAGGGCAGAGAGGAAATTCAACAACAACAACAAAAGGCAGGGAGAGAGGAAATTCAAAAACAACAGCAGACAAGACGAGGGGGGGAATTCAAGAACAACAACAGGCAGGGCGGAGAGGAAATTCAACAACAACAACAGGCAGGGCGGAGAGGAAAGTCAACAACAACAACAACAGGCAGGGAGAGAGGAAATTCAACAACAACAACAACAGGCAGGGAGACAGGAAATTCAACAACAACAACAACAGGCAGGGCGGAGAGGAAATTCAACAACAACAACAACAACAGGCAGTGAGAGAGGAAATTCAACAACAACAACAACAGGCAGCACGGAGAGGAAGTACAACAACAACCACAACAAGAGGCAGGGCAGAGAGGAAATTCAACAACAACAACAACAGGCAGGGAGAGAGGAAATTCAACAACAGCAACAACAACAGGCAGGCGGAGAGGAAGTTCAACAAGAACAACAACAACAACAGGCAGGGCAGAGAGGAAATTCAACAACAACAACAAAAACAGGCAGGGCTGAGAGGAAATTCAACAACAACAACAACAACAGGCAGGGCGGAGAGGAAGTTCAACAAAAACAACAACAACAACAGGCGGGAGAGAGGAAATTCAACAACAACAACAGGCAGGGCAGAGAGGAAATTCAACACCAACAACAGGCAGGCCGGAGAGGAAATTCAACAAAAGCAACAACTGCAGGCAGGGAGAGAGGAAATTCAACAACAACAACAAAAACAGGCAGGGCGGAGGGGAAATTCAACAACAACAACAACAGGCAGGGCGGAAAGGAAATTCAACAACAACAACAACAACAGGCAGCACGGAGAGGAAGTACAACAACAACCACAACAACAGGCCGGGCAGAGAGGAAATTCAACAACAACAACAACAGGCAGGGAGAGAGGAAATTCAACAAAAGCAACAACTGCAGGCAGGGAGAGAGGAAATTCAACAACAACAACAACAGGCAGGGAGGAGAGGAAATTCAACAACAACAACAACAGGCAGTGAGAGAGGAAATTCAACAACAACAACAACAACAACAGGCTGCGCGGAGAGAAAATTCAACAACAACCACAACAACAACAGGCAGGGAGAGAGGAAATTCAACAACAGCATCAAGAACAGGCAGGACGGAGAGGAAGTTCAACAACAACAACAACAACAGCAAGCAGGGCAGAGATGAAATTCAACAACAACAACAACAACATGCAGAGCGGAGAGGAAATTCAACAAAAACAACAAAAACAGGCAGGGCGGAGAGGAAGTTCAACAAAAACAACAACAACAACAGGCAGGGAGAGAGGAAATTCAACAACAACAACAGGCAGGGCAGAGAGGAAATTCAACAACAAAAACAACAGGCAGGGAGAGAGGAAATTCAACAACAACAACAACAGGCAGGACGGAGAGGTAATTCAACAGCAGCAACAACAGGCAGGGCAGAGAGGAAATTCAACAACAACAACAAAAACAGGCAGGGCTGAGAGGAAATTCAACAACAACAACAACAACAGGCAGGGCGGAGAGGAAGTTCAACAAAAACAACAACAACAACAGGCGGGAGAGAGGAAATTCAACAACAACAACAGGCAGGGCAGAGAGGAAATTCAACACCAACAACAGGCAGGCCGGAGAGGAAATTCAACAAAAGCAACAACTGCAGGCAGGGAGAGAGGAAATTCAACAACAACAACAAAAACAGGCAGGGCGGAGGGGAAATTCAACAACAACAACAACAGGCAGGGCGGAAAGGAAATTCAACAACAACAACAACAACAGGCAGCACGGAGAGGAAGTACAACAACAACCACAACAACAGGCAGGGCAGAGAGGAAATTCAACAACAACAACAACAGGCAGGGAGAGAGGAAATTCAACAAAAGCAACAACTGCAGGCAGGGAGAGAGGAAATTCAACAACAACAACAACAGGCAGGGAGGAGAGGAAATTCAACAACAACAACAGGCAGTGAGAGAGGAAATTCAACAACAACAACAACAACAACAGGCTGCGCGGAGAGAAAATTCAACAACAACCACAACAACAACAGGCAGGGAGAGAGGAAATTCAACAACAGCATCAAGAACAGGCAGGACGGAGAGGAAGTTCAACAACAACAAAAACAACAGCAAGCAGGGCAGAGATGAAATTCAACAACAACAACAACAACATGCAGAGCGGAGAGGAAATTCAACAAAAACAACAAAAACAGGCAGGGCGGAGAGGAAGTTCAACAAAAACAACAACAACAACAGGCAGGGAGAGAGGAAATTCAACAACAACAACAGGCAGGGCAGAGAGGAAATTCAACAACAAAAACAACAGGCAGGGAGAGAGGAAATTCAACAACAACAACAACAGGCAGGACGGAGAGGTAATTCAACAGCAGCAACAACAGGCAGGGCGGAGAGGAAATTCAACAACAACAACAATAGTCAAAGCGGGGGGAATTCAAGAACAAAAACAACAACAGGCAGGGTGGAGAGCAAGTTCACAACAACAGCAGCAACAGGCAAGGGGGAGAGGAAATTCAACAAGAACAACAACAGGCAGGGAGACAGGAAATTCAACAACAACAACAACAGGCAGGGCGGAGAGGAAATTCAACATCAACAACAACAGGCAGGGAGAGAGGAAATTCAACAACAACAACAACAACAGGCAGGGCGGAGAGGAAATTCAACAACAACAACAACAGGCAGGGAGAGAGGACATTCACCGATGACAACAACGACAGGCAGGGAGGAGAGGAAATTCAACAACACCAAGTACAACAGGCAGGGAGAGAGGAAATTCAACAACAACAACAACAACAGGGAGGGAGAGAGGAAATTCAACAACAACAACAACAACAGGCAGGGTGGAGAGGAAATTCAACAACAACAAGAACAACAGGCAGGGCGGAGAGGAAATTCAACAACAACAACAAAAGCAAGCAGGGCGGAGAGGAAATTCAACAACAACAACAACAGGCAGGGCGGAGAGGAAGTTCAACAAAAACAGCAACAACAACAGGCAGGGAGAGAGGAAATTCAGCAACAACAGGAAGGGCAGAGAGGAAATTCAACAACAACAACAACAGGCAGGGCGGAGAGGAAATTCATGAACAACAACAGGCAGGGCGGAGAGGAAATTCAACAACAAAAACAACAGGCAGGGAGAGAGGAAATTCAACAACAACAACAATAGGCAGGGAGAGAAAACATTCACCAACAACAACAATGACAGGCAGGGCGGAGAGAAAATTCAACAACAACAACAACAGGCAGGGAGAGAGGAAATTCAACAAAAGCAACAACTGCAGGCAGGGAGAGAGGAAATTCAACAACAACAACAACAGGCAGGGAGGAGAGGAAATTCAACAACAACAACAACAGGCAGTGAGAGAGGAAATTCAACAACAACAACAACAACAACAGGCTGCGCGGAGAGAAAATTCAACAACAACCACAACAACAACAGGCAGGGAGAGAGGAAATTCAACAACAGCATCAAGAACAGGCAGGACGGAGAGGAAGTTCAACAACAACAAAAACAACAGCAAGCAGGGCAGAGATGAAATTCAACAACAACAACAACAACATGCAGAGCGGAGAGGAAATTCAACAAAAACCACAAAAACAGGCAGGGCGGAGAGGAAGTTCAACAAAAACAACAACAACAACAGGCAGGGAGAGAGGAAATTCAACAACAACAACAGGCAGGGCAGAGAGGAAATTCAACAACAAAAACAACAGGCAGGGAGAGAGGAAATTCAACAACAACAACAACAGGCAGGACGGAGAGGTAATTCAACAGCAGCAACAACAGGCAGGGCGGAGAGGAAATTCAACAACAACAATAGTCAAAGCGGGGGGAATTCAAGAACAAAAACAACAACAGGCAGGGTGGAGAGCAAGTTCACAACAACAGCAGCAACAGGCAAGGGGGAGAGGAAATTCAACAAGAACAACAACAGGCAGGGAGACAGGAAATTCAACAACAACAACAACAGGCAGGGCGGAGAGGAAATTCAACATCAACAACAACAGGCAGGGAGAGAGGAAATTCAACAACAACAACAACAACAGGCAGGGCGGAGAGGAAATTCAACAACAACAACAACAGGCAGGGAGAGAGGACATTCACCGATGACAACAACGACAGGCAGGGAGGAGAGGAAATTCAACAACACCAAGTACAACAGGCAGGGAGAGAGGAAATTCAACAACAACAACAACAACAGGGAGGGAGAGAGGAAATTCAACAACAACAACAACAACAGGCAGGGTGGAGAGGAAATTCAACAACAACAAGAACAACAGGCAGGGCGGAGAGGAAATTCAACAACAACAACAAAAGCAAGCAGGGCGGAGAGGAAATTCAACAACAACAACAACAGGCAGGGCGGAGAGGAAGTTCAACAAAAACAGCAACAACAACAGGCAGGGAGAGAGGAAATTCAGCAACAACAGGAAGGGCAGAGAGGAAATTCAACAACAACAACAACAGGCAGGGCGGAGAGGAAATTCATGAACAACAACAGGCAGGGCGGAGAGGAAATTCAACAACAAAAACAACAGGCAGGGAGAGAGGAAATTCAACAACAACAACAATAGGCAGGGAGAGAAAACATTCACCAACAACAACAATGACAGGCAGGGCGGAGAGAAAATTCAACAACACCAAGTACAACAGGAAGGGAGAGAGGAAATTCAACAACAACAACAACAACAGGGAGGGAGAGAGGAAATTCAACAAAAACAACATCAACAGGCAGGGCAGAGAGGAAATTCAACAACAACAACAACAGGCAGGCGGAAAGGAAATTCAACAACAACAGGCAGGGCGGAGAGGAAATTCAACAACAACAAAAACAACAGGCAGTGCGGAGAGGAAATTCAACAACAACAGGCAGGGCAGGGAGGGAATTCAACAGCAACAACAACAGCAACATCAGGCAGGGCGGAGCGGGTATTCAACATCAATGACAACAACAGGCAGGGCGGAGAGGAAATTCAACATCAACAACAACAACAGGCAGGGCGGAGAGGAAATTCAACAACAACAGGCAGGGCAGGGAGGAAATTCAACAACAACAAAAACAACATCAGCCAGGGCGGAGAGGATATTCAACATCAACAACGATAACAGGCAGGGCGGAGAGGAAATTCACCAACAACAACAACAACAGGCAGGGCGGAGAGGAAATGCAACAACACAAACAACAATAGGCAGGGCGGAGAGGACATTCAATAATAACAACAGGCAGGGCGCAGAGGAAATTCAACAATAACAACAACAGGCAAGGCAGAGAGGAAATTCAACAACAACAACAACAGGCAGGGAGAGAGGAAATTCAACAACAACAACAACAGGCTGGGCGGAGGGGAAATTCAAGAACAACAACAACAGGCAGGGCGGAGAGGAAATTCAACAACAACAACAACAGGCAGGGCAGAGGGGAAATTCAACAACAACAACAGGCAGGGCGGAGAGGAAATTCAACAACAACAGGAAGGGCAGAGAGGAAATTCAACAACAACAATAACAGGCAGGGCGGAGAGGAAATTCAAGAACAACAACAACAGGCAGGGCGGAGAGGAAATTCAACAAAAACAACAACAACAGGCAGGGCAGAGAGGAAATTCAACAACAACAACAGGCAGGGCGGAGAGGAAATTCAACAACAACAACAGTAGGCAGGGAGAGAGGGAATTCAACAACAACAACAATAGGCAGGGAGAGAGGATATTCACCAACAACAACAACGACAGGCAGGGCGGAGATGAAATTAAACAACACCAAGTACAACAGGCAGGGAGAGAGGAAATTCAACAACAACAACAACAACAGGGAGGGAGAGAGGAAATTCAACAACAACAACAACAGGCAGGGCGGAGAGGAAATTCAACAACAACAAGAACAACAGGCAGGGTGGAGAGGAAATTCAACAACACCAAGTACAACAGGCAGGGAGAGAGGAAATTCAACAACAACAACAACAACAGGGAGGGAGAGAGGAAATTCAACAACAACAACAACAGGCAGGGCAGAGAGGAAATTCAACAAAAACAAGAACAACAGGCAGGGCGGAGAGGAAATTCAACAACAACAACAACAGGCAGGGAGAGAGGAAATTCAACAACAACAACAACAACAGGCAGGGCGGAGGGTAAATTCAACAACAACAACAGGGAAGGCGGAGAGGAGATTAAACAACAACAACAGGTACGGCAGAGAGGAAATTCAACAACAACAACAACAACAGGGATGGCAGAGAGGAAATTCAACAACAACAACATCAACAGCCAGGGCAGAGAGGAAATTCAACAACAACAACAGGCAGGCGGAAAGGAAATTCAACAACAACAACAACAACAGGCAGGGCGGAGAGGACATTCAACAACAACAAAAACAACAGGCAGTGCGGAGAGGAAATTCAACAACAACAGGCAGGGCAGGGAGGAAATTCAATAACAACAACAACAACATCAGGCGGGGTGGAGCGGATATTCAACATCAACAACAACAACTGGCAGGGCGGAGAGGAAATTCAACATCAACAAGAACAACAGGCAGGGTGGAGAGGAAATTCAACAACAACAGGCAGGGCAGGGAGGAAATTCAACAACAACAACAACATCAGGCAGGGCGGAGAGGATATTCAACATCAACAACGACAGCAGGCAGGGCGGAGAGGAAATTCACCAAAAACAACAACAACAGGCAGGGCGGAGAGGAAATGCAACAACACTAACAACAATAGGCAGGGCGGAGAGGACATTCAATAACAACAACAGGCAGGGCGCAGAGGAAATTCAACAATAACAACAACAGGCAAGGCAGAGAGGAAATTCAACAACAACAGGCAGGGAGAGAGGAAATTCAACAACAACAACAACAGGCAGGGCGGAGGGGAAATTCATCAACAACAACAACAGGGAAGGCGGAGTGGAGATTCAACAACAACAACAACTACAACAGGCAGGGCGGAGAGGACATTCAACAACAACAACAACAACAGGAAGGGAGAGAGGAAATTCAACAACAACAACAGGCAGGACGGAGAGGAAATTCAACAACAACAACAGGCATGGCGGAGAGGAAATTCAAGAACAACAGGCAGGGCGGAGAGGAAATTCAACAGCAACAACAACAACAGGCAGGGCGGAGAGGAAATTCAAAAACAGCAACAACAGGCAGGGAGAGAAGAAATTCAACAACAACAACAACAGGCAGGGCGGAGGGTAAATTCAACAACAACAACAGGGAAGGCGGAGTGGAGATTAAACTACAACAACAGGTACGGCAGATAGGAATTTCAACAACAACAACAACAACAGGGATGGCAGAGAGGAAATTCAACAACAACAACATCAACAGGCAGGGCAGAGAGGAAATTCAACAACAACAACAGGCAGGCGGAAAGGAAATTCAACAACAACAACAACAACAGGCAGGGCGGAGAGGACATTCAACAACAACAAAAACAACAGGCAGTGCGGAGAGGAAATTCAACAACAACTGGCAGGGCAGGGAGGAAATTCAACAACAACAACAACAACAACATCAGGCAGGGCGGAGCGGATATTCAACATCAACAACAACAACAGGCAGGGCGGAGAGGAAATTCAACATCAACAACAACAACAGGGAGGGCGGAGAGGAAATTCAACAACAACAGGCAGGGCAGGGAGGAAGTTCAACAACAACAACAACATCAGGCAGGGCGGAGAGGATATTCAACATCAACAACGACAGCAGGCAGGGCGGAGAGGAAATTCACCAACAACAACAACAACAGGCAGGGCGGAGAGGAAATGCAACAACACTAACAACAATAGGCAGGGCGGAGAGGACATTCAATAACAACAACAGGCAGGGCGCAGAGGAAATTCAACAATAACAACAACAGGCAAGGCAGAGAGGAAATTCAACAACAACAACAACAGGCAGGGAGGGAGGAAATTCAACAACAACAACAACAGGCAGGGCGGAGGGGAAATTCAACAACAACAACAACAGGGAAGGCGGAGTGGAGATTCAACAACAACACCAACCACAACAGGCAGGACAGAGAGGACATTCAACAACAACAACAACAACAGGCAGGGAGAGAGGAAATTCAACAACAACAACAGGCAGGACGGAGAGGAAATTCCACAACAACAACAGGCATGGCGGAGAGGAAATTCAAGAACAACAGGCAGGGCGGAGAGGAAATTCAACAACAACAACAACAGGCAGGGCGCAGAGGAAATTCAACAACAAGAACAACAGGCAGGGAGAGAGGAAATTCAACAACAACAACAGCAGGCAGGGCGGAGAGGAAATTCAACAACAACAACAGGCAGGGCGGAGAAGAAATTCAACAACAACATCAACAACAGGCAGGGTTGACAGGAAATTCAACAACAACAACAACAGGCAGGGCGGAGAGGAAATGCAACAACAAAAACAACAACAGGCAGGGCAGAGAGGAAATTCAACAACAACAACAGGCAGGGAGAGAGGCAATTCAACAACAACAACAGGCAGGGCGGAGAGGAAATTCAACAACAACCACAACAACAACAGGCAGGGCGGAGAGGAAATTCAACAACAACAACAACAACAGGCTGGGAGAGAGGAAATTCAACAACAACAGGAGGATGGAGAGGAAGTTCAACAACAACAACAACAACAGCAGGCAGGGCAGAGAGTAAATTCAACAACAACAACAACAGGCAGGGGGAGAGGAAATTCAACAACAACAACAACAGGCATGGCCGAGAGGAAATTCAACAACAACAGCAACAACAGGCAGGGCGGAGGTGAAATTCAACAGCAACAACAACAGGCAGGGAGAGAGGACATTCACCAACAACAACGACAGGCAGGGCGGAGAGGAAATTCAACAACATCAAGTACAACAGGCAGGGAGAGAGGAAATTCAACAACAATAACAACAACAGGCAGGGAGAGAGGAAATTCAACAACAACAACAACAGGCAGGTCGGAGAGGAAATTCAACAACTACAACAACAACAGGCAGGGCGGAGAGGAAATTCAGCAACAACAACAACAGGCAGGGAGAGAGGAAATTCAACAACAACAGCAACAACAACAGGCAGGACGGAGAGGAAATTCAACAGCAACAAGAACAACAGGCAGGGCGGAGCGGAAATTCAGCAACAACAACAACAGGCAGGGAGAGAGGAAATTCAACAACAACAACAACAACAGGCATGGCGGAGGGGAAATTCAAAAACAACAACAACAGGGAAGGCGGAGAGGAGATTAAAAAACAACAACAACAACAGGCAGGGCTGAGAGGAAATTCAACAACTACAACAACAACAGGCAGGGCGGAGAGGAAATTCAGCAACAACAACAACAGGCAGGGAGAGAGGAAATTCAACAACAACAGCAACAACAACAGGCAGGACGGAGAGGAAATTCAACAACAACAACAACAGGAAGGTCGGAGAGGAAATTCAACAACAAGAACAAAAGGCAGGGCGGAGAGGAAATTCAACAACAACAACAACAGGCAGGGAGAGAGGAAATTCAACAACAACAACAACAGGCATGGCGGAGGGGAAATTCAACAACAGCAACAACAGGGAAGGCGGAGAGGAGATTAAAAAACAACAACAACAGGCAGGGCTGAGAGGAAATTCAACAACTACAACAACAACAGGCAGGGCGGAGAGGAAATTCAGCAACAACAACAACAGGCAGGGAGAGAGGAAATTCAACAACAACAGCAACAACAACAGGCAGGACGGAGAGGAAATTCAACAACAACAACAACAACATGCAGGGCAGAGAGGAAATTCAACAACAACAACAAAAACAGGCAGGGCGGAGAGGAAATTCAACAACAACAATAACAACAGGCAGGGCAGAGAGGAAGTTCAACAAAAACAGCAACAACAACAGGCAGGCAGAGAGGAAATTCAACAACAACAGGCAGGGAAGAGAGGAAGTTCAACAAGAACAGCAACAACAACAGGCAGGCAGAGAGTAAATTCAACAACAACAGGCAGGGCAGAGAGGAAATTCAACAACAACAACAAAAAGCAGGCCGGAGAGGAAATTCAACAACAACAACAACAGGCAGGGCGGAGAGGAAATTCAACAACAACAACAGGCAGGGAGAGAGGAAATTCAACAACAACAACAACAATAACAGGCAGGGAGAGAGGAATTCAACAAAAGCAACAACAACAGGCAGGGCAGAGAGGAAATTGAACAACAACAGCATCAACAACAGGCAGGACGGAGAGGAAATTCAACAACAACAACAACAACAACATGCAGAGCAGAGAGGAAATTCAACAACAACAACAACAAAAACAGGCAGGGCGGAGAGGAAATTCAACAACAACAACAGCAGGCAGGGCGGAGCCGATATTCAACATCCACAACAACAACAGGCAGGGCGGAGAGGAAATTCAACATCAACAACAACAACAGGCAGGGCGGAGAGGAAATTCAACAACAACAGGCAGGGCAGGGAGGAAGTTCAACAACAACAACAACATCAGGAAGGGCGGAGAGGATATTCAACATCAACAACGACAGCAGGCAGGGCGGAGAGGAAATTCACCAACAACAACAACAACAGGCAGGGCGGGGAGGAAATGCAACAACACTAACAACAATAGGCAGGGCGGAGAGGACATTCAATAACAACAACAGGCAACTTGCAGAGGAAATTCAACAATAACAAGAACAGGCAAGGCAGAGAGGAAATTCAACAACAACAACAACAGGCAGGGAGAGAGGAAATTCAACAACAACAACAACAGGCAGGGCGGAGGGGAAATTCAACAACAACAACAACAGGGAAGGCGGAGTGGAGATTCAACAACAACAACAACCACAACAGGCAGGGCGGAGAGGACATTCAACAACAACAACAACAACAGGCAGGGAGAGAGGAAATTCAACAACAACAACAGGCAGGACGGAGGGGAAATTCAACAACAACAACAGGCATGGCGGAGAGGAAATTCAAGAACAGCAGGCAGGGCGGAGAGGAAATTCAACAACAACAACAACAACAGGCAGGGCGCAGAGGAAATTCAACAACAAGACCAACAGGCAGGGAGAGAGGAAATTCAACAACAACAACAGCAGGCAGGGCGGAGAGGAAATTCAACAACAACAACAGGCAGGGCGGAGAAGAAATTCAACAAAAACATCAACAACAGGCAGGGTTGACAGGAAATTCAACAACAACAACAACAGGCAGGGCGGAGAGGAAATGCAACAACAAAAACAACAACAGTCAGGGCAGAGAGGAAATTCAACAACAACAACAGGCAGGGAGAGAGGCAATTCAACAACAACAACAGGCAGGGCGGAGAGGAAATTCAACAACAACCACAACAACAACAGGCAGGGCGGAGAGGAAATTCAACAACAACAAGAAGAACAGGCTGGGAGAGAGGAAATCCAAGAACAACAGGCAGGATGGAGAGGAAGTTCAACAACAACAACAACAACAGCAGGCAGGGCAGAGAGTAAATTCAACAACAACAACAACAGGCATGGCCGAGAGGAAATTCAACAACAACAGCAACAACAGGCAGGGCGAAGGTGAAATTCAACAGCAACAACAACAACAGGCAGGGCGGAGAGGAAATTCAACAACACCAAGTATAACAGGCAGGGAGAGAGGAAATTCAACAACAATAACAACAACAGGCAGGGAGAGAGGAAATTCAACAACAACAACAACAGGCAGGTCGGAGAGGAAATTCAACAACAAGAACAACAGGCAGGGCGGCGACGAAATTCAACAGCAACAACAACAAAAGGCAGGGCGGAGAGGAAATTCAACAACAACAACAACAAAAGGCAGGGAGGAGAGGATATTCAACAACTACAACAACAACAGGCAGGGCGGAGAGGAAATTCAGCAACAACAACAACAGGCAGGGAGAGAGGAAATTCAACAACAACAGCAACAACAACAGGCAGGACGGAGAGGAAATTCAACAACAACAACAACAACATGCAGGGCAGAGAGGAAATTCAACAACAACAACAAAAACAGGCAGGGCGGAGAGGAAATTCAACAACAACAATAACAACAGGCAGGGCAGAGAGGAAGTTCAACAAAAACAGCAACAACAACAGGCAGGCAGAGAGGAAATTCAACAACAACAGGCAGGGAAGAGAGGAAGTTCAACAAGAACAGCAACAACAACAGGCAGGCAGAGATTAAATTCAACAACAACAGGCAGGGCAGAGAGGAAATTCAACAACAACAACAAAAAGCAGGCCGGAGAGGAAATTCAACAACAACAACAACAGGCAGGGCGGAGAGGAAATTCAACAACAACAACAGGCAGGGAGAGAGGAAATTCAACAACAACAACAACAACAACAGGCAGGGAGAGAGGAATTCAACAAAAGCAACAACAACAGGCAGGGCAGAGAGGAAATTGAACAACAACAGCATCAACAACAGGCAGGACGGAGAGGAAATTCAACAACAACAACAACAACAACATGCAGAGCAGAGAGGAAATTCAACAACAACAACAACAAAAACAGGCAGGGCGGAGAGGAAATTCAACAACAACAACAACAACAGCAGGCAGGGCGGAGCGGATATTCAACATCAACAACAACAACAGGCAGGGCGGAGAGGAAATTCAACATCAACAACAACAACAGGCAGGGCGGGGAGGAAATTCAACAACAACAGGCAGGGCAGGGAGGAAGTTCAACAACAACAACAACATCAGGCAGGGCGGAGAGGATATTCAACATCAACAACGACAGCAGGCAGGGCGGAGAGGAAATTCACCAACAACAACAACAACAGGCAGGGCGGAGAGGAAATGCAACAACACTAACAACAATAGGCAGGGCGGAGAGGACATTCAATAACAACAACAGGCAACTCGCAGAGGAAATTCAACAATAACAACAACAGGCAAGGCAGAGAGGAAATTCAACAACAACAACAACAGGCAGGGAGAGAGGAAATTCAACAACAACAACAACAGGCAGGGCGGAGGGGAAATTCAACAACAACAACAACAGGGAAGGCGGAGTGGAGATTCAACAACAACAACAACCACAACAGGCAGGGCGGAGAGGACATTCAACAACAACAACAACAACAGGCAGGGAGAGAGGAAATTCAACAACAACAACAGGCAGGACGGAGGGGAAATTCAACAACAACAACAGGCATGGCGGAGAGGAAATTCAAGAACAGCAGGCAGGGCGGAGAGGAAATTCAACAACAACAACAACAACAGGCAGGGCGCAGAGGAAATTCAACAACAAGACCAACAGGCAGGGAGAGAGGAAATTCAACAACAACAACAGCAGGCAGGGCGGAGAGGAAATTCAACAACAACAACAGGCAGGGCGGAGAAGAAATTCAAAAAAACATCAACAACAGGCAGGGTTGACAGGAAATTCAACAACAACAACAACAGGCAGGGCGGAGAGGAAATGCAACAACAAAAACAACAACAGTCAGGGCAGAGAGGAAATTCAACAACAACAACAGGCAGGGAGAGAGGCAATTCAACAACAACAACAGGCAGGGCGGAGAGGAAATTCAACAACAACCACAACAACAACAGGCAGGGCGGAGAGGAAATTCAACAACAACAAGAAGAACAGGCTGGGAGAGAGGAAATTCAACAACAACAGGCAGGATGGAGAGGAAGTTCAACAACAACAACAGCAGGCAGGGCAGAGAGTAAATTCAACAACAACAACAACAGGCATGGCCGAGAGGAAATTCAACAACAACAGCAACAACAGGCAGGGCGAAGGTGAAATTCAACAGCAACAACAACAACAGGCAGGGCGGAGAGGAAATTCAACAACACCAAGTATAACAGGCAGGGAGAGAGGAAATTCAACAACAATAACAACAACAGGCAGGGAGAGAGGAAATTCAACAACAACAACAACAGGCAGGTCGGAGAGGAAATTCAACAACAAGAACAACAGGCAGGGCGGCGAGGAAATTCAACAGCAACAACAACAAAAGGCAGGGCGGAGAGGAAATTCAACAACAACAACAACAGGCAGGGAGAGAGGAAATTTAACAACAACAACAGGCATGGCGGAGGGGAAATTCAACAACAACAACTACAGGGAAGGCGGAGAGGAGATTAAAAAACAACAACAACAACAGGCAGGGCTGAGAGGAAATTCAACAACAACAACAACAACAGGCAGGGCGGAGAGGAAATTCAACAACAACAAGAAGAACAGGCTGGGAGAGAGGAAATTCAACAACAACAGGCAGGATGGAGAGGAAGTTCAACAACAACAACAACAACAGCAGGCAGGGCAGAGAGTAAATTCAACAACAACAACAACAGGCATGGCCGAGAGGAAATTCAACAACAACAGCAACAACAGGCAGGGCGAAGGTGAAATTCAACAGCAACAACAACAACAGGCAGGGCGGAGAGGAAATTCAACAACACCAAGTATAACAGGCAGGGAGAGAGGAAATTCAACAACAATAACAACAACAGGCAGGGAGAGAGGAAATTCAACAACAACAACAACAGGCAGGTCGGAGAGGAAATTCAACAACAAGAACAACAGGCAGGGCGGCGAGGAAATTCAACAGCAACAACAACAAAAGGCAGGGCGGAGAGGAAATTCAACAACAGCAACAACAGGCAGGGAGAGAGGAAATTTAACAACAACAACAACAACAGGCATGGCGGAGGGGAAATTCAACAACAACAACTACAGGAAGGCGGAGAGGAGATTAAAAAACAACAACAACAACAGGCAGGGTGGAGAGGAAATTCAGCAACAACAACAACAGGCAGGGAGAGAGGAAATTCAACAACAACAGCAACAACAACAGGCAGGACGGAGAGGAAATTCAACAACAACAACAACAACATGCAGGGCAGAGAGGAAATTCAACAACAACAACAAAAACAGGCAGGGCGGAGAGGAAATTCAACAACAACAATAACAACAGGCAGGGCAGAGAGGAAGTTCAACAAAAACAGCAACAACAACAGGCAGGCAGAGAGGAAATTCAACAACAACAGGCAGGGAAGAGAGGAAGTTCAACAAGAACAGCAACAACAACAGGCAGGCAGAGAGGAAATTCAACAACAACAGGCAGGGAAGAGAGGAAGTTCAACAAGAACAGCAACAACAACAGGCAGGCAGAGATTAAATTCAACAACAACAGGCAGGGCAGAGAGGAAATTCAACAACAACAACAAAAAGCAGGCCGGAGAGGAAATTCAACAACAACAACAACAGGCAGGGCGGAGAGGAAATTCAACAACAACAACAGGCAGGGAGAGAGGAAATTCAACAACAACAACAACAACAACAGGCAGGGAGAGAGGAATTCAACAAAAGCAACAACAACAGGCAGGGCAGAGAGGAAATTGAACAACAACAGCATCAACAACAGGCAGGACGGAGAGGAAATTCAACAACAACAACATGCAGAGCAGAGAGGAAATTCAACAACAACAACAACAAAAACAGGCAGGGCGGAGAGGAAATTCAACAACAACAACAACAGCAGGCAGGGCGGAGCGGATATTCAACATCAACAACAACAACAGGCAGGGCGGAGAGGAAATTCAACATCAACAACAACAATAGGCAGGGCGGAGAGGAAATTCAACAACAACAGGCAGGGCAGGGAGGAAGTTCAACAACAACAACAACATCAGGCAGGGCGGAGAGGATATTCAACATCAACAACGACAGCAGGCAGGGCGGAGAGGAAATTCACCAACAACAACAACAACAGGCAGGGCGGAGAGGAAATGCAACAACACTAACAACAATAGGCAGGGCGGAGAGGACATTCAATAACAACAACAGGCAACTCGCAGAGGAAATTCAACAATAACAACAACAGGCAAGGCAGAGAGGAAATTCAACAACAACAACAACAGGCAGGGAGAGAGGAAATTCAACAACAACAACAACAGGCAGGGCGGAGGGGAAATTCAACAACAACAACAACAGGGAAGGCGGAGTGGAGATTCAACAACAACAACAACCACAACAGGCAGGGCGGAGAGGACATTCAACAACAACAACAACAGGCAGGGAGAGAGGAAATTCAACAACAACAGGCAGGACGGAGGGGAAATTCAACAACAACAACAGGCATGGCGGAGAGGAAATTCAAGAACAGCAGGCAGGGCGGAGAGGAAATTCAACAACAACAACAACAACAGGCAGGGCGCAGAGGAAATTCAACAACAAGACCAACAGGCAGGGAGAGAGGAAATTCAACAACAACAACAGCAGGCAGGGCGGAGAGGAAATTCAACAACAACAGGCAGGGCGGAGAAGAAATTCAACAAAAACATCAACAACAGGCAGGGTTGACAGGAAATTCAACAACAACAACAACAGGCAGGGCGGAGAGGAAATGCAACAACAAAAACAACAACAGTCAGGGCAGAGAGGAAATTCAACAACAACAACAGGCAGGGAGAGAGGCAATTCAACAACAACAACAGGCAGGGCGGAGAGGAAATTCAACAACAACCACAACAACAACAGGCAGGGCGGAGAGGAAATTCAACAACAACAAGAAGAACAGGCTGGGAGAGAGGAAATTCAACAACAGGCAGGATGGAGAGGAAGTTCAACAACAACAACAACAACAGCAGGCAGGGCAGAGAGTAAATTCAACAACAACAACAACAGGCATGGCCGAGAGGAAATTCAACAACAACAGCAACAACAGGCAGGGCGAAGGTGAAATTCAACAGCAACAACAACAACAGGCAGGGCGGAGAGGAAATTCAACAACACCAAGTATAACAGGCAGGGAGAGAGGAAATTCAACAACAATAACAACAACAGGCAGGGAGAGAGGAAATTCAACAACAACAACAACAGGCAGGGAGAGAGGAAATTTAACAACAACAACAACAACAGGCATGGCGGAGGGGAAATTCAATAACAACAACTACAGGGAAGGCGGAGAGGAGATTAAAAAACAACAACAACAACAGGCAGGGCTGAGAGGAAATTCAACAACAACAACAACAACAGGCAGGGCGGAGAGGAAATTCAGCAACAACAACAACAGGCAGGGAGAGAGGAAATTCAACAACAACAGCAACAACAACAGGCAGGACAGAGAGGAAATTCAACAACAACAACAACAACATGCAGGGCAGAGAGGAAATTCAACAACAACAACAAAAACAGGCAGGGCGGAGAGGAAATTCAACAACAACAACAACAACAGGCAGGGCAGAGAGGAAGTTCAACAAAAACAGCAACAACAACAGGCAGGCAGAGAGTAAATTCAACAACAACAGGCAGGGCAGAGAGGAAATTCAACAACAACAACAAAAGGCAGGCCGGAGAGGAAATTCAACAACAACAACAACAGGCAGGGAGAGAGGAAATTCAACAACAACAACAACAGGCAGGGAGAGAGGAATTCAACAAAAGCAACAACAACAGGCAAGGCAGAGAGGAAATTGAACAACAACAGCATCAACAACAGGCAGGACGGAGAGGAAATTCAACAACAACAACAACAACAACATGCAGAGCAGAGAGGAAATTCAACAACAACAACAACAAAAACAGGCAGGGCGGAGAGGAAATTCAACAACAACAACAGCAAAAGGCAGGGCGGAGAGGAAGTTCAACAAAAACAGCAACAACAACAGGCAGGCAGAGAGGAAATTCAAGAACAACAGGCAGGGCAGAGAGGAAATTCAACAACAACAACCAAAGGCAGGCCGGAGAGGAAATTCAACAGAAGCAACAACGAGAGGCAGGGCAGAGATGAAATTCAACAACAACAACAACAGGCAGGTAGAGAGGAAATTCAACAACAACAACAACAGGCAGGGTGGAGAGGTAATTCAACAACAACAACAACAGGCAGGGCAGAGAGGAAATTCAACAACAACAACAATAGGCAAGACGGGGGGGAAATTCAAGTACAACAACAACAGGCAGGGCGGAGAGGAAATTCAAAAACAACAACAACAACAGGCAGGGCGAGGGGAAATTCAACAACAACAACAACAGGCAGGGCGGAGAGGAAATGCAACAAAAGCAACAACAGGCTGGGAGAGAGGAAATTCAACAACAACAACAACAGGCAGCACGGAGATGAAATTCAAATACAACAACAACAGGCAGGGCGGAGAGGAAATACAACAACATCAACAGGCAGGGCTGAGAGGAAATGCAACAACAACAACAACAGGCTGGGAGAGAGGAAATTCAACAACACCAAGTATAACAGGCAGGGAGAGAGGAAATTCAACAACAATAACAACAACAGGCAGGGAGAGAGGAAATTCAACAACAACAACAACAGGCAGGTCGGAGAGGAAATTCAACAATAAGAACAACAGGCAGGGCGGCGAGGAAATTCAACAGCAACAACAACAAAAGGCAGGGCGGAGAGGAAATTCAACAACAACAACAACAGGCAGGGAGAGAGGAAATTTAACAACAACAACAACAACAGGCATGGCGGAGGGGAAATTCAACAACAACAACTACAGGGAAGGCGGAGAGGAGATTAAAAAACAACAACAACAACAGGCAGGGCGGAGAGGAAATTCAGCAACAACAACAACAGGCAGGGAGAGAGGAAATTCAACAGCAACAGCAACAACAACAGGCAGGACGGAGAGGAAATTCAACAACAACAACAACAACATGCAGGGCAGAGAGGAAATTCAACAACAACAACAAAAACAGGCAGGGCGGAGAGGAAATTCAACAACAACAATAACAACAGGCAGGGCAGAGAGGAAGTTCAACAAAAACAGCAACAACAACAGGCAGGCGGAGAGGAAATTCAACAACAACAGGCAGGGAAGAGAGGAAGTTCAACAAGAACAGCAACAACAACAGGCAGGCAGAGAGGAAATTCAACAACAACAGGCAGGGAAGAGAGGAAGTTCAACAAGAACAGCAACAACAACAGGCAGGCAGAGATTAAATTCAACAACAACAGGCAGGGCAGAGAGGAAATTCAACAACAACAACAAAAAGCAGGCCGGAGAGGAAATTCAACAACAACAACAACAGGCAGGGCGGAGAGGAAATTCAACAACAACAACAGGCAGGGAGAGAGGAAATTCAACAACAACAACAACAACAGGCAGGGAGAGAGGAATTCAACAAAAGCAACAACAACAGGCAGGGCAGAGAGGAAATTGAACAACAACAGCATCAACAACAGGCAGGACGGAGAGGAAATTCAACAACAACAACATGCAGAGCAGAGAGGAAATTCAACAACAACAACAACAAAAACAGGCAGGGCGGAGAGGAAATTCAACAACAACAACAACAGCAGGCAGGGCGGAGCGGATATTCAACATCAACAACAACAACAGGCAGGGCGGAGAGGAAATTCAACATCAACAACAACAACAGGCAGGGCGGAGAGGAAATTCAACAACAACAGGCAGGGCAGGGAGGAAGTTCAACAACAACAACAACATCAGGCAGGGCGGAGAGGATATTCAACATCAACAACGACAGCAGGCAGGGCGGAGAGGAAATTCACCAACAACAACAACAACAGGCAGGGCGGAGAGGAAATGCAACAACACTAACAACAATAGGCAGGGCGGAGAGGACATTCAATAACAACAACAGGCAACTCGCAGAGGAAATTCAACAATAACAACAACAGGCAAGGCAGAGAGGAAATTCAACAACAACAACAACAGGCAGGGAGAGAGGAAATTCAACAACAACAACAACAGGCAGGGCGGAGGGGAAATTCAACAACAACAACAACAGGGAAGGCGGAGTGGAGATTCAACAACAACAACAACCACAACAGGCAGGGCGGAGAGGACATTCAACAACAACAACAACAGGCAGGGAGAGAGGAAATTCAACAACAACAACAGGCAGGACGGAGGGGAAATTCAACAACAACAACAGGCATGGCGGAGAGGAAATTCAAGAACAGCAGGCAGGGCGGAGAGGAAATTCAACAACAACAACAACAACAGGCAGGGCGCAGAGGAAATTCAACAACAAGACCAACAGGCAGGGAGAGAGGAAATTCAACAACAACAACAGCAGGCAGGGCGGAGAGGAAATTCAACAACAACAACAGGCAGGGCGGAGAAGAAATTCAACAAAAACATCAACAACAGGCAGGGTTGACAGGAAATTCAACAACAACAACAACAGGCAGGGCGGAGAGGAAATGCAACAATAAAAACAACAACAGTCAGGGCAGAGAGGAAATTCAACAACAACAACAGGCAGGGAGAGAGGCAATTCAACAACAACAACAGGCAGGGCGGAGAGGAAATTCAACAACAACCACAACAACAACAGGCAGGGCGGAGAGGAAATTCAACAACAACAAGAAGAACAGGCTGGGAGAGAGGAAATTCAACAACAGGCAGGATGGAGAGGAAGTTCAACAACAACAAAAACAATAGCAGGCAGGGCAGAGAGTAAATTCAACAACAACAACAACAGGCATGGCCGAGAGGAAATTCAACAACAACAGCAACAACAGGCAGGGCGAAGGTGAAATTCAACAGCAACAACAACAACAGGCAGGGCGGAGAGGAAATTCAACAACACCAAGTATAACAGGCAGGGAGAGAGGAAATTCAACAACAATAACAACAACAGGCAGGGAGAGAGGAAATTCAACAACAACAACAACAGGCAGGGAGAGAGGAAATTTAACAACAACAACAACAACAGGCATGGCGGAGGGGAAATTCAATAACAACAACTACAGGGAAGGCGGAGTGGAGATTAAAAAACAACAACAACAACAGGCAGGGCTGAGAGGAAATTCAACAACAACAACAACAACAGGCAGGGCGGAGAGGAAATCCAGCAACAACAACAACAGGCAGGGAGAGAGGAAATTCAACAACAACAGCAACAACAACAGGCAGGACGGAGAGGAAATTCAACAACAACAACAACAACATGCAGGGCAGAGAGGAAATTCAACAACAACAACAAAAACAGGCAGGGCGGAGAGGAAATTCAACAACAACAACAACAACAGGCAGGGCAGAGAGGAAGTTCAACAAAAACAGCAACAACAACAGGCAGGCAGAGAGTAAATTCAACAACAACAGGCAGGGCAGAGAGGAAATTCAACAACAACAACAAAAGGCAGGCCGGAGAGGAAATTCAACAACAACAACAACAGGCAGGGAGAGAGGAAATTCAACAACAACAACAACAGGCAGGGAGAGAGGAATTCAACAAAAGCAACAACAACAGGCAAGGCAGAGAGGAAATTGAACAACAACAGCATCAACAACAGGCAGGACGGAGAGGAAATTCAACAACAACAACAACAACAACATGCAGAGCAGAGAGGAAATTCAACAACAACAACAACAAAAACAGGCAGGGCGGAGAGGAAATTCAACAACAACAACAGCAAAAGGCAGGGCGGAGAGGAAGTTCAACAAAAACAGCAACAACAACAGGCAGGCAGAGAGGAAATTCAAGAACAACAGGCAGGGCAGAGAGGAAATTCAACAACAACAACCAAAGGCAGGCCGGAGAGGAAATTCAACAGAAGCAACAACGAGAGGCAGGGCAGAGATGAAATTCAACAACAACAACAACAGGCAGGTAGAGAGGAAATTCAACAACAACAACAACAGGCAGGGTGGAGAGGAAATTCAAAAACAGCAACAACAGGCAGGGAGAGAAGAAATTCAACAACAACAACAACAGGCAGGGCGGAGGGTAAATTCAACAACAACAACAGGGAAGGTGGAGTGGAGATTAAACAACAACAACAGGTACGGCAGATAGGAAATTCAACAACAACAACAACAACAGGGATGGCAGAGAGGAAATTCAACAACAACAACATCAACAGGCAGGGCAGAGAGGAAATTCAACAACAACAACAGGCAGGCGGAAAGGAAATTCAACAACAACAACAACAACAGGCAGGGCGGAGAGGACATTCAACAACAACAAAAACAACAGGCAGTGCGGAGAGGAAATTCAACAACAACTGGCAGGGCAGGGAGGAAATTCAACAACAACAACAACAACAACATCAGGCTGGGCGGAGCGGATATTCAACATCAACAACAACAACAGGCAGGGCAGAGAGGAAATTCAACATCAACAACAACAACAGGCAGGGCGGAGAGGAAATTCAACAACAACAGGCAGGGCAGGGAGGAAGTTCAACAACAACAACAACATCAGGCAGGGCGGAGAGGATATTCAACATCAACAACGACAGCAGGCAGGGCGGAGAGGAAATTCACCAACAACAACAACAACAGGCAGGGCGGAGAGGAAATGCAACAACACTAACAACAATAGGCAGGGCGGAGAGGACATTCAATAACAACAACAGGCAGGGCGCAGAGGAAATTCAACAATAACAACAACAGGCAAGGCAGAGAGGAAATTCAACAACAACAACAACAGGCAGGGAGGGAGGAAATTCAACAACAACAACAACAGGCAGGGCGGAGGGGAAATTCAACAACAACAACAACAGGGAAGGCGGAGTGGAGATTCAACAACAACAGCAACCACAACAGGCAGGACGGAGAGGACATTCAACAACAACAACAACAACAGGCAGGGAGAGAGGAAATTCAACAACAACAACAGGCAGGACGGAGAGGAAATTCCACAACAACAACAGGCATGGCGGAGAGGAAATTCAAGAACAACAGGCAGGGCGGAGAGGAAATTCAACAACAACAACAACAGGCAGGGCGCAGAGGAAATTCAACAACAAGAACAACAGGCAGGGAGAGAGGAAATTCAACAACAACAACAGCAGGCAGGGCGGAGAGGAAATTCAACAACAACAACAGGCAGGGCGGAGAAGAAATTCAACAACAACATCAACAACAGGCAGGGTTGACAGGAAATTCAACAACAACAACAACAGGCAGGGCGGAGAGGAAATGCAACAACAAAAACAACAACAGGCAGGGCAGAGAGGAAATTCAACAACAACAACAGGCAGGGAGAGAGGCAATTCAACAACAACAACAGGCAGGGCGGAGAGGAAATTCAACAACAACCACAACAACAACAGGCAGGGCGGAGAGGAAATTCAACAACAACAACAACAACAGGCTGGGAGAGAGGAAATTCAACAACAACAGGAGGATGGAGAGGAAGTTCAACAACAACAACAACAACAGCAGGCAGGGCAGAGAGTAAATTCAACAACAACAACAACAGGCAGGGGGAGAGGAAATTCAACAACAACAACAACAGGCATGGCCGAGAGGAAATTCAACAACAACAGCAACAACAGGCAGGGCGGAGGTGAAATTCAACAGCAACAACAACAGGCAGGGAGAGAGGACATTCACCAACAACAACGACAGGCAGGGCGGAGAGGAAATTCAACAACATCAAGTACAACAGGCAGGGAGGGAGGAAATTCAACAACAATAACAACAACAGGCAGGGAGAGAGGAAATTCAACAACAACAACAACAGGCAGGTCGGAGAGGAAATTCAACAACTACAACAACAACAGGCAGGGCGGAGAGGAAATTCAGCAACAACAACAACAGGCAGGGAGAGAGGAAATTCAACAACAACAGCAACAACAACAGGCAGGACGGAGAGGAAATTCAACAACAACAACAACAGGCAGGTCAGAGAGGAAATTCAACAACAAGAACAAAAGGCAGGGCGGAGAGGAAATTCAACAACAACAACAACAGGCAGGGAGAGAGGAAATTCAACAACAACAACAACAACAGGCATGGCAGAGGGGAAATTCAACAACAACAACAACAGGGAAGGCGGAGAGGAGATTAAAAAACAACAACAACAACAGGCAGGGCTGAGAGGAAATTCAACAACTACAACAACAACAGGCAGGGCGGAGAGGAAATTCAGCAACAACAACAACAGGCAGGGAGAGAGGACATTCAACAACAACAGCAACAACAACAGGCAGGACGGAGAGGAAATTCAACAACAACAACAACAACATGCAGGGCAGAGAGGAAATTCAACAACAACAACAAAAACAGGCAGGGCGGAGAGGAAATTCAACAACAACAACAACAACAGGCAGGGCAGAGAGGAAGTTCAACAAAAACAGCAACAACAACAGGCAGGCAGAGAGGAAATTCAACAACAACAGGCAGGGAAGAGAGGAAGTTCAACAAGAACAGCAACAGCAACAGGCAGGCAGAGAGTAAATTCAACAACAGGCAGGGCAGAGAGGAAATTCAACAACAACAACAAAAGGCAGGACGGAGAGGAAATTCAACAACAACAACAACAGGCAGGGCGGAGAGGAAATTCAACAACAACAACAGGCAGGGAGAGAGGAAATTCAACAACAACAACAACAGGCAGGGAGAGAGGAATTCAACAAAAGCAACAACAACAGGCAGGGCAGAGAGGAAATTGAACAACAACAGCATCAACAACAGGCAGGACGGAGAGGAAATTCAACAAAAACAACAACAACAACAACATGCAGAGCAGAGAGGAAATTCAACAACAACAACAACAAAAACAGGCAGGGCGGAGAGGATATTCAACAACAAGAACAACAGGCAGGGAGAGAGGAAATTCAACAACAACAACAGCAGGCAGGGCGGAGAGAAATTCAACAACAACAACAGGCAGGGCGGAGAAGAAATTCAACAACAACATCAACAACAGGCAGGGTTGACAGGAAATTCAACAACAACAACAACAGGCAGGGCGGAGAGGAAATTCAACAGCAACAACAACAAAAGGCAGGGCGGAGAGGAAATTCAGCAACAACAACAACAGGCAGGGAGAGAGGAAATTCAACAACAACAACAACAACAGGCATGGCAGAGGGGAAATTCAACAACAACAACAACAGGGAAGGCGGAGAGGAGATTAAAAAACAACAACAACAACAGGCAGGGCTGAGAGGAAATTCAACAACTACAACAACAACAGGCAGGGCGGAGAGGAAATTCAGCAACAACAACAACAGGCAGGGAGAGAGGAAATTCAACAACAACAGGCAGGACGGAGAGGAAATTCAACAACAACAACAACAGGAAGGTCGGAGAGGAAATTCAACAACAAGAACAAAAGGCAGGGCGGAGAGGAAATTCAACAACAACAACAACAGGCAGGGAGAGAGGAAATTCAACAACAACAACAACAGGCATGGCGGAGGGGAAATTCAACAACAACAACAACAGGGAAGGCGGAGAGGAGATTAAAAAACAACAACAACAACAGGCAGGGCTGAGAGGAAATTCAACAACTACAACAACAACAGGCAGGGCGGAGAGGAAATTCAGCAACAACAACAACAGGCAGGGAGAAAGGAAATTCAACAACAACAGCAACAACAACAGGCGGGACGGAGAGGAAATTCAACAACAACAACAACAACATGCAGGGCAGAGAGGAAATTCAACAACAACAACAAAAACAGGCAGGGCGGAGAGGAAATTCAACAACAACAATAACAACAACAGCAGGCAGGGCGGAGCGGATATTCAACATCAACAACAACAACAGGCAGGCAGAGAGGAAATTCAACAACAACAGGCAGAGAAGAGAGGAAGTTCAACAAGAACAGCAACAACAACAGGCAGGCAGAGAGTAAATTCAACAACAACAGGCAGGGCAGAGAGGAAATTCAACAACAACAACAAAAAGCAGGCCGGAGAGGAAATTCAACAACAACAACAACAGGCAGGGCGGAGAGGAAATTCAACAACAACAACAGGCAGGGAGAGAGGAAATTCAACAACAACAACAACAACAGGCAGGGAGAGAGGAATTCAACAAAAGCAACAACAACAGGCAGGGCAGAGAGGAAATTGAACAACAACAGCATCAACAACAGGCAGGACGGAGAGGAAATTCAACAAAAACAACAACAACAACAACATGCAGAGCAGAGAGGAAATTCAACAACAACAACAACAAAAACAGGCAGGGCGGAGAGGATATTCAACAACAAGAACAACAGGCAGGGAGAGAGGAAATTCAACAACAACAACAGCAGGCAGGGCGGAGAGAAATTCAACAACAACAACAGGCAGGGCGGAGAAGAAATTCAACAACAACATCAACAACAGGCAGGGTTGACAGGAAATTCAACAACAACAACAACAGGCAGGGCGGAGAGGAAATTCAACAGCAACAACAACAAAAGGCAGGGCGGAGAGGAAATTCAGCAACAACAACAACAGGCAGGGAGAGAGGAAATTCAACAACAACAACAACAACAGGCATGGCAGAGGGGAAATTCAACAACAACAACAACAGGGAAGGCGGAGAGGAGATTAAAAAACAACAACAACAACAGGCAGGGCTGAGAGGAAATTCAACAACTACAACAACAACAGGCAGGGCGGAGAGGAAATTCAGCAACAACAACAACAGGCAGGGAGAGAGGAAATTCAACAACAACAGGCAGGACGGAGAGGAAATTCAACAACAACAACAACAGGAAGGTCGGAGAGGAAATTCAACAACAAGAACAAAAGGCAGGGCGGAGAGGAAATTCAACAACAACAACAACAGGCAGGGAGAGAGGAAATTCAACAACAACAACAACAGGCATGGCGGAGGGGAAATTCAACAACAACAACAACAGGGAAGGCGGAGAGGAGATTAAAAAACAACAACAACAACAGGCAGGGCTGAGAGGAAATTCAACAACTACAACAACAACAGGCAGGGCGGAGAGGAAATTCAGCAACAACAACAACAGGCAGGGAGAAAGGAAATTCAACAACAACAGCAACAACAACAGGCGGGACGGAGAGGAAATTCAACAACAACAACAACAACATGCAGGGCAGAGAGGAAATTCAACAACAACAACAAAAACAGGCAGGGCGGAGAGGAAATTCAACAACAACAATAACAACAACAGCAGGCAGGGCGGAGCAGATATTCAACATCAACAACAACAACAGGCAGGCAGAGAGGAAATTCAACAACAACAGGCAGAGAAGAGAGGAAGTTCAACAAGAACAGCAACAACAACAGGCAGGCAGAGAGTAAATTCAACAACAACAGGCAGGGCAGAGAGGAAATTCAACAACAACAACAAAAAGCAGGCCGGAGAGGAAATTCAACAACAACAACAACAGGCAGGGCGGAGAGGAAATTCAACAACAACAACAGGCAGGGAGAGAGGAAATTCAACAACAACAACAACAACAGGCAGGGAGAGAGGAATTCAACAAAAGCAACAACAACAGGCAGGGCAGAGAGGAAATTGAACAACAACAGCATCAACAACAGGCAGGACGGAGAGGAAATTCAACAACAACAACATGCAGAGCAGAGAGGAAATTCAACAACAACAACAACAAAAACAGGCAGGGCGGAGAGGAAATTCAACAACAACAACAACAGCAGGCAGGGCGGAGCGGATATTCAACATCAACAACAACAACAGGCAGGGCGGAGAGGAAATTCAACATCAACAACAACAACAGGCAGGGCGGAGAGGAAATTCAACAACAACAGGCAGGGCAGGGAGGAAGTTCAACAACAACAACAACATCAGGCAGGGCGGAGAGGATATTCAACATCAACAACGACAGCAGGCAGGGCGGAGAGGAAATTCACCAACAACAACAACAACAGGCAGGGCGGAGAGGAAATGCAACAACACTAACAACAATAGGCAGGGCGGAGAGGACATTCAATAACAACAACAGGCAACTCGCAGAGGAAATTCAACAATAACAACAACAGGCAAGGCAGAGAGGAAATTCAACAACAACAACAACAGGCAGGGAGAGAGGAAATTCAACAACAACAACAACAGGCAGGGCGGAGGGGAAATTCAACAACAACAACAGCAGGGAAGGCGGAGTGGAGATTCAACAACAACAACAACCACAACAGGCAGGGCGGAGAGGACATTCAACAACAACAACAACAACAGGCAGGGAGAGAGGAAATTCAACAACAACAGGCAGGACGGAGGGGAAATTCAACAACAACAACAGGCATGGCGGAGAGGAAATTCAAGAACAGCAGGCAGGGCGGAGAGGAAATTCAACAACAACAACAACAACAGGCAGGGCGCAGAGGAAATTCAACAACAAGACCAACAGGCAGGGAGAGAGGAAATTCAACAACAACAACAGCATGCAGGGCGGAGAGGAAATTCAACAACAACAACAGGCAGGGCGGAGAAGAAATTCGACAAAAACATCAACAACAGGCAGGGTTGACAGGAAATTCAACAACAACAACAACAGGCAGGGCGGAGAGGAAATGCAACAACAAAAACAACAACAGTCAGGGCAGAGAGGAAATTCAACAACAACAACAGGCAGGGAGAGAGGCAATTCAACAACAACAACAGGCAGGGCGGAGAGGAAATTCAACAACAACCACAACAACAACAGGCAGGGCGGAGAGGAAATTCAACAACAACAAGAAGAACAGGCTGGGAGAGAGGAAATTCAACAACAACAGGCAGGATGGAGAGGAAGTTCAACAACAACAACAACAACAGCAGGCAGGGCAGAGAGTAAATTCAACAACAACAACAACAGGCATGGCCGAGAGGAAATTCAACAACAACAGCAACAACAGGCAGGGCGAAGGTGAAATTCAACAGCAACAACAACAACAGGCAGGGCGGAGAGGAAATTCAACAACACCAAGTATAACAGGCAGGGAGAGAGGAAATTCAACAACAATAACAACAACAGGCAGGGAGAGAGGAAATTCAACAACAACAACAACAGGCAGGTCGGAGAGGAAATTCAACAAAAAGAACAACAGGCAGGGCGGCGAGGAAATTCAACAGCAACAACAACAAAAGGCAGGGCGGAGAGGAAATTCAACAACAACAACAACAGGCAGGGAGAGAGGAAATTTAACAACAACAACAACAACAGGCATGGCGGAGGGGAAATTCAACAACAACAACAACAGGTAAGGCGGAGAGGAGATTAAAAAACAACAACAACAACAGGCAGGGCTGAGAGGAAATTCAACAACAACAACAACAGGCAGGGCGGAGAGGAAATTCAGCAACAACAACAACAGGCAGGGAGAGAGGAAATTCAACAACAACAGCAACAACAACAGGCAGGACGGAGAGGAAATTCAACAACAACAACAACAACATGCAGGGCAGAGAGGAAATTCAACAACAACAACAAAAACAGGCAGGGCGGAGAGGAAATTCAACAACAACAACAACAACAGGCAGGGCAGAGAGGAAGTTCAACAAAAACAGCAACAACAACAGGCAGGCAGAGAGTAAATTCAACAACAACAGGCAGGGCAGAGAGGAAATTCAACAACAACAACAAAAGGCAGGCCGGAGAGGAAATTCAACAACAACAACAACAGGCAGGGCGGAGAGGAAATTCAACAACAACAACAGGCAGGGAGAGAGGAAATTCAACAACAACAACAGGCAGGGAGAGAGGAATTCAACAAAAGCAACAACAACAGGCAAGGCAGAGAGGAAATTGAACAACAACAGCATCAACAACAGGCAGGACGGAGAGGAAATTCAACAACAACAACAACAACAACATGCAGAGCAGAGAGGAAATTCAACAACAACAACAACAAAAACAGGCAGGGCGGAGAGGAAATTCAACAACAACAACAGCAAAAGGCAGGGCGGAGAGGAAGTTCAACAAAAACAGCAACAACAACAGGCAGGCAGAGAGGAAATTCAAGAACAACAGGCAGGGCAGAGAGGAAATTCAACAACAACAACCAAAGGCAGGCCGGAGAGGAAATTCAACAGAAGCAACAACGAGAGGCAGGGCAGAGATGAAATTCAACAACAACAACAACAGGCAGGTAGAGAGGAAATTCAACAACAACAACAACAGGCAGGGTGGAGAGGTAATTCAACAACAACAACAACAGGCAGGGCAGAGAGGAAATTCAACAACAACAACAATAGGCAAGACGGGGGGGAAATTCAAGTACAACAACAACAGGCAGGGCGGAGAGGAAATTCAAAAACAACAACAACAACAGGCAGGGCGAGGGGAAATTCAACAACAACAACAACAGGCAGGGCGGAGAGGAAATGCAACAAAAGCAACAACAGGCTGGGAGAGAGGAAATTCAACAACAACAACAACAGGCAGCACGGAGATGAAATTCAAATACAACAACAACAGGCAGGGCGGAGAGGAAATACAACAACATCAACAGGCAGGGCTGAGAGGAAATGCAACAACAACAACAACAGGCTGGGAGAGAGGAAATTCAACAACAACAACAACAACAGGCAGGGCAGAGATAAAATTCAACAACAACAACAGGCAGGGAGAGAGGACATTCACAAACAACAACAACGACAGGCAGGGCGGAGAGGAAGTTCAACAACAACAAGTACAACAGGCAGGAAGAGAGGAAATTCAACAAAAACAACAGGCAGGGAGAGAGGAAAATCAACCACAACAACAACAGGCAGGGCGGAGAGGAAATTCAATAACAACAAGAACAACAGGCAGGGCGGAGAGGAAATTCAACAGCAACAACAACAACAGTCAGGGCAGAGAGGAAATTCAACAAAAACAACAGGCAGGGCAGAGAGGAAATTCAACAACAACAACAACAGGCAGGGAGAGAGGAAATTCAACAACAACAACAGGCAGGGAGCGAGGACATTCACCAACAACAACAACGACAGGCAGGGCGGAGAGGAAATTCAACAACACCAAGTACAATAGGCAGGGAGAGAGGAAATTCAACAACAACAACAACAGGGAGGGAGAGAGGAAATTCAACAACAACACAACAGGCAAGGCGGAGAGGAAATTCAACAACAACAAGAACAACAGGCAGGGCAGAGAGGAAATTCAACAGCAACAACAACAACAGGCAGAGCAGAGAGGAAATTCAACAACAACAACAACAGGCAGGGAGAGAGGAAATTCAACAACAACAACAACAACAGGCAGGGCGGAGGGTAAATTCAACAACAACAACAACAGGGAAGGCGGAGAGGAGATTAAACAACAACAACAGGTACGGCAAAGAGGAAATTCAACAACAACAACAACAGGGATGGCAGAGAGGAAATTCAACAACAACAACAACAGGCAGGCGGAAAGGAAATTCAACAACAACAACAACAGGCAGGGCGGAGAGGAAATTCAACAACAGCAAAAACAACAGGCAATGCAGAGAGGAAATTCAACAACAACAGGCAGGGCAGGGAGGAAATTGACCAACAACAACAACAACAACATCAGGCAGAGCGGAGAGGATATTCAACATCAAAAACAACAACAGGCAGGGCGGAGAGGAAATTCAACATCAACAACAACAACAGGCAGGGCGGAGAGGAAATTCAAGAACAACAGGCAGGGCAGGGTGGAAATTCAACAACAACAACAACAACAACAGGCAGGGCGGAGAGGAAATTCACCAACAACAACAACAACAGGCAGGGCGGAGAGGAAATGCAACAACACTAACAACAACAGGCAGGGCGGAGAGCACATTCAATAACAACAGCAACAGGCAGGGCGCAGAGGAAATTCAACAATAACAACAACAGGCAAGGCAGAGAGGAAATTCAACAACACCAACAACAGGCAGGGAGAGAGGAAATTCAACAACAACAACAGGCAGGGCAGAGGGGAAATTCAACAACAACAACAACAGGGAAGGCGGAGTGGAGATTCAACAGCAACAACAACCACAACAGGCAGGGCGGAGAGGACATTCAACAACAACAACAACAACAGGCAGGGAGAGAGGAAATTCAACAACAACAGGCAGGACGGAGAGGAAATTCAACAACAGCAACAACAGGCATGGCGGAGAGGAAATTCAAGAACAACAGGCAGGGCGGAGAGGAAATTCAACAACAACAACAACAGGCAGGGCGCAGAGGAAATTCAACAACAAGAACAACAGGCAGGGAGAGAGGAAATTTAACAACAACAACAGGCAGGGCAGAGAGGAAATTCAACAACAAAAGCAGGCAGGCCGGAGAGGAAATTCAACAACAAAAACAGGCAGGGTGGAGAAGAAATTCAACAACAACATCAACAACAGGCAGGGCGGACAGGTATTTCAACAACAACAACAACAGGCAGGGCGGAGAGGAAATTCAACAACAACAACAACAACAGGCAGGGCGGAGGGGAAATTCAACAACAACAACAACAGGTACGGCAGAGAGGAAATTCAACAATAACAACAACAGCAGGGATGGCAGAGAAGAAATTCAACAAAAACAACATCAACAGGCAGGGCAGAGAGGAAATTCAACAACAACGGGCAGGGCAGAGAGGAAATTCAACAACAACAACAAAAGGCAGGCCGGAGAGGAAATTCAACAAAATCAAGAACAACAGGCAGGGCAGGGAAGAAATTCAACAACAACAACAGGCAGGGAGAGAGGCAATTCAACAACAACAACAACAGGCAGGGAGAGAGGAAATTCAACAAAAGCAACAGGCAGGACGGAGAGGAAATTCAAGAACAACAGGCAGGGCGGAGAGGAAATTCAACAACAACAACAACAACAGGAAGGCGCTGAGGAAATTCAACAACAAGAACAACAGGCAGGGAGAGAGGAAATTCACCAACAACAACAACAGGCAGGGAGAAGAGGAAATGCAACAACACTAACAACAACAGGCAGGGCGGAGAGGACATTCAATAACAACAACAACAGGCAGGGCGCTGAGGAAATACAACAATAACAACAACAGGCAAGGCAGAGAGGAAAGTCAACAACAGCAACAACAGGCAGGGAGAGAGGAAATTCAACAACAACAACAGGCAGGGCGGAGGGGAAATTCAACAACAACAACAACAGGGAAGGCGGAGTGGAGATCCAACAACAACAACAACCACAACAGGCAGGGCGGAGAGGACATTCAACAACAACAACAACAGGCAGGGAGAGAGGAAATTCAACAACAACAACAGGCAGGACGGAGAGGAAATTCAAGAACAACAGGCAGGGCGGAGAGGAAATTCAACAACAACAACAACAACAGGCAGGGCGCAGAGGAAATTCAACAACAAGAACAACAGGCAGGGAGAGAGGAAATTCACAAACAACAACAACAGGCAGGGCGAAGAGGAAATGCAACAACACTAACAACAACAGGCAGGGCGGAGAGGACATTCAATAATAAGAACAACAGGCAGGGCGCTGAGGAAATACAACAATAACAAAAACAGGCAAGGCAGAGAGGAAATTCAACAACAACAACAACAGGCAGGGAGAGAGGAAATTCAACAACAACAATAACAGGCAGGGCGGAGGGGAAATTCAACAACAACAACAACAGGGAAGGCGGAGTGGAGGTTCAACAACAACAACAACAACAACAGGCAGGGCGGAGAGGACATTCAACAACAACAACAACAGGCAGGGAGAGAGGAAATTCAACAACAACAACAGGCAGGACGGAGAGGAAATTCAACAACAGCAACAACAGGCATGGTGGAGAGGAAATTCAACAACAAGAACAACAGGCAGGGAGAGAGGAAATTCAACAACAACAACAGGCAGGGCAGAGAGGAAATTCAACATCAACAAGAGCAGGCAGGGCGGAGAGGAAATTCAACAACAAAAACAGGCAGGGCGGAAAAGATATTCAACAACAACATCAACAACAGGCAGGGCGGACAGGAAATTCAACAACAACAGCAACAGGCAGGGCGGAGAGGAAATGCAACAACAAAAACAACAACAGGCAGGGCGGAGAGAAAATTCAACAACAACAGGCAGGGCGGAGAGGAAATTTAACAACAACAACAACAACAGGCATGGAGAGAGGAAATTCAACAACAACAACAACATCAGGCAGGGTGGAGGGGAAATTCAACAACAACAACAACAGGCAGGGCGGAGAGGAAATTCAACAACAACAACAGGCAGGGAGAGAGGAAATTCAACAACAACAACAGGCAGGGCGGAGAGGAAATTCAACAACAACCACAACAACAGGCAGGGCGGAGAGGAAATTCAACAACAACAACAACAACAACAGGCTGGGAGAGAGGAAATTCAACAGCAACAACAACAGGCAGGGGGAGAGGAAATTCAACAACAACAACAACAACAGGCAGGGCTGAGAGGAAATTCAACAACAACAGCAACAACAGGCAGGGCGGAGATGAAATTCAACAACACCAAGTACAACAGGAAGGGAGAGAGGAAATTCAACAACAATAACAACAACAGGCAGGGAGAGAGGAAATTCAACAACAACAACAACAACAGGCAGGACGGAGAGGAAATTAAACATCAACAAGAACAACAGGCAGGGCGGAGAGGAAATTCAACAGCAACAACAACAAAAGGCAGGGCGGAGAGGAAATACAACAACAACAACAGCAACAGGCAGGGAGAGAGGAAATTCAACAACAACAACAACAGGCAGGGCGGAGGGGAAACTCAACAACAACAACAACAGGGAAGGCGGAGAGGAGATTAAAAAACAACAACAACAACAGGCAGGGCGGAGAGGAAATTCAACAACAACCACACCAACAACAGGCAGGGCGGAGAGGAAATTCAGCAACAACAACAACAACAACAGGCAGGGAGAGAGGAAATTCAACAACAACAGGCAGGACGGAGAGGAAATTCAACAACAACAACAACAACAACATGCTGGGCAGAGAGGAAATTCCACAACAACAACAAAAAAAGGCAGGGCGGAGAGGAAATTCAACAACAACAACAACAACAGGCAGGGCGGAGAGGAAGTTCAACAAAAACAGCAACAACAACAGGCAGGCAGAGAGGAAATTCAACAACAACAGGCAGGGCAGAGAGGAAGTTCAACAAAAACAGCAACAACAACAGGCAGGCAGAGAGGAAATTCAACACCAACAGGCAGGGCAGAGAGGAAATTGAACAACAACAACAATAGGCAAGACGGGGGGGAAATTCAAGAACAAAAACAACAGGCAGGGTGGAGAGGAAATTCAACAACAACAACAACAACAGGCAGGAAGGGGAAATTCAACAACAACAACAACAGGCAGGGCTGTGAGGAAATTCAACAACAACAACAACAGGCAGGGAGGTGAGGAAATGCAACAACAACAACAACAACAGAGAGGGCGGAGAGGAAATGCAACAACAACAACAACAGGCTGGGAGAGAGGAAATTCAACAACAACAACAACAGGCAGGGCGGAGATGATATTCAAGAACAACAACAACAGGCAGGGAGAGAGGACATTCACCAACAACAACAACGACAGGCAGGGCGGAGAGGAAGTTCAACAACAACAAGTACAACAGGCAGGAAGAGAGGAAATTCAACAACAACAACAGGCAGGGAGAGAGGAAATTCAACAACAACAACAACAACAGGCAGGGCGGAGAGGAAATTCAACAACAACAAGAACAACAGGCAGGGTGGAGAGAAAATTCAACAGCAACAACAACAACAGGCAGGGCGGAGAAGAATTTCAAAAACAACAACAACGACAGGCAGGGCGGAGAGGAAATTGAACAACAACAACAGGCAGGGCGGAGAGGAAATTCAACAACAACAACAACAACAGGCAGGGCGGAGAGGATATTCAACAACAACAACAACAGGCAGGGCAGAGAGGAAGTTCAACAACAACAACAACAGCCAGGGCGGAGAGGAAATTCAACAACAACAACAACAACAGGCAGGGCAGAGAGGAAGTTCAACAACAACAGCAACAGCAACAGGCAGGACGGAGAGGAAGTTCAACAACAACAACAACAGCAGGCAGGGCAGAGAGGAAATTCAACAACAACAACAACAGGCAGGACGGCGAGGAAATTCAACAACAACAACAACAGGCAGGGAGAGAGGAAATTCAACAACCACAATGACAGGCAGGGAGAGAGGACATTCACCAACAACAACAACGACAGGCAGGGCGGAGAGGATATTCAACAACAACAACAACAGGCAGGGCAGAGAGGAAGTTCAACAACAACAACAACAACAACAGGCAGGGCGGAGAGGAAATTCAACAACAACAACAACAACAGGCAGGGCAGAGAGGAAGTTCAACAACAACAGCAACAGCAACAGGCAGGACGGAGAGGAAGTTCAACAATTATAACAACAACAGGCAGGGCAGAGAGGAAATTCAACAACAACAACAGGCAGGACGGCGAGGAAATTCAACAACAACAACAACAGGCAGGGAGAGAGGAAATTCAACAACAACAATGACAGGCAGGGAGAGAGGACATTCAACAACAACAACAATGACAGGCAGGGCGGAGAGGAAATTCAACAACACCAAGTACAACAGGCAGGGAGAGAGGAAATTCAACAACAACAACAACATGCAGGGAGAGAGGAAATTCAACAACAACAACAACAACAGGCAGGGCAGAGAGGAAATTCAACAACAACAAGAACAACAGGGAGGGCGGAGAGGAAGTTCAACAGCAACAACAACAACAGGCAGGGCGCAGAGGAAATTCAACAACAACAACAACAGGCAGGGAGAGAGGAAATTCAACAACAACAATGACAGGCAGGGAGAGAGGACATTCAACAACAACAACAATGACAGGCAGGGCGGAGGGGAAATTCAACAACAACAACAGGGAAGGCAGAGAGGAGAATAAACAACAACAACAACAGGCAGGGCGGAGAGGAAATTCAACAACAACCACAACAACAACAGGCAGGGCGGAGCGGAAATTTAGCAACAACAGCAACAGGCAGGGAGAGTGGAAATTCAATAACAACAGCAACAACAACAGGCAGGACGGAGAGGAAGTTCAACAACAACAACAACATTAACAGGCAGGGCGGTGAGGAAATTCAACTGCAACAAAAACAGGCAGGGCGGAGAGGAAATTCAACAACAACAACAACAGGCAGGGCGGAGAGGAAGTACAACAAAAACAGCAACAACAACAGGCAGGGAGAGAGGAAATTCAACAATAACAGGAAGGGCAGAGAGGAAATTCAACAACAACAACAACAGGCAGTCCAGAGAGTAAATTCAACAAAAGCAACAACAACAGGCAGGGCAGAGAGGAAATTCAACAACAACAACAACAGGCAGGGAGACAGGAAATTCAACAACAACAGGCAGGGCGGCGAGGTAACTCACCAACAACAACAGGCAGGGCGGAGAGGAAATTCAACAACAACAACAACAGGCAGGGCGGGCGGAAATTCAACAACAACAACAACAGGCAGGGCGGAGAGGAAATTCAACAACAACAACAGGCAGGGAGAGAGGAAATACAACAACAACAACAACAACAGGCAGGGCGGAGAGGAAATTCAACAACAACAACAACCAGAGGCAGGGCCGAGATGAAATATCACAACAAAAGCAACAACAGGCAGGGCGGAGATGAAATTCAACAACAACAACAACAGGCAGGGAGAGCGGACATTCACCAACAACAACAACGACAGGCAGGGCGGAGAGGAAATTCATCAACACCAAGTACAACAGCAGGGAGAGAGGAAATTCAACAACAACAACAGGCAGGGAGAGAGGGAATTCAACAACTACAACAACAACAGGCAGGGCAGAGAGGAAATTCAACAACAACAACAGCAACAGGCAGGGCGGAGAGGAAATTCAACAGCAACAACAACAGGCCGGGAGAGAGGACATTCACCAACTACAACAACGACAGGCAGGGCGGAGAGGAAATTAAAGAACACCAAGTACAACAGGCAGGGAGAGCAGAAATTCAACAAGAACAACAAAAGGGAGGGAGAGAGGAAATTCAACAACAACAACAACAGGCAGGGCGGCGAGGAAATTCAACAACAACAAGAACAACAGGCAGGGCAGAGAGGAAATTCAACAGCAACAACAACAACAGGCAGGGCGGAGAGGAAATTCAACAACACCAAGTACAACAGGCAGGGAGAGAGGAAATTCAACAACAACAACAACAACAGGCAGGAAGGGGAAATTCAACAACAACAACAACAGGCAGGGCTGTGAGGAAATTCAACAACAACAACAACAACAACAGGCAGGGAGGTGAGGAAATGCATCAACAACAACAACAACAGAGAGGGCGGAGAGGAAATGCAACAACAACAACAGGCTGGGAGAGAGGAAATTCAACAACAACAACAACAGGCAGGGCGGAGATGATATTCAAGAACAACAACAACAGGCAGGGAGAGAGGACATTCACCAACAGCAACAACGACAGGCAGGGCGGAGAGGAAGTTCAACAACAACAAGTATAACAGGCAGGAAGAGAGGAAATTCAACAACAACAACAGGCAGGGAGAGAGGAAATTCAACAACAACAACAACAACAGGCAGGGCGGAGAGGAAATTCAACAACAACAAGAACAACAGGCAGGGTGGAGAGGAAATTCAACAGCAACAACAACAACAGGCAGGGCGGAGAAGAATTTCAAAAACAACAACAACGACAGGCAGGGCGGAGAGGAAATTGAACAACAACAACAGGCAGGGCGGAGAGGAAATTCAACAACAACAACAACAACAGGCAGGGCGGAGAGGATATTCAACAACAACAACAACAGGCAGGGCAGAGAGGAAGTTCAACAACAACAACAACAGCCAGGGCGGAGAGGAAATTCAACAACAACAACAACAACAGGCAGGGCAGAGAGGAAGTTCAACAACAACAGCAACAGCAACAGGCAGGACGGAGAGGAAGTTCAACAACAACAACAACAGCAGGCAGGGCAGAGAGGAAATTCAACAACAACAACAACAGGCAGGACGGCGAGGAAATTCAACAACAACAACAACAGGCAGGGAGAGAGGAAATTCAACAACCACAACGACAGGCAGGGAGAGAGGACATTCACCAACAACAACAACGACAGGCAGGGCGGAGAGGATATTCAAAAACAACAACAACAGGCAGGGCAGAGAGGAAGTTCAACAACAACAACAACAACAGGCAGGCCGGAGAGGAAATTCAACAACAACAACAACAACAGGCAGGTCAGAGAGGAAGTTCAACAACAACAGCAACAGCAACAGGCAGGACGGAGAGGAAGTTCAACAACAACAACAACAGCAGGCAGGGCAGAGAGGAAATTCAACAACAACAACAACAGGCAGGGAGAGAGGAAATTCAACAACAACAACAACAGGCAGGGCGGAGAGGAAATTCAACAACAAAAACAGGCAGGGCGGAGAAGAAATTCAACAACAACATCAACAACAGGCAGGGCAGACAGGAAATTCAACAACAACAACAACAACAGGCAGGGCGGAGAGGAAATTCAACAACAACAACAGGCAGGGCGGAGAGGAAATGCAACAACAAAAACAACAACAGGCAGGGCGGAGAGTAAATTCAACAACAACAACAACAACAGGCAGGGAGAGAGGAAATTCAACAACAACAACAGGCAGGGCGGAGGGGAAATTCAACAACAACAACAACATGCAGGGCGGAGATGATATTCAAGAACAACAACAGGCAGGGAGAGAGGACATTCACCAACAACAACAATGACAGGCAGGGCGGAGAGGAAGTTCAACAACAACAAGTACAACAGGCAGGAAGAGAGGAAATTCAACAACAACAACAGGCAGGGAGAGAGGAAATTCAACAACAACAACAACAACAGGCAGGGCAGAGAGGAAATTCAACAAACACAAGAACAACAGGCAGGGTGGAGAGGAAATTCAACAGCAACAACAACAACAGGCAGGGCGGAGAAGAATTTCAAAAACAACAACAACGACAGGCAGGGCGGAGAGGAAATTGAACAACAACAACAGGCTGGGCGGAGAGGAAATTCAACAACAACAACAACAACAGGCAGGGCGGAGAGGATGTTCAACAACAACAACAACAGGCAGGGCAGAGAGGAAGTTCAACAACAACAACAACAACAACAGCCAGGGCGGAGAGGAAATTCAACAACAACAACAGGCAGGGCAGAGAGGAAGTTCAACAACAACAGCAACAGCAACAGGCAGGACGGAGAGGAAGTTCAACAACAACAACAACAACAGGCAGGGCAGAGAGGAAATTCAACAACAACAACAACAGGCAGGACGGTGAGGAAATTCAACAACAACAACAACAGGCAGGGAGAGAGGAAATTCAACAACAACAACGACAGGCAGGGAGAGAGGACATTCACCAACAACAACAACGACAGGCAGGGCGGAGAGGAAATTCAACAACACCAAGTACAACAGGCAGGGAGAGAGGAAATTCAACAACAACAACAACAGGCAGGGAGAGAGGAAATTCAACAACAACAACAACAACAGGCAGGGCAGAGAGGAAATTCAACAACAACAAGAACAACAGGGAGGGCAGAGAGGAAGTTCAACAACAACAACAACAGGCAGGGAGAGAGGAAAGTCAACAACAACAACAACAACAGGCAGGGGGAGAGCAAATTCCACAACAACAACAATAGGCAGGGCGGAGGGGAAATTCAACAACAACAACATCAGGGAAGGCAGAGAGGAGAATAAACAACAACAACAACAGGCAGGGCGGAGAGGAAATTCAACAACAACCTCTACAACAACAGGCAGGGCGGAGAGGAAATTTAGCAACAACAGCAACAGGCAGGGAGAGTGGAAATTCAATAACAACAGCAACAACAACAGGCAGGACAGAGAGGAAGTTCAACAACAACAACAACATTAACAGGCAGGGCGGAGAGGAAATTCATCCGCAAAAAAACAGGCAGGGCAGAGAGGAAATTCAACAACAACAACAGCAGGCAGGGCAGAGAGGAAGTTCAACAAAAACAGCAACAACAACAGGCAGGGAGAGAGGAAATTCAACAATAACAGGAAGGGCAGAGAGGAAATTCAACAACAACAACAACAGGCAGTCCAGAGAGGAAATTCAACAAAAGCAACAACAACAGGCAGGGCAGAGAGGAAATTCAACAACAACAACAACAGGCAGGGAGACAGGAAATTCAACAACAACAGGCAGGGCGGCGAGGTAACTCACCAACAACAACAGGCAGGGCGGAGAGGAAATTCAACAACAAGTACAACAGGCAGGGCGGGCGGAATTTCAACAACAACAACAACAGGCAGGGCGGAGAGGAAATTCAACAACAACAACGACAGGCAGGGCGGAGAGGAAATTCAACAACAACAACAGGAGGGAGCGAGGAAATTCAACAACAACAACAACAGGCATGGCGCAGGGGAAATTCAACAACAACAACAACAACAGGCAGTGTGGAAAGGAAATTCAACAACAACAACAACAGGCAGGGAGAGAGGAAATACAACAACAACAACAACAACAGGCAGGGCGGAGAGGAAATTCAACAACAACAACAACCAGAGGCAGGGCCGAGATGAAATATAACAACAACAGCAACAACAGGCAGGGCGGAGATGAAATTCAACAACAACAACAACAGGCAGGGAGAGCGGACATTCACCAACAACAACAAAGACAGGCAGGGCGGAGAGGAAATTCATCAACACCAAGTACAACAGCAGGGAGAGAGGAAATTCAACAACAACAACAGGCAGGGAGAGAGGGAATTCAACAACTACAACAACAACAGGCAGGGCAGAGAGGAAATTCAACAACAACAACAACAACAGGCAGGGCGGAGAGGAAATTCAACAGCAAAAACAACAGGCCGGGAGAGAGGACATTCACCAACAACAACAACGACAGGCAGGGCGGAGAGGAAATTCAAGAACACCAAGTACAACAGGCAGGGAGAGCAGAAATTCAACAAGAACAGCAAAAGGGAGGGAGAGAGGAAATTCAACAACAACAACAACAACAGGCAGGTTGGCGAGGAAATTCAACAACAACAAGAACAACAGGCAGGGCAGAGAGGAAATTCAACAGCAACAACAACAACAGGCAGGGCGGAGAGGAAATTCAACAACACCAAGTACAACAGGCAGGGAGAGAGGAAATTCAACAACAACAACAACAACAGGGAGGGAGAGAGGAAATTCAACAACAACAACAGGCAGGGCGGAGAGGAAGTTCAACAACAAAAAGAACAACAGGCAGGGCAGAGAGGAAATTCAACAGCAACAGCAACAACAGGCAGGGCGGAGAGGAAATTCAACAACAACAACAACAACAGGCAGGGAGAGAGGAAATTCAACAACAACAACAGGCAGGGCGGAGGGTAAATTCTACAACAACAACAGCAACAGGGAAGGCAGAGAGGAAATTCAACAACAACAACATCAACAGACAGGGCAGAGAGGAAATTCAACAACAACAGCAACAACAGGCAGGCGGAAAGGAAATTCAACAACAACAACAACAGGCAGGGCGGAGAGGAAATTCAACAACAACAAAAACAACAGGCAGTGCGGAGAGGAAATTCACCATTAACAACAACAACAGTCAGGGTGGAGAGGAAATCAACAACACTAACAACAACAGGCAGGGCGGAGAGGATATTCAATAACAACAACAACAGGCAGGGCGCAGAGGAAATTCAACAACAACAACGGGCATGGCGGAGAGGAAATTTAAGAACAACAGGCAGGGCGGAGAGGAAATTCACCAACAACAACAACAACAGGCAGGGCGGAGAGGAAAAGCAACAACACTAACAACAACAGGCAGGGCGGAGAGGATATTCAACAACAACAACAAAAGGCAGGGCGCAGAGGAAATTCAACAACAACAACAACAGGCAGGGAGAGAGGAAGTTCAACAACAACAACAGGCAGGGCAGAGAGGAAATTCAACAACAACAACATCAGGCAGGGCGGACAGGTAACTCAACAACAACAACAGACAGGACAGATAGGAAATTCAATAACAATAACAACATGCAGGGCGGAGATGAAATTCAACAACAACAACAGGCAGGGTGGAGAGGAAATTCAACAACAACAACAACAGGCAGGGCGGAGAGGAAATTCACCATTAACAACAACAACAGGCAGAGCGGAGAGGAAATCAACAACACTAACAACAGGCAGGGCGGAGAGGATATTCAATAACAACAACAACAGGCAGGGCGCAGAGGAAATTCAACAACAACAACAACAGGCATGGCGGAGAGGAAATTTAAGAACAACAGGCAGGGCGGAGAGGAAATTCAACAACAACAACAAAAGGCAGGGCGCAGAGGAAATTCAATAAAAAAAGAACAACAGGTAGGGCGGAGAGGAAATTCAACAGCAACAACAACAACAGGCAGGGTGGAGAGGAAATTCAACACCAACAACAACAACAGGCAGGGAGAGAGGAAATTCAACAACAGCAACAGGCAGGGCGGAGGGTAAATTCTACAACAACAACAACAACAGGGAAGGCAGAGAGGAAATTCAACAACAACAACATCAACAGACAGGGCAGAGAGGAAATTCAACAACAACAGCAACAACAGGCAGGCGGAAAGGAAATTCAACAACAACAGGCAGGGCGGAGAGGAAATTCAACAACAACAAAAACAACAGGCAGGGCGGAGAGGAAATTCACCAACAACAACAACAACAGGCAGGGCGGAGAGGAAATGCAACAACACTAACAACAACAGGCAGGGCAGAGAGGATATTCAACAACAACAACAAAAGGCAGGGCGCAGAGGAAATTCAACAACAACAACAACAGGCAGGGAGAGAGGAAGTTCAACAACAACAACAGGCAGGGCAGAGAGGAAATTCAACAACAACAACATCAGGCAGGGCGGACAGGTAACTCAACAACAACAACAGACAGGACAGATAGGAAATTCAATAACAATAACAACAGGCAGGGCAGTGATGAAATTCAACAAAAACAACAGGCAGGGCGGAGGGGAAATTCAACAACAACAACAACAGGCAGGGCGGAGAGGAAATTCAACAACAAAAACAGGCAGGGCGGAGAAGAAATTCAACAACAACATCAACAACAGGCAGGGCGGACAGGAAATTCAACAACAACAACAACAGGCAGGGCGGAGAGGAAATTCAACAACAACAACAGGCAGGGCGGAGAGGAAATGCAACAACAAAAACAACAACAGGCAGGGCGGAGAGTAAATTCAACAACAACAACAACAACAGGCAGGGAGAGAGGAAATTCAACAACAACAACAGGCAGGGCGGAGGGGAAATTCAACAACAACAACAACATGCAGGGCGGAGATGATATTCAAGAACAACAACAACAGGCAGGGTGGAGAGGAAATTCAACAGCAACAACAACAACAGGCAGGGCGGAGAAGAATTTCAAAAACAACAACAACGACAGGCAGGGCGGAGAGGAAATTCAACAACAACAACAACAACAGGCAGGGCGGAGAGGATATTCAACAACAACAACAACAGGCAGGGCAGAGAGGAAGTTCAACAACAACAACAACAACAACAGCCAGGGCAGAGAGGAAATTCAACAACAACAACAACAACAGGCAGGGCAGAGAGGAAGTTCAACAACAACAGCAACAGCAACAGGCAGGACGGAGAGGAAGTTCAACAACAACAACAACAACAGGCAGGGCAGAGAGGAAATTCAACAACAACAACAACAGGCAGGACGGCGAGGAAATTCAACAACAACAACAACAGGCAGGGAGAGAGGAAATTCAACAACAACAACGACAGGCAGGGAGAGAGGACATTCACCAACAACAACAATGACAGGCAGGGCGGAGAGGAAATTCAACAACACCAAGTCCAACAGGCAGGGAGAGAGGAAATTCAACAACAACAACAACAGGCAGGGAGAGAGGAAATTCAACAACAACAACAACAACAGGCAGGGCAGAGAGGAAATTCAACAACAACAAGAACAACAGGGAGGGCGGAGAGGAAGTTCAACAGCAACAACAACAACAGGCAGGGCGCAGAGGAAATTCAACAACAACAACAACAACAGGCAGGGGGAGAGGAAATTCCACAACAACAACAATAGGCAGGGCGGAGGGGAAATTCAACAACAACAACAACAGGGAAGGCAGAGAGGAGAATAAACAACAACAACAACAGGCAGGGCGGAGAGGAAATTCAACAACAACCTCTACAACAACAGGCAGAGCGGAGAGGAAATTTAGCAACAACAGCAACAGGCAGGGAGAGTGGAAATTCAATAACAACAGCAACAACAACAGGCAGGACAGAGAGGAAGTTCAACAACAACAACAACATTAACAGGCAGGGCGGAGAGGAAATTCAACTGCAACAAAACAGGCAGGGCGGAGAGGAAATTCAACAACAACAACAGCAGGCAGGGCGGAGAGGAAGTTCAACAAAAACAGCAACAACAACAGGCAGGGAGAGAGGAAATTCAACAATAACAGGAAGGGCAGAGAGGAAATTCAACAACAACAACAACAGGCAGTCCAGAGAGGAAATTCAACAAAAGCAACAACAACAGGCAGGGAGACAGGAAATTCAACAACAACAGGCAGGGCGGCGAGGTAACTCACTAACAACAACAGGCAGGGCGGAGAGGAAATTGAACAACAACAACAACAGGCAGGGCGGGCGGAAATTCAACAACAACAACAACAGGCAGGGCGGAGAGGAAATTCAACAACAACAACAGGCAGGGAGAGAGGAAATACAACAACAACAACAGGCAGGGCGGAGAGGAAATTCAACAACAACAACAACCAGAGGCAGGGCCGAGATGAAATATCACAACAACAGCAACAACAGGCAGGGCGGAGATGAAATTCAACAACAACAACAACAGGCAGGGAGAGCGGACATTCACCAACAACAACAACGACAGGCAGGGCGGAGAGGAAATTCATCAACACCAAGTACAACAGCAGGGAGAGAGGAAATTCAACAACAACAACAGGCAGGGAGAGAGGGAATTCAACAACTACAACAACAACAGGCAGGGCAGAGAGGAAATTCAACAACAACAACAACAACAGGCAGGGCGGAGAGGAAATTCAACAGCAAAAACAACAGGCCGGGAGAGAGGACATTCACCAACAACAACAACGACAGGCAGGACGGAGAGGAAATTCAAGAACACCAAGTACAACAGGCAGGGAGAGCAGAAATTCAACAAGAACAGCAAAAGGGAGGGAGAGAGGAAATTCAACAACAACAACAACAGGCAGGGTGGCGAGGAAATTCAACAACAACAAGAACAACAGGCAGGGCAGAGAGGAAATTCAACAGCAACTACAACAACAGGCAGGGCAGAGAGGAAATTCAACAACACCAAGTACAACAGGCAGGGAGAGAGGAAATTCAACAACAACAACAACAACAGGGAGGGAGAGAGGAAATTCAACAACAACAACAGGCAGGGCGGAGAGGAAATTCAACAACAAAAAGAACAACAGGCAGGGCAGAGAGGAAATTCAACAGCAACAACAACAACAGGCAGGGCGGAGAGGAAATTCAACAACAACAACAACAACAGGCAGGGAGAGAGGAAATTCAACAACAACAACAGGCAGGGCGGACGGTAAATTCTACAACAACAACAGCAACAGGGAAGGCAGAGAGGAAATTCAACAACAACAACATCAACAGACAGGGCAGAGAGGAAATTCAACAACAACAGCAACAACAGGCAGGCGGAAAGGAAATTCAACAACAACAACAACAGGCAGGGCGGAGAGGAAATTCAACAACAACAACAACAGGCAGGGCGGAGAGGAAATTCACCATTAACAACAACAACAGGCAGGGCGGAGAGGAAATCAACAACACTAACAACAACAGGCAGGGCGGAGAGGATATTGAATAACAACAACAACAGGCAGGGCGCAGAGGAAATTCAACAACAACAACAACAGGCATGGCGGAGAGGAAATTTAAGAACAACAGGCAGGGCGGAGAGGAAATTCACCAACAACAACAACAACAGGCAGGGCGGAGAGGAAAAGCAACTACACTAACAACAACAGGCAGGGCGGAGAGGATATTCAACAACAACAACAAAAGGCAGGGCGCAGAGGAAATTCAACAACAACAACAACAGGCAGGGAGAGAGGAAGTTCAACAACAACAACAGGCAGGGCAGAGAGGAAATTCAACAACAACAACATCAGGCAGGGCGGACAGGTAACTCAACAACAACAACAGACAGGACAGATAGGAAATTCAATAACAATAACAACAGGCAGGGCGGAGATGAAATTCAACAACAACAACAGGCAGGGCGGAGAGGAAATTCAACAACAACAACAACAGGCAGGGCGGAGAAGAAATTCAACAACAATAACAGGCAGGGCGGAGAAGAAATTCAACAACAACATCAACAACAGGCAGGGCGGACAGGAAATTCAACAACAACAACAACAACAGGCAGGGCGGAGAGGAAATTCAACAAAAACAACAGGCAGGGCGGAGAGGAAATGCAACAACAAAAACAACAACAGGCAGGGCGGAGAGTAAATTCAACAACAACAACAACAGGCAGGGAGAGAGGAAATTCAACAACAACAACAGGCAGGGCGGAGGGGAAATTCAACAACAACAACAACATGCAGGGCGGAGATGATATTCAAGAACAACAACAGGAAGGGAGAGAGGACATTCACCAACAACAACAACGACAGGCAGGGTGGAGAGGAAGTTTAACAACAACAAGTACAACAGGCAGGAAGAGAGGAAATTCAACAACAACAACAGGCAGGGAGAGAGGAAATTCAACAACAACAACAACAACAGGCAGGGCGGAGAGGAAATTCAACAACAACAAGAACAACAGGCAGGGTGGAGAGGAAATTCAACAGCAACAACAACAACAGGCAGGGCGGAGAAGAATTTCAAAAACAACAACAACGACAGGCAGGGCGGAGAGGAAATTGAACAACAACAACAGGCAGGGCGGAGAGGAAATTCAACAACAACAACAACAACAGGCAGGGCGGAGAGGATATTCAAAAACAACAATAACAGGCAGGGCAGAGAGGAAGTTCAACAACAACAACAACAACAGCCAGGGCGGAGAGGAAGTTCAACAACAACAACAACAGCAGGCAGGGCAGAGAGGAAATTCAACAACAACAACAACAGGCAGGACGGCGAGGAAATTCAACAACAACAACAACAGGCATGGAGAGAGGAAATTCAACAACAACGACAGTAAGGGAGAGAAGACATTCACCAACAACAACAACGACAGGCAGGGCGGAGAGGATATTCAACAACAACAACAACAGGCAGGGCAGAGAGGAAGTTAAACAACAACAACAACAACAGGCAGGGCGGAGAGGAAATCCCACAACAACAACAACAGGCAGGGCAGAGAGGAAGTTCAACAACAACAGCAACAGCAACAGGCAGGACGGAGAGGAAGTTCAACAACAACAACAACAACAGGCAGGGCAGAGAGAAAATTCAACAACAACAACAACAGGCAGGACTGCATGGAAATTCAACAACAACAACAACAGGCAGGGAGAGAGGAAATTCAACAACAACAACGACAGGCAGGGAGAGAGGACATTCACCAACAACAACAACGACAGGCAGGGCGGAGAGGATATTCAACAACAACAACAACAGGCAGGGCAGAGAGGAAGTTCAACAACAACAACAACAACAGGCAGGGCGGAGAGGAAATTCAATAACAACAACAACAACAGGCAGGGCAGAGAGGAAGTTCAACAACAACAGCAACAGCAACAGGCAGGACGGAGAGGAAGTTCAACAACAACAACAACAACAGGCAGGGCAGAGAGGAAATTCAACAACAACAACAACAGGCAGGACGGCGAGGAAATTCAACAACAACAACAACAGGCAGGGAGAGAGGAAATTCAACAACAACAACGATAGGCAGGGAGAGAGGACATTCACCAACAACAACGACAGGCAGGGCGGAGAGGAAATTCAACAACACCAAGTACAACAGGCAGGGAGAGAGGAAATTCAACAACAACAACAACAGGCAGGGAGAGAGGAAATTCAACAACAACAACAACAACAGGCAGGGAGAGAGGAAATTCAACAACAACAACAACAGGCAGGGAGAGAGGAAATTCAACTTCAACAACAACAACAGGCAGGGAGAGAGGAAATTCCACAACAACAACAATAGGCAGGGCGGAGGGGAAATTCAACAACAACAACAACAGTGAAGGCAGAGAGGAGAATAAACAACCACAACAACAGGCAGGGCGGAGAGGAAATTCAACAACAACCACAACAACAACAGGCAGGGCGGAGAGGAAATTTAGCAACAACAGCAACAGGCAGGGAGAGTGGAAATTCAATAACAACAGCAACAACAACAGGCAGGACGGAGAGGAAGTTCAACAACAACAGCAACATTAACAGGCAGGGCGGAGAGGAAATTCAACTGCAACAAAAACAGGCAGGGCGGAGAGGAAATTCAACAACAACAACAACAGGCAGGGCGGAGAGGAAGTTCAACAAAAACAGCAACAACAACAGGCAGGGCAGAGAGGAAATTCAACAACAACAACAACAGGCAGGGCGGAGATGATATTCAAGAACAACAACAACAGGCAGGGAGAGAGGACATTCACCAACAACAACGACAGGCAGGGCGGAGAGGAAGTTCAACAACAACAAGTACAACAGGCAGGAAGAGAGGAAATTCAACAACAACAACAGGCATGGAGAGAGGAAATTCAACAACAACAACAGGCAGGGCGGGGAGCTAATTCAACAACAACAACAGGCAGGTCAGAGAGGAAATTCAACAACAACAACAGGCAGCGCAGAGAGGAAATTCAACAACAACAACAATAGGCAGGGCAGAGAGGAAGTTCAGCAACAACAACAACAACAGGCAGGGCAGAGAGGAAATTCAACAACAACAACAACAGGCAGTGTGGAGAGGAAATTAAACAACAACAACATCAACAGGCAGGGCAGAGAGGAAGTTCAACAAAAAGAACAACAACAACAGGCAGGGAGAGAGGAAATTCAACAACAACAGGCAGGCCATAGAGGAAATTCAACAAAAGCTACAACAACAGGCAAGGCAGAGAGGAAATTCAGCAACAACAACAACAGGCAGGGAGAGAGGAAATTCAACAACAACAACAACAGGCAGGGCCGAGAGGAAATTCAACAACAACAGCAACAACAGGCAGGGCGGAGATCAAAATTCAACAACAACAACAACAGGCAGGGAGAGAGGACATTCACCAACAACAACGACAGGCAGGGCGGAGAGGAAATTCAACAACACCAAGTACAACAGGCAGGGAGAGGGGTAATTCAACAACAACAACAACAGGCAGAGCAGAGAGGAAATTCAACAACAACAACAGGAAGGGCAGAGGGGAAATTCAACAACAAAAACAGGCAGGACGGAGATGAAATTCAACAACAACAACAGGCAGGGCAGAGAGGAAATTCAACAACAACGACAACAGGCAGGGCCGAGAGGAAATTCAACAACAACAGCAACAACAGGCAGGGCGGAGATCAAATTCAACAACAACAACAACAGGCAGGGAGAGAGGACATTCAGCAACAACAACGACAGGCAGGGCGGAGAGGAAATTCAACAACACCAATTACAACAGGCAGGGAGAGCGGATATTCAACAACAACAACAGGCAGAGCAGAGAGGAAATTCAACAACAACAACAGGAAGGGCAGAGAGGAAATTCAACAACAAAAACAGGCAGGACGGAGAGGAAATTCAACAACAACAACAGGCAGGGCAGAGAGGAAATTCAACAACAACAACAACAGGCAGAGCAGAGAGGAAATTCAACAACAGGAAGGGCAGAGAGGTAATTCAACAACAACAACAGGCAGGGCAGAGAGGAAATTCAACAACAACAACAAAAACAGGCAGGGCAGAGAGGAAATTCAACAACAACAACAGGCAGGGAGAGAGGAAATTCAACAACAACAACACCAAAAGGAAGGGCAGAGAGGAAATTCAACAAGAACAACAACAGGCAGGGCGGAGAGGAAATTCAAAAATAACAACAGGCAGGGCAGAGAGGAAATTCAATAACAACAACTACAACAGGCATGGCGGAGAGGAATTTCAAAAACAACAACAACGACAGGCAGGGCGGAGAGGAATTTGAACAACAACAATGACAGGCAGGGCGGAGAGGAAATTCAACAACAACAACAGCAACAGGCAGGGCAGAGAGGAAGTTCAACAACAACAACAACAGGCAGGGAGAGAGGAAATTCAACAGCAACAGCAACAACAACAGGCAGGAGGGAGAGGAAGTTCAACAACAACAGCAACAACAGGCAGGGCAGAGAGGAAATTCAACAACAACAACAACAACAGGCAGGGCGGAGAGGATATTCAACAACAACAACAATAACAGGCAGGGCAGAAAGGAAGTTCAACAAAAACAACAACAACAACAGGCAGGGCATAAAGGAAGTTTAACAAAAACAACAACAACAACAGGCAGGGCAGAGAGGATATTCAAGAACAACAACAGGCAGGCCGGTGAGGAAATTCAACAAAAGCAACTACAACAGGCAGGGCAGAGAGGAAATTCAACAACAACAACAACAGGCAGGGAGAGAGGAAATTCAACAACAACAACAACAGGCAGGGCGGGGAGCTAATTCAACAACAACAACAGGCAGGTCAGGGAGGAAATTCAACAACAACAACAACAACAGGCAGCGCAGAGAGGAAATTCAACAACAACAACAACAACAGGCAGGGCAGAGAGGAAGTTCAACAACAACAACAGGCAGGGCAGAGAGGAAATTCAACAACAAAACAACAGGCAATGCGGAGAGGAAATTCAACAACAGCAACAACAACAGGCAGGTCAGAGAGGAAGTTCAACAAAAAAAACAACAACAGGCAGGGAGAGAGGAAATTCAACAACAACAACAACAGGCAGGCCGGAGAGGAAATTCAACAAAAGCAACAACAACAGGCAAGGCAGAGAGGAAATTCAACAACAACAACAACAGGCAGGGAGAGAGGAAATTCAACAACAACAACAACAGGCAGGACGGAGAGGTAAATCAACAACATAAACAACAGGCAGGGCGGAGAGGAAATTCAACAACAACAACAGGCAAGGCAGGGGGGAAATTCAAGAACAACAACAACAGGCAGTGCGGAGTGGAAATTCAACAACAACAACAGGCAGGGCGGGGGGAAATTCAACAACAACAACAACAACAGGCAGGGTGGAGAGGAAATTCAACAACAACAATAGGCAGGGAGAGAGGAAATTCAACAACAACAACAACAGGCAGGGCCGAGAGGAAATTCAACAACAACAACAACAACAGGCAGGGCAGAGAGGAAATTCAATAACAACAACTACAACAGGCATGGCGGAGAGGAATTTCAAAAACAACAACAATGACAGGCAGGGCGGAGAGGAATTTGAATAACAACAACAACAGGCAGGGCGGAGAGGAAATTCAACAACAAAAACAACAGGCAGGGCAGAGAGGAAATTCAACAACACCAACAGGCAGGACGGAGAGGAAGTTCAACAACAACAGCAACAACAGGCAGGGCAGAGAGGAAATTCAACAACAACAACAACAACAGGCAGGGCGGAGAGGATATTCAACAACAACAACAACAACAGGCAGGGCAGAAAGGAAGTTCAACAAAAACAACAACAACAACAGGCAGGGAGAGAGGAAATTCAACAACAACAACAACAGGCAGGGCAGAAAGGAAGTTTAACAAAAACAACAACAACAACAGACAGGGCAGAGAGGATATTCAAGAACAAAAACAGGCAGGCCGGTGAGGAAATTCAACAAAAGCAACAACAACAGGCAGGGCACAGAGGAAATTCAACAACAACAACAGGCAGGGAGAGAGGAAATTCAACAACAACAACAGGCAGGGCGGGGAGCTAATTCAAGAACAACAACAGGCAGGTCAGAGAGGAAATTCAACAACAACAACAACAGGCAGCGCAGAGAGGAAATTCAACAACAACAACAACAACAGGCAGGGCAGAGAGGAAGTTCAACAACAACAACAACAACAGGCAGGGCAGAGATTACATTCAACAACAACAACAGGCAGTGCGGAGAGGAAATTCAACAACAACAACAAAAACAGGCAGGTCAGAGAGGAAGTTCAACAAAAAGAACAACAACAACAGGCAGGGAGAGAGGAAATTCAACAACAACAACAACAGGCAGGCCGGAGAGGAAATTCAACAAAAGCAACAACAACAGGAAAGGCAGAGAGGAAATTCAACAACAACAACAACAGGCAGGGAGAGAGCAAATTCAACAACAACAACAACAGGCAGGACGGAGAGGTAAATCAACAACAACAACAACAGGCAGGGCAGAGAGGAATTTCAACAACAACAACAACAACAGGCAAGGCGGGGGGGAAATTCAACAACAACAACAGGCAGGGCGGAGAGGAAATTCAACAACAACAACAGGCAGGGAGAGAGGAAATTCAACAACAACAACAACAGGCAGAGCCGAGAGGAAATTCAACAACAACAGCAACAACAGGCAGGACGGAGATCAAATTCAACAACAACAACAACAGGAAGGGAGAGAGTGCATTCACCAACAACAACGACAGGCAGGGCGGAGAGGAAATTCAACAACACCAAGTACAACAGGCAGGGAGAGGGGTAATTCAACAACAACAACAACAGGCAGAGCAGAGAGGAAATTCAACAACAACAACAGGAAGGGCAGAGAGGAAATTCAACAACAAAAACAGGCAGGACGGAAAGGAAATTCAACAACAACAACAGGCAGGGCAGAGAAGAAATTCAACAACAACAACAACAGGCAGGGCCGAGAGGAAATTCAACAACAACAGCAACAACAGGCAGGGCGGAGATCAAATTCAACAACAACAACAGCAGGCAGGAAGAGAGGACATTCACCAACAACAACGACAGGCAGGGCGGAGAGGAAATTCAACAACACCAAGTACAACAGGCAGGGAGAGAGGAAATTCAACAACAACAACAACAGGCAGAGCAGAGAGGAAATTCAACAACAACAGGAAGGGCAGAGAGGAAATTCAACAACAAAAACAGGCAGGACGGAGAGGAAATTCAACAACAACAACAGGCAGGGCAGAGAGGAAATTCAACAACAACAGCAACAACAGGCAGGGCGGAGATGAAATTCAACAACAACAACAGGCAGGGAGAGAGGACATTCACCAACAACAACGACAGGCATGGCGGAGAGGAAATTCAACAACACCAAGTACAACAGGCAGGGAGAGAGGACATTCAACAACAACAACAACAGGCAGAGCAGAGAGGAAATTCAACAACAACAACAGGAAGGGTAGAGAGGAAATTCAACAACAAAAACAGGCAGGACGGAGAGGAAATTCAACAACAACAACAGGCAGGGCAGAGAGGAAATTCAACAACAACAACAACAGGCAGAGCAGAGAGGAAATTCAACAACAACAGGAAGGGCAGTGAGGAAACTCAACAAAAAAAATAACAGGTAGTGCGGAGAGGAAATTCAACAACAACAACAAAAACAGGCAGGGCAGAGAGGAAATTCAACAACAACAACAGGCAGGGAGAGAGGAAATTCAACAACAACAACAACAAAAGGAAGGGCAGAGAGGAAATTCAACATCAACAACAACAGGCAGGGCGGAGAGGAAATTCAAAAACAACAACAAAAACAGGCAGGGCGGAGATCAAATTCAACAACAACAACAACAGGAAGGGAGAGAGTGCATTCACCAACAAAAACGACAGGCAGGGCGGAGAGGAAATTCAACAACACCAACTACAACAGGCAGGGAGAGGGGTAATTCAACAACAACAACAACAGGCAGAGCAGAGAGGAAATTCAACAACAACAACAGGAAGGGCAGAGAGGAAATTCAACAACAAAAACAGGCAGGACGGAAAGGAAATACAACAACAACCACAGGCAGGGCAGAGAAGAAATTCAACAACAACAACAACAGGCAGGGCCGAGAGGAAATTCAACAACAACAGCAACAACAGGCAGGGCGGAGATCAAATTCAACAACAACAACAACAGGCAGGGAGAGAGGACATTCACCAACAACAACGACAGGCAGGGCGGAGAGGAAATTCAACAACACCAAGTACAACAGGCAGGGAGAGAGGAAATTCAACAACAACAACAGGCAGAGCAGAGAGGAAATCCAACAACAAAAACAGGAAGGGCAGAGAGGAAATTCAACAACAAAAACAGGCAGGACGGAGAGGAAATTCAACAACAACAACAGGCAGGGCAGAGAGGAAATTCAACAACAACAACAACAGGCAGAGCAGAGAGGAAATTCAACAACAACAGGAAGGGCAGAGAGGAAATTCAACAACAACAGGCAGGGCAGAGAGGAAATTCAACAACAACAACAAAAACAGGCAGGGCAGAGAGGAAATTCAACAACAACAACAGACAGGGAGAGAGGAAATTCAACAACAACAACAACAAAAGGAAAGGCAGAGAGGAAATTCAACAACAACAACAACAGGCAGGGCGGATAGGAAATTCGAAAACAACAACAGGCAGGGCAGAGAGGAAATTCAATAACAACAACTACAACAGGCATGGCGGAGAGGAATTTGAAAAACAACAACAACGACAGGCAGGGCGGAGAGGAATTTGAACAACAACAACAGGCAGGGCGGAGAGGAAATTCAACAACAACAACAACAACAGGCAGGGCAGAGAGGAAATTCAACAACAACAACAACAACAGGCAGGGCAGAGAGGAAGTTCAACAACAACAACAACAACAACAGGCAGGGAGAGAGGAAATTCAACAGCAGCAGCAACAACAACAGGCAGGACGGAGAGGAAGTTCAACAACAACAGCAACAACAGGCAGGGCAGAGAGGAAATTCAACAACAACAACAACAACAGGCAGGGCGGAGAGGATATTCAACAACAACAACAACAACAGGCAGGGCAGAAAGGAAGTCCAACAAAAACAACAACAACAACAGGCAGGGCAGAGAGGATATTCAAGAACAACAACAGGCAGGCCGGTGAGGAAATTTAGCAAAAGCAACAACAACAGGCAGGGCAGAGAGGAAATTCAACAACAACAACAACAGGCAGGGAGAGAGGAAATTCAACAACAACAGGCAGGGCGGGGAGCTAATTCAACAACAACAACAGGCAGGGCAGAGAGGAAGTTCAACAACAACAACAACAACAGGCAGGGCAGAGAGGAAATTCAACAACAACAACAACAGGCAGTGCGGAGAGGAAATTCAACAACAACAACAACAACAGGCAGGTCAGAGAGGAAGTTCAACAAAAAGAACAACAACAGGCAGGGAGAGAGGAAATTCAACAACAACAGGCAGGGAGAGAGGAAATTCAACAACAACAACAACAGGCAGGACGGAGAGGTAAATCAACAACAACAACAACAGGCAGGGCGGAGAGGAAATTTAACAACAACAACAACAACAGGCAAGGCGGGGGGGAAATTCAACAACAACAACAGGCAGGGCGGAGAGGAAATTCAACAACAACAACAGGCAGGGAGAGAGGAAATTCAACAACAACAGCAACAGGCAGGGCCGAGAGGAAATTCAACAAAAACAGCAACAACAGGCAGGCCGGAGATCAAATTCAACAACAACAACAACAGGAAGGGAGAGAGTGCATTCACCAACAACAACGACAGGCAGGGCGGAGAGAAATTCAACAACACCAAGTACAACAGGCAGGGAGAGTGGTAATTCAACAACAGCAACAACAGGCAGAGCAGAGAGGAAGTTCAACAACAACAACAGGAAGGGCAGAGAGGAAATTCAACAACAAAAACAGGCAGGACGGAAAGGAAATTCAACAACAACAACAGGCAGGGCAGAGAGGAAATTCAACAACAACAACAACAGGCAGGGGCGAGAGGAAATTCAACAACAACAGCAACAACAGGCAGGGCGGAGATCAAATTCAACAACAACAACAGGTAGGGAGAGAGGACATTCACCAACAACAACGACAGGCAGGGCGGAGAGGAAATTCAACAACACCAAGTACAACAGGCAGGGAGAGAGGAAATTCAACAACAACAACAACAGGCAGAGCAGAGAGGAAATTCAACAACAACAACAGGAAGGGCAGAGAGGAGATTCAACAACAAAAACAGGCAGGACGGAGAGGAAATTCAACAACAACAACAGGCAGGGCAGAGAGGAAATTCAACAACAACAACAACAGGCAGAGCAGAGAGGAAATTCAACAACAACAGGAAGGGCAGAGAGGAAATTCAACAACAACAACAGGCAGGGCAGAGAGGAAATTCAACAACAACAACAAAAACAGGCATGGCGGAGAGGAATTTCAAAAACAACAACAACGACAGGCAGGGCGGAGAGGAATTTGAACAACAACAACAGGCAGGGTGGAGAGGAAATTCAACAACAACAACAACAACAGGCAGGGAGAGAGGAAATTCAACAACAACAACAACAACAACAGGCAGGTAGAGAGGAAATTCAACAGCAGCAGCAACAACAACAGGCAGGACGGAGAGGAAGTTCAACAACAACAGCAACAGCAGGCAGGGCAGAGAGGAAATTCAACAACAACAACAACAACAGGCAGGGCGGAGAGGATATTCAACAACAACAACAACAACAGGCAGGGCAGAAAGGAAGTTCAACAAAAACAACAACAACAACAGGCAGGGAGAGAGGAAATTCAACAACAACAACAACAGGCAGGGAGAGAGGAAATTCAACAACAACAACAACAGGCAGGGCGGGGAGCTAATTCAACAACAACAACAGGCAGGGCAGAGAGGAAGTTCAACAACAACAACAACAACAGGCAGGGCAGTGAGGAAATTCAACAACAACAACAGGCAGTGCGGAGAGGAAATTGAACAACAACAACAACAACAGGCAGGTCAGAGAGGAAGTTCAACAACAAAAACAGGCAGGACGGAGAGGAAATTCAACAACAACAACAGGCAGGGCGGAGAGGAAATTCAACAACAACAACAACAGGCAGAGCAGAGAGGAAATTCAACAACAACAGGAAGGGCAGAGAGGAAATTCAACAACAACAACAGGCAGGGCAGAGAGGAAATTCAACAACAACAACAAAAACAGGCAGGGCAGAGAGGAAATTCAACAACAACAACAGACAGGGAGAGAGGAAATTCAACAACAACAACAACAAAAGGAAGGGCAGAGAGGAAATTCAACAACAACAACAACAGGCAGGGCGGAGAGGAAATTCAAAAACAACAACAGGCAGGGCAGAGAGGAAATTCAATAACAACAACTACAACAGGCATGGCGGAGAGGAATTTCAAAAACAACAACAACGACAGGCAGGGCGGAGAGGAATTTGAACAACAACAACAGGCAGGGCGGAGAGGAAATTCAACAACAACAACAACAACAGGCAGGGCAGAGAGGAAATTCAACAACAACAACAACAACAGGCAGGGCAGAGAGGAAGTTCAACAACAACAACAACAGGCAGGGAGAGAGGAAATTCAACAGCAGCAGCAACAACAACAGGCAGGACGGAGAGGAAGTTCAACAACAACAGCAACAGCAGGCAGGGCAGAGAGGAAATTCAACAACAACAACAACAACAGGCAGGGCGGAGAGGATATTCAACAACAACAACAACAACAGGCAGGGCAGAAAGGAAGTTCAACAAAAACAACAACAACAACAGGCAGGGAGAGAGGAAATTCAACAGCAGCAGCAACAACAACAGGCAGGACGGAGAGGAAGTTCAACAACAACAGCAACAGCAGGCAGGGCAGAAAGGAAGTTTAACAAAAACAACAACAACAACAGACAGGGCAGAGAGGATATTCAAGAACAAAAACAGGCAGGCCGGTGAGGAAATTCAACAAAAGCAACAACAACAGGCAGGGCACAGAGGAAATTCAACAACAACAACAGGCAGGGAGAGAGGAAATTCAACAACAACAACAGGCAGGGCGGGGAGCTAATTCAACAACAACAACAGGCAGGTCAGAGAGGAAATTCAACAACAACAACAACAACAGGCAGCGCAGAGAGGAAATTCAACAACAACAACAACAACAGGCAGGGCAGAGAGGAAGTTCAACAACAACAACAACAACAGGCAGGGCAGAGATTACATTCAACAACAACAACAGGCAGTGCGGAGAGGAAATTCAACAACAACAACAAAAACAGGCAGGTCAGAGAGGAAGTTCAACAAAAAGAACAACAACAACAGGCAGGGAGAGAGGAAATTCAACAACAACAACAACAGGCAGGCCGGAGAGGAAATTCAACAAAAGCAACAACAACAGGAGAGGCAGAGAGGAAATTCAACAACAACAACAACAGGCAGGGAGAGAGCAAATTCAACAACAACAACAACAGGCAGGACGGAGAGGTAAATCAACAACAACAACAACAGGCAGGGCAGAGAGGAATTTCAACAACAACAACAACAACAGGCAAGGCGGGGGGGGAAATTCAACAACAACAACAGGCAGGGCGGAGAGGAAATTCAACAACAACAACAGGCAGGGAGAGAGGAAATTCAACAACAACAACAGGCAGAGCCGAGAGGAAATTCAACAACAACAGCAACAACAGGCAGGACGGAGATCAAATTCAACAACAACAACAACAGGAAGGGAGAGAGTGCATTCACCAACAACAACGACAGGCAGGGCGGAGAGGAAATTCAACAACACCAAGTACAACAGGCAGGGAGAGGGGTAATTCAACAACAACAACAACAGGCAGAGCAGAGAGGAAATTCAACAACAACAACAGGAAGGGCAGAGAGGAAATTCAACAACAAAAACAGGCAGGACGGAAAGGAAATTCAACAACAACAACAGGCAGGGCAGAGAAGAAATTCAACAACAACAACAACAGGCAGGGCCGAGAGGAAATTCAACAACAACAGCAACAACAGGCAGGGCGGAGATCAAATTCAACAACAACAACAGCAGGCAGGAAGAGAGGACATTCACCAACAACAACGACAGGCAGGGCGGAGAGGAAATTCAACAACACCAAGTACAACAGGCAGGGAGAGAGGAAATTCAACAACAACAACAACAGGCAGAGCAGAGAGGAAATTCAACAACAACAGGAAGGGCAGAGAGGAAATTCAACAACAAAAACAGGCAGGACGGAGAGGAAATTCAACAACAACAACAGGCAGGGCAGAGAGGAAATTCAACAACAACAGCAACAACAGGCAGGGCGGAGATGAAATTCAACAACAACAACAGGCAGGGAGAGAGGACATTCACCAACAACAACGACAGGCATGGCGGAGAGGAAATTCAACAACACCAAGTACAACAGGCAGGGAGAGAGGACATTCAACAACAACAACAACAGGCAGAGCAGAGAGGAAATTCAACAACAACAACAGGAAGGGTAGAGAGGAAATTCAACAACAAAAACAGGCAGGACGGAGAGGAAATTCAACAACAACAACAGGCAGGGCAGAGAGGAAATTCAACAACAACAACAACAGGCAGAGCAGAGAGGAAATTCAACAACAACAGGAAGGGCAGTGAGGAAACTCAACAAAAAAAATAACAGGTAGTGCGGAGAGGAAATTCAACAACAACAACAAAAACAGGCAGGGCAGAGAGGAAATTCAACAACAACAACAGGCAGGGAGAGAGGAAATTCAACAACAACAACAACAAAAGGAAGGGCAGAGAGGAAATTCAACATCAACAACAACAGGCAGGGCGGAGAGGAAATTCAAAAACAACAACAAAAACAGGCAGGGCGGAGATCAAATTCAACAACAACAACAACAGGAAGGGAGAGAGTGCATTCACCAACAAAAACGACAGGCAGGGCGGAGAGGAAATTCAACAACACCAAGTACAACAGGCAGGGAGAGGGGTAATTCAACAACAACAACAACAGGCAGAGCAGAGAGGAAATTCAACAACAACAACAGGAAGGGCAGAGAGGAAATTCAACAACAAAAACAGGCAGGACGGAAAGGAAATACAACAACAACCACAGGCAGGGCAGAGAAGAAATTCAACAACAACAACAACAGGCAGGGCCGAGAGGAAATTCAACAACAACAGCAACAACAGGCAGGGCGGAGATCAAATTCAACAACAACAACAACAGGCAGGGAGAGAGGACATTCACCAACAACAACGACAGGCAGGGCGGAGAGGAAATTCAACAACACCAAGTACAACAGGCAGGGAGAGAGGAAATTCAACAACAACAACAGGCAGAGCAGAGAGGAAATCCAACAACAAAAACAGGAAGGGCAGAGAGGAAATTCAACAACAAAAACAGGCAGGACGGAGAGGAAATTCAACAACAACAACAGGCAGGGCAGAGAGGAAATTCAACAACAACAACAACAGGCAGAGCAGAGAGGAAATTCAACAACAACAGGAAGGGCAGAGAGGAAATTCAACAACAACAGGCAGGGCAGAGAGGAAATTCAACAACAACAACAAAAACAGGCAGGTCAGAGAGGAAATTCAACAACAACAACAGACAGGGAGAGAGGAAATTCAACAACAACAACAACAAAAGGAAAGGCAGAGAGGAAATTCAACAACAACAACAACAGGCAGGGCGGATAGGAAATTCGAAAACAACAACAGGCAGGGCAGAGAGGAAATTCAATAACAACAACTACAACAGGCATGGCGGAGAGGAATTTGAAAAACAACAACAACGACAGGCAGGGCGGAGAGGAATTTGAACAACAACAACAGGCAGGGCGGAGAGGAAATTCAACAACAACAACAACAACAGGCAGGGCAGAGAGGACATTCAACAACAACAACAACAACAGGCAGGGCAGAGAGGAAGTTCAACAACAACAACAACAACAACAGGCAGGGAGAGAGGAAATTCAACAGCAGCAGCAACAACAACAGGCAGGACGGAGAGGAAGTTCAACAACAACAGCAACAACAGGCAGGGCAGAGAGGAAATTCAACAACAACAACAACAACAGGCAGGGCGGAGAGGATATTCAACAACAACAACAACAGGCAGGGCAGAAAGGAAGTCCAACAAAAACAACAACAACAACAGGCAGGGCAGAGAGGATATTCAAGAACAACAACAGGCAGGCCGGTGAGGAAATTTAGCAAAAGCAACAACAACAGGCAGGGCAGAGAGGAAATTCAACAACAACAACAACAGGCAGGGAGAGAGGAAATTCAACAACAACAGGCAGGGCGGGGAGCTAATTCAACAACAACAACAGGCAGGGCAGAGAGGAAGTTCAACAACAACAACAACAACAGGCAGGGCAGAGAGGAAATTCAACAACAACAACAACAGGCAGTGCGGAGAGGAAATTCAACAACAACAACAACAACAGGCAGGTCAGAGAGGAAGTTCAACAAAAAGAACAACAACAGGCAGGGAGAGAGGAAATTCAACAACAACAGGCAGGGAGAGAGGAAATTCAACAACAACAACAACAGGCAGGACGGAGAGGTAAATCAACAACAACAACAACAGGCAGGGCGGAGAGGAAATTTAACAACAACAACAACAACAGGCAAGGCGGGGGGGAAATTCAACAACAACAACAGGCAGGGCGGAGAGGAAATTCAACAACAACAACAGGCAGGGAGAGAGGAAATTCAACAACAACAGCAACAGGCAGGGCCGAGAGGAAATTCAACAAAAACAGCAACAACAGGCAGGCCGGAGATCAAATTCAACAACAACAACAACAGGAAGGGAGAGAGTGCATTCACCAACAACAACGACAGGCAGGGCGGAGAGAAATTCAACAACACCAAGTACAACAGGCAGGGAGAGTGGTAATTCAACAACAGCAACAACAGGCAGAGCAGAGAGGAAGTTCAACAACAACAACAGGAAGGGCAGAGAGGAAATTCAACAACAAAAACAGGCAGGACGGAAAGGAAATTCAACAACAACAACAGGCAGGGCAGAGAGGAAATTCAACAACAACAACAACAGGCAGGGGCGAGAGGAAATTCAACAACAACAGCAACAACAGGCAGGGCGGAGATCAAATTCAACAACAACAACAGGTAGGGAGAGAGGACATTCACCAACAACAACGACAGGCAGGGCGGAGAGGAAATTCAACAACACCAAGTACAACAGGCAGGGAGAGAGGAAATTCAACAACAACAACAACAGGCAGAGCAGAGAGGAAATTCAACAACAACAACAGGAAGGGCAGAGAGGAGATTCAACAACAAAAACAGGCAGGACGGAGAGGAAATTCAACAACAACAACAGGCAGGGCAGAGAGGAAATTCAACAACAACAACAACAGGCAGAGCAGAGAGGAAATTCAACAACAACAGGAAGGGCAGAGAGGAAATTCAACAACAACAACAGGCAGGGCAGAGAGGAAATTCAACAACAACAACAAAAACAGGCATGGCGGAGAGGAATTTCAAAAACAACAACAACGACAGGCAGGGAGAGAGGAAATTCAACAACAACAACAACAACAACAGGCAGGGAGAGAGGAAATTCAACAGCAGCAGCAACAACAACAGGCAGGACGGAGAGGAAGTTCAACAACAACAGCAACAGCAGGCAGGGCAGAGAGGAAATTCAACAACAACAACAACAACAGGCAGGGTGGAGAGGATATTCAACAACAACAATGACAACAGGCAGGGCAGAAAGGAAGTTCAACAAAAACAACAACAACAACAGGCAGGGAGAGAGGAAATTCAACAACAACAACAACAGGCAGGGAGAGAGGAAATTCAACAACAACAACAACAGGCAGGGCGGGGAGCTAATTCAACAACAACAACAGGCAGGGCAGAGAGGAAGTTCAACAACAACAACAACAACAGGCAGGGCAGTGAGGAAATTCAACAACAACAACAGGCAGTGCGGAGAGGAAATTGAACAACAACAACAACAACAGGCAGGTCAGAGAGGAAGTTCAACAACAAAAACAGGCAGGACGGAGAGGAAATTCAACAACAACAACAGGCAGGGCGGAGAGGAAATTCAACAACAACAACAACAGGCAGAGCAGAGAGGAAATTCAACAACAACAGGAAGGGCAGAGAGGAAATTCAACAACAACAACAGGCAGGGCAGAGAGGAAATTCAACAACAACAACAAAAACAGGCAGGGCAGAGAGGAAATTCAACAACAACAACAGACAGGGAGAGAGGAAATTCAACAACAACAACAACAAAAGGAAGGGCAGAGAGGAAATTCAACAACAACAACAACAGGCAGGGCGGAGAGGAAATTCAAAAACAACAACAGGCAGGGCAGAGAGGAAATTCAATAACAACAACTACAACAGGCATGGCGGAGAGGAATTTCAAAAACAACAACAACGACAGGCAGGGCGGAGAGGAATTTGAACAACAACAACAGGCAGGGCGGAGAGGAAATTCAACAACAACAACAACAACAGGCAGGGCAGAGAGGAAATTCAACAACAACAACAACAACAGGCAGGGCAGAGAGGAAGTTCAACAACAACAACAACAGGCAGGGAGAGAGGAAATTCAACAGCAGCAGCAACAACAACAGGCAGGACGGAGAGGAAGTTCAACAACAACAGCAACAGCAGGCAGGGCAGAGAGGAAATTCAACAACAACAACAACAACAGGCAGGGCGGAGAGGATATTCAACAACAACAACAACAACAGGCAGGGCAGAAAGGAAGTTCAACAAAAACAACAACAACAACAGGCAGGGAGAGAGGAAATTCAACAGCAGCAGCAACAACAACAGGCAGGACGGAGAGGAAGTTCAACAACAACAGCAACAGCAGGCAGGGCAGAGAGGAAATTCAACAACAACAACAACAACAGGCAGGGCGGAGAGGATATTCAACAACAACAACAACAACAGGCAGGGCAGAGAGGAAATTCAACAACAACAACAACAGGCAGTGCGGAGAGGAAATTCAACAACAACAACAACAACAGGCAGGTCAGAGAGGAAGTTCAACAAAAAGAACAACAACAACAGGCAGGGAGAGAGGAAATTCAACAACAACAACAACAGGCAGGCCGGAGAGGAAATTCAACAAAAGCAACAACAACAGGCAAGGCAGAGAGGAAATTCAACAACAACAACAACAGGCAGGGAGAGAGGAAATTCAACAACAACAACAGGCAGGACGGAGAGGTAAATCAACAACAACAACAACAGGCAGGGCGGAGAGGAAATTCAACAACAACAACAGGCAAGGTAGGGGGGAAATTCAAGAACAACAACAACAGGCAGGGCGGAGAGGAAATTCAACAACAACAACAGGCAGGGCGGGGGGAAATTCAACAACAACAACAACAGGCAGGGCGGAGAGGAAATTCAACAACAACAACAGGCAGGGAGAGAGGAAATTCAACAACAACAACAACAGGCAGGGCCGACAGGAAATTCAACAACAACAGCAACAACAGGCAGGGCGGAGATGAAATTCAACAACAACAACAACAGGCAGGGAGAGAGGACATTCACCAACAACAACAACGACAGGCAGGGCGGAGAGGAAATTCAACAACACCAAGTACAACAGGCAGGGAGAGAGGAAATTCAACAACGACAACAACAGGCAGAGCAGAGAGGAAATTCAACAACAACAAGGAAGGGCAGAGAGGAAATTCAACAACAAAAACAGGCAGGATGGAGAGGAAATTCAAACACAACAACAGGCAGGGCAGAGAGGAAATTCAACAACAATAACAACAGGCAGAGCAGAGAGGAAATTCAACAACAACAACAGGAAGGGCAGAGAGGAAATTCAACAACAAAAACAACAGGCAGGGCGGAGAGGAAGTTCAACAAAAACAACAAAAACAGGCAGGGCAGAGAGGAAATTCAACAACAACAGGCAGGGAGAGAGGAAATTCAACAACAACAACAAAAGGAAGGGCAGAGAGGAAAGTCAACAACAACAACTACAACAGGCATGGCGGGGAGGAATTTCAAAAACAACAACAATGACAGGCAGGGCGGAGAGGAATTTAAATAACAACAACAACAGGCAGGGCGGAGAGGAAATTCAACAACAACAACAACAACAGGCAGGGCAGAGAGGAAATTCAATAACAACAACTACAACAGGCATGGCGGAGAGGAATTTCAAAAACAACAACGACAGGCAGGGCGGAGAGGAATTTGAACAAAAACAACAACAGGCAGGGCGGAGAGGAAATTCAACAACTACAACAACAGGCAGGGCAGAGAGGAAATTCAACAACAACAACAACAACAGGCAGGATGGAGAGGAAGTTCAACAACAACAGCAACAACAGGCAGGGCAGAGAGGAAATTCAACAACAACAACAACAACAGGCAGGGCAGAGAGGAAATTCAACAACACCAAGTACAACAGGCAGGGAGAGAGGAAATTCAACAACAACAACAACAGGCAGAGCAGAGAGGAAATTCAACAACAACAACAGGAAGGGCAGAGAGGAAATTCAACAACAAAAACAGGCAGGACGGAGAGGAAATTCAACAACAACAACAGGCAGGGCAGAGAGGAAATTCAACAACAACAACAACAGGCAGAGCAGAGAGGAAATTCAACAACAACAGGAAGGGCAGAGAGGAAATTCAACAACAACAACAGGCAGGGCAGAGAGGAAATTCAACAACAACAACAAAAACAGGCAGGGCAGAGAGGAAATTCAACAACAACAACAGACAGGGAGAGAGGAAATTCAACAACAACAACAACAAAAGGAAGGGCAGAGAGGAAATTCAACAACAACAACAACAGGCAGGGCGGAGAGGAAATTCAAAAACAACAACAGGCAGGGCAGAGAGGAAATTCAATAACAACAACTACAACAGGCATGGCGGAGAGGAATTTCAAAAACAACAACAACGACAGGCAGGGCGGAGAGGAATTTGAACAACAACAACAGGCAGGGCGGAGAGGAAATTCAACAAAAACAACAACAACAGGCAGGGCAGAGAGGAAATTCAACAACAACAACAACAACAGGCAGGGCAGAGAGGAAGTTCAACAACAACAACAACAACAACAGGCAGGGAGAGAGGAAATTCAACAGCAGCAGCAACAACAACAGGCAGGACGGAGAGGAAGTTCAACAACAACAGCAACAGCAGGCAGGGCAGAGAGGAAATTCAACAACAACAACAACAACAGGCAAGGCGGAGAGGATATTCAACAACAACAACAACAACAGGCAGGGCAGAAAGGAAGTTCAACAAAAACAACAACAACAACAGGCAGGGAGAGAGGAAATTCAACAACAACAACAACAGGCAGGGCAGAAAGGAAGTTTAACAAAAACAACAACAACAACAGGCAGGGCAGAGAGGATATTCAAGAACAACAACAACAGGCAGGGAGAGAGGAAATTCAACAACAACAACAACAGGCAGGGCGGGGAGCTAATTCAACAACAACAACAGGCAGGGCAGAGAGGAAGTTCAACAACAACAACAACAGGCAGGGCAGAGAGGAAATTCAACAACAACAACAACAGGCAGTGCGGAGAGGAAATTCAACAACAACAACAACAGCAGGCAGGTCAGAGAGGAAGTTCAACAAAAAGAACAACAACAACAGGCAGGGAGAGAGGAAATTCAACAACAACAACAACAGGCAGGCCGGAGAGGAAATTCAACAAAAGCAACAACAACAGGCAAGGCAGAGAGGAAATTCAACAACAACAACAACAGGCAGGGAGAGAGGAAATTCAACAACAACAACAACAGGCAGGACGGAGAGGTAAATCAACAACAACAACAACAGGCAGGGCGGAGAGGAAATTCAACAACAACAACAGGCAAGGCAGGGGGGAAATTCAAGAACAACAACAACAGGCAGGGCGGAGAGGAAATTCAACAACAACAACAGGCAGGGTGGGGGGGAAATTCAACAACAACAACAACAGGCAGGGCGGAGAGGAAATTCAACAACAACAACAACAGGCAGGGCCGACAGGAAATTCAACAACAACAGCAACAACAGGCAGGGCGGAGATGAAATTCAACAACAACAACAACAGGCAGGGAGAGAGGACATCCACCAACAACAACAACGACAGGCAGGGCGGAGAGGATATTCAACAACACCAAGTACAACAGGCAGGGAGAGAGGAAATTCAACAACGACAACAACAGGCAGAGCAGAGAGGAAATTCAACAACAACAGGAAGGGCAGAGAGGAAATTCAACAACAAAAACAGGCAGGACGGAGAGGAAATTCAAACACAACAACAGGCAGGGCAGAGAGGAAATTCAACAACAATAACAACAGGCAGAGCAGAGAGGAAATTCAACAACAACAACAGGAAGGGCAGAGAGGAAATTCAACAACAAAAACAACAGGCAGGGCGGAGAGGAAATTCAACAAAAACAAAAAAACAGGCAGGGCAGAGAGGAAATTCAACAACAACAGGCAGGGAGAGAGGAAATTCAACAACAACAACAAAAGGAAGGGCAGAGAGGAAAGTCAACAACAACAACAACAGGTAGGGCGGTAAGGAAATTCAAAAACAACAACAGGCAGGGCAGAGAGGAAATTCAATAACAACAACTACAACAGGCATGGCGGGGAGGAATTTCAAAAACAACAACAATGACAGGCAGGGCGGAGAGGAATTTAAATAACAACAACAACAGGCAGGGCGGAGAGGAAATTCAACAACAACAATAACAACAGGCAGGGCAGAGAGGAAATTCAATAACAACAACTACAACAGGCATGGCGGAGAGGAATTTCAAAAACAACAACGACAGGCAGGGCGGAGAGGAATTTGAACAGCAACAACAACAGGCAGGGCGGAGAGGAAATTCAACAACAACAACAACAGGCAGGGCAGAGAGGAAATTCAACAACAACAACAACAACAGGCAGGATGGAGAGGAAGTTCAACAACAACAGCAACAACAGGCAGGGCAGAGAGGAAATTCAACAACAACAACAACAACAGGCAGGGCAGAGAGGAAATTCAACAACAACAACAACAACAGGCAGGATGGAGAGGAAGTTCAACAACAACAGCAACAACAGGCAGGGCAGAGAGGATATTCAACAACAACAACAACAGGCAGGGCAGAAAGGAAGTACAACAACAACAACAACAACAACAGGCAGGGAGAGAGGAAATTCAACAACAACAGGCAGGGCAGAAAGGAAGTTTAACAACAACAACAACAACAGGCATGGCAGAGAGGATATTCAAGAACAACAACAGGCAGGCCGGTGAGGAAATTCAACAAAAGCAACAACAACAGGCAAGCAGAGAGGAAATTCAACAACAACAGCAACAACAGGCAGGGCGGAGATCAAATTCAACAACAACAACAACAGGCAGGGAGAGAGGACATTCACCAACAACAACGACAGGCAGGGCAGAGAGGAAATTCAACAACACCAAGTACAACAGGCAGGGAGAGAGGAAATTCAACAACAACAACAGGCAGGACGGAGAGGAAGTTCAACAACAACAGCAACAACAGGCAGGGCAGAGAGGAAATTCAACAACAACAACAACAACAGGCAGGGCGGAGAGGATATTCAACAACAACAACAACAACAGGCAGGGCAGAAAGGAAGTTCAACAACAACAACAACAACAACAGGCAGGGAGCGAGGAAATTCAACAACAACAACAACAGGCAGGGCAGAAAGGAAGTTTAACAACAACAACAACAACAACAGGCAGGGCAGAGAGGATATTCAAGAACAACAACAGGCAGGCCGGTGAGGAAATTCAACAAAAGCAACAACAACAGGCAGGGCAGAGAGGAAATTCAACAACAACAGCAACAACAGGCAGGGCAGAGAGGAAATTCAACAACAACAACAACAGGCAGGGCGGAGAGGATATTCAACAACAACAACAGGCAGGGCAGAAAGGAAGTTCAACAAAAACAACAACAACAACAGGCAGGGAGAGAGGAAATTCAACAACAACAACAACAGGCAGGGCGGGGAGCTAATTCAACAACAACAACAGGCAGGTCAGAGAGGAAATTCAAAAACAACAACAACAGGCAGCGCAGAGAGGAAGTTCAACAACAACAACAACAACAGGCAGGACAGAGACTATATTCAACAACAACAACAACAGGCATTGCGGAGAGGAAATTCAACAACAACAACAACAACAGGCAGGTCAGAGAGGAAGTTCAACAAAAAGAACAACAACAACAGGCAGGGAGAGAGGAAATTCAACAGCAACAACAGGCAGGGAGAGAGGAAATTCAACAACAACAACAACAGGCAGGACGGAGAGGTAAATCAACAACAACAACAACAGGCAGGGCGGAGAGGAAATTCAACAACAACAACAGGCAAGGCAGGGGGGAAATTCACGAACAACAACAATAGGCAGGGCGGAGAGGAAATTCAACAACAACAACAGGCAGGACGGGGGGAAATTCAACAACAACAACAGGCAGGGCGGAGAGGAAATTCAACAACAACAACAGGCAGGGAGAGAGGAAATTCAACAACAACAACAACAGGCAGGGCCGAGAGGAAATTCAACAACAAAAGCAACAACAGGCAGGGCGGAGATGAAATTCAACAACAACAACAACAGGCAGGGAGAGAGGACATTGACCAACAACAACAACGACAGGCAGGGCGGAGAGGAAATTGAACAACACAAAGTACAACAGGCAGGGAGAGAGGAAATTCAACAACAACAACAACAGGCAGAGCAGAGAGGAAATTCAACAACAACAGGAAGGGCAGAGAGGAAATTCAACAACAAAAACAGGCAGGATGGAGAGGAAATTCAACCACAACAACAGGCAGGGCAGAGAGGAAATTCAACAACAACAACAACAGGCAGAGCAGAGAGGAAATTCAACAACAACAACAGGAGGGGCAGAGAGGAAATTCAACAACAAAAACAACAGGCAGGGCTGTAGGGGGTTTTTTCCTTTCTCTCTTGCCCGTTCTGGCCCCCTGCCAGGCTTCGTGCAAGAATTACCCTTGAGTGGTTCGACCCACCCCCCCCTACAGTTCTAGACCTTGGACTTAGATGCAGAGAACAGTAGTGCAGAGAAGAGGACTCAATAGACCAGGCTGAATAGCATGAAATGGATGCTTTTATTTTTGAACAGTTTGAAGCATTACAAAATACATGTCATAGGCACAGATTAAAATAACTACAATCATGCACAAATTTATGAACTTGACTCTATGGAAATGGGGAACACACGGCACATCGAAAAAGGGGAAACACATTACGATTTCCCTTAACTCCCTCCCCTATACCTAAACTAAGTTTCGACCTGGGGAACTTGGGATCATGCTCACCACTCTCGAAATCGCGAAAAGGGGTTCGCAGACCTTTTGACACCGCTTCCCGTCGTCACGTGGATTGCGAATCTTCTGGCGCAGTCGATATTCTCTCCTCCCTCGAGGCGGTGGGGTAGACCCAGCCTCGATGAGTGCTCGTCAAGGTTGAGATCCACTAAGTCGATTTGGGTTCATGGAGCAGACCCAGATGCAGGCTATGCACATGGGAGAATCTTGTGGCCTAGATCGCCAGTCCTCCAGAGGGTTTCTTCTCCGTCGGCCTGGGTCGTCGATGATCTCCCGACCCCAGTACCCGGGCCACCCTTGTCGTCTTCTCGTCGTGGCCGAGCCTTGTTTGGCTGAACACCGGCCACGTTGTCCTTTTTCCGAAACCGTCCGTCTTTAAAAAGATGAAAACGTTTTCATCGATTCTGCATCTGCCGAAGTGGAAGAGGCGCCGATCCTGGCCCCGTCCGAAGAAGTTGAAGTCGTCCAAGAAGAAGAAGCAGCCGCCGTCCAGTCAAGTGAAGTTGTTCAAGTAACCCGAAGTCCGAAGTCACTTAGATGGACTTTCAATCCATAGTTATACTCTTTTGGGACAGTCTTATCTCCCGCCAAATCATAGTCCTGTCTTTGTATTAATTTTGGCGGGCAGAAATCTCTGCAGGGGCGCTTTGTCTTGTAACGGAGCCGGTGATAACTTGAACTGGCCTTCCTGGCCGATAATGTCTGTTAATGTCCTTTGCATTGTCACCGCGGCTCGGTTCGCATATTGATCGGTCCGGACATTTTCCTTGATGGCTGCTAAACGGTTTTTCCTTTGTACGATAAATGGGTATAAGTGTTTTTACATTGTCCGCCCATATCTTGATGGGCCCCATCCTGTACTTATAATCCATTGAATATGTATGCTGTTGCTCTGAGTTTCGGTTCCCAGATACTGGCTTTCGTGGGCTCACTGTCTTCAATCCACAAGCCTGTCTGGCTTGCAGTAACAGAAATAAAATGGTTCATAAACTGATCACGGGGCCTGGTGGCCATTTTGTATGCCCTTTTCATCAAAGGTTTTTCTGTGCAAGCTTACTTTGGTCAATAAACAGTCTTATTTTATCCAGTTTTCTTGCGTGACTTTTGCTGAAAATTGCGAATCTTACAGGGCGGAGAGGAAATTCCACAAAAACAACAAAAACAGGCAGGGCAGAGAGGAAATTCAACAACAACAACAGGCAGGGAGAGAGGAAATTCAACAACAACAACAAAAGGAAGGGCAGAGAGGAAAGACAACAACAACAACAGGTAGGGCGGAGAGGAAATTCAAAAACAACAACAGGCAGGGCAGAGAGGAAATTTAATAACAACAACTACAACAGGCATGGCGGGGAGGAATTTCAAAAACAACAACAATGACAGGCAGGGCGGAGAGGAATTTAAACAACAACAACAACAGGCAGGGCGGAGAGGAAATTCAACAACAACAACAACAACAGGCAGGGCAGAGAGGAAATTCAATAACAGCGACTACAACAGGCAGGGCAGAGAGGAAGTTCAACAACAACAACAACAACAACAGGCAGGGAGAGAGGAAATTCAACAGCAACAGCAACAACAACAGGCAGGACAGAGAGGAAGTTCAACAACAACAGCAACAACAGGCAGGGCAGAGAGGAAATTCAACAACAACAACAACAACAACAGGCAGGGAGAGAGGAAATTCAACAACAACAGGCAGGGCAGAAAGGAAGTTTAACAAGAACAACAACAACAACAGGCAGGGCAGAGAGGAAATTCAAGAACAACAACAGGCAGGCCGGTGAGGAAATTCAACAAAAGCAACAACAACAGGGAGGGCAGAGAGGAATTTCAACAACAAAAACAACAGGCAGGGCGAGAGGAAATTCAACAACAACAACAGGCAGGGCAGAGAGGAAATTTAACAACAACAACAACAACAGGCAGGGCGGAGAGGAAATTCAACAACAACAACAACAGGCAGGGCAGAGAGGAAGTTCAACAACAACAACAACGACAACAGGCAGGGAGAGAGGAAATTCAACAACAACAGCAACAACAACAGGCAGGACGGAGAGGACGTTCAGCAACAAAAGCAACAACAACAGGCAGTGCAGAGAGGAAATTCAACAACAACAACAACAACAGGCAAGGCGGAGAGGAAATTCAACAACAAAAACATGCAATGAGAGAGGACATTCACCAACAACAACAACGACAGGCAGGGCGGAGAGGAAATTCCACAACACCAAGTACAACAGGCAGAGAGAGAGGAAATTCAACAACAGGCAGGGAGAGAGGAAATTCAACAACAACAGGCAGGGCAGAGAGGAAATTCAACAACAACAAGAAGAACAGGCAGGGCGGAAAGGTAATTCAACAGCAACAACAACAGGCAGGGCGGAGGGGAAATTCAACAATAAAAACAACAGGCAGGGAGAGAGGAAATTCAACAACAACAACAGCAGGCAGGGCAGAGGGGAAATTCAACAAATACAACAACAGGAAAGCGGAGAGGAGAATAAACAACAACAACAACAACAGGCAGGGCGGAGAGGAAATTCAACAACAACCACAACAACAACAGGCAGGGCGGAGAGGAAATTCAACAACAACAACAGGCAGGGAGAGAGGAAATTCAACAACAGCAACAACAACAGGCAGGATGGAGAGGAAGTTCAACAACAACAACAACAATAACAGGCAGGGTAGAAAGGAAATTCAACAACAATAACAATAACAGGCAGGGTTGAGAGGAAATTCAAAAACAACATCAACAACAGGCAGGGCGGAGAGGAAGTTCAACAAAAACAGCAACAACAACAGGCAGGGAGAGAGGAAATTCAACAACAACAGGCAGGGCAGAGAGGAAATTCAACAACAGCAACAACAGGCAGGGAGAGAGGAAATTCAACAACAACAACAACAGGCAGGGCGGAGAGGTAATTCAACAACAACAACAGGCAGGGCGGAGAGGAAATTCAACAACAACAACAACAATTGGAGCGGAGGGAAATTCAACAACAACAACAACAACAGGCAAAGTGGAGAGGAAATTCAACAACAACGACAACAGGCAGGGAGACAGGAAATGCAACAACAACAACAGGCAGGGCGGAGAGGAAATTCAACAACAACAACAACAGGCAGGGAGAGAGGACATTCCCCAACAACAACAACGACAGGCAGGGTGGAGAGGAAATTCAACAACAACAAGTACAACAGGCAGGGCGGAGAGGATGTTCAACAACAACAATAACAACAGGCAGGGCAGAAAGGAAGTTCAACAACAACAACAACAACAACAGGCAGGGAGAGAGGAAATTCAACAACAACAACAACAGGCAGGGCAGAAAGGAAGTTTAACAACAACAACAACAACAACAGGCAGGGCAGAGAGGATATTCAAGAACAACAACAGGCAGGCCGGTGAGGAAATTCAACAAAAGCAACAACAACAGGCAGGGCAGAGAGGAAATTCAACAACAGCAACAACAGGCAGGGCGGAGATCAAATTCAACAACAACAACAACAGGCAGGGAGAGAGGACATTCACCAACAACAACGACAGGCAGAGCGGAGAGGAAATTCAACAACACCAAGTACAACAGGCAGGGAGAGAGGAAATTCAACAACAACAACAACAGGCAGAGCAGAGAGGAAATTCAACAACAACAACAGGAAGGGCAGAGAGGAAATTCAACAACAAAAACAGGCAGGACGGAGAGGAAATTCAACAACAACAACAGGCAGGGCAGAGAGGAAATTCAACAACAACAACAACAGGCAGAGCAGAGAGGAAATTCAACAACAACAGGAAGGGCAGAGAGGAAATTCAACAACAACAACAGGCGGGGCAGAGAGGAAATTCAACAACAACAACAAAAACAGGAAGGGCAGAGAGGAAATTCAACAACAACAACAGGCAGGAAGAGAGGAAATTCAACAACAACAACAACAAAAGGAAGGGCAGAGAGGAAATTCAACAACAAAAACAACAGGCAGGGCGGAGAGGAAATTCAAAAACAACAACAGGCAGGGCAGAGAGGAAATTCAATAACAGCAACTACAAACGGCATGGCGGAGAGGAATTTCAAAAACAACAACAACGACAGGCAGGGCGGAGAGGAATTTCAACAACAACAACAACAGGCAGGGCGGAGAGGAAATTCAACAAAAACAACAACAACAGGCAGGGCAGAGAGGAAATTCAACAACAACAACAACAACAGGCAGGGAGAGAGGAAATTCAACAACAACAGCAACAACAAGAGGCAGGACGGAGAGGAAGTTCAAAAACAACAGCAACGACAGGCAGGTCGGAGAGGAATTTGAACAACAACAACAACAGGCAGGGCGGAGTGGAAATTCAACAACAACAACAACAGGCAGGGCAGAGACGAAATTCAACAACAACAACAACAACAGGCAGGACGGAGAGGATTTTCAACAACAACAGCAACAACAGGCAGGGCAGAGAGGAAATTCAACAACAACAACAACAACAGGCAGGGCGGAGAGGATTTTCAACAACAACAACAACAACAGGCAGGGCAGAAAGGAAGTTCAACAAAACCAACAACAAGAGGCAGGGGAGAGGAAATTCAACAACAACAACAGGCAGGGCAGAAAGGAAGTTTAACAAAAACAACAACAACAACAGGCAGGGCAGAGAGGGTATTCAAGAACAACAACAGGCAGGCCGGTGAGGAAATTCAACAAAAGCAACAACAACAGGCAGGGCAGAGAGGAAATTCAACAACAACAACAACAGGCAGGGAGAGAGGAAATTCAACAACAACAACAACAGGCAGGGTGGGGAGCTAATTCAACAACAACAACAGGCAGGTCAGAGAGGAAATTCAACAACAACAACAAAAACAGGCAGCGCAGAGAGGCAATTCAACAACAACAACAACAACAGGCAGGGCAGAGAGGAAGTACAACAACAACAACAATAGGCAGGGTAGAGAGGAAATTCAACAACAACAACAACAGGCAGTGCGGAGAGGAAATTCAACAACAACAACAACAACAGGCAGGTCAGAGAGGAAGTTCAACAAAAAGAACAACAACAACAGGCAGGGAGAGAGGAAATTCAACAACAACAACAACAGGCAGGCCGGAGAGGAAATTCAACAAAAGCAACAACAACAGGCAAGGCAGAGAGGAAATTCAACAACAACAACAACAGGCAGGGAGAGAGGAAATTCAACAACAACAGCAACAGGCAGGACGGAGAGGTAAATCAACAACAACAACAGGCAGGGCAGAGAGGAAATTCAACAACAACAACAACAGCCAAGGCAGCGGGGAAATTCAAGAACAACAACAACAGGCAGGGCGGAGAGGAAATTCAATAACAACAACAGGCAGGGCCGGGGGAAATTCAACAACAACAACAACAGGCAGGGCGGAGAGGAAATTCAACAACAACAACAGGCAGGGAGAGAGGAAATTCCAGAACAACAACAACAGGCAGGGCCGACAGGAAATTCAACAACAACGGCAACAACAGGTAGGGCGGAGATGAAATTCAACAACAACAACAACAGGCAGGGAGAGAGGACATTCACCAACAACAACAACGACAGGCAGGGCGGAGAGGAAATTCAACAACACCAAGTACAACAGGCAGGGAGAGAGGAAATTCAACAACAACAACAGGCAGAGCAGAGAGGAAATTCAACAACAACAGGAAGGGCAGAGAGGAAATTCAACAACAAAAACAGGCAGGACGGAGAGGAAATTCAACCACAACAACAGGCAGGGCAGAGAGGAAATTCAACAGCAACAACAACAGGCAGAGCGGAGAGGAAATTCAACAAAAACAACAAAAACAGGCAGGGCAGAGAGGAAATTCAACAACAACAGGCAGGGAGAGAGGAAATTCAACAACAACAACAAAAGGAAGGGCAGAGAGGAAAGTCAACAACAACAACAACAGGTAGGGCGGAGAGGAAATTCAAATACAACAACAGGCAGGGCTGAGAGGAAATTCAATAACAACAACGACAACAGGCATGGCGGGGAGGAATTTCAAAAACAACAACAACGACAGGCAGGGCGGAGAGGAATTTAAACAACAACAACAACAGGCAGGGCGGAGAGGAAATTCAACAACAACAACAACAGGCAGGGCAGAGAGGAAATTCAATAACAACAACTACAACAGGCATGGCGGAGAGGAATTTCAAAAACAACAACAACGACAGGCAGGGCGGAGAGGAATTTGAACAACAACAACAACAGGCAGGGTGGAGAGGAAATTCAACAACAACAACAACAGGCAGGGCAGAGAGGAAATTCAACAAAAACAACAACAACAGGCAGGACAGAGAGGAAGCTCAACAACAACAGCAACAACAGGCAGGGCAGAGAGGAAATTCAACAACAACAACAACAACAGGCAGGGCGGAGAGGATATTCAACAACAACAACAACAACAGGCAGGGCAGAAAGGAAGTTCAACAAAAACAACAACAACAACAGGCAGGGAGAGAGGAAATTCAACAACAACAACAGGCAGGGCAGAAAGGAAGTTTAACAAAAACAACAACAAAAACAGGCAGGGCAGAGAGGATATTCAAGAACAACAACAGGCAGGCCGGTGAGGAAATCCAACAAAAGCAACAACAACAGGAAGGGCAGAGAGGAAATTCAACAACAACAACAACAGGCAGGGAGAGAGGAAATTCAACAACAACAACAGGCAGGGCGGGGAGCTAATTCAACAACAACAACAGGCAGGTCAGAGAGGAAATTCAACAACAACAACAACAACAGGCAGCGCAGAGAGGAAATTCAACAACAACAACAACAACAGGCAGGGCAGAGAGGAAGTTCAACAACAACAACAACAACAGGCAGGACAGAGACTATATTCAACAAGAACAACAACAGGCAGTGCGGAGAGGAAATTCAACAACAACAACAGGCAGGTCAGAGAGGAAGTTCAACAAAAAGAACAACAACAACAGGCAGGGAGAGAGGAAATTCAACAACAACAACAGGCAGGGAGAGAGGAAATTCAACAACAACAACAACAGGCAGGACGGAGAGGCAAATCAACAACAACAACAACAGGCAGGGCGGAGAGGAAATTCAACAACAACAACAGCAGGCAAGGCAGGGGGGAAATTCAAGAACAACAACAACAGGCAGGGCGGAGAGGAAATTCAACAACAACAACAGGCAGGGCGGGGGGAAATTCAACAACAACAACAGGCAGGGCGGAGAGGAAATTCAACAACAACAACAGGCAGGGAGAGAGGAAATTCAACAACAACAACAACAGGCAGGGCCGAGAGGAAATTCAACAACAACAGCAACAACAGGCAGGGCGGAGATGAAATTCAACAACAACAACAACAGGCAGGGAGAGAGGACATTCACCAACAACAACAACGACAGGCAGGGCGGAGAGGAAATTGAACAACACCAAGTACAACAGGCAGGGAGAGAGGAAATTCAACAACAACAACAGGCATAGCAGAGAGGAAATTCAACAACAACAGGAAGGGCAGAGAGGAAATTCAACAACAAAAACAGGCAGGATGGAGAGGAAATTCAACCACAACAACAGGCAGGGCAGAGAGGAAATTGAACAACAACAACAACAGGCAGAGCAGAGAGGAAATTCAACAATAACAACAGGAGGGGCAGAGAGGAAATTCAACAACAAAAACAACAGGCAGGGCGGAGAGGAAATTTAACAAAAACAACAAAAACAGGCAGGGCAGAGAGGAAATTCAACAACAACAACAAGAGGCAGGGCCTGGAGGAAATTCAACAGCAACAACAACGGGCAGGGCGGAGATGAAATTAAACAAAAACAAAAACAACAGGCAGGGAGAGAGGAAATTCAACAACAACAACAGGCAGGGCAGAGAGAAAATTCAAGAACAACAACAACAGGCAGGCCGGAGAGGAAATTAATCAACAACAACAAAAACAGGCAGGGCAGAGAGCAAATTCAACAACAACAACAACAAAAGGAAGGGCAGAGAGGAAATTCAACAACAACAACGACAGGCAGCGTGGAGAGGAAAGTCAACAACAACAACAGGCAGGGCAGAGAGGAAATTCAACAACAACAACAACAACAGGCAGGGCAGAGTGGAAGTTCAACAACAACAGCAACAACAGGCAGGGTGGAGAGGAAATTCAACAAAAACAACAGGCAGGGCGGAGAGGATATTCAACAACAACAACAACAGGCAGGGCAGAAAGGAAGTTCAACAAAAACAACAACAACAACAGGCAGGGAGAGAGAAATTTCAACAACAACAACAACAGGCAGGGCAGAAAGGAAGTTCAACAAAAACAACAACAACAACAGGCAGGGCAGAGAGGAAATTCAAGAACAACAACAACAGGCAGGCCGGTGAGGAAATTCAACAAAAGCAACAAAAACAGGCAGCGAGGAGAGGAAATTCAACAACAACAACAACAGGCAGGGAGAGAGGAAATTCAACAACAACAGCAACAACAACAGGCAGGATGGAGAGGAAGTTCAACAGCAACAACAACAACAACAACAGGCAGTGCCGAGAGGAAATTCAACAACAACAGCAACAACAACAGGCAGGACGGAGAGGAAGTTCAACAAAAACAACAACAACAACAGGGAGGGAGAGAGGAAATTCAACAACAACAACCTGCAGGGAGAGAGGACATTCAACAACAACAACAGGCAGCGCAGAGATGAAATTCAACAACAACAACAACAGGCAGCGCAGAGAGGAAATTCAACAACAACAACAGGCAAGGCAGAGAGGAAATTCAACAACAAAAACAATAGGCAGGGCGGAGAGGAAATTCAACAACAACAAAAAAAACAGGCAGGGCGGTGAGGAAATTCAACAGCAACAACAGGCAGGGAGAGAGGAAATTGAACAACAACAACAACAGGCAGAGCAGAGAGGAAATTCAACAATAACAACAGGAGGGGCAGAGAGGAAATTCAACAACAAAAACAACAGGCAGGGCGGAGAGGAAATTTAACAAAAACAACAAAAACAGGCAGGGCAGAGAGGAAATTCAACAACAACAACAAGAGGCAGGGCCTGGAGGAAATTCAACAGCAACAACAACGGGCAGGGCGGAGATGAAATTAAACAAAAACAAAAACAACAGGCAGGGAGAGAGGAAATTCAACAACAACAACAGGCAGGGCAGAGAGAAAATTCAAGAACAACAACAACAGGCAGGCCGGAGAGGAAATTAATCAACAACAAAAACAGGCAGGGCAGAGAGCAAATTCAACAACAACAACAACAAAAGGAAGGGCAGAGAGGAAATTCAACAACAACAATGACAGGCAGCGTGGAGAGGAAAGTCAACAACAACAACAGGCAGGGCAGAGAGGAAATTCAACAACAACAACAACAACAGGCAGGGCAGAGTGGAAGTTCAACAACAACAGTAACAACAGGCAGGGTGGAGAGGAAATTCAACAAAAACAACAGGCAGGGCGGAGAGGATATTCAACAACAACAACAACAGGCAGGGCAGAAAGGAAGTTCAACAAAAACAACAACAACAACAGGCAGGGAGAGAGAAATTTCAACAACAACAACAACAGGCAGGGCAGAAAGGAAGTTCAACAAAAACAACAACAACAACAGGCAGGGCAGAGAGGAAATTCAAGAACAACAACAACAGGCAGGCCGGTGAGGAAATTCAACAAAAGCAACAAAAACAGGCAGCGAGGAGAGGAAATTCAACAACAACAACAACAGGCAGGGAGAGAGGAAATTCAACAACAACAGCAACAACAACAGGCAGGACGGAGAGGAAGTTCAACAGCAACAACAACAACAGGCAGTGCCGAGAGGAAATTCAACAACAACAGCAACAACAACAGGCAGGACGGAGAGGAAGTTCAACAAAAACAACAACAACAACAGGGAGGGAGAGAGGAAATTCAACAACAACAACCTGCAGGGAGAGAGGACATTCAACAACAACAACAGGCAGCGCAGAGATGAAATTCAACAACAACAACAACAGGCAGCGCAGAGAGGAAATTCAACAACAACAACAGGCAAGGCAGAGAGGAAATTCAACAACAAAAACAATAGGCAGGGCGGAGAGGAAATTCAACAACAACAAAAAAAACAGGCAGGGCGGTGAGGAAATTCAACAGCAACAACAGGCAGGGAGAGAGGAAATTCAACAACAACAACAACAAAAGGAAGGGCAGAGAGGAAATTCAACAACAACAACAACAGGCAGGGCGGAGAGGAAATTCAACAACAACAACAGGCAGGGCATAGAGCAAATTCAACAACAAGAACAACAGGCAGAGCGGAGAGGAAATTCAACAACAACAACAGGCAGAGCAGAGAGGAAATTCAATAACAACAACTACAACAGGCATGGCGGAGAGGAATTTCAAAAGCAACAACAACGACAGGCAGGGCGGAGAGGAAGGTGAACAACAACAACAACAGGCAGGGCGGAGAGGAAATTCAACAACAACAACAACAACAGGCAGGGAGAGAGGAAATTCAACAGCAACAGCAACAACAACAGGCAGGACAGAGAGGAAGTTCAACAACAACAGCAACAACATGCAGGGCAGAGAGGAAATTCAACAACAACAACAACAACAGGCAGCGCAGAGGGGAAATTCAACAACAACAACAACAGGCAGGGCAGAGAGGAAGTTCAACAACAACAACAACAACAGGCAGGGCAGAGAGGAAATTCAACAACAACAACAACAACAGGCAGTGCGGAGGGGAAATTCAACAACAACAACAACAACAGGCAAGGCAGAGAGGAAATTCAACAACAACAACAACAGGCAGGGAGAGAGGAAATTCAACAACAACAACAACAGGCAGGACGGAGAGGTAAATCAACAACAACAACAACAGGCAGGGGCGGAGAGGAAATTCAACAAAAAACAGCAACAGGCAAGGCGGGGGGGAAATTCAACAACAACAACAGGCAGGCCGGGGGGAAATTCAACAACAACTACAACAGGCAGGGCGGAGAGGAAATTCAACAACAACAGGCAGGGAGAGAGGAAATTCAACAACAACAACAGGCAGAGCGGAGAGGAAATTCAACAACAACAACAACAAGAGGCAGGGCCGAGAGGAAATTCAACAACAACAGCAACAACAGGCAGGGCGGAAATGAACTTCAACAACAACAACAACAGGCAGGGAGAGTGGACATTCACCAACAACAACAACAGGCAGAGCAGAGAGGAAATTCAACATACAACAACAGGAAGGGCAGAGAGGAAATTCAACAACAAAAACAGGCAGGACAGAGAGGAAATTCAACAACAACAACAATAGGCAGGGCAGAGAGGAAATTCAACAACAACAACAACAGGCAGAGCAGAGAGGAAATTCAACAACAACAGGAAGCGCAGAGAGGAATTTCAACAACAACAACAACAGGCAGGGCGGAGAGGAAATTCAACAACAACAACAGCAAGGGCAGAGAGGAGATTCAACAACAAAAACAACAGGCAGGTCGGAGAGGAAATTCAACAACAACAGGCAGGGCAGAGAGGAAATTCAATAATAACAACTACAACAGGCATGGCGGAGAGGAATTTCAAAAACAACAACAACAACAGGCAGGGCGGAGAGGAATTTGAACAACAACAGGCAGGGTGGAGAGGAAATTCAACAACAACAACAACAGGCAGGGCAGAGAGCAAATTCAACAACAACAACAACAACAGGCAGGGCAGAGAGGAAGTTCAACAACAACAACAACAACAACAGTCAAAGAGAGATGAAATTCAACAACAACAGCAACAACAACAGGCAGGACGGAGAGGAAGTTCAACAACAACAACAACAACAACAGGCAGTGCAGAGAGGAAATTCAACAACAGCAACAACAACAGGCAGGGCGCAGAAGAAATTCAACAACAAAAACAACAACAGGCAGGGCAGAGAGGAAGTTCAACAAAAACAACAACAACAACAGGCAGGGAGAGAGGAAATTCAAGAACAACAACATGCAGGGAGAGAGGACATTCGCCAACAACAACAACGACAGGCAGGGCGGAGAGGAAATTCAACAACACCAAGTACAACAGGCAGGGCAGAAAGGAGATTCAACAACAAAAACAAAAACAGGCAGGGCGGAGAGGAAATTCAATAACAACAACAACAACAGGCAGGGCAGAGAGGAAGTTCAACAAAAACAGCAACAACAACAGGCAGGGAGAGAGGAAATTCAACAACAGCAACAACAGGCAGGCAGAGAGGAAATTCAACAACAACAACATCAGGCAGGGCGGAGAAGTAATTCAACAACAACAACAGGCAGGGCGGAGAGGAAATTCAACAACAACAACAACAATTGGAGCGGAGGGAAATTCAACAACAACAACAACAGGCAGGGCGGAGAAGAAATTCAACAACAACAGGCAGGGAGACAGGAAATGCAACAACAACAACAACAACAACAGGCAGGGCGGAGAAGCAATTCAACAACAACAACAACAGGCAGGGAGAGAGGAAATTCAACAACAACAACAACAGGCTGGGCAGAGATTAAATTCAACAACAACAACAACAGGCAGGGAGAGAGGACATTCACCAACAACAACGACAGGCAGGGCAGAGAGGAAATTCAACAACAACAAGTACAACAGGCAGGGAGAGAGGAAATTCAACAACAACAACAACAGTCAGAGCGGAGAGGAAATTCAACAACAACAAGAACAACAGGCAGGGCGCTGAGGAAACTCAACAGCAACAACAACAATGGGCAGGGCAGAGATGAAATTAAACAAAAACAACAACAACAGGCAGGGAGAGAGGAAATTCAACAACAGCAACAGGCAGGGCAGAGAGGAAATTCAAGAACAACAACAACAGGCAGGCCGGAGAGGAAATTCAACAAAAGCAACAACAACATGCAGGGCAGAGAGGAAATTCAACAACAAAAACAACAGGCAGGGAGAGAGGAAATTCAACAACAGCAGGCATGGCAGGGAACTAATTCAACAACAACAACAGGCAGGTCAGAGAGGAAATTCAACAACAACAACAACAACTGGCAGCGCAGAGAGGAAATTCAACAACAACAACAGGCAGGGCAGAGAGGAAATTCAACAACAACAACAACAACAGGCAGGGCAGAGAGGAAATTCAACAACAACAACAACAGGCAGGGCAGAGAGGAAATTCAACAACAACAACAGGCGGGGCAGAGAGGAAATTCAACAACAACAACAGGCAGTGCGGAGAGGAAATTCAACAACAACAACAACAGGCAGGGCAGAGAGGAAGTTCAACAAAAAGAACAACAACAACAGGCAGGGAGAGAGGAAATTCAACAATGCCAACAACAGGCAGGTCGGAGAGGAAATTCAACAAAAGCAACAACAACAGGCAAGGCAGAGAGGAAATGCAACAACAACAACAACAGGCAGGGAGAGAGGAAATTCAACAACAACAACAACGGGCAGGACGGAGAGGTAAATCAACAACAACAACAACAGGCAGGGCGGAGAGGAAATTCAACAACAACAACAACAGGCAAGGCGGGGGGGAAATTCAAGAACAACAGGCAGGGCGGAGAGGAAATTCAACAACAACAACAGGCAGGCCGGGGGGAAATTCAATAACAACAACAAAAGGCAGGGCGGAGAGGAAATTGAACAACAACAACAGGCAGGGAGGGAGGAAATTCAACAACAACAACAGGCAGGGCGTAGAGGAAATTCAACAACAACAACAACAAGAGGCAGGGCCGAGAGGAAATTCAACAACAAAAACATCAACCGGCAAGTCGGAGAGGAAATTCAACAACAACACCAACAGGCAGAGCGGAGAGGAAATTGAACAACAACAACAACAGGGAGGGCAGGGAAAGAGGAAATTCAACAACAACAACAACAGGCAGGGAGAGGGGAAATTCAACAACAACAAAAACATGGCAGGGCGGAGAGGAAACTCAACAAAAACAACAACAGGCAGGGCGGAGAGGAAGTTCAACAACAACCAGAACAACAGGCAGGGAAAGAGGAAATTCAACAACAACAACAACAGGTAAGGCGGGGGGGAAATTCAACAACAACAACAGGCAGGGAGACAGGAAATGCAACAACAACAACAACAACAGGCAGGGCGGATAGGAAATTCAACAACAACAACAACAGGCAGGGAGAGAGGAAATTCAACAACAACAACAGGCAGGGCGGAGATTAAATTCAACAACAACAACAACAGGCAGGGAGAGAGGACATTCACCAACAACAACGACAGGCAGGGCAGAGAGAAAATTCAACAATAACAAGTACAACAGGCAGGGAGAGAGGAAATTCAACAACAAGAACAACAACAGTCAGAGCGGAGAGGAAATTCAACAACAACAAGAACAACAGGCAGGGCGCTGAGGAAACTCAACAGCAACAACAACAACGGGCAGGGCGGAGATGAAATTAAACAAAAACAACAACAACAGGCAGGGAGAGAGGAAATTCAACAACAGCAACAGGCAGGGCAGAGAGGAAATTCCAGAACAACAACAACAGGCAGGCCGGAGAGGAGATTCAACAAAAGCAACAACAACAGGCAAGGCAGAGAGGAAATTCAACAACAACAACAACAGGCAGGGAGAGAGGAAATTCAACAACAACAACAACAGGCAGGGCGGAGATTAAATTCAACAACAACACCAACAGGCAGGGAGAGAGGACATTCACCAACAACAACGACAGGCAGGGCACAGAGGAAATTCAACAATAACAAGTACAACAGGCAGGGAGAGAGGAAATTCAACAACAACAACAACAACAGTCAGAGCGGAGAGGAAATTCAACAACAACAAGAACAACAGGCAGGGCGCTGAGGAAACTCAACAGCAACAACAACAACGGGCAGGGCGGAGATGAAATTAAACAAAAACAACAACAACAGGCAGGGAGAGAGGAAATTCAACAACAGCAACAGGCAGGGCAGAGAGGAAATTCCAGAACAACAACAACAGGCAGGCCGGAGAGGAGATTCAACAAAAGCAACAACAACAGGCAAGGCAGAGAGGAAATTCAACAACAACAACAACAGGCAGGGAGAGAGGAAATTCAACAACAACAACAACAGGCAGGGCGGAGATTAAATTCAACAACAACACCAACAGGCAGGGAGAGAGGACATTCACCAACAACAACGACAGGCAGGGCACAGAGGAAATTCAACAATAACAAGTACAACAGGCAGGGAGAGAGGAAATTCAACAACAACAACAACAACAGTCAGAGCGGAGAGGAAATTCAACAACAACAAGAACAACAGGCAGGGCGCTGAGGAAACTCAACAGCAACAACAACAACGGGCAGGGCGGAGATGAAATTAAACACAAACAACAACAACAGGCAGGGAGAGAGGAAATTCAACAACAGCAACAGGCAGGGCAGAGAGGAAATTCAAGAACAACAACAACAACAGGCAGGCCGGAGAGGAGATTCAACAAAAGCAACAACAACAGGCAAGGCAGAGAGGAAATTCAACAACAACAACAACAGGCAGGGAGAGAGGAAATTCAACAACAACAACAGGCAGGACGGAGAGGTAAATCAACAACAACAACAACAGGCAGGGCGGAGAGGAAATTCAACAACAACAACAACAGGCAAGGCGGGGGGGAAATTCAACAACAACAACAGGCAGGCTGGGGGGAAATTCAACAACAACAACAGGCAGGGCGGAGAGGAAATTCAACAACAACAACAGGCAGGGAGAGAGGAAATTCAACAACAACAGGCAGGGCGGAGAGGAAATTCAACAACAACAACAACAAGAGGCAGGGCCGAGAGGAAATTCAACAACAACAGCAACAACAGGCAGGGCGGAGATGAACTTCAGCAACAACAACAACAGGCAGGGAGAGTGGACATTCACCAACAACAACAACAGGCAGAGCAGAGAGGAAATTCAAGAACAACAACAGGAAGGGCAGAGAGGAAATTCAACAACAAAAACAGGCAGGACGGCGAGGAAATTCAACAAAAACAACAATAGGCAGGGCAGAGAGGAAATTCAACAACAACAACAACAGGCAGAGCAGAGAGGAAATTCAACAACAACAACAGCAAGGGCAGAGAGGAGATTCAACAACAAAAACAACAGGCAGGTCGGAGAGGAAGTTCAACAACAACAACAACAAAAACAACAGGCAAAGAGAGACAAAATTCAACAACAACAGCAACAACAACAGGCAGGACGGAGAGGAAGTTCAACAACAACAACAACAACAACAGGCAGTGCAGAGAGGAAATTCAACAACAGCAACAACAACAGGCAGGGCGCAGAAGAAATTCAACAACAAAAACAACAACAGGCAGGGCAGAGAGGAAGTTCAACAAAAACAACAACAACAACAGGCAGGGAGAGAGGAAATTCAACAACAATAACATGCAGGGAGAGAGGACATTCACCAACAACAACGACAGGCAGGGCGGAGAGGAAATTCAACAACAATAACATGCAGGGAGAGAGGACATTCACCAACAACAACAACAGGCAGGGAGAGAGGAAATTCAACAACAATAACATGCAGGGAGAGAGGACATTCACCAACAACAACGACAGGCAGGGCAGAGAGGAAATTCAACAACACCAAGTACAACAGGCAGGGCAGGAAGGAAATTCAACAACAACAACAAAAACAGGCAGGGCGGAGAGGAAATTCAATAACAACAACAACAACAGGCAGGGCGGAGAGGAAGTTCAACAAAAACAGCAACAACAACAGGCAGGGAGAGAGGAAATTCAACAAAAACAGGCAGGGAGAGAGGAAATTCAACAACAACAACAACAAAAGGAAGGGCAGAGAGGAAATTCAACAACAACAACATCAGGCAGGGCGGAGTGGAAATTCAACAACAACAACAGGCAGGGCAGAGAGGAAATTCAATTACAAAACTACAACAGGCATGACGGAGAGGAATTTCAAAAACAACATCAACAGGCAGGGCGGAGAGGAATTTGAACAACAACAACAACAGGCAGGGCGGAGAGGAAATTCAACAACAACAACAACAACAGGCAGGGCAGAGAGCAAATTCAACAACAACAACAACAGGCAGGGCAGAGAGGAAGTTCAACAACAACAACAACAACAACAGGCAGGGAGAGAGGAAATTCAACAACAACAGCAACAACAACAGGCATGACAGAGAGGAAGTTCAACAACAACAACAACAACAGGCAGTGCAGAGAGGAAATTCAACAACAGCAACCAGAACAGGCAGGGCGCAGAAGAAATTCAACAACAAAAACAACAACAGGCAGGGCAGAGAGGAAGTTCAACAAAAACAACAACAACAACAGGCAGGGAGAGAGGAAATTCAACAACAACAACATGCAGGGAGAGAAGACATTCACCAACAAAAACAACGACAGGCAGGGCAGAGAGGAAATTCAAAAACACCAAGTACAACAGGCAGGGCAGTAAGGAAATTCAACAACAAAAACAGGCAGGGCGGAGAGGAAATTCAATAACAACAACAACAACAGGCAGGGCGGAGAGGAAGTTCAACAAATACAGCAACAACAACAGGCAGGGAGAGAGGTAATTCAACAACAACAGGCAGGGCAGAGAGGAAATTCAACAACAGCAAAAACAGGCAGGGAGAGAGGAAATTCAACAACAACAACAGGCAGGGCGGAGAGGTAATTCAGCAACAACAACAGGCAGGCCGGAGAGGAAATTCAACAAAAGCAACAACAACATGCAGGGCAGAGAGGAAATTCAACAACAACAACAACAGGCAGGGAGAGAGGAAATTCAACAACAACAACAGGCAGGGCAGGGCACTAATTCAACAACAACAACAGGCAGGTCAGAGAGGAAATTCAACAACAACAACAACAACTGGCAGCGCAGAGAGGAAATTCAACAACAACAACAACAGGCAGGGCAGAGAGGAAATTCAACAACAACAACAACAACAACAGGCAGGGTAGAGAGGAAATTCAACAACAACAACAACAGGCAGGGCGGAGAAGTAATTCAACAACAACAACAGGCAGGGCGGAGAGGAAATTCAACAACAACAACAACAATTGGAGCGGAGGGAAATTCAACAACAACAACAAGCAGGGCGGAGAAGAAATTCAACAACAACAGGCAGGGAGACAGGAAATGCAACAACAACAACAACAACAACAGGCAGGGCGGAGAAGCAATTCAACAACAACAACAACAGGCAGGGAGAGAGGAAATTCAACAACAACAACAACAGGCAGGGCAGAGATTAAATTCAACAACAACAACAACAGGCAGGGAGAGAGGACATTCACCAACAACAACGACAGGCAGGGCAGAGAGGAAATTCAACAACAACAAGTACAACAGGCAGGGAGAGAGGAAATTCAACAACAACAACAACAGTCAGAGCGGAGAGGAAATTCAACAACAACAAGAACAACAGGCAGGGCGCTGAGGAAACTCAACAGCAACAACAACAATGGGCAGGGCGGAGATGAAATTAAACAAAAACAACAACAACAGGCAGGGAGAGAGGAAATTCAACAACAGCAACAGGCAGGGCAGAGAGGAAATTCAAGAACAACAACAACAGGCAGGCCGGAGAGGAAATTCAACAAAAGCAACAACAACATGCAGGGCAGAGAGGAAATTCAACAACAACAACAACAGGCAGGGAGAGAGGAAATTCAACAACAGCAGGCATGGCAGGGAACTAATTCAACAACAACAACAGGCAGGTCAGAGAGGAAATTCAACAACAACAACAACAACTGGCAGCGCAGAGAGGAAATTCAACAACAACAACAGGCAGGGCAGAGAGGAAATTCAACAACAACAACAACAACAGGCAGGGCAGAGAGGAAATTCAACAACAACAACAACAGGCAGGGCAGAGAGGAAATTCAACAAAAACAACAGGCAGGGCAGAGAGGAAATTCAACAACAACAACAGGCAGTGCGGAGAGGAAATTCAACAACAACAACAACAGGCAGGGCAGAGAGGAAGTTCAACAAAAAGAACAACAACAACAGGCAGGGAGAGAGGAAATTCAACAATGCCAACAACAGGCAGGTCGGAGAGGAAATTCAACAAAAGCAACAACAACAGGCAAGGCAGAGAGGAAATGCAACAACAACAACAACAGGCAGGGAGAGAGGAAATTCAACAACAACAACAACGGGCATAACGGAGAGGTAAATCAACAACAACAACAACAGGCAGGGCGGAGAGGAAATTCAACAACAACAACAACAGGCAAGGCGGGGGGGAAATTCAAGAACAACAGGCAGGGCGGAGAGGAAATTCAACAACAACAACAGGCAGGCCGGGGGGAAATTCAATAACAACAACAAAAGGCAGGGCGGAGAGGAAATTGAACAACAACAACAGGCAGGGAGGGAGGAAATTCAACAACAACAGGCAGGGCGTAGAGGAAATTCAACAACAACAACAACAAGAGGCAGGGCCGAGAGGAAATTCAACAACAAAAACATCAACCGGCAAGTCGGAGAGGAAATTCAACAACAACACCAACAGGCAGAGCGGAGATGAAATTGAACAACAACAACAACAGGGAGGGCAGGGAAAGAGGAAATTCAACAACAACAACAACAGGCAGGGAGAGGGGAAATTCAACAACAACAAAAACATGGCAGGGCGGAGAGGAAACTCAACAAAAACAACAACAGGCAGGGCGGAGAGGAAGTTCAACAACAACCAGAACAACAGGCAGGGAAAGAGGAAATTCAACAACAACAACAACAGGTAAGGCGGGGGGGAAATTCAACAACAACAACAGGCAGGGAGACAGGAAATGCAACAACAACAACAACAACAGGCAGGGCGGATAGGAAATTCAACAACAACAACAACAGGCAGGGAGAGAGGAAATTCAACAACAACAACAGGCAGGGCGGAGATTAAATTCAACAACAACAACAACAGGCAGGGAGAGAGGACATTCACCAACAACAACGACAGGAAGGGCAGAGAGAAAATTCAACAATAACAAGTACAACAGGCAGGGAGAGAGGAAATTCAACAACAACAACAACAACAGTCAGAGCGGAGAGGAAATTCAACAACAACAAGAACAACAGGCAGGGCGCTGAGGAAACTCAACAGCAACAACAACAACGGGCAGGGCGGAGATGAAATTAAACAAAAACAACAACAACAGGCAGGGAGAGAGGAAATTCAACAACAGCAACAGGCAGGGCAGAGAGGAAATTCCAGAACAACAACAACAGGCAGGCCGGAGAGGAGATTCAACAAAAGCAACAACAACAGGCAAGGCAGAGAGGAAATTCAACAACAACAACAACAGGCAGGGAGAGAGGAAATTCAACAACAACAACAACAGGCAGGGCGGAGATTAAATTCAACAACAACACCAACAGGCAGGGAGAGAGGACATTCACCAACAACAACGACAGGCAGGGCACAGAGGAAATTCAACAATAACAAGTACAACAGGCAGGGAGAGAGGAAATTCAACAACAACAACAACAACAGTCAGAGCGGAGAGGAAATTCAACAACAACAAGAACAACAGGCAGGGCGCTGAGGAAACTCAACAGCAACAACAACAACGGGCAGGGCGGAGATGAAATTAAACACAAACAACAACAACAGGCAGGGAGAGAGGAAATTCAACAACAGCAACAGGCAGGGCAGAGAGGAAATTCAAGAACAACAACAACAACAGGCAGGCCGGAGAGGAGATTCAACAAAAGCAACAACAACAGGCAAGGCAGAGAGGAAATTCAACAACAACAACAACAGGCAGGGAGAGAGGAAATTCAACAACAACAACAGGCAGGACGGAGAGGTAAATCAACAACAACAACAACAGGCAGGGCGGAGAGGAAATTCAACAACAACAACAACAGGCAAGGCGGGGGGGAAATTCAACAACAACAACAGGCAGGCTGGGGGGAAATTCAACAACAACAACAGGCAGGGCGGAGAGGAAATTCAACAACAACAACAGGCAGGGAGAGAGGAAATTCAACAACAACAGGCAGGGCGGAGAGGAAATTCAACAACAACAACAACAAGAGGCAGGGCCGAGAGGAAATTCAACAACAACAGCAACAACTGGCAGGGCGGAGATGAACTTCAGCAACAACAACAACAGGCAGGGAGAGTGGACATTCACCAACAACAACAACAGGCAGAGCAGAGAGGAAATTCAAGAACAACAACAGGAAGGGCAGAGAGGAAATTCAACAACAAAAACAGGCAGGACGGCGAGGAAATTCAACAAAAACAACAATAGGCAGGGCAGAGAGGAAATTCAACAACAACAACAACAGGCAGAGCAGAGAGGAAATTCAACAACAACAACAGCAAGGGCAGAGAGGAGATTCAACAACAAAAACAACAGGCAGGTCGGAGAGGAAGTTCAACAACAACAACAACAAAAACAACAGGCAAAGAGAGACAAAATTCAACAACAACAGCAACAACAACAGGCAGGACGGAGAGGAAGTTCAACAACAACAACAACAACAACAGGCAGTGCAGAGAGGAAATTCAACAACAGCAACAACAACAGGCAGGGCGCAGAAGAAATTCAACAACAAAAACAACAACAGGCAGGGCAGAGAGGAAGTTCAACAAAAACAACAACAACAACAGGCAGGGAGAGAGGAAATTCAACAACAATAACATGCAGGGAGAGAGGACATTCACCAACAACAACGACAGGCAGGGCGGAGAGGAAATTCAACAACAATAACATGCAGGGAGAGAGGACATTCACCAACAACAACAACAGGCAGGGAGAGAGGAAATTCAACAACAATAACATGCAGGGAGAGAGGACATTCACCAACAACAACGACAGGCAGGGCAGAGAGGAAATTCAACAACACCAAGTACAACAGGCAGGGCAGGAAGGAAATTCAACAACAACAACAAAAACAGGCAGGGCGGAGAGGAAATTCAATAACAACAACAACAACAGGCAGGGCGGAGAGGAAGTTCAACAAAAACAGCAACAACAACAGGCAGGGAGAGAGGAAATTCAACAAAAACAGGCAGGGAGAGAGGAAATTCAACAACAACAACAACAAAAGGAAGGGCAGAGAGGAAATTCAACAACAACAACATCAGGCAGGGCGGAGTGGAAATTCAACAACAACAACAGGCAGGGCAGAGAGGAAATTCAATTACAAAACTACAACAGGCATGACGGAGAGGAATTTCAAAAACAACATCAACAGGCAGGGCGGAGAGGAATTTGAACAACAACAACAACAGGCAGGGCGGAGAGGAAATTCAACAACAACAACAACAACAGGCAGGGCAGAGAGCAAATTCAACAACAACAACAACAACAGGCAGGGCAGAGAGGAAGTTCAACAACAACAACAACAACAACAGGCAGGGAGAGAGGAAATTCAACAACAACAGCAACAACAACAGGCATGACAGAGAGGAAGTTCAACAACAACAACAACAACAGGCAGTGCAGAGAGGAAATTCAACAACAGCAACCAGAACAGGCAGGGCGCAGAAGAAATTCAACAACAAAAACAACAACAGGCAGGGCAGAGAGGAAGTTCAACAAAAACAACAACAACAACAGGCAGGGAGAGAGGAAATTCAACAACAACAACATGCAGGGAGAGAAGACATTCACCAACAAAAACAACGACAGGCAGGGCAGAGAGGAAATTCAAAAACACCAAGTACAACAGGCAGGGCAGTAAGGAAATTCAACAACAACAACAAAAACAGGCAGGGCGGAGAGGAAATTCAATAACAACAACAACAACAGGCAGGGCGGAGAGGAAGTTCAACAAATACAGCAACAACAAAAGGCAGGGAGAGAGGTAATTCAACAACAACAGGCAGGGCAGAGAGGAAATTCAACAACAGCAAAAACAGGCAGGGAGAGAGGAAATTCAACAACAACAACAGGCAGGGCGGAGAGGTAATTCAGCAACAACAACAGGCAGGCCGGAGAGGAAATTCAACAAAAGCAACAACAACATGCAGGGCAGAGAGGAAATTCAACAACAACAACAACAGGCAGGGAGAGAGGAAATTCAACAACAACAACAGGCAGGGCAGGGAACTAATTCAACAACAACAGGCAGGTCAGAGAGGAAATTCAACAACAACAACAACAACTGGCAGCGCAGAGAGGAAATTCAACAACAACAACAACAGGCAGGGCAGAGAGGAAATTCAACAACAACAACAACAACAACAGGCAGGGTAGAGAGGAAATTCAACAACAACAACAACAGGCAGGGCAGAGAGGAAATTCAACAACAACAACAGGCAGGGCAGAGAGGAAATTCAACAACAACAACAGGCAGTGCGGAGAGGAAATTCAACAACAACAACAACAGGCAGGGCAGAGAGGAAGTTCAACAAAAAGAACAACAACAACAGGCAGGGAGAGAAGAAATTCAACAACGCCAACAACAGGCAGGCCGGAGAGGAAATTCAACAAAAGCAACAACAACAGGCAAGGCAGAGAGGAAATTCAACAACAACAACAACAGGCAGGGAGAGAGGAAATTCAACAACAACAACAATGGGCAGGACGGAGAGTTAAATCAACAACAACAACAACAGGCAGGGCGGAGAGGAAATTCAACAACAACAACAACAGGCAAGGCGGGGGGGAAATTCAAGAACAACAGGCAGGGCGGAGAGGAAATTCAACAACAACAACAGGCAGGCCGGGGGGAAATTCAACAACAACAACAAAAGGCAGGGCGGAGAGGAAATTCAACAACAACAACAGGCAGGGAGAGAGGAAATTCAACAACAACAACAGGCAGGGCGGAGAGGAAATTCAACAACAACAACAACAAGAGGCAGGGCCGAGAGGAAATTCAACTACAAAAACAACAACCGGCAAGTCGGAGAGGAAATTCAACAACAACAACAACAGGCAGAACGGAGAGGAAATTGAAGAACAACAACAACAGGCAGGGCGGAGAGGAAGTTCAACAACAACAACAACAAAAGGCAGGGAAAGAGGAAATTCAACAACAACAGGCAGTGAGAGGGGAAATTCAACAACAACAAAAACATGGCAGTGCGGAGAGGAAACTCAACAAAAACAACAACAACAGGCAGGGCGGAGAGGAAGTTCAACAACAACCAGAACAACAGGCAGGGCGGAGAGGAAATTCAAAAACAACAACAACAACAACAGGGAGGGCAGAGAGGAAATTCAACAACAACAACAACAACAGGGAAGGCAGAGAGGAAATCAACAACAACAAGAACAACAGGCAGGGCGGAGAGGAAATTCAACAACAACAACATCAGCCAGGGCGGAGATGAAATTCAACAACAACAACAACAACAGGCAGGGCGGAGAGGAAATTCTACAACAAAAACAACAACAGGCAGGGCATAGAGGGAGTTCAACAACAACAACAACAACAACAGGCAGGGAGAGAGGAAATTCAACAACAACAACATGCAGGGAGAGAGGACATTCACCAACAACAACGACAGGCAGGGCGGAGTGGAAATTCAATAACAACAACAACAACAGTCAGGGCGGAGAGGAAGTTCAACAAAAACAGCAACAACAACAGGCAGGGAGAGAGGTAATTCAACAACAACAACAACAGGCAGGGAGAGAGGAAATTCAACAACAACAACAACAGGCAGGGCGGAGAGGAAATTCAATAATAACAACAGGCAGGGCGGAGAGGAAGTTCAACAAAAACAGCAACAACAACAGGCAGGGAGAGAGGTAATTCAACAAAAACAGGCAGGGAGGGAGGAAATTCAACAACAACAACAACAAAAGGAAGGGCAGAGAGGAAATTCAACAACAACAACAACAGGCAGGGCAGAGTGGAAATTCAACAACAACAACAGGCAGGGCAGAGAGGAAATTCAATTACAAAACTACAACAGGCATGGCGGAGAGGAATTTCAAAAACAACAACATCAACAGGCAGGGCGGAGAGGAAATTGAACAACAACAACAACAGGCAGGGCGGAGAGGAAATTCAACAACAACAACAACAACAGGCAGGGCAGAGAGCAAATTCAACAACAACAACAACAGGCAGGGCAGAGAGGAAGTTCAACAACAACAACAACAACAGGCAGGGAGAGAGGAAATTCAACAACAACAGCAACAACAACAGGCATGATGGAGAGGAAGTTCAACAACAACAACAACAACAGGCAGTGTAGAGAGGAAATTCAACAACAGCAACCAGAACAGGCAGGGCGCAGAAGAAATTCAACAACAAAAACAACAACAGGCAGGGCAGAGAGGAAGTTCAACAAAAACAACAACAACAACAGGCAGGGAGAGAGGAAATTCAACAACAACAACATGCAGAGAGAGAAGACATTCACCAACAAAAACAATGACAGGCAGGGCAGAGAGGAAATTCAACAACACCAAGTACAACAGGCAGGGCAGTAAGGAAATTCAACAACAACAACAAAAACAGGCAGGGCGGAGAGGAAATTCAATAACAACAACAACAACAACAGGCAGGGCGGAGAGGAAGTTCAACAAATACAGCAACAACAACAGGCAGGGAGAGAGGTAATTCAACAACAACAGGCAGGGCAGAGAGGAAATTCAACAACAGCAACAACAGGCAGGGAGAGAGGAAATTCAACAACAACAACAACAGGCAGGGCGGAGAGGTAATTCAGCAACAACAACAGGCTGGGCGGAGAGGAAATTCAACAACAACAACAACAATTGGAGCGGAGGGAAATTCAACAACAACAACAATAGGCAGGGCGGAGAAGAAATTCAACAACAACAATAGGCAGGGAGACAGGAAATGCAACAACAACAACAACAACAACAGGCAGGGCGGAGATGAAATTCAACAACAACAACAACAGGCAGGGAGAGAGGAAATTCAACAACAACAACAACAGTCAGGGCGGAGATTAAATTCAACAACAACAACAACAGGCAGGGAGAGAGGACATTCACCAACAACAACGACAGGCAGGGCAGAGAGGAAATTCAACAACAACAAGTACAACAGGCAGGGTGAGAGGAAATTCAACAACAACAACAACAACAATCAGAGCGGAGAGGAAATTCAACAACAACAAGAACAACAGGCAGGGCGCTGAGGAAACTCAACAGCAACAACAACAACGGGCAGGGCGGAGATGAAATTAAACAAAAACAACAACAACAGGCAGGGAGAGAGGAAATTCAACAACAGCAACAGGCAGGGCAGAGAGGAAATTCAAGAACAACAACAACAGGCAGGCCGGAGAGGAAATTCAACAAAAGCAACAACAACAGGCAGGGCAGAGAGGAAATTCAACAACAACAACAGGCAGGGCGGGGAGCTAATTCAACAACAACAACAGGCAGGTCAGAGAGGAAATTCAACAACAATAACAACAAGAGGCAGGGCCGAGAGGAAATTCAACAACAAAAACAACAACCGGCAAGTCGGAGAGGAAATTCAACAACAACAACAACAGGCAGGGCGGAGAGGAAATTGAACAACAACAACAACAGGCAGGGCGGAGAGGAAATTCAACAACAACAACAACAAGAGGCAGGGCCGAGAGGAAATTCAACAACAAAAACAACAACCGGCAAGTCGGAGAGGAAATTCAACAACAACAACAACAGGCAGGGCGGAGAGGAAATTCAACAACAACAACAACAGGCAGGGAGAGAGGAAATTCAACAACAATAACAACAACAGGCAGCGCAGAGAGGAAAGTCAACAACAACAACGACAACAGGCAGGGCAGAGAGGCAATTCAACAACAACAACAACAGGAAGGGCAGAGAGGAAATTCAGCAACAACAACAACAGGCAGGGCAGAGAGGAAATTCAACAACAACAACAACAGGCAAGGCGGGGTGGAAATTCAAGAAAAACAACAGGCAGGGCGGAGAGGAAATTCAACAACAACAACAGGCAGGTTGGGGGCAATTTCAACAACAACAACAACAGGCAGGGCGGAGACGAAATTCAACAACAACAACAGGCAGGGAGAGAGGAAATTCAACAACAACAACAGGCAGGGCGGAGAGGAAATTCAACAACAACAACAACAAGAGGCAGGGCTGAGAGGAAATTCAACAACAAAAACAACAACCGGCAAGTCGGAGAGGAAATTGAACAACAACAACAACAGGCAGGGCGGAGAGGAAATTCAACAACAACAACAACAACAAGAGGCAGGGCCGAGAGGAAATTCAACAACAAAAACAACAACCGGCAAGTCGGAGAGGAAATTCAACAACAACAACAACAGGCAGGGCGGAGAGGAAATTCAACAACAACAACAACAGGCAGGGTGAGAGGAAATTCAACAACAACAAAAACACGGCAGGGCGGAGAGGAAACTCAACAAAAACAACAACAACAGGCAGGGCGGAGAGGAAGTTCAACAACAACCAGAACAACAGGCAGGGCGGAGAGGAAGTTCAACAACAACAACAACAACAACAGGGAGGGCAGATCGGAAATTCAACAACAACAACAACAACAGGGAAGGCAGAGAGGAAATTCAACAACAACAAGAACAACAGGCAGGGCGGAGAGGAAATTCAACAACAACAACATCAGGCAGGGTGGAGATGAAATTCAACAACAACAACAACAACAGGCAGGGCGGAGAGGAAATTCAACAACAAAAACAACAACAACAACAGGCAGAGAGAGAGGAAATTCAACAAGAACAACATGCAGGGCAGAGAGGAAATTCAACAACAATAACAACAGGCAGGGAGAGAGGAAATTCAACAACAACATGCCGGGCAGAGAGGAAATTCAAAAACAACAACAAGCAGGGGAGAGAGGAAATTCAACAACAACAACAGGCAGGGAGAGAAGAAATTCAACAACAACAGGCAGGGCAGAGAGGTAATTCAACAACAACAACAACAGGCAGGGCGGAGAGGAAATTCAACAAAAGCAACAACAACAGGCAGGGCAGAGAGGAAATTCAACAACAACAACAACAGGCAGGGAGAGAGGAAATTCAACAACAACAACAGGCAGGGCGGGGAGCTAATTCAACAACAACAACAGGCAGGTCAGAGAGGAGATTCAACAACAATAACAACAAGAGGCAGGGCCGAGAGGAAATTCAACAACAAAAACAACAACCGGCAAGTCGGAGAGGAAATTCAACAACAACAACAACAGGCAGGGCGGAGAGGAAATTGAACAACAACAACAACAGGCAGGGCGGAGAGGAAATTCAACAACAACAACAACAAGAGGCAGGGCCGAGAGGAAATTCAACAACAAAAACAACAACCGGCAAGTCGGAGAGGAAATTCAACAACAACAACAACAGGCAGGGCGGAGAGGAAATTCAACAACAACAACAACAGGCAGGGAGAGAGGAAATTCAACAACAATAACAACAACAGGCAGCGCAGAGAGGAAAGTCAACAACAACAACGACAACAGGCAGGGCAGAGAGGCAATTCAACAACAACAACAACAGGCAGGGCAGAGAGGAAATTCAGCAACAACAACAACAGGCAGGGCAGAGAGGAAATTCAACAACAACAACAACAGGCAAGGCGGGGGGGAAATTCAAGAAAAACAACAGGCAGGGCGGAGAGGAAATTCAACAACAACAACAGGCAGGTTGGGGGCAAATTCAACAACAACAACAACAGGCAGGCGGAGACGAAATTCAACAACAACAACAGGCAGGGAGAGAGGAAATTCAACAACAACAACAGGCATGGCGGAGAGGAAATTCAACAACAACAACAACAAGAGGCAGGGCCGAGAGGAAATTCAACAACAAAAACAACAATCGGCAAGTCGGAGAGGAAATTCAACAACAACAACAACAGGCAGGGCGGAGAGGAAATTGAACAACAACAACAACAGGCAGGGCGGAGAGGAAATTCAACAACAACAACAACAACAAGAGGCAGGGCCGAGAGGAAATTCAACAACAAAAACAACAACCGGCAAGTCGGAGAGGAAATTCAACAACAACAACAACAGGCAGGGCGGAGAGGAAATTCAACAACAACAACAACAGGCAGGGAGAGAGGAAATTCAACAACAACAAAAACACGGCAGGGCGGAGAGGAAACTCAACAAAAACAACAACAACAGGCAGGGCGGAGAGGAAGTTCAACAACAACCAGAACAACAGGCAGGGCGGAGAGGAAATTCAACAACAACAACAACAACAACAGGGAGGGCAGAGAGGAAATTCAACAACAACAACAACAACAGGGAAGGCAGAGAGGAAATTCAACAACAACAAGAACAACAGGCAGGGCGGAGATAAATTCAACAACAACAACATCAGGCAGGGTGGAGATGAAATTCAACAACAACAACAACAACAGGCAGGGCGGAGAGGAAATTCAACAAGAACAACATGCAGGGCAGAGAGGAAATTCAACAACAATAACAACAGGCAGGGAGAGAGGAAATTCAACAACAACATGCAGGGTAGAGAGGAAATTCAAAAACAACAACAAGCAGGGGAGAGAGGAAATTCAACAACAACAACAGGCAGGGAGAGAAGAAATTCAACAACAACAGGCAGGGCAGAGAGGTAATTCAACAACAACAACAACAGGCAGGGCGGAGAGGAAATTCAACAGCAATAAGAGGCAGGGCCGAGAGGAAATTCAACAACAACAGCAACAGGCAGGGTGAGAGGACATTCACCAACAACAACAACGACAGGCAGCGCGGAGAGGAAATTCAAAAACACCAAGTACAACAGGCAGGGAGAGAGGAAATTCAACAACAACAACAAAAGGCAGGGAGAGAGGAAATTCAACAACAATAACAGGCAGTGCAGAGAGGAAATTCAACAACAACAACACCAGGCAGGGAGGAAGGAAATTCAACAACAACAACAGGCAGGGCGGGGAGCTAATTCAACAACAACAACAGGCAGGGCGGGGAGCTAATTCAACAACAACAACATGCAGGTCAGTGAGGAAATTCAACAACAACAACAACAGGCAGCGCAGAGAGGAAATTCAAAAACAACAATGACAACAGGCAGGGCAGAGAGGAAATTCAGCAACAACAACAACAGGCATGGCAGGGAGGAAATTCAACAACAACAACAACAGGCAGGGCAGAGAGGAAATTCAACAACAACAACAACAGGCACGGCAGAGAGGAAATTCTACAACAACAACGACAGGCAGTGCGGAGAGGAAATTCAACAACAACAACAACAACAGGCTGGGCAGAGAGGAAATTCTACAACAACAACGACAGGCAGTGCGGAGAGGAAATTCAACAACAACAACAACAACAGGCTGGGCAGAGAGGAAGCTCAACAAAAAGAACAACAACAACAGGCAGGGAGAGAGGAAATTCAACAACAACAACAACAGGCAGGCCGGAGAGGAAATTCAACAAAAGCAACAACAGGCAAGGCAGAGAGGAAATTCAACTACAACAACAACAGGCAGGGAGAGAGGAAATTCAACAACAACAACAACAACAGGCAGGACAGAGAGGTAAATCAACAACAACAACAACAGGCAGGGCGGAGAGGAAATTCAACAACAACAGCAACAGGCAAGGCGGGGGGGAAATTCAAGAAAAACAACAGGCAGGGCGGAGAGGAAATTCAACAACAACAACAGGCAGGCCGGAGGCAAATTCAACAACAACAACAACAGGCAGGGCGGAGAGGAAATTCAACAACAACAACAGGCAGGGAGAGAGGAAATTCAACAACAACAGGCAGGGCGGAGAGGAAATTCAACAACAACAACAACAAGAGGCAGGGCCGAGAGGAAATTCAACAACAAAAACAACAACCGGCAAGTCGGAGGGGAAATACAACAACAACAACAACAGGCAGGGCGGAGAGGAAATTGAACAACAACAACAACAGGCAGGGCGGAGAGGAAGTTCAACAACAACAACAAAAGGCAGGGAAAGAGGAAATTCAACAACAACAACAGGCAGGGATAGAGGAAATTCAACAACAACAAAAACATGGCAGGGCGGAGAGGAAACTCAACAAAAACAATAACAACAGGCAGGGCGGAGAGGAAGTTCAGCAACAACAACAACAACAGGCAGGGAGAGAGGAAATTCAACAACAACAACAGGCAGGGCAGAGAGCAAATTCAACAACAACAACAACAACAGGCTGGGCAGAGAGGAAGCTCAACAAAAAGAACAACAACAACAGGCAGGGAGAGAGGAAATTCAACAACAACAACAACAGGCAGGCCGGAGAGGAAATTCAACAAAAGCAACAACAGGCAAGGCAGAGAGGAAATTCAACTACAACAACAACAGGCAGGGAGAGAGGAAAATCAACAACAACAACAACAGGCAGGACAGAGAGGTAAATCAACAACAACAACAGGCAGGGCGGAGAGGAAATTCAACAACAACAGCAACAGGCAAGGCGGGGGGGAAATTCAAGAAAAACAACAGGCAGGGCGGAGAGGAAATTCAACAACAACAACAGGCAGGCCGGAGGCAAATTCAACAACAACAACAACATGCAGGGTGGAGAGGAAATTCAACAACAACAACAGGCAGGGCGGAGAGGAAATTCAACAACAACAACAAGAGGCAGGGCCGAGAGGAAATTCAACAACAAAAACAACAACCGGCAAGTCGGAGGGGAAATTGAACAACAACAACAACAGGCAGGGCGGAGAGGAAATTGAACAACAACAACAACAGGCAGGGCGGAGAGGAAGTTCAACAACAACAACAACAAAAGGCAGGGAAAGAGGAAATTCAACAACAACAACAGGCAGGAATAGAGGAAATTCAACAACAACAAAAACATGGCAGGGCGGAGAGGAAACTCAACAAAAACAATAACAACAGGCAGGGCGGAGAGGAAGTTCAACAACAACCAGATCAACAGGCAGGGCGGAGAGGAAATTCAACAACAACAACAACAACAACAGGGAGGTCAGAGAGGAAATTCAACAACAACAACAACAACAGGGAAGGCAGAGAGGAAATTCAACAACAACAAGAACAACAGGCAGGGCGGAGAGGAAATTCAACAACAACAACATCAGGCAGGGCGGAGATGAAATTCAACAACAACAACAACAACAGGCAGGGCGGAGAGGAAATTCAACAACAAAAACAACAACAACAACAGGCAGAGAGAGAGGAAATTCAACAACAACAACATGCAGGGCAGAGACGAAATTCAACAACAACAACAACAGGCAGGGAGAGAAGAAATTCAACAACAACAGGCAGGGCGGAGAGGTAATTCAACAACAACAACAACAGGCAGGGCGGAGAGGAAATTCAACAACAATAATAAGAGGCAGGGCCGAGAGGAAATTCAACAACAACAGCAACAGGCAGTGAGAGAGAACATTCACCAACAACAACAACGACAGTCAGGGAGGAGAGGAAATTCAAAAACACCAAGTACAACAGGCAGGGAGAGAGGAAATTCAACAACAACAACAACAGGCAGGGAGAGAGGAAATTCAACAACAACAACAGGCAGGGCAGAGAGGAAATTCAACAACAACAAGAACAACAGGCAGGGCGGAGAGGAAATTCAACAGCAACAGGAACAATAGGCAGGACGGAGAGTAAATTCAACAACAACAACAGGCAGGGAGTGAGGAAATTCAACAACAACAACAGGCAGGGCGGAGGGGAAATTCCACAACAACAACAGGGAAGGCGGAGAGGGGAATAAACAACAACAACAACAGGCAGGGCGGAGAGGAGATTCAACAACAACCACAACAACAACAGGCAGGGTGGAGAGGAAATTCAACAACAACAGCAACAACAACAGGCAGGACGGAGAGGAAATTCAACAACAACAACAACAATAACAGGCAGGGCAGAAAGAAAATTCAACAACAACAACCAAAACAGGCAGGGCGGAGAGGAAATTCAACAACAACAACAGCAGGCAGGGCGGCAGGAAGTTCAACAAAAGCAGCAACAACAACAGGCAGGGAGAGAGGAAATTCAACAACAACAGGCAGGGCAGAGAGGAATTTCAGCAACAACAACAACAGGCAGGCCGGAGAGGAAATTCAACAAAAGCAACAACAACAGGCAGGGCAGAGAGGATATTCAACAAAAGCAACAACAGGCAGGGAGAGAGGAAATCCAACAACAACAACAACAGGCAAGACGGGGGGGAATTCAAGAACAACAACAACAGGCAGGGCGGAGAGGAAATTCAACAACAACAACAACAACAGGCAGGGTGGGGGGAAATTCAACAACAACAGGCAGGGCGGAGAGTAAATTCAACAACAACAACAACAACAGTCAGGGAGAGAGGAAATTCAACAACAACAACAACAGGCAGGGCGGAGAGGAAATTCAACAACAATAACAAGAGGCGGGGCCGAGAGGAAATTCAACAACAACAGCAACAGGCAGGGAGAGAGGACATTCACCAACAACAACGACAGGCAGGGCGGAGAGGAAATTCAAAAACAACAAGTACAACAGGCAGGGAGAGAGGAAATTCAACAACAACAAGAACAGGCAGGGAGAGAGGAAATTCAACAACAACAACAGGCAGGGCAGAGAGGAAATTCAACAACAACAAGAGCAACAGGCAGGGCGGAGAGGAACTTCAACAGCAACAACAACAACAGGCAGGGCGGAGAGTAAATTCAACAACAACAACAGGCAGGGAGAGAGGAAATTCAACAACAACAACAGGCAGAGCCGAGGGGAAATTCCACAACAACAACAGGGAAGGCGGAGAGGAGAATAAACAACAACAACAACAGGCAGGGCAGAGAGGAGATTCAACAACAACCACAACAACAACATGCAGGGCGGAGAGGAAATTCAACAACAACAGCAACAACAACAGGCAGGACGGAGAGGAAATTCAACAACAACAACAACAATAACAGGAAGGGCAGAAAGAAAATTCAACAACAACAACAAAAACAGGCAGGGCGGAGAGGAAATTCAATAACAACAACAACAACAGGCAGGGCGGAGAGGAAGTTCAACAAAAACAGCAACAACAACAGGCAGGGAGAGAGGTAATTCAACAACAACCGGCAGGGCAGAGAGGAAATTCAACAACAGCAACAACAGGCAGGGAGAGAGGAAATTCAACAACAACAACAACAGGCAGGGCGGAGAGGAAATTCAATAACAACAACAACAACAGGCAGGGCGGAGAGGAAGTTCAACAAAAACAGCAACAACAACAGGCAGGGAGAGAGGAAATTCAACAAAAACAGGCAGGGAGAGAGGAAATTCAACAACAACAACAACAAAAGGAAGGGCAGAGAGGAAATTCAACAACAACAACAACAGGCAGGGCAGAGAGGAAATTCAATTACAAAACTACAACAGGCATGGCGGAGAGGAATTTCAAAAACAACAACATCAACAGGCAGGGCGGAGAGGAATTTGAACAACAACAACAACAGGCAGGGCGGAGAGGAAATTCAACAACAACAACAGGCAGGGCAGAGAGCGAATTCAACAACAACAACAACAACAACAGGCAGGGCAGAGAGGAAGTTCAACAACAACAACAACAACAACAGGCAGGGAGAGAGGAAATTCAACAACAACAGCAACAACAACAGGCATGACGGAGAGGGAGTTCAACAACAACAACAACAACAGGCAGTGCGGAGAGGAAATTCAACAACAGCAACCAGAACAGGCAGGGCGCAGAAGAATTTCAACAACAAAAACAACAACAGGCAGGGCAGAGAGGAAGTTCAACAAAACAATAACAACAACAGGCAGGGAGAGAGGAAATTCAACAACAACAACATGCAGGGAGAGAAGACATTCACCAACAAAAACAACGACAGGCAGGGCAGAGAGGAAATTCAACAACACCAAGTACAACAGGCAGGGCAGTAAGGAAATTCAACAACAACAACAAAAACAGGCAGGGCGGAGAGGAAATTCAACAACAACAACAACAACAACAGGCAGGGCGGAGAGGAAGTTCAAAAAATACAGCAACAACAACAGGCAGGGAGAGAGGTAATTCAACAACAACAGGCAGGGCAGAGAGGAAATTCAACAACAGCAACAACAGGCAGGGAGAGAGGAAATTCAACAACAACAACAGGCAGGGCGGAGAGGTAATTCAGCAACAACAACAGGCTGGGCGGAGAGGAAATTCAACAACAACAACAACAATTGGAGCGGAGGGAAATTCAACAACAACAACAATAGGCAGGGCAGAGAAGAAATTCAACAACAACAACAGGCAGGGAGACAGGAAATGCAACAACAACAACAACAACAGCCAGGGCGGAGATGAAATTCAACAACAACAACAACAGGCAGGGAGAGAGGAAATTCAACAACAACAACAACAGTCAGGGCGGAGATTAAATTCAACAACAACAAGAACAACAGGCAGGGAGAGAGGAAATTCAACAACAGCAACAGGCAGGGCAGAGAGGAAATTCAAGAACAACAACAACAGGCAGGCTGGAGAGGAAATTCAACAAAAGCAACAACAACAGGCAGGGCAGAGAGGAAATTCAACAACAACAACAACAGGCAGGGCGGAGAAGAAATTCAACAACAACAACAGGCAGGGAGAGAGGAAATGCAACAACAACAACAACAACAACAGGCAGGGCGGAGATGAAATTCAACAACAACAACAACAGGCAGGGAGAGAGGAAATTCAACAACAACAACAACAGTCAGGGCGGAGATTAAATTCAACAACAACAACAACAGGCAGGGAGAGAGGACATTCACCAACAACAACGACAGGCAGGGCAGAGAGGAATTTCAACAACAACAAGTACAACAGGCAGGGTGAGAGGAAATTAAACAACAACAACAACAATCAGAGCGGAGAGGGAATTCAACAACAACAAGAACAACAGGCAGGGCGCTGAGGAAACTCAACAGCAACAACAACAACGGGCAGGGCGGAGGTGAAATTAAACATAAACAACAACAACAGGCAGGGAGAGAGGAAATTCAACAACAGCAACAGGCAGGGCAAAGAGGAAATTCAAGAACAACAACAACAGGCAGGCCGGAGAGGAAATACAACAAAAGCAACAACAACAGGCAGGGCAGAGAGGAAATTCAACAACAACAACAACAGGCAGGGAGAGAGGAAATTCAACAACAACAACAGGCAGGGCGGGGAGCTAATTCAACAACAACAACAGGCAGGTCAGAGAGGAAATTCAACAACAACAACAACAACAGTCAGCGCAGAGAGGAAATTCAACAACAACAACGACAACAGGCAGGGCAGAGAGGAAATTCAACAACAACAACAACAGGCAGGGCAGAGAGGAAATTCAACAACAACAACAACAGGCAGGGCAGAGAGGAAATTCAGCAACAACAACAACAGGCAGGGCAGAGAGGAAATTCTACAACAGCAACAACAGGCAGTGCGGAGAGGAAATTCAACAACAACAACAACATCAGGCAGGGCAGAGAGGAAGCTCAACAAAAAGAACAACAACAACAGGCAGGGAGAGAGGAAATTCAACAACAACAACAACAGGCAGGCCAGAGAGGAAATACAACAAAAGCAACAACAGGCAAGGCAGAGAGGAAATTCAACTACAACAACAACAGGCAGGGAGAGAGGAAATTCAACAACATCAACAGGCAGGACGGAGAGGTAAATCAACAACAACAACAACAGGAAGGGCGGAGAGGAAATTCAACAACAACAACAACAGGCAAGGCGGGCGGGAAATTCAAGAAAAACAACAGGCAAGGCGGAGAGGAAATTCAACAACAACAACAGGCAGGTTGGGGGCAAATTCAACAACAACAACAACAGGCAGGGCGGAGAGGAAATTCAACAACAACAGCAGGCAGGGAGAGAGGAAATTCAACAACAACAACAGGCAGGGCGGAGAGGAAATTCAACAACAACAACAACAAGAGGCAGGGCCGAGAGGAAATTCAACAACAAAAACAACAACCGGCAGGTCGGAGAGGAAATTCAACAACAACAACAACAGGCAGGGCGGAGAGTAAAATTGAACAACAACAACAACAGGCAGGGCGGAGAGAAAATTCAACAACAACAACAACAAGAGGCAGGGCCGAGAGGAAATTCAACAACAAAAACAACAACCGGCAAATCGGAGAGGAAATTCATCAACAACAACAACAGGCAGGGCGGAGCGGAAATTCAACAACAACAACAACAGGCAGGGAGAGAGGAAATTCAACAACAACAACAACAGGCAGGGAGAGAGGAAATTCAACAACAACATCAACAGGCAGGATGGAGAGGTAAATCAACAACAACAACAACAGGCAGGGCGGAGAGGAAATTTAACAACAACAACAACAGGCAAGGCGGGGGGGAAATTCTAGAAAAACAACAGGCAAGGCGGAGAGGAAATTCAACAACAACAACAGGCAGGTTGGGGGCAAATTCAACAACAACAATAACAGGCAGGGTGGAGAGGAAATTCAACAACAACAATAACAGGCAGGGTGGCGATCAAATTCAATAACAACAACAACAGGCAGGGCGGAGAGGAATTTCAATAACAACAACAACAACAGGCAGGGCAGAGAGGAAATTCAACAACAACAACAGGCAGGGCGGAGAGGAAATTCAACAAAAATAACAACAGGCAGGACGAAGAGTAAATACAACAAAACCAACAGGCAGGGCAGACAGGAAATACAACAACAACAACAACAATAGGCAGGGCGGAGAGGAAATTCAACAACAACAACAACAGGCAGGGAGAGGTGAAATTCAACAACAACAACAACAACTGGCAGGGCAGAGAGGAAATTCAACAACAACAAGAACAACAGGCAGGGCAGAGAGGAAATTCAACAGCAACAACAACAACAGGCAGGGCGGAGAGGAAATTCAACAAAAAGAACAACAGGCAGCGGGAGAGGAAATTCAACAACAACAACAGGCAGGACGGAGAGGAAATTCAACAAAAACAACAACAGGCAGGGCAGAGAGAAAATTGAACAACAACAACAGGAAGGGCGGAAAGGAAATTCAACAACAACAACAGGCAGGATGGAGAGGAAATTCAACAAAAACAACAAGAGGCAGGGTGGAGAGGAAATTGAACAGAAACAAAACCAGGCAGAGCAGAGAGGAAATTCAACAACAACAACAACAATAGGCAGGGCAGAGAGGAAATTCAACAACAACAACAAGAGGCAGGGAGAGAGGAAATTCAACAACAGCAACAACAACAGGCAGGGAGAGAGGAAATACAACAACAACATCAGGCAGAGCGGAGAGGAAATTCAACAAAAACAACAACAGGCAGGGAGGAGAGGAAATTCAACAACCACAACAACAACAGGCAGTGCAGAGAGGACATTCAACAACAATAACAACAGGCAGGGAGAGAGGAAATTCAACAACAACAACAGGCAGTGCGGAGAGGAAATTCAACAACAACAACAGGCAGGGCGGCGAGGAAATTCAACAACAACAAAAACAACAGGATGGACAGAGAAGAAATTCAACAACAACAACAACAACAGGCAGGGCAAAGAGGAAATTCAACAAAAAGAACAACAACAGGCAGGGCAAAGAGGAAATTCAACAAAAACAACAACAACAGGAAGGGCGGAGAGGAAATTCAACAACAACAACAACAGGCAGGGCAAAGAGGAAATTCAACAACAACAACAGGCAGGGTGGAGAGGAAATTCAACAACAACGAGAACAACAGGCAGGGTGGTGAGGAAATTCAACAGCAACAACAATAGGCAGGGCGGAGAGGAAATTCAACAACATCCACAACAACAGGCAGGGCGGAGAGGAAATTCAACAACAACAATAACAACAACAGGCAGGGTGGAGAGGGAATTTAACAACAGCAACAAAAACAGGCAGGGCGGAGAGGAAATTCAACAACAACAACAGGCAGGGTGGAGAGGAAATTCAACAACAACAACAGGCAGGGAGAGAGTAAATTCAACAACAACAACAACAGGCAGGGAGAGAGGAAATTCAACAATAACAACAAAAGCAGGCAGGGTGGAGAGGAATTTCAACAACAACAACAACAACAGGCAGGGTGGAGAGAAAATTCAACAACAACAACAACAGGCAGGGCGGAGAGGAAATTCAATGACGACAACAAAAGGCAGGGCAGAGAGGAAATTCAACAACAACAACAACAACAGGCAGGGCGGAGAGGAAATTCGACAAAAACAATAACAGGCAGGGCAGAGAGGAAATTCAACTAAACCAACAGGCAGGGCAGAGAGGAAATTCAAAAACAACAACATCAGGCTGGGCAGACAGGAAATTCAACAACAACAACAACAGGCAGGGCGGAGGAGAAATTCAAGAACAACAACAACAGGCAGGGCGGAGAGGAAATTCAACAACAGCAACAACAGGCAGGCCGGAGAGGAAATTCAACAACAACAAAAACAGGCAGGGAGAGAGGAAATTCAACAACAACAACAACAACAGGCAGGGAGAGAGGAAGTTCAACAATAACAACAACAGCCAGGGTGGAGAGGAAATTCAACAACAACAACAACAGGAAGGGTGGAGAGGAAATTCAACAACAACAACAGGCAGGGCGGAGAGGAATTTCAATAACAACAACAACAACAGGCAGGGCAGAGAGGAAATTCAACAACAACAACAACAACAGGCAGGATGCAGAGGAAATTCAACAAAAACAACAACAGGCACGGCGGAGAGGAAATTGAACAAAAACAAAAGCAGGCAGGGCGGAGAGGAAATTCAACAACAACAACAACAGGCAGGGCAGAGAGGAAATTCAACAACAACAACAACAGGCAGGGAGAGAGGAAATTCAACAACAGCAACAACAACAGGCAGGGAGAGAGGAAATTCAACAACAACAACAGGCAGGGCGGAGAGGAAATTCAACAACAACAACAACAGGCAGGGAGAGAGTAAATTCAACAACAACAACAGGCAGGGAGAGAGGAAATTCAACAATAACAACAACAACAGGCAGGGTGGAGAGGAAATTCAACAACAACAACAACAACAGGCAGGGTGGAGAGAAAATTCAACAACAACAACAACAGGCAGGGTGGAGAGGAAATTCAATGACAACAACAAAAGGCAGGGCAGAGAGGAAATTCAACAACAACAACAACAACAGGCAGGGCGGAGAGGAAATTCGACAAAAACAATAACAGGCAGGGCAGAGAGGAAATTCAACTAAACCAACAGGCAGGGCAGAGAGGAAATTCAAAAACAACAACAACAGGCAGGGTGGAGAGGAAATTCAGCAACAACAACAACAGGCAGGGCGGAGGAGAAATTCAAGAACAACAACAACAGGCAGGGCGGAGGGGAAATTCAAGAACAACAACAACAGGCAGGGTGGAGGGGAAATTCAAGAACAACAACAGGCAGGGTGGAGAGGAAATTCAACAACAACAACAGGCAGTGTGGAGAGAATATTCAACAACAACAACAACAGGCAGGGCAGAGAGGAATTTCAATAACAACAACAACAACAGGCAGGGCAGAGAGGAAATTCAACAACAACAACAGGCAGGGCGGAGAGGAAATTCAACAAAAACAACAACAGGCAGGGCGGAGAGGAAATTCAACATAACCAACAGGCAGGGCAGAGAGGAAATACAACAACAACAACAACAATAGGCATGGCAGAGAGGGAATTCAAAAACAACAATAGGCAGGGCGGTGAGGAAATTCAACAACAACAACAGGCAGGGCGGAGAGGAAATTCAACAAAAACAACAACAGGCAGGTCGTAGAGGAAATTGAACAACAACAACAACAGGCAGGGCGGAGAGGAAATACAACAACAACAACAACAGGCAGGGCGGAGAGGAAATTCAACAACAACAACAGGCAGGGAGAGAGGAAATTCAACAACAACAACAACAACAGGCAGGGCAGAGAGGAAATTTAACAACAACAACAACAGGCAGGGCGGAGAGGAAATTCAACAACAACAACAGCAAGGGCGTAGAGGAAATTCAACTGCAACAACAACAACAGGCAGGGCAAAGAGGAAATTCAACAACAACAACAGCAAGGGCGTAGAGGAAATTCAACTACAACAACAACAGGCAGGGCAAAGAGGAAATTCAACAACAGCAAGAAGAACAGGCAGGGCAAAGAGGAAATTCAACAACAACAACAAAAACAGGCAGGGCAGTGAGGAAATTCAACAACAACAAAAACAGGAAGGGAGAGAGGAAATTCAACAACAACAACAACAGGCAGAGCAAGGAGGAAATTCAACAACAACAACAATAACAGTCAGGGCAAGGAGGAAATTCAACAACAACAACAACAACAGGCAGGGCGGAGAGGAAATTCAACAACAACAACAACAACAGGCAGGGTGGAGAGAAAATTCGACAACAACAACAACAGGCATGGCGGAGAGGAAATTCTATACCAACAACAACAACAGGCAGGGCAGAGAGGAAATTCAACAACAACAACAACAACAGGCAGGGCGGAGAGGAAATTCAACAAAAACAACAACAGGCAGGGCAGAGAGGAAATTCAACAACAACAACAACAGGCAGGGCGGAGGGGGAATTCAACAACAACAACAGTCAGGGCGGTGAGGAAATTCAAAAACAACAATAGGCAGGGCGGAGAGGTAATTCTACAACAACAACAACAACAGGGCGGGAAGAGAGGAAATTCAACATCAACAACAACAGGCAGGGCGGAGGGGAATTTCAATAACAACAACAACAACAGGTAGGGCGGAGAGGAAATTCAACAATAACAACAGGCAGGGAGAGAGGAAATTCAACAACAACAACAACAGGCAGGGAGAGAGGAAATTCAACAATAACAACAACAACAGGCAGGGTGGAGAGGAAATTCAACAACAAGAACAACAACAGGCAGGGATAGAGGAAATTCCACAACAACAACAACAGGCAGGGCGGAGAGGAAATTCAACAACAACAACAACAACAGGCAGGACGGTGAGGAAATTCAACAACAACAACAACAACAGGCAGGGATAGAGGAAATTCCACAACAACAACAACAGGCAGGGCGGAGAGGAAATTCAACAACAACAACAACAGGCAGGACGGAGAGGAAGTTCAACAACAACAACAACAACAGGCAGGGCGGAGAGGAAATTCAACAACAACAACAACAGGCCGGGCGGAGAGGGAATTCAACAACAACAACAACAGGCAGGGCAGAGAGGAAATTCAACAACAACAACAACAGGCAGGGCGGAGGGGAAATTCAACAACAACAATAACAACAGGCAGGGAGAGAGGAAATTCAACAACAACAACAACAGGGAGGGCAGAGAGGAAATTCAACAACAACAACAACAGGCAGGGTGGTGAGGAAATTCAACAGCAACAACAACAGGCAGGGCGGAGAGGAAATTCAACAACAACAACAACAACAGGCAGGGCGGAGAGGAAATTCAACAACAACAACAGGCAGGGCAGAGAGCACATTGAACAACAACAGGCAGGTAGAGAGGAAGTTCAACAACAACAACAACAACAGGCAGGACGGAGAGTAAATTGAACAACAACCTCAACAGGCATGGAGAGAGGAAAATCAACAACAACAACAACAACAGGCAGGGCGGAGAGGTAATTCAACAGCAACAACAACAGGCAGGACGGAAAGGACATTGAACAACAACAACAACAATAGGCAGTGCGGAGGGCAAATTCAACAACAACAACAGCCATGGCAGAGAGGAAATTCAACAACAACAAAACAACAGGCAGGGCTGAGAGGAAATTCAACAACAACAAGAACAACAAGCAGGGAGAGCGGAAATTCAACAACAGCAACAGGCAGGGAGAGAGGAAATTCAACAACAACAACAACAGGCAGGGCGGAGAGGAAATTCAACAACAACAAGAACAACAGGCAGGGCGGAGAGAAAATTCAACAGCAACAACCACAACAGGCAGGGTGGAGAGGAAATTCAACAAAAACCACAACAACAGGCAGGGCGGAGAGGAAATTCAACAACAACAACAACAGGCAGGGCGGAGAGGAAATTCAACAAAAACAACAACAACAGGCAGGGAGAGAGTAAATTCAACAACAACAACAACAGGCAGGGCGGAGAGAAAATTCAACAAAAACAACAACAACAGGCAGGGCGGAGAGGAAATTCAACAACAACAACAACAACAGGCAGAGCAGAGAGGAAATTCAACAAAAACAACAACAACAGGCAGGGAGAGAGGAAATTCAAGAACAACAACAACAGGCAGGATGGAGAGGAAATTCAACAAAAACAACAACAGGCAGGGCGGAGAGGAAATTCAACAACAACAACAACAACAGGCAGAGGGGAGAGGAAATTCAACAACAACAACAACAGGCAGGGCGGAGAGGAAATTCAACAAAAACAACAGGCAGGGAGGAGAGGAAATTCAACAACAACAACAACAACAGGCAGGGCGGAGAGGAAATTCAACAACAATAACAACAGGCAGGGAGAGAGGAATTTCAACAACAACAACAACAGGCAGGGCGGAGAGAAAATTCAACAACAACAACAACAACAGGCAGGGCGGAGAGGAAATTCAACAACAATAACAACAGGCAGGGAGAGAGGAAATTCAACAACAACAACAACAGGCAGGGCGGAGCGAAAATTCAACAACAACAACAACAGGCAGGGCGGAGAGGAAATTCAACAACAACAACAACAACAGGCAGGGCGGAGAGGAAATTCAACAACAACAACAACAGGCAGGGCGGAGTGGAAATTCAACAAAAACAACAACAGGCAGGGCGGAGAGGAATTTCAATAACAACAACAACAACAGGCAGGGCAGAGAGGAAATTCAACAACAACAACAGGCAGGGCGGAGAGGAAATTCAACAAAAACAACAACAGGCAGGGCGGAGAGGAAATTCAACATAACCAACAGGCAGGGCAGAGAGGAAATACAACAACAACAACAACAATAGGCATGGCAGAGAGGGAATTCAAAAACAACAATAGGCAGGGCGGTGAGGAAATTCAACAACAACAACAGGCAGGGCGGAGAGGAAATTCAACAAAAACAACAACAGGCAGGTCGTAGAGGAAATTGAACAACAACAACAACAGGCAGGGCGGAGAGGAAATACAACAACAACAACAACAGGCAGGGCGGAGAGGAAATTCAACAACAACAACAGGCAGGGAGAGAGGAAATTCAACAACAACAACAACAACAACAGGCAGGGCAGAGAGGAAATTTAACAACAACAACAACAGGCAGGGCGGAGAGGAAATTCAACAACAACAACAGCAAGGGCGTAGAGGAAATTCAACTGCAACAACAACAACAGGCAGGGCAAAGAGGAAATTCAACAACAACAACAGCAAGGACGTAGAGGAAATTCAACTACAACAACAACAGGCAGGTCAAAGAGGAAATTCAACAACAACAAGAAGAACAGGCAGGGCAAAGAGGAAATTCAACAACAACAACAAAAACAGGCAGGGCAGTGAGGAAATTCAACAACAACAAAAACAGGAAGGGAGAGAGGAAATTCAACAACAACAACAACAGGCAGAGCAAGGAGGAAATTCAACAACAACAACAATAACAGGCAGGGCAAGGAGGAAATTCAACAACAACAACAACAACAGGCAGGGCGGAGAGGAAATTCAACAACAACAACAACAACAGGCAGGGTGGAGAGAAAATTCGACAACAACAACAACAGGCATGGCGGAGAGGAAATTCTATACCAACAACAACAACAGGCAGGGCAGAGAGGAAATTCAACAACAACAACAACAACAGGCAGGGCGGAGAGGAAATTCAACAAAAACAACAACAGGCAGGGCAGAGAGGAAATTCAACAACAACAACAACAGGCAGGGCGGAGGGGGAATTCAACAACAACAACAGTCAGGGCGGTGAGGAAATTCAAAAACAACAATAGGCAGGGCGGAGAGGTAATTCTACAACAACAACAACAACAGGGCGGGAAGAGAGGAAATTCAACATCAACAACAACAGGCAGGGCGGAGGGGAATTTCAAGAACAACAACAACAACAGGTAGGGCGGAGAGGAAATTCAACAATAACAACAGGCAGGGATAGAGGAAATTCCACAACAACAACAACAGGCAGGGCGGAGAGGAAATTCAACAACAACAACAACAACAGGCAGGACGGTGAGGAAATTCAACAACAACAACAACAACAGGCAGGGATAGAGGAAATTCCACAACAACAACAACAGGCAGGGCGGAGAGGAAATTCAACAACAACAACAACAGGCAGGACGGAGAGGAAGTTCAACAACAACAACAACAACAGGCAGGGCGGAGAGGAAATTCAACAACAACAACAACAGGCCGGGCGGAGAGGGAATTCAACAACAACAACAACAGGCAGGGCAGAGAGGAAATTCAACAACAACAACAACAGGCAGGGCGGAGGGGAAATTCAACAACAACAATAACAACAGGCAGGGAGAGAGGAAATTCAACAACAACAACAACAGGGAGGGCAGAGAGGAAATTCAACAACAACAACAACAGGCAGGGTGGAGAGGAAATTCAACAGCAACAACAACAGGCAGGGCGGAGAGGAAATTCAACAACAACAACAACAACAGGCAGGGCGGAGAGGAAATTCAACAACAACAACAGGCAGGGCAGAGAGCACATTGAACAACAACAGGCAGGTAGAGCGGAAGTTCAACAACAACAACAACAACAGGCAGGACGGAGAGTAAATTGAACAACAACCTCAACAGGCATGGAGAGAGGAAAATCAACAACAACAACAACAACAGGCAGGGCGGAGAGGTAATTCAACAGCAACAACAACAACAGGCAGGACGGAAAGGACATTGAACAACAACAACAACAATAGGCAGTGCGGAGGGCAAATTCAACAACAACAACAGCCATGGCAGAGAGGAAATTCAACAACAACAAAACAACAGGCAGGGCTGAGAGGAAATTCAACAACAACAAGAACAACAAGCAGGGAGAGCGGAAATTCAACAACAGCAACAGGCAGGGAGAGAGGAAATTCAACAACAACAACAACAGGCAGGGCGGAGAGGAAATTCAACAACAACAAGAACAACAGGCAGGGCGGAGAGAAAATTCAACAGCAACAACCACAACAGGCAGGGTGGAGAGGAAATTCAACAAAAACCACAACAACAGGCAGGGCGGAGAGGAAATTCAACAACAACAACAACAGGCAGGGCGGAGAGGAAATTCAACAAAAACAACAACAACAGGCAGGGAGAGAGTAAATTCAACAACAACAACAACAGGCAGGGCGGAGAGAAAATTCAACAAAAACAACAACAACAGGCAGGATGGAGAGGAAATTCAACAAAAACAACAACAGGCAGGGCAGAGAGGAAATTCAACAACAACAAGAACAACAGGCAGAGGGGAGAGGAAATTCAACAACAACAACAACAGGCAGGGCGGAGAGGAAATTCAACAAAAACAACAGGCAGGGAGGAGAGGAAATTCAACAACAACAACAACAACAGGCAGGGCGGAGAGGAAATTCAACAACAATAACAACAGGCAGGGAGAGAGGAATTTCAACAACAACAACAACAGGCAGGGCGGAGAGAAAATTCAACAACAACAACAACAACAGGCAGGGCGGAGAGGAAATTCAACAACAATAACAACAGGCAGGGAGAGAGGAAATTCAACAACAACAACAACAGGCAGGGCGGAGCGAAAATTCAACAACAACAACAACAGGCAGGGCGGAGAGGAAATTCAACAACAACAACAACAACAGGCAGGGCGGAGAGGAAATTCAACAACAACAACAACAGGCAGGGCGGAGTGGAAATTCAACAACAACAACAACAGGCAGGGCGGAGATGAAATTCAACAACAACAACAACAACAGGCAGGGCGGAGAGGAAATTCAACAACAACAACAACAGGCAGGGAGAGAAGAATTTCAACAACAACAACAGGCAGGGCGGAGAGGAAATTCAACAACAACAACCACAACAAGCAGGGCGGAGAGGAAATTCAACAACAACAACAATAGGCAGGGCGGAGTGGAAATTCAACAACAACAACAACAGGCAGGGCGGAGAGGAAATTCAACAAAAACAACAACAACAGGCAGGGCGGAGAGGAAATTCAACAACAACAACAACAGACAGGGCAGAGTGGAAATTCAACAACAACAAAAACAACAGGCTGGGCGGAGAGGAAATTCAACAACAACAACAACAGGCAGGGCGGAGAGGAAATTCAACAACAACAACAACAGGCAGGGAGAGAAGAATTTCAACAACAACAACAACAACAGGCAGGGCGGAGAGGGAATTCAACAACAACAACAACAATAGGCAGGGCGGAGAGGAAAATCAACAGCAACAACAACAACAGGCAGGGCGGAGAGGAAATTCAACAACAACAACAATAGGCAGGGCGATGAGGAAATTCAACAACAACATCAACAGGCAGTACAGAGAGGAAATTCAACAAAAACAACAACAACAGGCAGGGCTGGAGTAAATTCAACAACAACAACAACAGGTAGGGCGGAGAGGAAATTCAACAACAACAACCACAGGCAGGGTGTCGAGGAAATTCAACAACAACAGCAACAACAGGCAGGGAGAGTGGAAATTCAACAACAACAACAGGCAGGGCAGAGATGAAATTCAACAACAACCACAACAACAGGCAGGGCGGAGAGGAAATTCAACAAAAACAACAACAACAGGCAGGGCAGAGATGAAATTCAACAACAACCACAACAACAGGCAGGGCAGAGAAGACATTCAACAACCACAACCACAGTAACAACAGGCAGGGCCGAGAGGAAATTCAACAAGAACAACAACAGGCAGGGCGGAGGGGGAATTCAACAACAACAACAGTCAGGGCGGTGAGGAAATTCAAAAACAACAATAGGCAGGGCGGAGAGGAAATTCTACAACAACAACAACAACAGGGCGGGAAGAGAGGAAATTCAACATCAACAACAACAGGCAGGGCGGAGGGGAATTTCAAGAACAACAACAACAACAGGTAGGGCGGAGAGGAAATTCAACAATAACAACAGGCAGGGAGAGAGGAAATTCAACAACAACAACAACAGGCAGGGAGAGAGGAAATTCAACAATAACAACAACAACAGGCAGGGTGGAGAGGAAATTCAAAAACAAGAACAACAACAGGCAAGGATTGAGGAAATTCCACAACAACAACAACAGGCAGGGCGGAGAGGAAATTCAACAACAACAACAACAACAGGCAGGACGGTGAGGAAATTCAACAACAACAACAACAACAGGCAGGGATAGAGGAAATTCCACAACAACAACAACAGGCAGGGCGGAGAGGAAATTCAACAACAACAACAACAGGCAGGACGGAGAGGAAGTTCAACAACAACAACAACAACAGGCAGGGCGGAGAGGAAATTCAACAACAACAACAACAGGCCGGGCGGAGAGGGAATTCAACAACAACAACAACAGGCAGGGCAGAGAGGAAATTCAACAACAACAACAACAGGCAGGGCGGAGGGGAAATTCAACAACAACAATAACAACAGGCAGGGAGAGAGGAAATTCAACAACAACAACAACAGGGAGGGCAGAGAGGAAATTCAACAACAACAACAACAGGCAGGGTGGAGAGGAAATTCAACAGCAACAACAACAGGCAGGGCGGAGAGGAAATTCAACAACAACAACAACAACAGGCAGGGCGGAGAGGAAATTCAACAACAACAACAACAACAGGCAGGGCAGAGAGCACATTGAACAACAACAACAGGCAGGTAGAGAGGAAGTTCAACAACAACAACAACAACAGGCAGGACGGAGAGTAAATTGAACAACAACCTCAACAGGCATGGAGAGAGGAAAATCAACAACAACAACAACAACAGGCAGGGCGGAGAGGTAATTCAACAGCAACAACAACAACAGGCAGGACGGAAAGGAAATTGAACAACAACAACAACAATAGGCAGTGCGGAGGGCAAATTCAACAACAACAACAGCCATGGCAGAGAGGAAATTCAACAACAACAAAACAACAGGCAGGGCTGAGAGGAAATTCAACAACAACAAGAACAACAAGCAGGGAGAGCAGAAATTCAACAACAGCAACAGGCAGGGAGAGAGGAAATTCAACAACAACAACAACAGGCAGGGCGGAGTGGAAATTCAACAACAACAAGAACAACAGGCAGGGCGGAGAGAAAATTCAACAATAACAACAACAACAGGCAGGACGGTGAGGAAATTCAACAACAACAACAACAACAGGCAGGGATAGAGGAAATTCCACAACAACAACAACAGGCAGGGCGGAGAGGAAATTCAACAACAACAACAACAGGCAGGACGGAGAGGAAGTTCAACAACAACAACAACAACAGGCAGGGCGGAGAGGAAATTCAACAACAACAACAACAGGGCGGGAAGAGAGGAAATTCAACATCAACAACAACAGGCAGGGCGGAGGGGAATTTCAAGAACAACAACAACAACAGGTAGGGCGGAGAGGAAATTCAACAATAACAACAGGCAGGGATAGAGGAAATTCCACAACAACAACAACAGGCAGGGCGGAGAGGAAATTCAACAACAACAACAACAACAGGCAGGACGGTGAGGAAATTCAACAACAACAACAACAACAGGCAGGGATAGAGGAAATTCCACAACAACAACAACAGGCAGGGCGGAGAGGAAATTCAACAACAACAACAACAGGCAGGACGGAGAGGAAGTTCAACAACAACAACAACAACAGGCAGGGCGGAGAGGAAATTCAACAACAACAACAACAGGCCGGGCGGAGAGGGAATTCAACAACAACAACAACAGGCAGGGCAGAGAGGAAATTCAACAACAACAACAACAGGCAGGGCGGAGGGGAAATTCAACAACAACAATAACAACAGGCAGGGAGAGAGGAAATTCAACAACAACAACAACAGGGAGGGCAGAGAGGAAATTCAACAACAACAACAACAGGCAGGGTGGAGAGGAAATTCAACAGCAACAACAACAGGCAGGGCGGAGAGGAAATTCAACAACAACAACAACAACAGGCAGGGCGGAGAGGAAATTCAACAACAACAACAGGCAGGGCAGAGAGCACATTGAACAACAACAGGCAGGTAGAGCGGAAGTTCAACAACAACAACAACAACAGGCAGGACGGAGAGTAAATTGAACAACAACCTCAACAGGCATGGAGAGAGGAAAATCAACAACAACAACAACAACAGGCAGGGCGGAGAGGTAATTCAACAGCAACAACAACAACAGGCAGGACGGAAAGGACATTGAACAACAACAACAACAATAGGCAGTGCGGAGGGCAAATTCAACAACAACAACAGCCATGGCAGAGAGGAAATTCAACAACAACAAAACAACAGGCAGGGCTGAGAGGAAATTCAACAACAACAAGAACAACAAGCAGGGAGAGCGGAAATTCAACAACAGCAACAGGCAGGGAGAGAGGAAATTCAACAACAACAACAACAGGCAGGGCGGAGAGGAAATTCAACAACAACAAGAACAACAGGCAGGGCGGAGAGAAAATTCAACAGCAACAACCACAACAGGCAGGGTGGAGAGGAAATTCAACAAAAACCACAACAACAGGCAGGGCGGAGAGGAAATTCAACAACAACAACAACAGGCAGGGCGGAGAGGAAATTCAACAAAAACAACAACAACAGGCAGGGAGAGAGTAAATTCAACAACAACAACAACAGGCAGGGCGGAGAGAAAATTCAACAAAAACAACAACAACAGGCAGGATGGAGAGGAAATTCAACAAAAACAACAACAGGCAGGGCAGAGAGGAAATTCAACAACAACAACAACAACAGGCAGAGGGGAGAGGAAATTCAACAACAACAACAACAGGCAGGGCGGAGAGGAAATTCAACAAAAACAACAGGCAGGGAGGAGAGGAAATTCAACAACAACAACAACAACAGGCAGGGCGGAGAGGAAATTCAACAACAATAACAACAGGCAGGGAGAGAGGAATTTCAACAACAACAACAACAGGCAGGGCGGAGAGAAAATTCAACAACAACAACAACAACAGGCAGGGCGGAGAGGAAATTCAACAACAATAACAACAGGCAGGGAGAGAGGAAATTCAACAACAACAACAACAGGCAGGGCGGAGCGAAAATTCAACAACAACAACAACAGGCAGGGCGGAGAGGAAATTCAACAACAACAACAACAACAGGCAGGGCGGAGAGGAAATTCAACAACAACAACAACAGGCAGGGCGGAGTGGAAATTCAACAACAACAACAACAGGCAGGGCGGAGATGAAATTCAACAACAACAACAACAACAGGCAGGGCGGAGAGGAAATTCAACAACAACAACAACAGGCAGGGAGAGAAGAATTTCAACAACAACAACAGGCAGGGCGGAGAGGAAATTCAACAACAACAACCACAACAAGCAGGGCGGAGAGGAAATTCAACAACAACAACAATAGGCAGGGCGGAGTGGAAATTCAACAACAACAACAACAGGCAGGGCGGAGAGGAAATTCAACAAAAACAACAACAACAGGCAGGGCGGAGAGGAAATTCAACAACAACAACAACAGACAGGGCAGAGTGGAAATTCAACAACAACAAAAACAACAGGCTGGGCGGAGAGGAAATTCAACAACAACAACAACAGGCAGGGCGGAGAGGAAATTCAACAACAACAACAACAGGCAGGGAGAGAAGAATTTCAACAACAACAACAACAACAGGCAGGGCGGAGAGGGAATTCAACAACAACAACAACAATAGGCAGGGCGGAGAGGAAAATCAACAGCAACAACAACAACAGGCAGGGCGGAGAGGAAATTCAACAACAACAACAATAGGCAGGGCGATGAGGAAATTCAACAACAACATCAACAGGCAGTACAGAGAGGAAATTCAACAAAAACAACAACAACAGGCAGGGCTGGAGTAAATTCAACAACAACAACAACAGGTAGGGCGGAGAGGAAATTCAACAACAACAACCACAGGCAGGGTGTCGAGGAAATTCAACAACAACAGCAACAACAGGCAGGGAGAGAGGAAATTCAACAACAACAACAGGCAGGGCAGAGATGAAATTCAACAACAACCACAACAACAGGCAGGGCGGAGAGGAAATTCAACAAAAACAACAACAACAGGCAGGGCAGAGATGAAATTCAACAACAACCACAACAACAGGCAGGGCAGAGAAGACATTCAACAACCACAACCACAGTAACAACAGGCAGGGCCGAGAGGAAATTCAACAAGAACAACAACAGGCAGGGCGGAGGGGGAATTCAACAACAACAACAGTCAGGGCGGTGAGGAAATTCAAAAACAACAATAGGCAGGGCGGAGAGGAAATTCTACAACAACAACAACAACAGGGCGGGAAGAGAGGAAATTCAACATCAACAACAACAGGCAGGGCGGAGGGGAATTTCAAGAACAACAACAACAACAGGTAGGGCGGAGAGGAAATTCAACAATAACAACAGGCAGGGAGAGAGGAAATTCAACAACAACAACAACAGGCAGGGAGAGAGGAAATTCAACAATAACAACAACAACAGGCAGGGTGGAGAGGAAATTCAAAAACAAGAACAACAACAGGCAAGGATTGAGGAAATTCCACAACAACAACAACAGGCAGGGCGGAGAGGAAATTCAACAACAACAACAACAACAGGCAGGACGGTGAGGAAATTCAACAACAACAACAACAACAGGCAGGGATAGAGGAAATTCCACAACAACAACAACAGGCAGGGCGGAGAGGAAATTCAACAACAACAACAACAGGCAGGACGGAGAGGAAGTTCAACAACAACAACAACAACAGGCAGGGCGGAGAGGAAATTCAACAACAACAACAACAGGCCGGGCGGAGAGGGAATTCAACAACAACAACAACAGGCAGGGCAGAGAGGAAATTCAACAACAACAACAACAGGCAGGGCGGAGGGGAAATTCAACAACAACAATAACAACAGGCAGGGAGAGAGGAAATTCAACAACAACAACAACAGGGAGGGCAGAGAGGAAATTCAACAACAACAACAACAGGCAGGGTGGAGAGGAAATTCAACAGCAACAACAACAGGCAGGGCGGAGAGGAAATTCAACAACAACAACAACAACAGGCAGGGCGGAGAGGAAATTCAACAACAACAACAACAACAGGCAGGGCAGAGAGCACATTGAACAACAACAACAGGCAGGTAGAGAGGAAGTTCAACAACAACAACAACAACAGGCAGGACGGAGAGTAAATTGAACAACAACCTCAACAGGCATGGAGAGAGGAAAATCAACAACAACAACAACAACAGGCAGGGCGGAGAGGTAATTCAACAGCAACAACAACAACAGGCAGGACGGAAAGGAAATTGAACAACAACAACAACAATAGGCAGTGCGGAGGGCAAATTCAACAACAACAACAGCCATGGCAGAGAGGAAATTCAACAACAACAAAACAACAGGCAGGGCTGAGAGGAAATTCAACAACAACAAGAACAACAAGCAGGGAGAGCAGAAATTCAACAACAGCAACAGGCAGGGAGAGAGGAAATTCAACAACAACAACAACAGGCAGGGCGGAGTGGAAATTCAACAACAACAAGAACAACAGGCAGGGCGGAGAGAAAATTCAACAGCAACAACCACAACAGGCAGGGTGGAGAGGAAATTCAACAAAAACCACAACAACAGGCAGGGCGGAGAGGAAATTCAACAACAACAACAACAACAACAGGCAGGGCGGAGAGGAAATTCAACAAAAACAACAACAACAGGCAGGGAGAGAGTAAATTCAACAACAACAACAACAGGCAGGGCGGAGAGAAAATTCAACAAAAACAACAACAACAGGCAGGGCGGAGAGGAAATTCAACAACAACAACAACAACAGGCAGGGCAGAGAGCAAATTCAACAAAAACAACAACAACAGGCAGGGAGAGAGGAAATTCAAGAACAACAACAACAGGCAGGATGGAGAGGAAATTCAACAAAAACAACAACAGGCAGGGCGGAGAGGAAATTCAACAACAACAACAACAACAGGCAGAGCGGAGAGGAAATTCAACAACAACAACAACAGGCAGGGCGGAGAGGAAATTCAACAAAAACAACAGGCAGGGAGGAGAGGAAATTCAACAACAACAACAACAACAGGCCGGGCGGAGAGGAAATTCAACAACAATAACAACAGGCAGGGAGAGAGGAAATTCAACAACAACAACAACAGGCAGGGCGGAGAGAAAATTCAACAACAACAACAACAGGCAGGGCGGAGAGGAAATTCAACAACAACAACAGGCAGGGCGGAGAGGAAATTCAACAACAACAACAACAGGCAGGGCGGAGTGGAAATTCAACAACAACAACAACAGGCAGGGCGGAGAGGAAATTCAACAACAACAACAACAACAGGCAGGGCGGAGAGGAAATTCAATAACAACAACAACAGGCAGGGAGAGAAGAATTTCAACAACAACAACAACAACAGGCAGGGCGGAGAGGAAATTCAACAACAACAACCACAACAGGCAGGGCGGAGAGGAAATTCAACAACAACAACAATAGGCAGGGCGGAGTGGAAATTCAACAACAACAACAACAACAGGCAGGGCGGAGAGGAAATTCAACAACAACAACAACAGACAGGGCAGAGTGGAAATTCAACAACAACAAAAACAACAGGCTGGGCGGAGAGGAAATTCAACAACAACAACAACAACAGGCAGGGCGGAGAGGAAATTCAACAACAACAACAACAGGCAGGGAGAGAAGAATTTCAACAACAACAACAGGCAGGGCGGAGAGGGAATTCAACAACAACAACAACAATAGGCAGGGCGGAGAGGAAAATCAACAGCAACAACAACAACAGGCAGGGCGGAGAGGAAATTCAACAACAACAACAATAGGCAGGGCGATGAGGAAATTCAACAACAACATCAACAGGCAGTACAGAGAGGAAATTCAACAAAAACAACAACAACAGGCAGGGCTGGAGTAAATTCAACAACAACAACAACAGGTAGGGCGGTGAGGAAATTCAACAACAACAACCACAGGCAGGGTGTCGAGGAAATTCAACAACAACAGCAACAACAGGCAGGGAGAGAGGAAATTCAACAACAACAACAGGCAGGGCAGAGATGAAATTCAACAACAACCACAACAACAGGCAGGGCGGAGAGGAAATTCAACAAAAACAACAACAACTGGCAGGGCAGAGATGAAATTCAACAACAACCACAACAACAGGCAGGGCAGAGAAGACATTCAACAACCACAACCACAGTAACAACAGGCAGGGCCGAGAGGAAATTCAACAACTACAACAACAACAACAGCAGGCAGGGCGGAGCGGATATTCAACAACAACAACAACAACAACAGGCAGGGCGGAGAGGAAATTCAACAACAACAACAACAGGCAGGGAGAGAGGAAATTCAACAGCAAGTATTGATATAGAGCCTTTAACATAGTAAAACATCCCAAGATTATTACAAGACAGAAATTTGACACCAAGCCACATAAGGAGAAATTAGAGCGGGTGACCAATACCTTGGTCAAAGAGGTAGGTTTTATGCAGTGTCTTAAAGGAGGAAAGAGAGGCAGAGAGATGGAGAGGCTTAGGGAGGTAATTCCAGAGCTTAGGGCCTAGGCAACCAAAGGCACGGCCACCAATGGTTGAGTGATTATAATCAGCGATGCTCAAGAGGGCAGAATTTGAGGAGCGCAGATATCTTGGGGGTTTGTGGGGCTGATTGAGATTATACAGAGATAGGGAGGGGCGAGGTCATGGAGGGATTTGAAAACAAGGATGAGAATTTTGAAATCGAGGCATTGTTTAACCGGGAGCCAGTGTAATTCAACAAGCACAGGGGTGATGGACAAACGGGATTTGGCGCGAGTTAGGACACGGGCAGCCGAGTTTTGGATGACCTCAAGTTACGTAGGGTGGAATGTGGGAGGCCAGCCAGAAGTGCATTGGAATAGTCAAGTCTAGAGGTTACAAAGGCATGGATGAGGGTTTCAGCAGCGGATGAGCTGAGGCAAGAGACAGAGATGGGCGATGTTATGGAGGTGGAAATAGGTGGTCTTAGTTATGCCGCGGATGTGTGGTCGGAAGCTTATTTCAGGGTCAAATATGACACCAAGGTTGCGAACAGTGTGGTTCAGCCTCAGACAGATGTTAGGGAGAGGGATGGAGTCAGTGGCTAGGGAATGGAGTTTGTGGTGGGGACCTAAAACAGTGGCTTCAGTCTTCCGATATTTAATTGGAGAAAATTTCTGCTTATCCAGTACAGGATGCCAGACCAGCAGTCTGACAATTTAGACACCGTGTAGGGGTCGAGAGAAGTGGTAGTGAGGTAGAGCTGGGTGTAGTCAGCGTACATGTGGCAGCATGTAGACAAGAAATAGGAGAGGGCCAAGGATAGAAACTTGGGGGACACCAAAGGTAACAATGCGGGAGCTGAAAGAGAAGCCATTGCAGGTGTTTCTCTGGCGATGATTAGATAGATAACAATGGAACCAGGCGAGTGCAGTCCCATCCAGCTGGATGACGGTGGAGAGGCATTGGAGAAGGATGGAGTGGTCAACCGTGTCAAAGGCTACAGACAAGTCAAGAAGGATGAGGAGGGATAGTTTACCTATGTCGCAGTCACAAGAATGTAATTTGTGACTTTGATGAAAGCCGTTTCGGTACTGTGGCAGGGGCGGAAACCTGATTGGAGAGATTCAAACATGGAGGTCTGGGAAAGATGGACATGGATTTGGGAGGCAACAACACATTCAAGGACTTTGGGGAGGAAAGAGAGCTTGGAGATGGGATGGTCATTTGCAAGGACAGTGGGGGTCAAGGGTTGGTTCTTTGAGGAGAGGGGTGATGATGGCAGATTTGAATGAGAGGCGGACAGTACCTGAGGAGAGAGAACCGTTAACCATGTCAACTAAAACGGGAGTCAGAAAAGGAAGTTGCATGGTCAGCAGATTGGTGGGAATAGGGTTGATGGAGCAGGAAGTGAGTCTCATGGACAAGATGAGCGTGGAAAGGTCATGAGGGGAGATCGGAGAGAAACTGGAGAAAGATGTGAGTTCAGGGCTAGGGCGGGGGGAACCTTAGAGGAAGTTTGGCCCTGTGGGCTAGGGGAAGGAAGGGAAGTGGCAGATGCAGCTGATCTGATGGTCTCTATCTTAGAGACCAAGAAGTCCATGAGCTCCTCGCACTTGTTGTTGGAGGTGAGGGTGAAGGAAACAGGTTTAAGAAGATGGTTAGCAGTAGAGAATAGAAGCCGGGGTGTATCTTTGCATTCCAGAATGATTCTGGAATAGGGAGCAGTTTTGGCAGACGAGAGCAGGACCCGATAATGCTTTATGTGGCCCAGCCAGATCTGGCGGTGCATAGCTAAACCAGTTGTCCGCCATATCCACTCAAGTCTGCATCCCTTCGACTTAAGGGAGTGAAGATGAGGGCTATACCAGTAGGAATGGCCATGGTGAGAGAGAGCAATTGTTTTAATAGGGACTAGGGCAGTGGTTGAGTAGATCGGTAGCTGCAGAAATGTCATGGTGAATGGAGGGCCAAAGGCTGCACAGTTGGGATTTCATAAGTGCAGTTGTAAGGGAGTTGGGAGAGAGTTTTTTCCAGGAGTGGACACAAAAGGAAGTAGGGTTGGTGGAGGTGGGGGTGGGGGTGGGGGTGGGGGAAATGGAAGGGGGATGTGGGTGGAGACCAATACAAGGAAGTGGTCAGACATGGCCTTACCTGCGATTGACATGATGGGAGTAGCGAGGCCACGAGAGATGGCAAGGTCGAGGGGGTGGCCGTGAATATGGGTTGGGGAGTTTACATGGAGGGAGAGATTAAGGGAGGATAGGAAGGTAATGAACTAAGAGGTGAGAGAGCATGATGAATTGAGATGGAGGTTGAAATCACCGAGGATGAGAAGTCGCTCAGTGCAGAGGCTGAGGGAGGAAAGCAGTGAAGATATCTCGGTAATAAAATTTTTATGGTACTTGGGTGGATGGTAGAGAATGAGAATTTTAAATGGGATGCTCAAAAGGAGGAGAAAGTGTTGGAGGAGTAGGGGGAAAGGCCAAGGTGTGATTTGGTGATGAGAACCACACCGCCACCGCGATGGTCTAGGCGTAGTAAGTGGTGGAAAGTATAGCCAGGCAGGGAGGTTTCATTTAGGGGGAAGGTGTCATCACCCCTCAGCCAAGTTATCATCAGGGCCATGATGTCGATGCAATCATCAACGATAAGCTCATGGATGGCAATGCCTTGTTCAGGGAATTAACAGTGGCAGCACATACTGCAGGGGGAAAGAATTGTAGGAAGCGGGAGTAGACGAGGAGAGGGCCAGTAAAGATTGAGGGGGGGGGGAAAGGGCCAGTATAGATTGAGGGGGGGTGGGGGGGGAGAGGGTCAGTATATAGAGAGGGAGGGGGGGAAGAGGGTCAGTATATAGAGGGGGAGGGGAGGAGAGGGCCAGTATAGACTAGAGGGGGAGGGGGTAGAGGGTCAGTATAGAGGGGGAGGGGGTCAGTATAGAGGGGGAGGGGGAGAGGGCCAGTACAGAGGGGGAGGGAGTCAGTATAGAGGGGGAGGGGGGAGAGGGCCAGTATAGATTGAGGGGGAGGGGGGGAAGAGGGTCAGTATAGAGGGGGAGGAGAGGGCCAGTATAGACTAGAGGGGGAGGGGAGAGAGTGTCAGTATAGAGGGGGAGGGGGAGGAAAGGGCCAGTATAGACTTGAGGGGGAGGGAGGAGAGGGTCAGTATAGATTGAGGGGGAGGGGGAAGAGGGCTAGTATAGATTGAGAGGGAGGGGGGAGAGGGTCAGTATATAGAGGGGGAGGAGAGGGCCAGTATAGACTAGCGGGGAGGGGGGAGAGGGCCAGTATAGAGGAGGAGGGGGGAGATTGTCAGTATAGAGGGGGAGGGGGGAAGAGGGCCAGTATAGATTGAGGGGGAGGGGGGAGGGTCAATATAGAGGGGGAGGGGTGAAGAGGGCCAGTATAGATTGAGGGGGAGGGGGTAGAGGGCCATTATAGAGGGGGAGGGGGGAGATTGTCAGTATAGAGGGGGAGGGGAGAAGAGGGCCAGTATAGATTGAGCGGGAGGCGGGGAGAGGGCCAGTATAGAGGGGGAGGGGGGAGAGGGTCAGTATAGAGGGGGAGGGGTGAAGAGGGCCAGTATAGATTGAGGGGGAGGGGGTAGAGGGCCAGTATAGAGGGGGAGGGGGGAGATTGTCAGTATAGAGGGGGAGGGGAGAAGAGGGCCAGTATAGATTGAGCGGGAGGCGGGGAGAGGGCCAGTATAGAGGGGGAGGGGGGAGATTGTCAGTATAGAGGGGGAGGGGGGAAGAGGGCCAGTATAGATTGAGGGGGACGGGGGGAGGGTCAATATAGAGGGGGAGGGGGGAGATTGTCAGTATAGAGGGGGAGGGGGGAAGAGGGCCAGTATAGGTTGAGCGGGAGGCGGGGAGAGGGCAAGTATAGAGGGGGAGGGGGGAGATTGTCAGTATAGAGGGGGAGGGGGGAGATTGTCTATAGATTGAGGGGGAGGGGGAGAGAGTCAGTATAGATTGAGGGGGGGAGATTGTCAGTATAGATTGAGGGGGAGGGGGAGAGAGAGTCAGTATAGATTGAGGGGGAGGGGGAGAGGGTCAGTATAGATTGAGGGGGAGGGGGGAGATTGTCAGTATAGATTGAGGGGGAGGGGGAGAGAGTCAGTATAGATTGAGGGGGGTAGATTGTCAGTATAGATTGAGGGGGAGGGGGAGAGAGAGTCAGTATAGATTGAGGGGGGGAGAGGGTCAGTATAGATTGAGGGGGAGGGGGGAGATTGTCAGTATAGATTGAGGGGGGGGAGAGAGTCAGTATAGATTGAGGGGGGGAGATTGTCAGTATAGATTGGGGGGGGAGAGGGTCAGCATAGATTGAGGGGGAGGGGGAGCAGGCCAGTATAGACTAGAGGGGGAGGGGGGAGGGAAGAGGGTCAGTATGAACCGGTCAGTGGGGTGAAAAGTGCTGACCGTCTACTAACAATTTAGCAATGGAGAGTGAAGATACACTTCTGAAGTAACCCACAATTTGTTTGCAAGAATGTTGCTGTTGAAGCCATGACAAGTTCAAGCTGCACCATGCTTTCAATGTTATGGGCTTATATTCAGGGCGGTTTGTCAGTTGCCAGCTCTTTTTGGTGCTTTATCAGCATTTTTCAAGTCAATGATCAGCTTTTTGCTCGCTTCCTGGGTTGGCAAGTATGAACTGAAGTGTTTAAGACGTATATAACTACTTACACAGGAAGTGAAGGTATTAAGGGATATGGAGAAAGATTGGGGAAGTAGGATTAAAAAGATAAAGACGACCATGGGTAACAATATGGAGCTGAATTTACAAAGCGTGCTGTCGACAGGGAGCTTGCGCCTCCCCCCACCCCACCCCCCACCTGCATATATTGGAAAGTCATGGATGCAGTGTCCATTGAAATGAATGGATGGAAGCTCTCCATTTCCCCTTACGTGTGTCCAGGACAGGGCTCCCTTGCTGAAGCTCCCATCCATTATATCATCTCACACATTTTCATTTTGCACTCTTTGTTCAATAAATAAAAAAGTGTGCTATAATTGCTTCATTTGGAAAAAAAGTGACCAAGGGTCAAAGCTGAACTATAGCTGCAAAGCTCAGTCCATGTGAAACACGCTTGGGTTGGTGTTTGGCCAATTGTGGTAGCAGAGCTGACCGAATCACAGCTTCTAGTTATCCGATTGAAACTTCATATACTGTACATTTTGTGCCTCAGTGTACAGTATAAGGCAGTGAAGAAACCAGTTCTATATTACTGAAATATATCAATTAGATAAAAGAGTAAAATATTATCACAACCATGATGAATTTTACTCGTACTCTGGGAGGAATGTAAGCATGCCAAGGCTCCCAAACACTTCAGTGGGGAACTGTACTAAATCACTCAGGCCGAGAAGGTACCAGGTTCAATCCCTGGTCTGGGCTATTAGTTAACTGATATTACCTGCTGTGGCAGTGGGTAGGACATTACAAGTAGGTTCAATATCACTAGAATAGGGAGGGCAACATCGGTCAGTTTAACATTTCTCTCCCTTTTGCTGAAAAGTACTGTGAAGAGAAAGAAAGACTTGCATTTATATAGAGCCTTTCACGACCTCAGGATGTCCTAAAGCGCTTTACAGCCAATTAAGTACTTTTGAAGTGTAGTCACTGTTGTTATGTAGGGAACGCAGCAGCCAATCTGCACACAGCAAGATCCCACAAACAGCAATGCAATAATGGCCAGATAATCTATTTTTAGTGATGTTGATTGAGGGATAAATTTGCCACAAAACCGGGGATAACTCCCCTGCTCTTCTTCAAAATAGTGCCAAAGGATCTTTTACGTCCACCTGAGGACAGACGGGGCCTCAGTTTAACATCTCATCCAAAAGACGGCACCTCCGACAGTACAGCACTCCCTCAGCACTGCTCTGGAGTGTCAGACTTGATTGTGTGCTCAAGTCTCTGGTGGGACTTGAACCCACAACTTTCTAACAGGGGTGAGAGTGCGACCCACTGAGGCACAGTAACACGGCTGTGGATGTCAGTGGAGACTCAGACTCAGTCCACTGAGATTCAATGTCTAGGTTCACACACAAAGAGTGGCCATTTGAATGAAATACTGAAATGCTGGTCGAGTATGTGAAACTGTACCTCAACGTAAGCCACTGCCTTCAGAGAGAAGGGAAGAAAATTGAGGAAAAAACAAAGCCAAAGCAAGCACACAACGCTTGCAATTGGATAGATGTTTCTAATTAGCATGATGCACAGTATACGAATCTGCACGATACACCATCTCTCTGTTTTGCGAGTGGAAGTAAGACTTCCTCCTATAATCAGTAATTAAATGGTAGCCACATTAAACAGATAACCCCGTCACCAGCACTGAATGTGTTAAAAGGACCTTAACATGATGATCATTACTAAATACTGAACGTGACTCAGACTAGGGTTAATAGTGAGATTAACCTACACAAGAGCCGGGTGTGTGGGCAGGGTTTCTAGTCGGGAATATTTTTTTCAACAGCAGCACTTTGTGGGCTAAAATACTGTAAATATGAAAAGAAGAAAGCTTCGACAAGATTAAAGTTGATAGTACATCTGTTAAGAAATACAAGTTGGCAAACGTTTTCTACTCAGGGACACTGGATAAGATCACGGGCTTCTTTCAGTTTGCATGACCTGAAGCTGGCTGGTTAATGTGGTTAGGTCTTTCAGTAGATGCAATGCCTGGGATCGTCATTATCACTGGGACACTGTCGACCGGAAGGAAAAGTTTCGAAATGACTTAGAACTGTGGAGAAAGGAATAAGCGCATTAGAACAGTGAAGCAACGGTAAGATGCGATTTAATCTATATTACACTATCTGTATTTTCCACATGTAAAAAAAAGCTCTTAAAATGTAAAGAAAACAAATACTGCGAAGAATACTACGGCAAATAAGCTGAAGGATGGCTTGCTGTGATTCTCATTTCAATGGTGAGCTGGGTTTGGTAGCTAGGTACACAGGAAGGGCTCTGCTCCTGAAAGCAACGCTTACCATTTTCTTCAGAGCACAATTGCTGCATGATTCACATTAGGAGAGACATGGCTGTGTTTACAACAAGAATAATCATTTATCTACTCCTTATATACTCACAAGCAATTGTAGTGCAACAAATTCATCCTTCAGGAAGGCTTTTGTCAATATAAGCACTACGCCATTGCCAATTTTGCGCTTATTCAAAACCTGAAAAAAGAACTATGCAATTATTTCCGTTCGAATTACAGCTACTCGTAAAATAAGGGCATTAGGTGACATTGGAACACAAGAGTGATGTGATCATACACAAGTCTGTGGTTTTCTGAGCAATTTTCACTGCGGCGATGCATTAAAGATGTCACATTCCCTTGGCTCCCGCAGCCTCAATAAGGAATATTTCTTCCTTTTATTAGCATAACCATAGTTCTTAAATGAGAGGGTTGTTAGGAGCAATGTCTTTGGGCGTGGTTGAGACTCAGTTGTTTTCACTATTCTTCCATCTTTTCACTGTAGTTGGTAGACTTCCTGTTCAGTGCATTTTCCCTGTTTTCTGCCAGCATTAGGCTTTATATTGTTGATCTCAAAAGACAAAATAGTTCTACAAATCTCTATCAGCCAAAGCATACTCTGCATTTGTGCATCAACACTGTCTGAACTGCAGTTCATGATGTTTCCAGACCATAACAGCTTTTGTTACCATCAATTGGGCCTCAGGACCTACCTGCATCGTCTCCGAGAGGCAAAGCTTCAAGGCCAATCACATCCCTTAGTCCTCTGCTCTGGGCAGTAAGTGCACTCCTTGAGTGAGGATGGAATTTGCACAGGAATTTTAATAGAGGGAGATTTAATAGAGGTGTTCAAAATTATGAAGGTTTTTTAAAAATTCGTTTTTATGGGATGTGGGCGTCACTGGCAAGGCCAGCATTTATTGCCCATCCCTAATTGCCCTTGAAAAGGTGGTGGTGAGCCGCCTTCTTAAACCACTGCAGTCCGTGTGGTGAAGGTACTCCCACAGTGCTGTTAGGGAGGGAGTTCCAGGATTTTGACCCAGCGACGATGAAGGATTGGTGATATACTTCTAAGTCAGGATGATGTGTGACTTGGAGGGGAACTTGGAGGTGGTGGTGTTCCCATGCACCTGCTGCCCCTTGTCCTTCTAGGTGGAAGAGGTCATGGGATTGGGAGATGCTGTCGAAGAAGCCTTGGCGAGTTGCTGCAGTGCATCTTGTAGATGGTACACATTGCAGCCACGGTACGCCAGTGGTGAAGGGAGTGAATGTTTAAGGTGGTAGAGGGGGTCCAATCAAGCGGGCTGCTTTGTCCTGGATGGTGTTGAGCTTCTTGAGTGCTGTTGGAGCTGCACTCATCCAGGCAAGTGGAGAGTATTCCATCACACTCCGTACTTGTGTCTTGTAGATGGTGGAAAGGCTTTGGGGAGTCAGGAGGTGAGACACTCGCCACAGAATACCCAGCCTCTGACCTGCTTTTGTCACCACAGTATTTATGTGGCTGGTCCAGTTAAGTTTCTGGTCAATGGTGACCCCCAGGATGTTGATGGTAATGCCATTGAATGGCAAGGGGCAGAGTAAATAAGGAGATAGAGTAAATAAGGAGAAACTGTTTCCAGTAGAAGAAGGGTTGATAAGGTAATTGGAAAAAGAACCAGAGGCAGGATGAGAAGTTTTTTTACACAAGTTATTATTTATTTTTATTCATTCATGGGATGTGGGCGTCACTGGCAAGGCCAGCATTTATTGTCCATCCCAAATTTCCCTCGAGAAGGTGGTGGTGAGCTGCTTTCTTGAACTGCTGCAGTCCGTGTGGTGAAGATACTCCCACAGTGCTGTTAGGGAGGGAGTTCCAGGATTTTGACCTAGCGACGATGAAGGATCGGTGATATACTTCTAAGTCAGGATGGTGTGTGACTTGGAGAGGAACTTGAAGGTGGTAGAGTTCCCATGTGCCTGCTGCCCTTGTCCTTTTAGGTGGAAGAGATTGCGGCTTCGGGAGGTGCTGCCAAAGAAGCCTTGGTGAGTTGCTGCAGCGCATCTTGTAGATGGTACACACTGCAGCCACGGTACGCCAGTGGTGGAGGGAGTGAATGTTGAAGGTGGCGGATGGGGTGCCGATCAAGTGGGCTGCTTTGTCTTGGATGGTGTCGAGCTTTTAGTGTTGTTGGAGCTGCACTCATCCAGGCAAGTGGAGATTATTTAATCACACTCCTGACTTGTGACTTGTGCCTTGTAGGTGGTGGAAAAGGTTTGGGGAGTCAGGAGGTGAGACACTCGCTGCGACACTCACTGCAGAATACCTAGCCTCTGGCCTGCTCATGTAGCCACAGTATTTATGTGGCAGGTCCAGTTAAGTTTCTGGTCAATGGTGATACCAGGATTTTGATGTGGGTGTCTGATGATGGTAATGCCATTGAATGTCAAGTGGTGATGGTTAGACGTTTGCTTGTTGGAGATAGTTATTGATTGGCACTTGTGTGGTGCAAATGCTACTTGCCACTTATCAGCCCAAGCCTGAACATTATCCAGGTCTTGCTGCAGGCGAGCACAGACTGCTTCATTAGCTGGGGAGTTGCGAATGGAACCGAACATTGCAATCATCAGCAAACATCCCCACTTCTTTATGTTGGAGAGAAGGTCATTGATGAAGCAGCTGAAGATGGTTGGGCCTAGGACACAGACCTGAGGAAATCCTGCAGTGATGATCTGGGGCTGAGATGATTGGCCTCCAACAACCACAACCATCTTCCTTTGTGCTAGGTATGACTCCAGCCAGTGGAGAGTTTTCTCCCCGATTCCCATTGACTTTAGTTTTACTAGGACTCCTTGATTCCACACTCAGTTGAATGCTACCTTGATGTCAAGGGCAGTCACTCTCACATTACCTCTGGAATTCAGCTCCTTTGTCCATGTTTGAACCAAGGCTGTAATGAGGTGTGGAGCCAAGTGGCCCTGGCGGAACCCAAACTGGGCATCGGTGAGCAGGTTATTGGTGAGTAAGTACCACGTGGTAGCACTGTTGACGACACCTTCCATCAGTTTGCTGATGATTGAGAGTAGACTGATGGGGTGGTAATTGGCTGGATTGGATTTGTCCTGCTTTTTATGGACAGGACACCAACAACTTTTCACATTGTCAGGTAGATGCCAGTGTTGTAGCTATACTGGAACAGCTTTGCTGGAGGTGTGGCTAGTTCTATAGCACTAGTACTGTTATGATTTGGAATGCAATGCCTGAGAGAGTGGTGGAAGCAGATTCAATCATAACTTTCAAAAGGGAATTGGGTAATACTTGAAGGGGTAAAATTTGCAGGGCTATGGGGAAAGTGCAGGAGAGTGGGACTAATTGGATAGCTCTTTCAAAGAGCCGGCACAGGCACGATGGGCCAAATGGCCTCCTTTTGTGCTGTATCATTCTATGATTCTGTGAAAGTGTACTCTTGAACACAACATTCATCTTCCGTAACTAAGGTTATTCAGAGGTGGGATTCCATTGCAACCAATAACAAGAAGTTCTGTTCAAAACTACAGTCCAGTATATCACAAAAGCCAGTCCTTATCATCAGGCTAATCCTGCATTGTTGAGGAACCTTGTGAATCAGAATGTGACCCAAAACAACCTACTTCACAGCTCCTCATTCCTTTAGAAATGGAACTGAAATTCAATATGTTGACATCAACTGCGCTTATATTTTTATGTATTGGTAGCGTTAATTACTGCTACAATGGAGTCATTCCTGCTTCATCCCGATTCCCAATGGATAATGGAAATTGGTGGATACTCAATTCCAGTTGAACTGCTCCTTACAGTTAGGGCAGAGCAATAAATGCTGGCCTTGCCAATGACACCCACATCCCACAAACGAATAAAATGAGAGAGAGGCACTGATCAGTGTAGGGAGTAGAAAGAGAGGCATTGATGAGTGTAGGGTTCAGACAGAGCGAGAGAGGCATTGATGAGTGTAGGGAGCAAAGAAAGAGAGAGAGAGAGAGAGAGAGAGGCATTTACCAGTGTAGGGAGAAGAGAGAGTGAGAGGCCTTGATCAGTGCAGGGAGCAGAGAGAGAGAGAGAGGCATCAATCAGTGTATGGAGCAGAGAGAGAGAGAGAGGGGCATTGATCAGTGTAGGGAGTAGAGAGAGAGAGAGAGGGGCATTGATCAGTGTAGGGAGCAGAGAGAGAGAGAGAGCGGCATTGATCAGTGTAGGGAGCAGAGAGAGAGAGAGAGAGGCATTAATCAGTGTAGGGAGTAGAGAGAGAGAGAGAGGCATTGATACCTTGGGGCCAAATATGTAACAACATGTCACAACCTGAGGACTGTTTAAAATTAAGACTGTTTAAAATTAATATTGAACGTACCAAATGAAGTACAAAGACTGTTTAAAATTAATATTGTTTAAAAGTAATATTGTATGTACCCAACAAATGTCAAATCGATTGACACCTACAGAATGTTAGAAAACTGTACCTTTTTGCAATGTAAGCTTTGGCAATATGGTTCTCTGTAAACTTTCATGCCAATAAAGCATTTGAATTGAATTGAATTGAATTGAGAGACATTGATCAGTGTAGGGAGCAGAGAGAGAGAGAGAGGCATTGATCAGTGTAGGGAGCAGAGAGAGAGAGAGAGGCATTGATCAGTGTAGGGAGCAGAGAGAGAGAGAGAGGCATTGATCAGTGTAGGGAGCAGAGAGAGCGAGAGAGGCATTGATCAGTGTAGGGAGCAGAGAGAGAGAGAGAGAGGCATTGATCAGTGTAGGGAGCAGAGAGTGAGAGAGAGGCATTGATCAGTGTAGGGAGCAGAGAGAGAGAGAGAGAGGCATTGATCAGTGTAGGGAGCAGAGAGAGAGAGAGAGAGGCATTGATCAGTGTAGGGAGCAGAGAGAGAGAGAGGCATTGATCAGTGTAGGGAGCAGAGAGAGAGAGAGGCATTGATCAGTGTAGGGAGCAGAGAGAGAGAGAGAGGCATTGATCAGTGTAGGGAGCAGAGAGAGAGAGAGAGGCATTGATCAGTGTAGGGAGCAGAGAGAGAGAGAGAGGCATTGATCAGTGTAGGGAGCAGAGAGAGAGAGAGAGGCATTGATCAGTGTAGGGAGCAGAGAGAGAGAGAGAGGCATTGATCAGTGTAGGGAGCAGAGAGAGAGAGAGAGGCATTGATCAGTGTAGGGAGCAGAGAGAGAGAGAGAGAGGCATTGATCAGTGTAGGGAGCAGAGAGTGAGAGAGAGGCATTGATCAGTGTAGGGAGCAGAGAGAGAGAGAGAGAGGCATTGATCAGTGTAGGGAGCAGAGAGAGAGAGAGAGAGGCATTGATCAGTGTAGGGAGCAGAGAGAGGCATTGATCAGTGTAGGGAGCAGAGAGAGAGAGGCATTGATTAGTGTGGTGAGCAGAGAGAGAGAGAGAGAGACATTGAACATTGTAGGGAGCAGAGAGAGAGAGAGAGAGGCATTGATCAGTTTAGGGAGCAGACAGAGAGAGAGAGAGGCATTGATCAGTGTAGGGAGCAGACAGAGAGAGGCATTGATCAGTGTAGGGAGCAGAGAGAGAGAGAGAGGCATTGATCAGTGTAGGGAGCAGAGAGAGAGAGAGGCATTGATCAGTGTAGGGAGCAGAGAGAGTGAGAGAGAGGCAGTGATCAGTGTAGGGAGCAGAGAGAGAGAGAGGCATTGATCAGTGTAGGGATCAGAGAGAGAGAGAGAGAGGCATTGATCAGTGTAGGGAGCAGAGAGAGAGAGAGAGGGGCATTGATCAGTGTAGGGAGTAGAGAGAGAGAGAGAGGCATTGATCAGTGTAGGGAGCAGAGAGAGAGAGAGAGGGGCATTGATCAGTGTAGAGAGTAGAGAGAGAGAGGCATTGAGCAGTGTATGGAGCAGAGAGAGAGAGAGAGAGGCATTGATCAGTGTAGGGAGCAGAGAGAGAGAGAGAGAGGCATTGATCAGTGTAGGGAGCAGAGAGAGAGACGGACATTGATCAGTGTAGGGAGCAGAGAGAGAGAGAGGCATTGATCAGTGTAGGGAGCAGAGAGAGAGAGAGAGAGAGGCATTGATCAGTGTAGGGAGCAGAGAGAGAGAGAGAGGCATTGATCAGTGCAGGGAGCAGAGAGAGAGAGAGGCATTGATCAGTGTAGGGTCTAGTGTGGTGGACTATACAATCACTGACCTGGACCCCTGCGATATCAACTCATTCACTGTCAGGCAGCAATCCCCCCTCTCAGACCATAACCAAATAAATATGAACCTTAAACTTTCTGCCGAAACTACAGACACAAAAAAGGAACCCAGTAAGCTCCATAAAATAAACCAGACATACAGATGGGCCCCAGACAGTGGAGAAAAATTCATCACAGCACTAAAGTCACCTGATCTCACAAGTAAAATATCAAAATTTAAAGAAAACCCATACGAGATCACCAGAGATGGTGTAAACATGGCCATAGAGGATATAAATATGATCTTCCATGAGGCAGCTGTAAAAGCCGACCTTGTGAAACAGAAGAGGAAGCGTCACAAAAGACAAAATAAAAATAAGAAATGGTTTGACCACGAATGCAAAAATGCCAGAAAAGACCTGAGAAAAATATCAAACCAAAAGCATCGCCAACCAAACAATCCGGACCTACGTACTAGATACAATGAAACCCTCAAAAGATATAAACACACCATTAGGAACAAAACACAAAACTATACCCACAAAATACTCGAAGAAATTGAAAACTCCACCAATCCAAAACAATTCTGGGAAATGTGGAATAACCTGAGTACAACACAATTGCAAGCATTACCAATCCAAGATGGCGACATCTGGAGAACACATTTTGAAAACCTCTACAAAGACATCCCAATAAACGAAACAAACCCAAGTCAACATCAGGTCACAGAAAAACTCCACACATTAGAAGCAACAATTAAAGACAACCAAAACCCTCTAGACTCCCCAATCACATGGAAAGAACTGGCCACAAAAACAAAATCTCTCCACCTAAAGAAAGCCTGTGGCCCAGACAACATCAAAAATGAAATGCTCAAGTTCAGCAATATGGAGATGCAGGGTGCGGTACTCAAATTATTCAACATCATATTACGTTCAGGCTGTTTTCCCGATATCTGGTGCCAAGGACTAATCTCCCCCATATATAAAAGTGGAAACAAATCAGACCCAAATAACTACCGCGGCATCTGTGTCAACAGTTGTCTAGGGAAGTTATTCTGCAGTATTCTAAATAGTAGATTACTTGATTTTCTTAACAAACATAATATCCTCAGAAAAAACCAAATAGGCTTTCTTCCAAAACACCGCACCGCCGACCATATCTATACCCTTCACACCCTCATTGAAAAACATATACACCAAACAAAAAATGGGAAAATATTCGCCTGTTTCATCGACTTCAAGAAAGCCTTTGACTCTATATGGCACGAAGGGCTCTATTATAAACTTCTTCAGTGTGGAATAGGGGGCAAAGTCTATGACCTTATTAAATCAATGTATCTGAAAAACAAATGCGGGGTCAAAATTGGAGACAAACGCACCGATTTCTTCACCCAGAGAAGAGGCGTCCGGCAGGGCTGCAATTTGAGCCCGACCCTGTTCAACATATACATAAATGAATTAGCAGACATGCTGGAGCAAAGCGAGTCACCAGGTCTCCGTCTCCTGGATGGAGAAGTGAAATCCCTGTTCTATGCGGACGACCTGGTTCTGCTGTCTCCCACAGAACAGGGATTACAGCAACAACTAGACCTACTCGACAAATACTGCCAAAATTGGGCTCTAACAGTAAATCTAAAGAAAACCAACATCATGATTTTTCAAAAAAGGCCCAGATGTCAGGAAAACAAATACCAGTTTACCCTCAGTGATACCACTATAGGACACACTATGAGCTACACCTACCTTGGTCTAACTATTACAGCATCAGGGAGCTTCAGCATAGCAGTGAATGCACTAAAAGAAAAAGCCCGAAGAGCCCTATATGCAATAAAAAGAAAATTCTACAACATCCAAATCCCAATCAAAATCTGGCTCAAAATATTTGACAGCATAATCCTGCCCATTGCACTGTACGGTAGTGAAGTGTGGGGCCCGCTAAATCACCAAAGCTACACTAAATGGGAAAAACACACAATAGAAGCCCTACATGCAGAATTCTGCCGAAGCATCCTTCGCACCCAAAGAAAAACGCCAACAAATGCATGCAGAGCCGAACTAGGCAGATACCCACTGATAATAAACATCCAAAAACGAGCACTAAACTTCCTAAATCACCTCAAATCTAGCTCCCCAGACACCCTTCATTTCAAAGCCTTTCAGACCCAAGAGCTAAACCCAGAAAAGAGTCCCCTGAGTCAGCTGCTACTGAAACTAAGTACTCAGCCGGACCCTGACCAGCCCCAGACCAACACAGCCGTCCAAACACCAATCCGAGTGAACCAAATCATTAAAAAATGCAAAGAAACCTACCTGGAACATTGGAACAAAATAACCGAAAGCCAAAGCAGATTAGAATGTTACCGGGCCCTAAAAAGAGAATATAAACTGGCAGACTACCTCACGACCATCAGAGACACAAAACAGAGACAGACTCTCACCAGGTACAGACTAAGCGACCACCAACTGGAAATTGAAAAAGGCAGATACAAGAAATCCTGGCAGCCTAGAGAGAATAGAATATGCGATCAATGTCTGGCCGGCGAGGTTGAAACAGAGATGCATTTCCTCCTAAAATGCGAAAAATTCAACACATCAAGAAACATATTATTCAACAAGCTAAGCCAAACAACCCCAGATTTCAAGGAATTGGATGACCTGTCAAAATTGAGATTAGTCCTAGGAGAAGGAGACAGACCATACCTTGGGGCCAAATATGTAACAACATGTCACAACCTGAGGACTGTTTAAAATTAAGACTGTTTAAAATTAATATTGAACGTACCAAATGAAGTAGAAAGACTGTTTAAAATCAATATTGCTTAAAAGTAATATTGTATGTACCCAACAAATGTCAAATCGATTGACACCTACAGAATGTTGGAAAACTGTACCTTTTTGCTATGTAAGCTTTGGCAATATGGTTCTCTGTAAACTTTCATGCCAATAAAGCATTTGAATTGGAATTGGAATTGGAGAGAGGCATTGATCAGTGTAGGGAGCAGAGAGAGAGAGAGGCATTGATCAGTGTAGTGAGCAGAGAGAGAGAGCGAGGCATTGATCAGTGTAGGGAGCAGAGAGTTAGAGAGAGGCATTGATCAGTGTAGGGAGCCGAGAGAGAGAGAGAGGCATTGATCAGTGTAGGGAGCAGAGAGAGAGAGAGAGGCATTGATCAGTGTAGGGAGCAGAGAGAAAGAGGGAGAGAGGCATTGATCAGTGTAGGGAGCCGAGAGAGAGAGAGAGGCATTGATCAGTGTAGGGAGCAGAGAGAGATAGAGAGGCATTGATCAGTGTAGGGAGCAGAGAGAAAGAGAGAGAGAGGCATTGATCAGTGCAGGGAGCAGAGAGAGAGAGAGAGGCATTGATCAGTGTAGGGAGCACAGAGACAGAGAGAGGCATTGATCAGTGTAAGGTGCAGAGAGAGAGAGAGAGGCATTGATCAGTGTAGGGAGCAGAGAGAGAGACAGAGAGAGGCATTGATCAGTGTAGGGAGCAGAGAGAGAGAGAGAGGTATTGATCAGTGTAGGGAGCAGAGAGAGAGAGAGGCATTGATCAGTGTAGGGAGTAGAGAGAGAGAGAGAGAGGCATTGATCAGTGTAGGGAGCAGAGAGAGAGAGAGGCATTGATCAGTGTAGGGAGCAGAGAGAGAGAGAGAGGTATTGATCAGTACAGAGAGCAGAGAGAGAGAGAGAGACATTGATCAGTGTAGGGAGCAGAGAGAGAGAGCGAGGCATTGATCAGTGTAGGGAGCAGAGAGACAGAGTGGCATTGATCAGTGTAGGGAGGAGAGAGAGAGAGAGAGAGGCATTGTTCAGTGTAGTGAGCAGAGAGAGAGAGAGAGAGGCATTGATCAGTGTAGGAAGCAGAGAGAGAGAGGCATTGATCAGTGTAGTGAGCAGAGAGAGAGAGAGAGAGGCATTGATCAGTGTAGGGAGCAGAGAGAGAGAGAGGCATTGATCAGTGCAGGGAGCAGAGAGAGTGAGAGGCATTGATCAGTGTAGGGAGCAGAGAGAGAGAGAGGCATTGATCAGTGTAGGGAGCAGAGAGAGAGAGTGAGGCATTGATCAGTGTAGGGAGCAGAGAGAGAGAGAGAGGCATTGATCAGTGTAGGGAGCAGAGAGAGAGAGAGAGGCATTGATCAGTGTAGGGAGCAGAGAGAGAGAGAGAGGCATTGATCAGTTTAGGGAGCAGAGAGAGAGAGAGAGGCATTGATCAGTGTAGGGAACAGAGAGAGAGAGAGGCATTGATCAGTGTAGGGAGCAGTGAGAGAGAGAGGCATTGGTCAGTGTAGGGAGCAGAGAGAGAGAGAGGCATTGATCAGTGTAGGAAGCAGAGAGAGAGAGAAATGCATTGATCAGTGTAGGGAGCAGAGAGAGAGAGAGAGGCATTGATCAGTGTAGGGAGCAGAGAGAGAGAGGCATTGATCAGTGTAGGGAGCAGAGAGAGAGAGAGGCATTGATCAGTGTAGGGAGCAGAGAGAGAGAGAGGCATTGATCAGTGTAGGAAGCAGAGAGAGAGAGAAATGCATTGATCAGTGTAGGGAGCAGAGAGAGAGAGAGAGGCATTGATCAGTGTAGGGAGCAGAGAGAGTGAGAGAGGCATTGATCAGTGGAGGGAGCAGAGAGAGAGAGAGAGGCATTGATCAGTGTAGGGAGCAGAGAGAGAGAGAGAGGCATTGATCAGTGTAGGGAGCAGAGAGAAAGAGAGGCATTGATCAGTGTAGGGAGCAGAGAGAGAGAGAGGCATTGATCAGTGTAGGAAGCAGAGAGAGAGAGAAATGCATTGATCAGTGTAGGGAGCAGAGAGAGTGAGAGAGGCATTGATCAGTGTAGGGAGCAGAGAGAGAGAGAGAGGCATTGATCAGTGTAGGGAGCAGAGAGAGAGAGAGAGACATTGATCAGTGTAGGAAGCAGCGAGAGAGAGAAATGCATTGATCAGTGTAGGGAGCAGAGAGAGAGAGAGAGGCATTGATCAGTGTAGGGAGCAGAGAGAGAGAGAGAGGCATTGATCAGTTTAGGGAGCAGAGAGAGAGAGAGAGGCATTGATCAGTGTAGGGAGCAGAGAGAGAGAGAGGCATTGATCAGTGTAGGGAGCAGTGAGAGAGAGAGGCATTGGTCAGTGTAGGGAGCAGAGAGAGAGAGAGGCATTGATCAGTGTAGGAAGCAGAGAGAGAGAGAAATGCATTGATCAGTGTAGGGAGCAGAGAGAGAGGCATTGATCAGTGTAGGGAGCAGAGAGAGAGAGAGGCATTGATCAGTGTAGGGAGCAGAGAGAGAGAGAGGCATTGATCAGTGTAGGGAGCAGAGAGAGAGAGAGGCATTGATCAGTGTAGGAAGCAGAGAGAGAGAGAAATGCATTGATCAGTGTAGGGAGCAGAGAGAGAGAGAGAGGCATTGATCAGTGTAGGGAGCAGAGAGAGTGAGAGAGGCATTGATCAGTGGAGGGAGCAGAGAGAGAGAGAGAGGCATTGATCAGTGTAGGGAGCAGAGAGAGAGAGAGAGGCATTGATCAGTGTAGGGAGCAGAGAGACATCAGGGAGCTTCAGCATAGCAGTGAATGCACTAAAAGAAAAAGCCCGAAGAGCCCTATATGCAATAAAAAGAAAATTCTACAACATCCAAATCCCAATCAAAATCTGGCTCAAAATTTTTGACAGCATAATCCTGCCCATTGCACTGTATGGTAGTGAAGTATGGGGCCCGCTAAATCACCAAAGCTACACTAAATGGGAAAAACACACAATAGAAGCCCTACATGCAGAATTCTGCCGAAGCATCCTTCGCACCCAAAGAAAAACGCCAACAAATGCATGCAGAGCCGAACTAGGCAGATACCCACTGATAATAAACATCCAAAAACGAGCACTAAACTTCCTAAATCACCTCAAATCTAGCTCCCCAGACACCCTTCATTTCAAAGCCTTTCAGACCCAAGAGCTAAACCCAGAAAAGAGTCCCCTGAGTCAGCTGCTACTGAAACTAAATACTCAGCCGGACCCTGACCAGCCCCAGACCAACACAGCCGTCCAAACACCAATCCGAGTGAACCAAATCATTAAAAAATGCAAAGAAACCTACCTGGAACATTGGAACAAAATAACCGAAAGCCAAAGCAGATTAGAATGTTACCGGGCCCTAAAAAGAGAATATAAACTGGCAGACTACCTCACGACCATCAGAGACACAAAACAGAGACAGACCCTCACCAGGTACAGACTAAGCGACCACCAACTGGAAATTGAAAAAGGCAGATACAAGAAATCCTGGCAGCCTAGAGAGAATAGAATATGCGATCAATGTCTGGCTGGCGAGGTTGAAACAGAAATGCATTTCCTCCTAAAATGCGAAAAATTCAACACATCAAGAAACATATTATTCAACAAGCTAAGCCAAACAACCCCAGATTTCAAGGAATTGGATGATCTGTCAAAATTGAGATTAGTCCTAGGAGAAGGAGACAGACCATACCTTGGGGCTAAATATGTAACAACATGTCACAACCTGAGGACTGTTTAAAAGTAAGACTGTTTAAAATTAATATTGAACGTACCAAATGAAGTAGAAAGACTTTAAAATTAATATTGTTTAAAAGTAATATTGTATATACCCAACAAATGTCAAATCGATTGACACCTACAGAATGTTGGAAAACTGTACCTTTTTGCTATGTAAGCTTTGGCAATATGGTTCTCTGTAAACTTTCATGCCAATAAAGCATTTGAACTGAACTGAACTGAACTGAGAGAGGCATTGATCAGTGTAGGGAGCAGAGAGAGAGAAAGGCATTGATCAGTGTAGGAAGCAGAGAGAGAGAGAAATGCATTGATCAGTGTAGGGAGCAGAGAGAGAGAGAGAGGCATTGATCAGTGTAGGGAGCAGAGAGAGTGAGAGAGACATTGATCAGTGTAGGAAGCAGAGAGAGAGAGAAATGCATTGATCAGTGTAGGGAGCAGAGAGAGAGAGAGAGGTATTGATCAGTGTAGGGAGCAGAGAGAGAGAGAGAGGCATTGATCAGCGTAGGGAGCAGAGAGAGTGAGAGAGGCATTGATCAGTGTAGGGAGCAGAGAGAGAGAGAGAGGCATTGATCAGTGTAGGGAGCAGAGAGAGAGAGAGAGGCATTGATCAGTGTTGGGAGCAGAGAGAGAGAGAGAGGCATTGTTCAGTGTTGGGAGCAGAGAGAGAGAGAGAGGCATTGATCAGTGTAGGGAGCAGAGAGAGAGAGGCATTGATCAGTGTAGGGAGCAGAGAGAGAGAGAGAGGCATTGATCAGTAAAGGGAGCAGAGAGAGAGAGAGAGGCATTGATCAGTGTAGAGAGAGAGAGAGAGAGAGAGGCATTGATCAGTGTAGGGAGCAGGGAGAGAGAGAGAGGCATTGATCAGTGTAGGGAGCAGAGAGAGAGAGAGAGGCATTGATCAGTGTAGGGAGCAGAGAGAGAGAGAGAGGCATTGATCAGTGTAGAGAGCAGAGAGAGAGAGAGAGGCATTGATCAGTGTAGGGAGCAGAGAGAGAGAGAGAGGCATTGATCAGTGTAGGGAGCAGAGAGAGAGAGAGAGGCATTGATCAGTGTAGGGAGCAGAGAGAGAGGCATTGATCAGTGTAGGGAGCAGAGAGAGAGAGAGAGGCATTGATCAGTGTAGGGAGCAGAGAGAGAGAGGCATTGATCAGTGTAGGGAGCAGAGAGAGCGAGAGAGGCATTGATCAGTGTAGGGAGCAGAGAGAGAGAGAGAGTCATTGATCAGTGTAGGGAGCAGAGAGAGAGAGAGAGGCATTGATCAGTGTAGAGAGCAGAGAGAGACATTGATCATTGTAGGGAGCAGAGAGAGAGAGAGAGGCTTTGATCAGTGTCGGGAGCAGAGAGAGAGAGAGAGAGAGACATTGATCAGTGTAGGGAGAAGAGAGAGAGAGGCATTGATCAGTGTAGGGAGCAGAGAGAGAGAGAGAGAGGCATTTGTATTGATTTCTTCGTGAGTTCAATGACGAGACATTTATGAAAGAGAATGAGGTTTTATCTAAGTTATGTTCAACTCTTTTAACAGCATTTACAGGAGACATCAGGCTAGTGATGCATCTAGAACGAAACTGAAACCAAACTCAACTGCCTTGCTTGTCTCGGTCACATGCCCTCTGCTGGTCAGGCACAAGCAATCAATCAGGCAACAATGCTGGTAAGACATGATAATCAAACAGGCAAATAACATCACTATTTGCTGATATCATTACATCTCCTTTTCTTAAAACAAAAGTATTTTACTTTTAACTAACAACATGTTTTCTTTGTATTAATCTGCATTTTAACTGTAACACTTAATGAACTTACATTATCATTATCATGATCAAGGTTTTTTAACCTTGCTTTGTGTGTTCACATGAAATATGTCAATACACTAGAACTTGAAGAAAGAATAAGATAACATTACTTCCTTCTATAACAATAGTCCTTAAATTTGCTCAATGAGTCTCTCAGGAGCCTTCACGTGTCTTGAGGATTTTCTGATTGATTGTCCTTGAATCTGAGTTGTTGCCTCAGATGATGGTTTCTCAGCTGTGTGATCAGATTGTTCAACAGTATCAGTATTCTGACTTGCTGTGGCTGGTCCCATGAGAAGATCTCGACGATTTCTTCTCAGAACAGCACCCTCATCTGTCTGAATGGTGTATGATCTTGGTTGAACTTCACTCAGGACAGTTCCCTTCTGAGTCCATATGTTTGTTTTGTCTTTGAACCTTACTTGGTCACCAGTGTGGAGTTCAGGTAGGTTTTGTGTTCCTCTGTCATAGTAGTACTTTTGCTTTTCTTTCTGTTGCTCTTTGAACTTCCTCACTTTCTCCCCCTCTTTTGTTTTCAGGAGGTTCTCCGGGATGGGTAGGTTTGACCTTAGCCGATGTCCCATCAGGAGTTGGGCTGGTGACATACCACACTCGAGCGGCGTTGTGCGGTATACAAGCATGCTCTGGTAGAAGTCAGTTCCACTGTCTTTTGCCTTGTACATCAGTCTTTTCACTGTCTTTGCGGGCTCTCCTGGGTCAACAGCTCTGGACAACGTGTCTGCTGTATACATCAGCTTACCCGGTGTGTACGCAACATTCAGTTCACCATAGACTGTCTCTCCTTCGCTTTCCACAACAAGGACTCTCTTTACCAGGTTCAGTTTCTCACAGGCTTTTAAACCTAGTGTGGCTTGCACATCCTTTGGCACCATGATTAATGCTAGTGTGTGCTCTCTGTCCTTGTGTGTCACTTTGACAATGCATCTTCCTTTCACTGGTATATCAGTACCTGAGAATCCTGTCACTTTCACTTTTATTCCATGTATCTTTGGTCTGGGTCTAATTTTCTTAAAATCAGTCTCTGATATCACATTAACTTGTGCTCCAGTATCCAATTTAAATGGAATATGTATATCATTCACCTTTAGTGTCAACATCCAGTCTCTTTCTTCTTTTTTGTTTTCAGACACAACATCTACATAGAACTCCTCTATCTCGCTTTCATCTACTGTATGGACCTTGCTTTGTTGCGCTTGGTTCTTACAGCAACGGGCATAATGGTTGTTTTTGTTGCAATTATTGCATGTTTTACCATATGCTGGACACTTTCTTGGTGGATGCTGTGTACCGCATCGACTACATGTCTTCCGATTGCCCCTTTCATTTTAGTTCTCTGGCCACGCCTCTTTTTTCACATTGGCGCTCGTTTTGTTAAACGGTTTGTGTCCGTTCTTTCTCACTGCATCCACGTTGCAGCTATTGTCACTGAACAGCTCCTTTGCCTGCACCTTCACAGTCTCTGTAGCCCTACACAGTGCTATGGCTTTTCCCAGGTCTAGATCTTGCTCTCTTAGCAGTCTTTTCCTTAGACCATTATCTGGAATACCACACACCAGTCTGTCTTTTATCAGCGAGTCTGTCAGTCCCCCAAATTCACACGATTTGCTTCTGTTTCTCAGTTCAGTCACATACTGATCAATAGTCTCTCCCGTTTTCTGTACATGTGAAAAATCTGTGCCTCTCAAACGTCACGTTACGTTTAGGTATGCAGTAGGCCTCAAACTGTTCCATTATTTTATCTAGCTTCATTTTGTCTCCATCAGCAGCGAATGTGAAGTTATTATACACCTCCAGCGCTTCATCACCCACGACATGTAAGAACAGTGACGATTTCTTTTTATTACTTTGCTCGTCAGCTCCGATTGCTGATAAATACAACTCTACATATTGTTTGAATCTCCTCCAATTTTCAGCCACATTACCTGTCAACTGAAGCATCGCCGGTGGGTGTAAACCTTCCATTTTTTCACTTCGTTAGCTATTCTCCAATGGTAAGCAACGATGTTCTCTTTTGGCTTGCTAATTTGTGGAGAGCTGATTTAACTTCAGATTTTTTCTCTTCATCTCTTTCAATCCCACTTCTGACACCATGTATTGATTTCTTTGTGAGTTCAATGACGAGACATTTATGAAAGAGAATGAGTTTTTATCTAAAGTATGTTCAACTCTTTTAACAGCATTTACATGAGACATCAGGCTACTGATGCACCTAGAACAAAACTGAAACCAAACTCAACTGCCTTGCCTATCTCGGTCACATGCCCTCTGCTGGTCAGGCACAAGCAATCAATCAGGCAACTATGCTGGTAAGACATGATAATTGTGATGAAATATTCCATTCATCAATCATCAGTATTTCTCTGCCTGTGACTGTGGTTGGCTTCAGTTTCATTTCCATTGTATTGTACTGTGTGTAGGGCTCCGCCCATACCTGGCTCCTATGTAAGCTGGCCCAGCCTGCAGCACATCCAGTACGGCAGACCTCTGGATGGAAGATACATTCTCCGCTGTGTGTTACCTTCTAAGACAATAAAAGCCTTGTTTTGTTTCGCTAACATCGAGACTCGGATTTATTGAGGCACAGCAATAATCAAACAGGCAAATAACATCACTATTTGCTGATATCATTACAGCATTGATCAGTGCAGGGAGCAAAGAGAGAGAGAGAGGCATTGATCAGTGTAGGGCGCAGAGAGAGAGAGAGAGAGGCACTGATCAGTGTAGGGAGCAGAGAGAGAGTGAGAGGCATTGATCAGTGTAGGGAGCAGAGAGAGAGAGAGAGAGGCATTGATCAGTGTAGGGAGCAGAGAGAGAGAGAGAGGCATTGATCAGTGTAGGGAGCAGAGAGAGAGAGAGAGAGGCATTGATCAGTGTAGGGAGCAGAGAGAGAGAGAGAGGCATTGATCAGTGTAGGGAGCAGAGAGAGAGAGAGAGAGAGACATTGATCAGTGTAGGGAGCAGAGAGAGAGAGAGAGGCATTGATCAGTGTAGGGAGCAGAGAGTGAGAGAGAGGCATTGATCAGTGTAGGGAGCAGAGAGAGAGAGGCATTCATCAGTGTACGGAGCAGAGAGAGAGAGAGAGGCATTGATCAGTGTAGAGAGCAGAGAGAGAGAGAGAGGCATTGACCAGTGTAGGCAGCAGAGAGAGAGAGAGAGAGGCATTGATCAGTGTAGGGAGCAGAGAGAGAGAGAGAGAGAGGCATTGATCAGTGTAGGGAGCAGAGAGAGAGAGAGAGAGAGGCATTGATCAGTGTAGGGAGCAGAGAGAGAGAGAGAGACATTGATCAGTGTAGGGAGCAGAGAGAGAGAGAGAGGCATTGATCAATGTAGGGAGCAGAGAGTGAGAGAGGCATTGATCAGTGTAGGGAGCAGTGAGAGAGAGAGGCATTGATCAGTGTAGGGAGCAGAGAGAGAGAGAGAGGCATTGATCAGTGTAGGGAGCAGAGAGAGAGAGAGGCATTGATCAGTGTAGGGAGCAGAGAGAGAGAGAGGCATTGATCAGTGTAGGGAGCAAAGAGTGAGAGAGAGGCATTGATCAGTGTAGAGAGCAGTGAGAGAGAGAGGCATTGATCAGTGCAGGGAGCAGAGAGAGAGAGGCATTGATCAGTGTATGGAGCAGAGAGAGAGAGAGACATTGATCAGTGTAGGGAGCAGAGAGATAGAGAGAGAGAGGCATTGATCAGTGTATGGAGCAGAGAGAGAGAGAGAGGCATTGATCAGTGTAGGGAGCAGAGAGAGAGAGAGGCATTGATCAGTGTATGGAGCAGAGAGAGAGAGAGACATTGATCAGTGTAGGGAGCAGAGAGAGAGAGAGAGAGAGGCATTGATCAGTGTAAGGAGCAGAGGGAGAGAGAGAGGCATTGATCAGTGTAGGGAGCAGAGAGAGAGAGAGAGAGGCATTGATCAGTGTACGGAGCAGAGAGAGAGAGAGAGGCATTGATCAATGTAGGGAGCAGAGAGAGAGAGAGAGAGACATTGATCAGTGTAGGGAACAGAGAGAGAGAGAGAGGCATTGATCAGTGTAGTCAGCAGAGAGAGAGAGAGCGGCATTGATCAGTGTAGGGAGCAGAGAGAGAGAGAGGCATTGATCAGTGTAGGGAGCAGAAAGAGAGAGAGAGGCATTGATCAGTGTAGGGAGCAGAGAGAGAGAGAGAGGCATTGATCAGTGCAGGGAGCAGAGAGAGAGAGAGAGGCATTGATCTGTGTAGGGAGCAGAGAGAGAGAGAGAGGCATTGATCAGTGTAGGGAGCAGTGAGAGAGAGAGAGGCATTGATCAGTGTAGGGAGCAGAGAGAGAGAGAGAGGCATTGATCAGTGTAGGGAGCAGAGAGAGAGAGAGAGGGGCATTGATCAGTGTAGGGAGCAGAGAGAGAGAGAGAGGCATTGATCAGTGTAGGGAGCAGAGAGAGAGAGGGAGAGCCATTGATCAGTGTAGGGAGCAGAGAGAGAGGGGGCATTGATCAGTGCAGGGAGCAGAGAGAGAGAGAGAGGCATTGATCAGTGTAGGGAGCAGAGAGAGAGAGGGGCATTGATCAGTGTAGGGAGCAGAGAGAGAGAGAGAGGCATTGATCAGTGTAGGGAGCAGAGAGAGAGAGAGAGGCATTGATCAGTGTAGGGAGCAGTGAGAGAGAGAGGCATTCATCAGTGTTAGGAGCAGAGAGAGAGAGAGGCATTGATCAGTGTAGGGAGCAGAGAGAGAGAGAGACATTGATCAGTGTAGGGAGCAGAGAGAGAGAGGCATTGATCAGTGTTGGGAGCAGAGAGAGAGAGGCATTGATCAGTGTAGTGAGCAGAGAGAGAGAGAGACATTGATCAGTGTACGGAGCAGAGAGAGAGAGAGAGGCATTGATCAATGTAGGGAGCAGAGAGAGAGAGAGAGAGACATTGATCAGTGTAGGGAACAGAGAGAGAGAGAGAGGCATTGATCAGTGTAGTCAGCAGAGAGAGAGAGAGCGGCATTGATCAGTGTAGGGAGCAGAGAGAGAGAGAGGCATTGATCAGTGTAGGGAGCAGAAAGAGAGAGAGAGGCATTGATCAGTGTAGGGAGCAGAGAGAGAGAGAGAGGCATTGATCAGTGCAGGGAGCAGAGAGAGAGAGAGAGGCATTGATCTGTGTAGGGAGCAGAGAGAGAGAGGCATTGATCAGTGTAGGGAGCAGTGAGAGAGAGAGAGGCATTGATCAGTGTAGGGAGCAGAGAGAGAGAGGCATTGATCAGTGTAGGGAGCAGAGAGAGAGAGAGTGGGGCATTGATCAGTGTAGGGAGCAGAGAGAGAGAGAGAGGCATTGATCAGTGTAGGGAGCAGAGAGAGAGAGGGAGAGCCAATGATCAGTGTAGGGAGCAGAGAGAGAGGGGGCATTGATCAGTGCAGGGAGCAGAGAGAGAGAGAGAGAGGCATTGATCAGTGTAGGGAGCAGAGAGAGAGAGAGAGGCATTGATCAGTGTAGGGAGCAGAGAGAGAGAGAGAGAGAGACATTGATCAGTGTAGGGAGCAGAGAGAGAGAGAGAGGCATTGATCAGTGTAGGGAGCAGAGAGTGAGAGAGAGGCATTGATCAGTGTCGGGAGCAGAGAGAGAGAGGCATTCATCAGTGTACGGAGCAGAGAGAGAGAGAGAGGCATTGATCAGTGTAGAGAGCAGAGAGAGAGAGAGAGGCATTGACCAGTGTAGGCAGCAGAGAGAGAGAGAGAGAGGCATTGATCAGTGTAGGGAGCAGAGAGAGAGAGAGAGAGAGGCATTGATCAGTGTAGGGAGCAGAGAGAGAGAGAGAGAGAGGCATTGATCAGTGTAGGGTGCAGAGAGAGAGAGACATTGATCAGTGTAGGGAGCAGAGAGAGAGAGAGAGGCATTGATCAATGTAGGGAGCAGAGACTGAGAGAGGCATTGATCAGTGTAGGGAGCAGAGAGTGAGAGAGAGGCATTGATCAGTGTAGAGAGCAGTGAGAGAGAGAGGCATTGATCAGTGTAGGGAGCAGAGAGTGAGAGAGAGGCATTGATCAGTGTAGAGAGCAGTGAGAGAGAGAGGCATTGATCAGTGCAGGGAGCAGAGAGAGAGAGGCATTGATCAGTGTATGGAGCAGAGAGAGAGAGAGACATTGATCAGTGTAGGGAGCAGAGAGAGAGAGAGAGAGAGGCATTGATCAGTGCACGGAGCAGAGAGAGAGAGAGAGGCATTGATCAGTGTAGGGAGCAGAGAGAGAGAGAGGCATTGATCAGTGTATGGAGCAGAGAGAGAGAGAGACATTGATCAGTGTAGGGAGCAGAGAGAGAGAGAGAGAGAGGCATTGATCAGTGTAAGGAGCAGAGAGAGAGAGAGGCATTGATCAGTGTAGGGAGTAGAGAGAGAGAGAGAGGCATTGATCAGTGTAGGGAGCAGAGAGAGAGAGAGGCATTGATCAGTGTAGGGAGCAGAGAGAGAGAGAGGCATTGATCAGTGTAGGGAGCAGAGAGTGAGAGAGAGGCATTGATCAGTGTAGAGAGCAGTGAGAGAGAGAGGCATTGATCAGTGCAGGGAGCAGAGAGAGAGAGGCATTGATCAGTGTATGGAGCAGAGAGAGAGAGAGACATTGATCAGTGTAGGGAGCAGAGAGAGAGAGAGAGAGAGGCATTGATCAGTGCACGGAGCAGAGAGAGAGAGAGAGGCATTGATCAGTGTAGGGAGCAGAGAGAGAGAGAGGCATTGATCAGTGTATGGAGCAGAGAGAGAGAGAGACATTGATCAGTGTAGGGAGCAGAGAGAGAGAGAGAGAGAGGCATTGATCAGTGTAAGGAGCAGAGAGAGAGAGAGAGGCATTGATCAGTGTAGGGAGCAGAGAGAGAGAGAGAGAGGCATTGATCAGTGTACGGAGCAGAGAGAGAGAGAGAGGCATTGATCAATGTAGGGAGCAGAGAGAGAGAGAGAGAGACATTGATCAGTGTAGGGAACAGAGAGAGAGAGAGAGGTATTGATCAGTGTAGTCAGCAGAGAGAGAGAGAGCGGCATTGATCAGTGTAGGGAGCAGAGAGAGAGAGAGGCATTGATCAGTGTAGGGAGCAGAAAGAGAGAGAGAGGCATTGATCAGTGTAGGGAGCAGAGAGAGAGAGAGAGGCATTGATCAGTGCAGGGAGCAGAGAGAGAGAGAGAGGCATTGATCTGTGTAGGGAGCAGAGAGAGAGAGAGAGGCATTGATCAGTGTAGGGAGCAGTGAGAGAGAGAGAGGCATTGATCAGTGTAGGGAGCAGAGAGAGAGAGAGAGGCATTGATCAGTGTAGGGAGCAGAGAGAGAGAGAGAGGGGCATTGATCAGTGTAGGGCGCAGAGAGAGAGAGAGAGGCATTGATCAGTGTAGGGAGCAGAGAGAGAGAGGGAGAGCCATTGATCAGTGTAGGGAGCAGAGAGAGAGGGGGCATTGATCAGTGCAGGGAGCAGAGAGAGAGAGAGAGAGGCATTGATCAGTGTAGGGAGCAGAGAGAGAGAGGGGCATTGATCAGTGTAGGGAGCAGAGAGAGAGAGAGAGGCATTGATCAGTGTAGGGAGCAGAGAGAGAGAGAGAGGCATTGATCAGTGTAGGGAGCAGTGAGAGAGAGAGGCATTCATCAGTGTTAGGAGCAGAGAGAGAGAGAAGCATTGATCAGTGTAGGGAGCAGAGAGAGAGAGAGACATTGATCAGTGTAGGGAGCAGAGAGAGAGAGGCATTGATCAGTGTTGGGAGCAGAGAGAGAGAGGCATTGATCAGTGTAGTGAGCAGAGAGAGAGAGAGAGACATTGATCAGTGTACGGAGCAGAGAGAGAGAGAGAGGCATTGATCAATGTAGGGAGCAGAGAGAGAGAGAGAGAGACATTGATCAGTGTAGGGAACAGAGAGAGAGAGAGAGGCATTGATCAGTGTAGTCAGCAGAGAGAGAGAGAGCGGCATTGATCAGTGTAGGGAGCAGAGAGAGAGAGAGGCATTGATCAGTGTAGGGAGCAGAAAGAGAGAGAGAGGCATTGATCAGTGTCGGGAGCAGAGAGCGAGAGAGAGGCATTGATCAGTGCAGGGAGCAGAGAGAGAGAGAGAGGCATTGATCTGTGTAGGGAGCAGAGAGAGAGAGAGAGGCATTGATCAGTGTAGGGAGCAGTGAGAGAGAGAGAGGCATTGATCAGTGTAGGGAGCAGAGAGAGAGAGAGAGGCATTGATCAGTGTAGGGAGCAGAGAGAGAGAGAGAGGGGCATTGATCAGTGTAGGGAGCAGAGAGAGAGAGAGAGGCATTGATCAGTGTAGGGAGCAGAGAGAGAGAGGGAGAGCCATTGATCAGTGTAGGGAGCAGAGAGAGAGGGGGCATTGATCAGTGCAGGGAGCAGAGAGAGAGAGAGAGAGGCATTGATCAGTGTAGGGAGCAGAGAGAGAGAGGGGCATTGATCAGTGTAGGGAGCAGAGAGAGAGAGAGAGGCATTGATCAGTGTAGGGAGCAGAGAGAGAGAGAGGCATTGATCAGTGTAGGGAGCAGTGAGAGAGAGAGGCATTCATCAGTGTTAGGAGCAGAGAGAGAGAGAGGCATTGATCAGTGTAGGGAGCAGAGAGAGAGAGAGACATTGATCAGTGTAGGGAGCAGAGAGAGAGAGGCATTGATCAGTGTTGGGAGCAGAGAGAGAGAGGCATTGATCAGTGTCGTGAGCAGAGAGAGAGAGAGAGACATTGATCAGTGTAGGGAGCAGAGAGAGAGAGAGAGGCATTGATCAGTGTAGGGAGCAGAGAGAGAGAGAGGCATTGATCAGTGTAGGGAGCAGAGAGAGAGAGGCATTGATCAGTGTAGGGAGCAGAGAGAGAGAGAGAGGCATTGATCAGTGCAGGCTGCAGAGAGGGAGAGAGGCATTGATCAGTGTAGGGAGCAGAGAGAGAGAGAGAGGCATTGATCAGTGTAGGGAGCAGAGAGAGAGAGAGAGGGGCATTGATCAGTGTAGGGAGCAGAGAGTGAGAGAGAGAGGCATTGATCAGTGTAGGGAGCAGAGAGAGAGAGGCATTGATCAGTGTAGGGAGCAGAGAGAAAGAGAGGCATTGATCAGTGTAGGGAGCAGAGAGAGAGAGAGGCATTGATCAGTGTAGAGAGCAGATAGAGAGAGAGAGGCATTGATCAGTGTAGGGAGCAGAGAGAGAGAGAGAGAGAGGCATTGATCAGTGTAGGGAGCAGATAGAGAGAGAGAGGCATTGATCAGTGTAGGGAGCAGAGAGAGAGAGAGAGAGAGGCATTGATCAGTGTAGGGAGCAGATAGAGAGAGAGAGGCATTGATCAGTGTAGGGAGCAGAGAGAGAGGCATTGATCAGTGTATGGAGCAGAGAGAGAGAGAGGCAGTGATCAATGTAGGGATCAGAGAGAGAGAGAGGCATTGATCAGTGTAGGGAGCAAACAGAGAGAGATAGAGGCATTGATGCGTCTAGTATAGTAATAGACAGACCCTTAATTTTAAATTTCGATATATATTGAATTGTTTTGCCAGGCCAAAAGTTTTTTTTTAATGTGAAATAATGTGATCACTGATTTGCTCTGATAGACAACAGAGATAAACAAACCCCCCTTAGTTCTGCAGACATGGCATCTGATGACTTTTTGGAGGTTATAGGGGAAAAGTCAAACCTTTGAAGTTTTGGAATGCAGAATACGACGAAACTCATGAACCTAACCAAGTGGTTTTCTGCCTCTTTTGTAAACTTTAGGAGTGAATGAACAATTTTGGGCTGTGATAAAGTCAACTAATGGATAGCCACACAAGATGTGTGAGTGTGAACGTTTGACAGCTCAAACAGCTCAGACCAACATTAAAAGAACATTTCACTATCTCTGAATGATTGATTTACTTCAAAAGGCAAAGAATGCTGTATAAAACAGTGGCTGAACAATATCGGCACTGCAGTCAGAGGAAGGTTGTTTGGCCAGTCATCTCACCTACGAGGATCAGGCTGCAGTCGGAAGGAGGGGCCTGGCCAGTCTTTTCGCTTATGAGGACCTACAATCAACACTGGACCGATCATTGACGAGTGGTTGTATGTATCATTTCCTGTAATATTATTGGTGGACTGCTCAAATAGTGGTTGGGGTTTTAAATCTGTCTTAGGAACAATAAAAGATTAAAGGCAGAACCCATGTGTCTGGTGTAATTTCTCATAACTCTCAAGTCCGAACTGTATAACCTGTTGGACGGGGCGAGGGGTAATTCCGCACGTCTTACTGCTTTGGCGACCATGAAGGGACGTTGTACGAGAAATTTACACACCATTAATATGGGTGGCAAAACCGCCAAGACTTTGGATGAGTTAGTTGCAATGTATGTTGCAGGGAAGTTACCTCTCCAAGAGAGGTGGGTATGGATTATTATTGACAGTGATGATCCGGTTTATGAGGCCGAACAATGGGCACAAGGGTCCACATGTCAGCAACGGATAATGAAAGCCATCTGGTTGTTAGCCTATCGAAGGCAGGTTAAAAACGATGAGCGTGAAAAGATTGTTACGAAGGGAAATATAGGATATGGCAGGAAAAGCCAGTGATAGAGAAGTGGTGGTAAACCGGCCTCTTAAGGAATTAGAGGAAGAACGAGAATGTCGTAAGAAAAATGAAGAGGTGTTTGAGAAGGAGAATGCGAGATGGTGTAACAAAGAGCAATATTTGGAAGGTCAGTGTGTGAATCAAGGGAATGAGAGTAAAGCTTGGAAAGAGGAAGCTAGTAGCCAACAACAACAGGCAGAAAAAGTAGAGAAGGATAATGAGGATTTAAAAGCTGCCATTAGGATGGTGCAGAAACTGGTTGTGAAACTAGGTGGGCAACAGGACCATGTGGAATGCAAAAGGAAGGTTAAAGTGTTAGGAGAAAAACTACAAGTGCAAAGGGAAATGGCGTGTGCTGTAACCCCAGGGGAACATCATCATCAGACAGTGAGTGGAAGGAGGTTGGAGAAGGGGAGTTAGGACCTATACCTGGAAAAAAGATAAAACTGTGGCGGAGCCACTAAGGGACTCCAATCAATTGTATACAATTCCCTTTAATAATATGTTAGCTACAGCCTGAGTCTGTATCTTTGTTTTCACTGTTTACATGTACAGAGCGCGATCACTTTAATAGCGCGGGTAAACGCGATGACATCACGCCGTTCATCACGTGATCCCCCACCGGCGGGAAAAACGTGATGACGTCATGACTTTAGCCACGGGACCGCCCAAGCTGTCCTCGTGGAGCCTCCGAACTGACTAGACCTATATTCGATGTTCTCCTGTAATTATCCGTTAAACTCTGTTAGTTTTCATTAAACCTCGTTTATTTGATCGCTTGAGTGGACCTCGGTCTTTTGATAGGAACTAGACATTCCTACATTGGTGACCCCGACTTTTGCGAACGGTTTTTGCAGAAGTTACTGAACATGGAATCGAATGCCATTGCTTTGAAGCTACCACAGTTCTGGGAGCAACAGCCAGCCGTGTGGTTCATCCAGGCTGAAGCCCAGTTCGCAATCAGGAACATCGTTGCGGATCATCAGCCTGCTTGGTAATCCACCAGAAGATCGCAAGTATGAAACGATAAAGGTGCGGTTGTTACAGGTCTTCGGGCTCATGAAGTCGGAGCGCGCCCGCCGGCTGCTCGCTATGCCCAGCCTCGGGGACTCCAAGCCATTCGAGCTCATGAGCCAAATGCTCACGCTCCTGGGCTCCGAACCGGAATGCTTCCTCTTCAGGGAGCTATTCCTCAGCCAGCTACCGGAGCAAGTTCAGGTTGCCCTAGTGAGGTCGGAAGTCACAGACTGCGCAGAGCTGGCTGCCGAAGCGGACAAGATTTTCGCGGTGACACAGCAGTACTGCACTGCCACGAGGCGCCCATCCCCCACAGATGCTGCTCCAGCCCCTCCATCTGCGGGGTTGTGCTTCTACCACGCCCGTTTGGCGCAAAAGCAAGATGCTGCCGCCCTCCCTGCAGCTTTTCGCTCAAAAAAAAAACAACAGCAACCCTGTCGAAAGAGGACCGGTTATAACGAGCGCCCCGCAGCTGCGATGGCAATCGGTAATTCGGGAAAACTCCTCATCACCGACTCCCTATCTGGTCGATATTTCCTCTGCGGCACCGGGGTGCAGTGTAGCATCCTACCCGCGTCAAATCTTGATATACAAGCCGGGGGGCACGGCCTCTCCCTCGAGGCGGCTAATAGTGGGGCCATTCGGACCTTCGGAAGACGACGGGTCCAGGTGTGCTTCGGCGGCCAGCGGTTTTACTGGGATTTCATCACGGCCAAAGTCTCTCAAGCCATCCTCGGGGCGGATTCTTTGTGCGCCAATGGCCTCCTGGTGGATGTAAGGCACCGTCGGTTGATCAATGCAGCCACTTTTCACTCCATCCCGTGCCAGCGCGGTAACACCGTGTCGCGCACTGTCTCCTGTGCGTTCCCACCTCCGGATGACTTCACTCGCCTCCTCGGAGATTTCCCAGACCTGACCAGACCCGCTTTCTCTTCCACGGCCACGAAACATGGTGTCGAACATCACACCACCACTTCTGGCTCCCCGGTCTACGCGCGGGCCTGGCGCCTCGAACCTGGCAAGCTCACGGCTGCAAAAGCGGAGTTCGACACGATGGAGCGGCTAGGGATTATTCGCCGGTCAAATAGTCCCTGGTCTTCACCTCTCCACATTGTTCCAAAACCTGGCGGCGGATGGCGGCCTTGCGGTGACTACCGACGCCTGAATGACGCCACTACTCCTGATCGGTACCCGATCCCTCATATTCAGGATTTCTCTGCCCATTTGGAGGGAAATACCATTTTTTCAAAAGTCGACCTTGTCCGTGGCTACCACCAGGTCCCCGTGCACCCGCAAGACGTCCCGAAAACTGCAGTCATCACCCCATTCGGCCTGTTTGAATTTCTGCAGATGCTGTTTGGATTGAAGAATGCTGCACAGGCTTTCCAGCGCTTGATGGATTCCGTGCTTCGGGACCTCAAGTTCCTATTCATCTACCTCGACGACATCCTCATCGCCAGCCCTAATAAAGAGGAGCACATCTGCCATTTACGCACCCTCTTTAGACGCCTCAGTCAACACGGCTTGATCGGCGAGTCAGCAGAGAGTGCTGTGAGTTTGGGTAAGTGTGTGAGTTCTTTAATTGTTATTTCTCTTTAAATCATTCTTGATAAGATTACTTAAGCAGTTTAAGTAAAGGGGAAAAGTTAAATATTTGGGATTCTGTTGGTTTAAGAAGAGTAAAACAAGGTTACACTGCAGTAGGAGTAAATTGGCACAGCAGGCAGTGGAAACCAGTTTTCTAACCAATCAGCAGGGGTGACTCATTTGGCTGTAAACAAACAAACATTATAAAAAGACCAGGCTAGTGCGAGCAAGCACTGAGTGCGAGTCAGCAGAGAGTGCTGTGAGTTTGGGTAAGTGTGTGAGTTAGGGTAAGTGGGGTGTTAGGTGCTCTTTTCAAACTTTAACTCTGTGGGTTGTAGTTAATAAGGCCTTCCTGGTGCAGAGTGACTGTTGGAAAACCATTTAACTGGTGTAATTAGAGGGATTGATTTAAATTAAATCCAATTAATTAAAGGGGATACTAGCATCTATAATCGGGCAGAGGGTGTCCATAACTAACAATAAAAAATTTAATTAATTACATAGAATGGAGCAGATGATGTGTTACTGTTGCGAGATGTGGGAGTCGGTGAACCCCATTGAGGCTCATGGTGATTACGTCTGTGACAAGTGCCTGCTGCTACAGGAACTCCAGCTCCGTGTTGATGAGCTGGAGTCTGAGCTTCAGACGCTGCGACACATCAGGGAGGGGGAGAAGTACCTGAACTCTGTGTATCAGGAGGTGATCACACCTGTGAAGTTAATTAATTCAGATGTAGCCCATGGTCAGGGACAGGACGGCATGACTACCAGTGAGGCAGGTACGGGGATCCAGGAGGTAGAGCTGGAGGAGCCGCAGCCCTTGCTCTTGTCCAGCAGGTTCGAGGTTCTTACTCCCTGTGGGGACGGGAGCAGGGACTGCAGGGAGGATGAGCAACCTGGCCACAGCACCGTGGAGCGGGGGGCCATTCAAGAGGGGGGAGTAACTAGAAATGTTGTAGTGGTAGGGGATAGTATTATTAGGGGGATAGATAGAGTTCTCTGCAGCCGAGAGCGAGAGTCCCGAAGGCTGTGTTGCCTACCCGGTGCCAGGGTTAAGGACATCTCCTCTGGGCTGGAAAGAAACTTGCAGTGGGAGGGGGTGGATCCAGTTGTCGTGGTCCATGTTGGTACAAACGACGTAGATAGGACTAGGAAGCAGGTTCTGTTAAAGGAGTATGAGCAGGTAGGGGTCAAATTAAAAAACAGAACCTCAAGGGTAATAATCTCTGGATTATTACCTGAGCCACGAGCGAATTTGGCTAGGACAAATAAAATTAGAGAATTAAATGCGTGGCTCAAAGACTGGTGTGGGAGAAATGGGTTTTGCTTCCTGGGACACTGGCACCAGTACTGGGGCAGGAGGGAGCTGTTCCATTGGGACGGGCTTCACTTGGCCAGTACTGGGACTAGAGTCCTGGTGGATCACATAACTAGGACTGTAGAGAGGGATTTAAACTAAGTAGTGGGGGGGAGGTTCCTAGAGAGCAAATAATAAAAATGACAACAGAGAAGGTCATAGACTTAGGTAGCAGTGGGGAAATTAAAAACCAGAGTGTGTCAGGAAGGGGCAGAAGGTATGGAGTAAAAAGTAAAGTAATAAAAAGGGCAAAAGCAGGAACTAAGTGCCACAAAACATATTTGAAAGTTCTCTATCTGAATGCACGTAGCATTCGTAACAAAATAGACGAGTTAATGGCACAAATAACTACATATGGGTATGATCTTGTGGCCATTACAGAAACATGGCTGCAGGGTGACAATGCCTGGTAATTAAACATACCAGGTTATTTAATGATCAGGAAGGACAGGCAGGAAGGAAGGGGCGGTGGGGTGGCTATGTTAATAAAGGAAGGAATCACTGTAATACAGAGAAATGATATTGGGTCAAAAGATCAGGATAATGAAACAGTTTGGGTGGAGGTAAGGAATAATAAGGGGAAAAAAACACTAGTGGGCGTAGTCTATAGGCCTCCGAACAGTTGCAAATATGTTGGACGGAGCATCAATCAGGAAATAGTTGAGGCTTGTAATAAGGGAACATCTATAATTATGGGGGATTTTAACTATCATATTAATTGGACAAATCAAATTGGGCAGGGCTGCCTTGAGGATGAGTTCCTTGAGTGTATTAGGGATGGGTTTCTTGAGCAGTATGTAACTGAACCGACCAGGGGGCAAGCAACCTCAGACCTGGTCCTGTGTAACGAGACAGGATTAATTAAAAATGTCCCAGTAAAGGATCCCCTTGGAATGAGTGACCATAACATGGTTGAATTCCATATTCAATTAGAGGGTGAGAAGGTTGGATCTCAAACAAGCGTGCTAAGCTTGAATAAAGGAGACTATGAAGGTATGAGAGCGGAATTGAGTAGAGTGGATTGGGAAAATAGATTAAAGGGTAAGACGATACATGATCAGTGGTGTACATTTAACGAGTTATTTTACAACTTCCAAAAATAATATATTCCACTGAGAAGAAAAGGGTGTAAAAGAAAAGGCAGCCATCCGTGGCTAAGTAAAGAAATTAAGGATAGTATTCGACTAAAAACAAGGGCATATAAGGTAGCCAAATCTAGTGGGAGGATAGAGGATTGGGAAAACTTTAAAAGACAGCAAAAAATAACAAAGAGATTGATTAAGAAAGGGAAGATAGATTATGAAAGTAAATTAGCAAAAAATATAAAAACAGATTGTAATGAAATCTGTTTGTCTTGATCTTGTATTCGTTTTGCACTCATGTATATTACCCTCCCCCACTGTGTATAGTTTCACTTCCTCTTTCCCGACTAACCTGGGAGGTTCCAGGTCTTGGCTCTTGGCTCCGCCCCTGACTTCTCTTACATAAAGATCCCAGGATCTGTATGACTCATTCCTGTGCACCAGTCGGCGTGTTGAGATGTTAGCTCTGATCTTAGTGATTAAAAGCCAACTTGTTTAAGTCTATCACTTCTAGTTTTGTGGTAATTGAAGGCCCATCAATTTTAATCACAAAAGAATACTAGGATCGATCGACTCCTAAAACCAGAGCGTCTGGACTTGGATCCACATTCTGCTGAAGCATCAAATCAATTTGGACACTGGCTCAAATGCTTCGAACTCTTCGCGGTGGCCTCATCCGCTAACGAGGTAGATAAACTGAGCCTACTGACTACTCGTGTAAGTCATCGGATTTATTCGTTCATCCGGGACGCCACCTCTTACACGGAGGCCATCACTATCCTGAAGGCCCAATACCAGAGGCCGGTAAACGAAGTGTACGCCAGACATCTGCTGGCTACACGCAGGCAGCGACCAGAGGAATCAATGGACGATTTCTTACAGGGCCTAAAGGACCTGGTCCGGGACTGTAACTGCAAGGCCGTGACGGCCAACGCGTACTCTGACGAATTGGTCCGCGATTCCTTCATCACGGGCCTCAAATCGAATTATATCCGGCAGAGACTGCTGGAGAAGGAGGTCCTGGACTTAAAAAAGGCAGTGGCCACTGCGCAATCGCTGGACGTGGCCCAGAAAAACTCTGACTCTTATTCTTCCAGCCATGCGGCCCTCACTGCCTCGTGCGCGCCGAGGGGGCCACCATCTTGGAATCAGCCATCTTCCCCATCCAGGTCTCAGACCAGCTCTACGCCGCCGGAGTCCCCACACAGAAGTTCACCCAGGAGTCCTACTACAGTGGCAATGTCTCGAGGCCCGAAATGCTACTTCTGCGGCCAGGCCAAGCACCCCAGACAACGATGCCCAGCGAAGGACGCTACATGCTTCAAATGTAAGAAAAAGGGGCATTTTAGCAAAGTCTGCAGGGGGAATCCAATTTCCAACTCCGTCACCGCCTCGTGCGTGCCGTGCGGGCCGCCATCTTGGGATCCGCCATCTTTTCCCGACTCAACGGCTGCCCAGGGCCCAACAGTGGCTTCGATCACGGTGGATCAATCCAGGCCACACCCGTTGACAAAATCCATGATGGACATACAGGTAAACGGGAATTTAACGAAATGTTTAATTGACTGTGGGAGTACCGAGAGTTTTATCCACCCTAGCCTGGTACGGTGGCACTCATTAATGGTAACCCCTACACGGAGCAGAATTGCTATGGCTGCTAAGCCCCACACTTCGGACATTTTAGGCTACTGTGTGGTAACACTGACTGTAAAAGGCACGGACTACAAGGATTTTAAACTCCTCGTGATGCCAGAACTCTGTTAATGTAATCTTGGGCCTGGACTTCCAGTGCCACCACGAAAGTGTCACGCTAGCAGATGGCGGGTCCCAGCCGCCACTCACAGTCTGTGGCCTATCAACCTTAAAAATCAGCCCGCCCTCTTTATTCGCTAATCTCGCTCCGAACCGTAGGCCCATAGCGACCAAAAGTAGACGGTACAGTCTGGAAGACAGACACTTTATCAAGGCGGAAGTGGACAGACTCCTGCGGGAAGGCATTATTGAATGCAGTACCAGCCCGTGGCGTGCCCAAGTAGTCATAGTTAAAAATAGCGAAAAGAAATGGATGATAATTGACTGCAGCCAGACTGTTAATATTTATACCCAGCTGGACGCCTACCCTTTACCTCGCATATCAGAAATGGTCAACCAGATTGCGCAATACCGAGTCTTCTCGACTATCGACCTCAAATCCGCGTATCACCAGCTCCCCATTAGAACGGAGGACCGTCCATACACCACCTTCGAGGCGAACGGGCACCTCTACCATTTTCTCAGAGTGCCCTTCGGGGTAACAAATGGAGTCTCGGTCTTCCAACGTGAGATGGACCGCATGGTTGACGAGAATAAACTACAAGCTACCTACCCCTATCTGGACAATGTCACTATCTGCGGGCACAACCAGCAAGACCACGATCTAAATCTTGCGAGATTTTTAAAAACTGCCCTAAAGCTGAATCTAACCTACAACGAAGACAAATGTGTCTTCAACACAACCCGTCTCTGTATCCTCGGCTGTGTGGTGGAAGATGGGGTAATTGGACCGGACCCTGACCGATTACGCCCCCTAAAGGAACTGCCCCTGCCACACAGCCCCAAAGCTTTAAAAAGGTGCCTGGGATTTTTTTCGTATTATGCCCAATGGGTGCCCAATTACTCTGATAAGGCCCGACCCCTCATTAAATCGACGTCCTTCCCACTATCAGCTGAAGCTCGGGAGGCTTTCACCAGTATTAAACAGGACATTGAAAGGGCTGCAGTGTGTGCAGTGGACAATTGCATTCCCTTTCAAGTCGAAAGCGATGCGTCAGACTTTGCCTTAGTTGCGACCCTCAATCAGGCTGGGAGACCTGTGGCCTTCTTCTCCCGAACCCTTCAGGGACCTGAAATCAGGCACTCTTCTGTCGAGAAGGAGGCACAGGCTATAGTGGAGGCAGTGCGGCACTGGAGACACTACCTAGCCGGCAAACGTTTCACCCTGCTCACCGACCAGCGGTCGGTGGCTTTCATGTTTAATAACAAACAAAGGGGGAAAATCAAGAATGACAAAATACTCAGGTGGAGGATCGAATTATCCACGTTTGACTATGATATTATGTACAGGCCGGGAGCCCTTAATGAACCCCCAGACGCCCTATCGCGGGGAATGTGTGCCAGCATTCATACGGACAAATTACAGGGTCTCCACAACGACCTCTGTCACCCAGGGGTCACCCGACTATACCATTTTATAAAGTCCCGCAATCTGCCCCACTCCATCGAGGAGGTCAGGGCAATGACCAGAGCCTGCCGCATCTGTGCGAAATGCAAGTCTCGTTTCTACAGGCCTGACCGTGCACACTTTATCAAAGCCACACGGCCATTCGAGCGCCTAGGTCTGGACTTCAAGGGACCCCTTCCCTCTGCCAACCGTAACGTATACTTCCTCAATATCATTGATGAATATTCCCGCTTCCCCTTCGCCATTCCTTGCCCAGACATGACCAGTGCCACGGTCATCAAGTGTCTCTGTAATCTATTCTGCATGTTTGGCATGCCGAACTACATACACAGCGATAGGGGGACGTCATTCATGAGTGACGAGCTGCGCCAGTTCTTGCTCTTGAAGGGGATAGCCACTAGCAGAACCACTAGCTACAACCCCCGGGGTAATGGGCAAGTGGAAAGGGAGAATGCTACTGTTTGGAAGGCTGTCACGTTAGCCTTAAAGTCAAAAGGTCTTCCGACCTCCCGCTGGCAGGAAGTCCTCCCAGACGTGCTCCACTCCATAAGGTCTCTGTTATGTACTGCCACTAACGCTACCCCTCATGAAAAGATGTTCGTTTTCCCCCGGAAATCCACCTCGGGCATATCTCTACCCGCGTGGCTGACGTCTCCGGGGACAGTACTATTGCGGAAGCACGTGAGAGGCCATAAAATGGACCCCCTTGTGGAAAAGGTACAGCTCCTCCATGCAAACCCTCAGTATGCCTATATCGAATACTCTGACGGGCGAGAGGACACTGTTTCCATAAAAGACCTCGCTCCCTCGGGGAGCGGAGAGAACGATGAGAGACTACCCGAGGAAGACCTACTCCAAAAAGAGACAGGACGCCCAGAGGTATCAATACCCAACTTTAACCTGGAGGACACTGCAGATAACCTGGAAGACACTGCGGAGGCCCGGACAGCGGAGGAACCAGAATCCACTCCCCTAGAGGCACCCCAACCGGCTTTGCGCCGATCACTGAGAACTGCAAAACCTCCTGACAGACTCACTTATACCAACTTTTAAGAAACATCACCCCGATGGACTAAATCTATAGAAGGAGTGAATGTAATGAAATCTGTTTGTCTTGATCCTGTATTCGTTTTGCACTCATGTATATTACCCTCCCCCACTGTGTATCGTTTCACTTCCTCTTTCCCGACTAACCTGGGAGGTTCCAGGTCTTGGCTCTTGGCTCCGCCCCTGACTTCTCTTACATAAAGATCCCAGGATCTGTATGACTCATTCCTGTGAACCAGTCGGCGTGTTGAGATGTTAGCTCTGATCTTAGTGATTAAAAGCCAACTTGTTTAAGTCTATAACTTCTAGTTTTGTGGTTATTGAAGGCCCATCACAGATAGTAAGAGTTTTTATAGTTATATAAAAAAAAAAATGGTGGCTAAAGTAAATGTTGGTCCCTTAGAGGATGAGACCGGGAAATTAATGGTGGGAAATATGGAGATGGCAAAAACACTGAATGAATATTTTGTATCAGTCTTTACAGTAGAAGACACTAAGAATACCCCAACACTGGACAAACAGGGGGCTATAGGGGGGGAGGAGCTAAACACGATCAAAATCACTAAGGAAGTGGTACTCGGTAAAATAATGGGACTCAAGGCAGATAAATCACCTGGACCTGATGGCTTACATCCTAGGGTCTTGAGGGAAGTGGCGGTAGGGATTGTGGATGCATTGGTAATAATTTTCCAAAACTCCCTGGACTCAGCAAAGGTCCCGGCAGACTGGAAAACTGCTAATGTAACACCCTTATTTAAAAAGGGCAGTAGACAGAAGGCTGGAAACTATAGACCGGTTAGCCTAACATCTGTGGTAGGTAAAATTTTGGAGTCCATTATTAAGGAGACAGTAACAGGACATTTGGATAATCATAATTTAATAGGACAAAGTCAGCATGGTTTTATGAAGGGGAAGTCATGTTTGACAAATTTGCTGGAGTTCTTTGAGGAAGTAACGTATAGGGTGGATAAAGGGGAACCAGTGGACATAATGTATTTCGACTTCCAAAAGCAATTTGACAAGGTGCCACACAAAAGATTATTGCTTAAGATAAAAAATCATAGGATTGGGGGTAATATTCTGGCATGGATAGAGGATTGGCTATCTAACAGAAGGCAGAGAGTTGGGATAAATGGTTCATTCTCAGAATGGCAATCAGTAACTAGTGGTGTCCGCAGGGGTCGGTGCTGGGTCCCCAACTCTTTACAATCTATATTAACAATTTGGAGGAGGGGACCGAGTGTAACATATCAAAGTCTGCAGATGATACTAAGATGGGAGGGAAAGTAGTGAGTGAGGAAGACATAAAAAACTTGCAAGGGGACATAGACAGGCTAAGTAAGTGGGCAGAGATTTGGCAGATGGAATACAATACTGGAAAGTGTGAGGTTATGCACTTTGGCAGGAAAAATCATAGAGCAAGCTATTATCTTAATGGTAAGAAACTTGAAAGTACTGAAGTACAAAGGGATCTGGGGGTCCTGGTGCACGAAACTCAAAAGGTTAGTATGCAGGTGCAGCAAGTGATTAAGAAGGCCAATGGAATGTTGGCTTTCATTGCTAGGGGGATAGAATATAAAAATAGGGATGTACTGCTTCAGTTGTACAAGGTATTGGTGATACCGCACCTGGAATACTGCATACAGTTTTGGTGTCCATACTTAAGAAAAGACATACTTGCTCTCGAGTCAGTACAAAGAAGGTTCACTCGGTTAATCCCGGGGATGAGGGGATGGACATATGAGGAGAGGTTGAGTAGATTGGGACTCTACTCATTGGAGTTCAGAAGAATGAGAGGCGATCTTATTGAAACATATAAGATTGTGAAGGGGTTGGATCGGGTGGATGCGGGGAGGATGTTCCCGATGATGGGTGAAACTAGAACTAGGGGCCATAGTCTTAGAATAAGGGGCTGCTCTTTCAAAACTGAGATGAGGAGGAACCACTTCACTCAGAGGGTGGTAGGTCCATGGAATATGCTCCCCAAAAAGCTGTAGAAGCTACATCATTACATAAATTTAAAACAGAAATAGACAGTTTCCTAGAAGTAAAGGGAATTAAGGGTTACGGGGAGCGGGCAGGAATTTGGATATGAGTCTAGGTTCGGATCGGACATGGCCCTGTGGGTAGCGGAGCGGGCCCAGGGGCCGTGTAGCCTGATCCTGCTCCTATTTCGTGTGTCTAATTATGTTAGATTCAGGAGATGGTTCTGTGATAGTAGATTGGTGGTTAGGATCAGATCAGCCATGATCTTATTAAATGGCGGAGCAGGCTCGAGGGGCCGATTGGCCTACTCCTGCTCCTATTTCTTATGTTCTTATGTTCTTATGAAGTATACAACCCCTAAAAATTGGCAACACGAGGACTTCACTGAAAAGAAGAATAAGATGTGTTATAACTGTGGAGGGAAGGACCATTTTATCCGGGAGTGCTGGAAGCCCCGTAAGAACAAAATTGAATCAAGAAATGGTTCCCCCTTGAGGAGGAGGATGAGAAAACAGCTAGAAAAGGCAATCTCAGGGGAAAATTCATGCTGCCCATGGTAAAGACTGTGGAGAGACACAGGCATGAAGGGGCCGCGCCCAGCCCGAGTACCTGTGTCCACTCAGGTACAACGAATATGGTAGACCTTGTGTAGACATCATTGTTGAGGGGAAGAAGGGAGATTATTTGGTTGACACTGGAGCATCTAGCACGGTGGTACATTCCCCCTCCCCGATGACGTCACCTTGGTTGAGTAGGAAACCACATGTGTTAGGTGGTTTCACGGACAATTCAATGGCTGGGGTGGCGTCTAAACCCCATAATTTTAAAGCAGGATCCCTCCAAACTAAGTGGACATGCATATTAATGAAGTGGGATCAACCGAGATTGGGGGTCCTAGGCTCGGATTGGATGTTAGAACACAATGTGATAGTAGACTGCCTGTGGGAGGAATGGAGAGTAGCGATGAAGTGGTAGTAATACCTCCAAGACATGGAGAGGCTTGGGTAATGACTCCGACAGGCCCCTACGATCAGAAAGGTACACAGCTGTAGTTAAAGCTAACAGAGGTTTTTGCCACGCATAAGCACGATTGTGGGAGGGTGACAGGGGTAGAAATCAGGGTAGGAGGAGAGCCCATGCTTCGCCCACAAAAACAATATACCTTCCCCAAAGAAGCAGAGAGGGACTTGGAAAAGGCTGTAACATCCCTTGTGGAACAAGGAGTCGTGAGACCCTTGGCTATGTTGTGTCCATCAGTAGTAAGACACAGACTGCAGGAGAACGGTACAACAGGTGTTTACTCAACGTGGCTCACTCTGGAACTGAACTGTACCGATTACTACTCAGTGCTATATACAGGTGTGGTCACTGCCGGTACTACAGTATACATGAGCTGTAAAAAGTAGTTCCCCCCTTAAAGGTATATACATTACAATTCCTCCCCTTTTAGATTAACAGCACCATAACACTCATTTAACAATTAAATATCAAACTAATTACAATTAACACTTTTAACATACAACGTTAGCTGAAAATAGTCCATTTATATATTCAGTCTTTGGGGAGGCTTTCTGATCCTTTCTGGATAGCGCCTTTCCCGAGTGTCTCGCTCTTGGTGCGGAGGCGATTCTGGCACCCTGTCGTCGGTTGGGTCATCAGCTTCCGATGCTACTGTTTCTGGGGTAGATGCGACCTGTATGTCGGGTTCCTCACCAGGTACGTATGGGCGAGGCATGGGGTTGACTTGTTCCTGTGGCTCTAGGATCTGGTCAGCATGGCGTCTCACGATGTTCTCCCCAACGTCCACTGTGTACATTAGTGGGCCCAGCCGTGTGCATATAGTTCCTGGCTGCCATTTTTCTGTTCGGTAGTCACGGGCCAAGATGGTTGCCCTACATTGAAGCTCCTTGTTGGCTTCTCATGGATGTGCTGGAATTGCTTACTCTCAACATCTCTTCGTATGTTTGATCTGAGCAAATCCAGGCGAGATCTTAACCTTCGGTTAGGGAACATCATGGCCGGGGCCTGGTTGGTGACTGCATGTGTCGCATTCCGGTAGGCGAACAGGAAATTGTCCACCTTATGCTGCAGCGGAATGTTGTCATTGTACATAGCCTTTATTGCCTTCTTAAAGGTTTGTACGAACCTCTCAGCCAATCCATTTGTGGCTGGATGATACGGGGCGGATGTGTAATGCCTTACCCCATTCCTTTTCATAAATCTTCGAAACTCTTCGGACACAAACTGTGGTCCGTTATCAGAGCAAATCTGCTCTGGCAAGCCGTTCCTGGCAAATATGGTCCGTAGGACTGCAATAGTTTTCTCCGTGGCGGTGGAGGACATTTTGATGACCTCAGGCCATTTCGAGTGCGCATCCACGGCTATTAAAAACATTGAGTCCATGAATGGACCAGCAAAATCAATATGCACCCGTTGCCATGGAGATGAGGGCCACTCCCATGGGTGTAGAGGGGCATGTGGTGGTGCATTTTGGACTTTCTGGCATCCTGAGCAGCTCTTGGTCAGGTCCTCGATTTGTTTATCGATTCCCGGCCACCACACATAAGCCCTGGCAAGGCTTTTCATTTTTACCCCTCCCAGATGACCCTCATGAAGCTCATTGAGCACTCTATCCCTTAACTTGGGTGGAATTACCACTCGGGATCCACACATCAAGGTCCCCCGGCACACTGACAGCTGTTCTCTTCTTGTCGAGAATGCTGGCAACAGTGAGTCGCCATGTGCTGGCCATCCCTTCACCATCAAATCATATACCCGAGACAGTGTCGGGTCATTTCGGGTCTCCTTTTCTATACGAGAGTTAGTTACCGGTAGGTATTCAACTGTAGTTGAATGAAATATTTCGACAGGATCCACTGCTGGTGCTTCCCCCGCAGCAGGCAGTGGCAGGTGTGATAGCCCATCAGCATTTCCATGCTGTTTTGTGCCCTTATATTCAACCTCATAGTGGTGTGCCCCTAGAAAGAGTGACCATCTTTGTAGTCGTTGCGCAGTCATCACCGGAACGCCCTTCTTCGGATTAAAAATGGAGACAAGAGGCTGGTGGTCAGTCAGCAAGGTGAATTTCTGCCTGTGCAGATAGTGATTGAACTTTTTCACTCCCCACACTAGGCTGAGGGCCTTCCTGTCAATCTGGGCATAGTTACGCTCGGCTGAGGTTAGTGATCGTGACGCAAAGGCTATTGGCCTCTCTGAGCCGTCCGAGAATTTGTGCGACAGCACCGTTCCAATGCCGTAGGGTGACGCATCACACGCCAACCGAATTGGTAGTGCTGGGTTGAAATGGGCCAATACCTCTTTCGATGTGATTAGTGTTTTGCTCTTCTGGAAAGCTCGTTTACATTTGTCACCCCACTTCCATGGCACTCCAGTTTGCAGTAGGGTGTTCAGTGGGTGTAGTATTGTAGACAAATTTGGCAAGAACTTATGGTAGTAGTTTACCAGCCTGAGGAACGACCTCAGTTGTGACACGTTTTCCGGTGCTGGAGCCTTGACTACTGCCTCAATCTTTTCTGGGGACTTATGTAACCCCTCTTTATCGATAACGTGGCCACAATACGAGATCTGTTTTTTAAAAAACTCACATTTGGAGCGGTTAGCTCGGAGCCCATATTCCTTTAATCTAGTGAGCACCTGCTCCAGGTTGGCGAGGTGATCACTGTCATTTTCGCCTGTGACCAGGATGTTGTCCAAATAACACGGGGTCCCTGGGATCCCTTGCAGGACTTGTTCCATTGCCCTTTGCCAAATAGCCGGAGCTGATGCTACCCCGAATACCAGCCGGTTGTATTGGTAGAGACCTTTATGGGTGTTGATTGTGAGGTATTTTTTTGATGCTTCTTCTACCTCCATTTGCAGATACACCTGGGCCAGATCAATCTTAGTGAAGTGTTTCCCTCCAGATAGCGAGGCGAAAATATCTTCAATCCGCGGAAGTGGATATTGCACGGTGTGAAGGGCTGGGTTCACTGTTACCTTAAAGTCCCCACAGATGCGAACCTTCCTTGGTTCCCCAGGCGTGCTGCTCAATGACTTTTTCATCACAGGGACGATGGGTGTAGCCCACTCACTCCAGTCTACCTTGGACAGTACTCCTAAACGTTCCAAACTCTCCAGCTCTGCTTCGACAGCTGGGCGGATCGCATAAGGTACCGGTCTGGCCTTAAAAATTTTGGGCTTGCATTTTCTTCAATTTTAATTGTTGCTGTCATGCCTTTTAGTGTTCCGAGTCCTTGCTGGAACACTTCTTGCGCGTCGGTTAGGATCTTTGACAGTCGCCCAGGTGTGACGTCGTCATCCTTTTTGGCAGCCACAGTCAGTGCTTGTATGGAATGCCAATCCAGCTGTATTTTCCAGATCCATTCACGTCCCAGTAATGGTGGTCCTCCATCTTGCAATACATACAGGTCTAGTTTTGGTGTTTCGTTACCGTTATATATAACGGTCACCCTTATTTTTCCTTTGGGGTAGACTTTTTGCCCCGTGTGCGCCTTCAAAATAATTTTTGTGTCTCTCAAGGGTATGTGTGAGAATAGCCGCTCGTAATCCCGTCGGTTTATGACTGTTAGGGCTGATCCTGTGTCCAATTCCATTTTTACCTGGACTCCTGCTATCTTGAGAGTGACCCAAATGGTTCGGTGATCCTCCGTTTTGATCACATTATGTAGTTTCAGACAACTCAGCTCCCTGCTTTTGGAGTCGGTATCACTCTTTTGTTCATCTGAACTATTCTCCGTCACCTTATGTACCTTCTTGTACTTTTCTTTTGGAGATTTCTTATTGCTGGTTTTCTTTCCCGACCTGCAGACTCGTGCTATGTGTTCTACTTTTCCACACTGTCTGCACACTTTGTCTTTGAACCAGCAATCATTGTGGTCGTGTGTTGTTCTGCCACAGCGATAGCACTTCTCTGTTCTGTATGACATTTTGTTTCTGCCATATTTTTGCGGTCTCTGTTGTATCTCTGCAGTATTTCAGATAAAAGCCGTTTCTGGGTTCCTTCACTTTGAAGCCCACACACAAACTTGTCCCTTAAGGTATCTGCCAGTCCCGTTCCAAACTGGCAGTGTTTCGATAGTTTGCGCAGTTCTGTTAAATATTCAGCATTGCTTTCATCCTTATGCTGGTTCCGTTTATGAAACTTGAATCTTTCTGCTATCAGCAGCAGTGTGGGGTTTAAATGTTCCTGTAGTATCATCACTATGTCTCCAAAACTCTTTTCCACTGGCTTCGCTGGGGTTACTAGATTTCGTAATAAGCCATACGTCTTTGCATCCATTAAATTTAACAATACCGGCGCTTTCTTGTCATCTGACACCTCATTTGCCTTGCAGTATACCTCTATTCGTTCGACATATGTAGTCCAATCTTCGACTTCATTGTCAAATGCGGTGATACTGCCACTCTTCGGCATTTTGTGTGTGGTTTAAAATGGCTTAAAATGGCATCTCCCACGCTTTCCTTCCTCCCCCGCTGCTGCCAACGCCGCTCTCGGCGGTCCTCGTGGCAATGGCGGCGCCTTGCGGGTTTCTGCACATCTCTCTCCCTCTCCTCGACGCTGCTCGGCCCCTGAACACCGGCTGCGCCCTGTGCACTCTGCCCTCTCTCTCTCTCTCCCGTCGACGCTGCTCGGCCCTTTGCTGTGCCGCTCGGTCGGGCTCTAACCCGCCGCCGTACGGGAAGGGTCTGCGCACTACCTGTTGCCAGCCCGTTTTGCTTGGCCACCATGACTGGAAAGCCAAGCCTGGCTCTCAACAGCCTCCCCCACAATTCTCGAGTCTCTGCTGGATGACTTGGCGGTTGCCCATGGTCGACGTCCGTGTCTCTGGCCTTGACCTCCAATCTACTGGTCTCCAGGAACGAATCCCTGGGAGGTGATGCAGAGTTGCAGGTAGGATCAAATTTGCCTTGTCGCCAATGTTGTGTCCGTCAGTAGTAAGACACAGGCTGCAGGAGAACGGTACAACAGGTGTTTACTCAACGTGGCTCACTCTGGAACTGAACTGTACAGATTACTACTCAGTGCTATATACAGGTGTGGTCACTGCCGGTACTACAGTATACATGAGCTGTAAAAAGTAGTTCCCCCCTTATAAAGGTATATACATTACAGGCTACACATGTGAACTCTCCTGTATGGCCAGTAAAGAAGCTGGATGGCTCCTGGCGAATGACCATCGATTATAGGGTGTTGAACAAGAACAAGTCTGCTTGTGCCCCTACAGTAACAGCCATAGTAAATTTGATTGGTAACATCCCTAGGCACGCCACAATATTTATGGTCCTAGACATAGCAAATGGGTTTTGGTCCATCCCATTGCACCCCGAGGATCAGTACAAATTTGCCTTCACCTTTAAAGGACAATATACATGGACTTGCCTTCCACAGGGATTCTATAACAGCCCCTCTATTTTTCATCAGTGCATGGAAGCATGCATAAAGGAGTTCAGTCGCCCAGATCGACTGATACAGTATGTAGACGATTTACTGTTGTTTTCGGAAAGTGAAGGAGAACATGAGAAACTGTTGGAGGAGTTGGTGGGATTGCTTAAAACAGCTGGATTTAAGGTTAATCCTAAGATGGCACAGATAGGAGAAGAGGAGGTTCAGTTTCTGTGACTTGCTATTTGACCAGGGGAACGCACGATAGATGAGGTTAAGCGTAAGGCAGTGCAGGAGTTAACCCGACCAGGCTCGGTAACTGCTCTCTGATCGTGTTTGGGCCTGACAGGTTACTGCAGGGAATTCATTGAGAACTACACAGCTACAGTGGGCCCCTTACTGAGATTATTGAAGAAGAGTAGAATGGGAGTGGGACGGGGAATGTGAGGAAGCCTTTGTCCAGTTAAAACGAGACCTACAGATAGCTTTGGCTTTGGGAGCTGTCGATCCTGGGAAAAGCTTTTATTTGGAAGTGGCAGCTACAGATGCCAGTCTGAGTGCCGTCCTTATGCAGGAAGTGCACCATCACATGAGGCCGGTGGCCGATGCCTCCAGAGTCCTGGCAGAAGTGGAAAGAGGCTATTCCACTTGTGACCGACATCTGCTAGCTACCTTTTGGGCGGTAAAACATTTTGCGGTGTTCACAGGAACCCAACCCGTCACTCTATTAATCCATCACACCCCAACTCGTTTACTCTTAGACAGGAAAATTAAAGAGGGAACATTGTCTAGTGTGTGAATAGCTAGATGGACATTACTGTTAGAAGGCATGAATCTTAAGGTCAAAGCCATTGGAGACCCTAAATTAGCCTTCAACCTTAATTACAAGGGAGAATCTCATACTTGTACAGTTGAGGGAGTGTGGGAAACAAAAGGAAGTTTTAAATCAGGGATCCACCCCGAAGGGCGAGACATCTATGTGGATGGCACGAGCTTCATGGAAAAGGGAGAAAGGAAAACGGGGTGTGGAATTTACGATCTGGATCGGAACGTGGAAGTGGCCCTGTTACTCCCCATTGCTCTTAGTGCTCAGCAGGCAGAATTAGCCGCAGTCACCTATGTGGTCACAAACCCACAGAATTTCCCCCTCCTTACACCATCTGCTCCGACTCAATGTTTACATGCAACTCATGTACAGAATATTTGGCATTTGGGCCAGACGAGGGTTTAAGTCAGCAGATGGAAAGCCTTTGATCACAGCCCCGATGTTGGCAACAATATTGGAAGCTGTAAAGGGAAAAGAACATGAGTATTACATCCACAAGATCAAGGCCCACTCTAAAACTGAGCCCAGGTGGAAAGACAATCAAAAAGCCAACGAACTGGCTCGGAGGGGTGCAGAGAGAGGAGCCCCGTGGGACCCTTACCAGTCAGGAGTGGTGGTCACTGTCACCTTTACTCAGAATATGGTACCCCTCCCACCAGATCTTAAAATCATTCAGTTAAAAGATGTAGTGCTAAGGGCAATTATAAAGGAAAAGGAAGACAGAAGAGACATGGAGGGACCCTACAGAGCCAAGGATGTAGAAATCAGAGAAGGGATGCGATTTAAAGGTGACAAATGGGTAGTCCCAGAGGGATACCAGGAGGAATTCATTCAACTAGCACATGGAGGTGCAGAGGTGGGACACCCAGGACCCGAAACCACCTGGAAGAGAGTAGAAGAAGTAGAATGGTGGCCACACCTTAGGGGAGATGTGGAAGATTTTTGTAAAAACTGCTTGATATGTGCTGCTAATAATCCCGACCCACACAGGAAAAAGGCACCTTTGGGACATACGCGAAGGGCTAAAGGACCATGGCAATGTGTCCAGATTGATTTTATTGGACCCTTACCCACTACTAAGAAGGGCAATAAATATTGTCTAGTGTTAGTGGACAATTTCACTAAATGTGGAAGCGTTCCCTTGTAAAACAGCCACGGCATTGTGGACTACAAAAGCACTAGTAAAAGAGGTGTTCTCTAGATGGGGACTCCCTCATGTAGTGGAGTCAAACCAAGGGAGCCATTTCACAGGTCAGGTAATGCAGGCTACTCTTAAACTGTTGGGGATTGAAGGAAAATGGCATGTAGCCCACAACCCACAGTCGTCGGGAATTCTGGAAAGAATGAACCGTACCCTAAAACTGGTTTTATGTAAAGAACTGAATGAAAGCCCCACCAAGTGGGATGAGATACTGCCTCTAATCCTGATGAATATACGCAGTACAGAGTCGAAGGGAACGGGATATTCTCCACATGAATTGGTTACAGGGAGACCCATGAGAACCCCAACACACTTGCTGATTCCTACATTAACAGAGAAGCAGATCAAAGACCTGGGAAACTCAGAGAGTTACACCTGAGAGCTGCCCACAATATCGGAAGGGCTCACCAAGACAACCAATTACTTCTAGTCCCGTGTAAGCCACAGGAATGGGAGATCGGTAGCAAGGTGATGGTTCGAAACTACGCAAGGGTGGGTGTGTTCGAACCCTTGTACAAGGGACCATACAGTATCATTGGTAAGGCTAGCCCCATGGTGTATGCAGTTCAGCTACCTAAGAGAGTTAAGTGGTTTCATATTAACCAGATGAAGCTTTTTCAGCCCACAAGCAGGTCAAGGAGACAACAGACCACGATTATGAGCATGATTGGGATGCAGCCGGTCTGCTGGGATGATATGGAGGAAATGCCCAATGCCACATCTCACCATGTACAGTATGATCCAAGTGAAGGTGGACAGAGCGCAGGAGCTGTAGAAGCCTCCTCGACCCTAGGTCCGGAGCCACCTTCTATTCACAGACGAGACCTACAAATTCTTACTACCTCATGATGTAGTAAAAAAGAGAGAACAACACCCCTAAGATTTAGACTTTATTAGTCCCAAAAGCCGAAAAGGCTAATGGTAGAGGGAAACTTAAAGTTTCATCGACACAGACGCTATCAGTTTCTGTCCAAAACAAGTAAAACACAGGATTTGCTCAGTGAAAGGAATCTTAAAAGAATGCTGGAATCTCAGTTTGTGTGAAAGTGTATGTTAAAAGTGTGGAAGCTTTCTGTCTTTGAAAGAAAGGGTCTGTTGTGTTTGTTTTAGCTCCACCCACTTTTCTGTACAGAGAGCTAAAAACTGTTTAACACATTGTAGTCTTGTCTTGAATGATGGACAAGCATGTGCTGTTTTAAGTTTGTTAATTGATTTCAATTTAAGTTTGTTAATTGTTTTACAAAAGATAAGCTTCAGCCTTGAAGTTACAGTTGCCAATGTGCCTGGAAGAAAATGAATTTGAACATTTACAAGGCCCGGGTGAATGTTTCTTTGTTAATGTGGCTGTGGCTTCTTCCTTTCTTTTTCAAATGATATTGGTTAGTTTGTGGCGGAGCCACCAAAGGACTCAAATCGTTTGTACATAATTCCTTTAACAACATGTTAGCTACAGTCTGAGTCTGTATCTTTATTTATGCTGTTTAACTGTACAGAGTGTGGTTGCTTTAACAGCGCGGCTAAAACGTGATGACGTCACGCCATTCATCACGTGATCCCCCACTGGCGGGAAAACGTCATGATGTCATGACGTCAGACCTACATTCGATGTTATCCTGCAGTTTCTTGTTAAAGCCTGTTTGTTTCATTAAAGTTTGTTTTGTTTGATCGCCTGAGTAGAACTCAGTCTTTTAGTTAGGAACCCACGTTCCTACATTGGTGACCCCGACTTTCGTGAACAGTTTTTGTGGAAGATCTTCAGCATGGACACGAATGCCGTGACTCTGAAACTGCCACAGTTCTGGGAGCAACAACCAGCCGCGTGGTTTATCCAGGCTGAAGCCCATTTCGCCATCAGAAAGATTGTCGCGGATCAGACCCGTTATTACTACGTGGTCTCCGCCCTCGATAGCGCAACTGCCTCACGGATCGTCAGCCTCCTCGGTAGTCCTCCTACTGACAGCAAGTATGATACGTTAAAGGCGCGGTTGCTACAGGTCTTCGGGCTCTCGAAGTCAGAATGCGCTTGCTGGCTCCTCGCTATGACTGGCCTCGGGGACTCCAAACCGTCCGAGCTCATGAGCCAAATGCTCACGCTCTTGGGTGCCGAACCGGAATGCTTCCTCTTCCGGGAGCTATTACTCTGCCAACTGCCGGAGCAGGTGCAGGCTGCCCTAGCCAGGTCCGAGATTACAGGCTGCGCCGAGCTTGCTGCCGAAGCAGATAAGATTTTTACAGTAACACAGCAGTGCTGCGCGGCCACGAGGTGCCCATCCCCCACAGACGCGGTTCCAGCTCCTCTTGCAGTGGGCTGGTGCTCCTACCACGCCCGTTTTGGCGCGAAAGCACAACGCTGCCGCTCTCCCTGCAGTTTTTCGCCCCCCAAAAAAAACAAAGCTCCAGCAGCGTTCCTGGCGAAGGAGGACCGGGTCTAACAGGCGCTCCACGGCTGAGATGGCCATCAGATCTACGGGGAAACTTCTTTACATCACCGATTCTCTATCGGGTCGACGTTTCCTTTGTGACACTGGGGCACAGTGTAGCATCCTACCTGCGTCGAATCTCGATATGCAAGCTGGGAACCACGGTTTTTCCCTTGTGGCGGCTAATGGCGCAGCCATTCGAACTTTCCGAAAGTGGCGGGTCCAAGTCTGTTTCGGCGGTCAGCGCTTCCATTGGGAATTCGCCACAGCCACAGTCTCGCAGGCCATCCTAGGGGCAGATTTTCTGTGTGCCAATGGCCTCCTCGTTGATGTCCAGCACCGCCGGTTGATCAACGCGGCCACCTTCCACTCGATTCCATGCCACCACTGTACCACCGTGGCGCGCTCTATCGCCTGCGCTTTCCCTTCTCCGGATGACTTCACTCGGCTCCTTGGAGAGTTCCCGGAGCTGACAAGGCCCACTTTCTCCTCCTCGGCCACGAAGCATGGTGTTGAACATCATATCACCACTACTGGCTCCCCAGTTTATGCACGGGCTAGAAGGCTCGAACCCGGCAAGCTCGCGGCTGCGAAAGCGGAGTTCGACACGATGGAGCGGCTGGGGATTATTCACCCGTCGAATAGTCCCTGGTCTTCGCCTCTCCACATTGTTCTGAAACCGGGCGGCGGCTGGCGGCCATGCAGTGACTACCGATGCCTGAACGACGCCACTACTCCTGATCGGTACCCGATCCCGCATATTCAGGATTTCTCAGCCCATTTGGTGGGAAATTCTATATTTTCTAAAGTCGACCTCGTCCGGGGGTATCACCAGGTTCCCGTGCACCTGCAAGATGTTCCGAAAACCGCAGTCATCACCCCTTTCGGCCTTTTTGAGTTCCTGCGGATGCCGTTTGGCTTGAAGAACGCGGCACATGCTTTCCAGCGCTTAATGGACTCCGTGCTCCAAGACCTAAACTTCATCTTCGTCTACCTTGACGACATTCTCATCACCAGCACTAGCAAGGAAGAGCACATCTCCCATTTGCATACCCTCTTTACACGCCTCAGCCAGCACAGTTTGATCATCAACCTGGCCAAGTGCCAGTTCGGCCTGCAGCGGATCGATTTCTTGGGACACCGCATAACATCAGACGGCGCCGTCCCCTTACTGACGAAGGTGGAAGCTGTTACCTCTTTCCCGCGCCCGCCAACCGTCAAGGCCCTGCAAAAGTTCCTGGGGATGGTCAATTTCTATCACCGATTCATCCCTAAGGTGGCTCAGCTAATGCAGCCTTTGTACGGGGCCCTCAAGGGCAAGGCCGGTAAGGATCTAATCAGCTGGACGGCCGAGATGGACCAGGCATTCGTCAACACCAAGAGCGCTTTGGCCAATGCAACCATGCTGGCGCACCCACTTCCCGGTGCCACCATCGCCCTTACCACAGACGCGTCAGACTACGCCATCGGCACAGTGCAGGAGCAGTGGGTGAACGGCACGTGGCAACCGCTGCCGTTTTTCAGCCGTCAACTACGGAAAAATGAAAAAAAATACAGCACCTTCGATCGAGGGTTACTGGCCCTTTTCCTAGCCATTCGCCATTTCCAGTTCTTATTAGAAGGACATCCCTTCACGGCTTTTGTCGACCACAAGCCTCTAACGTTCGCCATGGCCAAGACCGCCGAACCATGGTCCGCTCGTCAACAACGTCGCCTGACGTTTATTTCTGAATTTACCACGGACATTCAACATGTGTCTGGTAAAGACAACCTGGTAGCGGATTGCCTCTCCCGCGCGACGGTCCATGCGGTTCACCTGGGGATTGACTACGCCCTCATGGCTGCGGATCAGGCCTCGGACCCAGAGGTCCAATCATACAGAACTGTCCCCTCTAGTTTCCAAGTGACCGACGTCAGTTTCCAGGCCGCAGGCACCACGCTCCTTTGCGACGTCTCCATGGGCGTTCCCTGACCTATTGTGCCAGTCGCATGGCGCCGGAAGGTGTTTGACACCATACACGGGTTGTCGCACCCTGGTATGAAGGCTTCACAATGGCTAATGTCGGCGAAGTTCGTCTGGAAGGGTATGCACCTCAATGTCCGTGACTGGGCCAACACCTGCGTGGTCTGCCAGAAGGCCAAGGTCCAGCGTCATGTTAAAGCTCCAGTGGCTACGTTCGCTGTTCCGGAGCGTCATTTCGACCACGTGCATGTGGACCTTGTGGGGCCACTTCCGCCTTCTCACGGTTATACGCATCTCCTCACCATGGTGGACCGCACCACTAGGTGGCCAGAGGCAATTCCTTTGGTTTCCACCACTTCGGCAGACGTCGCTAGAGCTTTCATCTCCTGTTGGGTTGCTCGTTTCGGGGTACCGGCGGACATCTCTTCCGATCGTGGGCCACAATTTTCCTCGGAGCTCTGGAACGCTGTAGCTCAGGGGCTTGGCACCAAACTTCATCGCACCACCGCCTATCATCTACAGGTGAACGGCCTTTGTGAGCGATTCCACAGGTCGCTTAAAGCCGCCCTACGGGCCAGTCTTCAAGGTGCAGGATGGGTGGACAGACTCCCATGGGTCCTTTTGGGTCTTCGTACGGCGCCCAAAGAAGACCTGCAATCGTCCTCAGCCGAACTCGTTTATGGCCAGCCGCTCTGAGTACCAGGGGATTGCCTCCCTTCTCCCACAGAACCATGGTCCGCCTCCCAGCAACTCATCAGCCACCAGGAAGCGGCCAGATGCTTCGCTCCGGTGCCTACATCAAATCACAGCTTACAGAGCTCCCACGTGCCAGCGGAGCTGAAGAATGCCGAGTACGTATTTATCCGCCACGACACTCACCGGGATCCACTCAAGCCCCCTTACACTGGTCCTTTCTGCGTCATCGAATCAGGAGACAAATCCTTTTCGGTCGACATTGGAGGAAAGCCGGATCACATATCGGTGGACCGGTTGAAGCCGGCTCACCTGGACCTGGACCGCCCAGTCATTGTCACTCAACTGCCGAAACGTGGCCGGCCGCCCGCAGCCGCCGTGCCAGATCAACCACAGCCGCCCGCCAGCTCGACCACACTCACCACGCCAGCTCAACCACAACCGCCCGCCAGCTCGACCACCGTCCATCAGTTTCCTCTGCATGGTTACCGAAGTCGCCCGGACAGACTTGTCAGGCCTCCTCGACGTCTCACTTTTGCTGTTAAAGACAATTCTGGGGGGGCGCATGTGGCGGAGCCACCAAAGGACTCAGATCGTTTGTACATAATTCCTTTAACAACATGTTAGCTACAGTCTGAGTCTGTATCTTTATTTATGCTGTTTAACTGTACAGTGTGTGGTTGCTTTAACAGCATGGCTAAAACGTGATGACGTCACGCCGTTCATCTTATGATCCCCCACTGGCGGGAAAACGTGATGATGTCATGACGTCAGCCACAGGACTGCAGGGGCAGTCCTCGTGGAGCCTCCAGAGAGAGCAGACCTACATTCGATGTTATCCTGCAGTTTCTTGTTAAAGCCTGTTTGTTTCATTAAAGTTCGTTTTGTTTGATCGCCTGAGTAGAACTCAGTCTTTTAGTTAGGAACCCACGTTCCTACAAGTTTAAGAAATTGATCTGGATTAAATTGGGGTTATGAGGTTAATTAACCTATTGAAACCAGACTTTTATTGTGGCCATGGTGAAATTCTGGTTGCTTTAAATTGTGTGAAAACCTCTAGTTCCAGAAATGAGGCAATCACATCAACAATTGGTATTTTTACAATTTCTGACCAGGGGGAAAGAAAAGGAATGCTATTATTGTGTATGGAGTTATTTTGCAGAATATTTGTAGTGGTGTTACTGGTGATGTCTGATGTTTTAACTTGCTGTGTGTATTGTAAAGATATTGGGCATTATTAAATTTAAGTTTATGTTTTCAATGAAGCCGTGCAAAATGATGTGTGTATAATGTATGGATCTTGGTTGGTGGAGCAAGCCAGGGAAAACCTACAGCAAATTGCTGAGGGGAGGCTTTCCTCGTGGGTGACTGATCAACATTTAAGGGCTATGTCCACCTACCAACTGAATTTGACTATGTGTCAGGTCAGAAAATCGGTGCAGGTATACCTGGTGAAACATTACTGCAACTGGCTGAAGCACCATACACCGGGAATACCAGTACGGTAATCTGATCTGTCCCATTGCGACGGAAACATTTTGTATTACTCTAGTCTGACCTGTACGGATTGGAGCACAGGTGTTATTAAATGTATATTCACATGACCAACTGAATATGATGAGTTAAAAGAGCAGTTGCACCAATGTGTTGCTAGATTTGGATACAACTTACCACCCCTGCCCGAGTACCTGATAGGGTTCATGAAGCGTATTAATCAGTCTCAAAAACATTATTATGTTTTGGCCCAGAAGAATCATGCGATAAGGACGGAAATACTTAAAGTTTGGGACAATTCGTCTTGGTGGAATATCGGCATGAATATCAAAGTTCATCCTTGGATAAGAATTGTTGAGTCTGAGTGTCCCAGATATGCTTATTCTAAATCACTGGACACAGACAACAAGAATAACTTAAACAGGTCTTTACTAATCGAAGGTCAGGGCTGAACTGCTTAGCAAATTACTACACAGAGTTTATATACCGGTGTGGTCACCACCGGTACTACAATATACAGTAGCCAAGAGAAAGTAGTCCATCTCTTAAGGTAGTCTCTTAAGGTGGTACAGGTTACATACACCACAATTCCTCCCTTTTTAGCTTAACAGTGTACATCCCAATTTAAACATAACATGGATAACATATATACAACTTCATGCAAAACTGTTCAAAGATTCAGTCTCTGAGGAGGCCTCCTGATCCGAGTTGGATAACGCCTTTCAGGGGTCTCTGATTCTCGTTGCTGGGGTGACTCATCTAGTTGATCTCTTATGGATTGGACATCATCAGGTACATTGGCGTCTGAGGTAGATGCTTCAGGTTCACTAACTTCTTCCACTGGTGTCTCTGTCGTAGTCATGGGTTCGAACCTTGTTCTCAATTCTACAAGTTGGTCAGCATGACGTCGTATTACGTTTTCACCAATATCCACCGTGTACATCAGGGGTCCTTGTCTGGCACGAATTGTTCCAGATTGCCATTTCTCATTCTTATAGTCCCGAGCTAACACTGGTTGTCCTATTTCGAAACTCCGAGTGGTCTTGTTATTTATATACTGGAACTGTTTGTTTTCGACTTCCCTCCGCACATTTGGTTTTAACAAGTCCAACCTGGACCGCAACCTCCTGTTATAGAACATCATGGCAGGGCTTTGATTTGTCACTGCATGAGTGGCATTTCGATATGCCATTAGGAAATTGTCCACCTTGTGTTGTAGTGGAATCTGGTCTTCGCTCATGGCCTTTATCGCCTTTTTGAACGTTTGTACAAATCTCTCGGCCAACCCATTTGTAGCCGGATGATATGGGGCAGAGGTATAATGTTTCACCCCATTCTTCTTCATGAATTTCTGGAATTCTTCTGACACGAACTGCGGTCCGTTGTCTGAACATATTTGTTCTGGCAATCCATCTCTTGCGAATATCGTTCTTAGAACTGCGATCGTCTTTTCCGAGGTAGTGGTCACCATCTTAATCACTTCTGGCCATTTAGAATGTGCGTCTACCACAATTAAAAACATGGAGCCCATGAATGGACCTGCGAAGTCAATATGTACACGTTGCCATGGGGTTGAAGGCCATTCCCATGGATGCAGCGGTGCAATTGGAGGTGCATTTTGAACTTTTTGGCACCCTGAGCAGCTTTTAGTCAGATCCTCTATTTGTTGGTCGATACCTGGCCACCACACATAAGCCCTAGCAAGGCTTTTCATCTTGACTCCCCCCAGATGACCTTCATGCAGTTCCTTTAGAACTCTCTCCCTTAATTTAGGAGGAATTATCACCCTTGTTCCATACATCAATGTTCCTTGACAGACGGACAGCTGTTCTCGTCTGGCTGAGAATGCCGGTAACAGTGGTTCACCATGAGCTGGCCATCCCTTCACTGTCAATTCGTAGACCCGAGACAGTGTCGGGTCATTCCTGGTTTCTCTCTCAATACTTGCATTGGTGACTGGTAAACATTCGATGATGGTCGAGTGAAATAACTCAACAGGGTCAACTGTCGGTGCCTCTTCCGCTGTAGGTAGTGGCAGGCGCGACAGCCCATCAGCATTACCATGTTGCTTTGTACCTTTGAATTCGATCTGATATTGATGTGCCCCTAGGAAAAGAGACCATCTCTGGAGCCTCTGCGCTGTCATCACCGAAACACCCTTCTTAGGGTTAAAAATGGAAACCAACGGCTGGTGGTCTGTCAGCAGTGTAAACTTTTGCCCTTGCAGGTAATGATTAAATTTTTTTACTCCCCACACAAGGCTGAGAGCCTCCCTATCTATCTGAGCATAGTTGCGCTCAGCGGAGGTCAATGATCTGGATGCGAACGCGACTGGTCTTTCCAAGCCATTTGGCAACTTATGTGAGAGCACTGCCCCAATACCATATGGAGAAGCATCACAAGCTAAACAAATAGGCAGCGTTGGGTTAAAGTGAGCCAACACTTCCTTAGAGGTGATCAATGCCTTGCCTTTGTGAAAGGCCCGCTTACAGTCCTCGCTCCACTTCCATGGCACTCCCTTCTGCAAAAGAGCGTTCAGCGGGTGTAGCACCGTGGATAAATTTGGCAGAAACTTATGGTAATAGTTAATCAACCCTAGGAACGACCTCAACTGGGATACATTTTCCGGAGCGGGAGCCTTCACAACAGCTTCGATCTTGTCAGGTGACTTGTGAAGCCCCTCCTGTCAATGACGTGACCACAGTATGAGATTTGCTTCTGAAAGAACTCACATTTCTGGCGATTAACTCGAAGTCCATATTCTTTCAATCTGGTGAGCACCTGTTCCAAATTTGTAAGGTGTTCCTCATCATTATCTCCTGTAATCAGAATGTCGTCCAGGTAGCATTGTGTGCCTGGAATTCCCTGTAGTACCTGCTCCATGGCCCTTTGCCAAATCGCTGGAGCCGATGCCACTCCAAAAACCAGTCTATTATACTGATATAAGCCCTTATGCGTGTTGATCGTGAGATACTGGTGTGACGCTTCATCAACTTCCATCTGTAAGTACGCCTGCGCCAGGTCTATCTTGGTGAAGTGTTTCCCGCCAGACAACGAAGCGAAGATATCCTCAATCCGTGGAAGCGGATATTGCACCGTGTGAAGCACCGGATTAACAGTGATCTTGAAATTGCCACAGATGCGAACCTTCCCCGGTTCCCCCGGCTTGTTACTCGATGAACGCTTCATGACGGGAACAATGGGCGTAGCCCATTCACTCCAGTCCACCTTTGACAGTACTCCGGAATGTTCTAGTTCCTCCAGCTCAGCTTCCACAGCAGGTCGTATCGCATAAGGTACCGGTCCAGCTTTGAAAAATTTCGGGTTTGCATGTTCTTCAACCTTGATGTTTGCCGTAATTCCTTTCAGTGTTCCCAGTCCCTGCTGGAACACCTCTTTAGCATCGTCCAATATTCTGGACAGTCGTTTAGGTTTGACATCGTCCTTTTTACCGGAATCTACAGTTAGTGCTTTTAAGGAATGCCAGTCCATATTTATTCTCCTGATCCATTCCCGTCCCAGTAGTGGATGACCTTCCTCAGGTAACACATATAAGTCCATTCCTCGGCTTTCTTTACCCTTGTGGACCACCTTTACCTTTATCTTTCCGATGGGGTATACTCTTTGCCCCGTGTATGTTTTCAGTATAATCTCCGTATCCCTTAGGGGAATGTGTGGAAATAACCTTTTGTAATCTTGCTTATTCATGACCGTCAATGCCGATCCAGTGTCCAATTCCATCTTCACTTGGACTCCTGCTATCTGAAGTGTAACCCAGATAGTTTGGTGGTCTGCTGTATTACCCACATTATGTATTCTTAGACAACCCAGTTCCTTACTGCTGGAGTCTGAATCCGTCTTCTGTTCATCCGAACTGTTCTCTGTCACCTTGTGTACCTTTTTGCACTTTTCCTGCGGTGACTTTTTGTTGCTGGTCTTCTTTCCTGACCGGCATACTTTAGCTATGTGACCTAGCCTGCCACATTTTCTGCATTCCTGATTTTTGAACCAGCACTGGTTCTGATCGTGCGTTGTCCTTCCGCAACGATAACCCTTTACTGCACCCAATGCCATTCGATTGGTGCTGAGTTCCGATGACCTTAGCTGCATTTCCGCGGTGCCTCTTGCTGCGGCCTCGTGCGATGCTGCAATGGTGACAGCTTTATCAAGCGTAAGGTCCTTTTCCTCTAGCAGTCGCTTTTGAGTTCCTTCTTTTATTAATCCACACACGAATTTATCTCTCAGAGCGTCTGCTAGTCCTGTACCAAACTGACAGTACTTTGATAGCTTGCGCAGTTCAATTAAGAATTCAGCGTTGCTTTTCTCTTTCAGCTGCGTTCTTCTGTAAAATTTAAATCGTTCCGCTATCAGCAGCGGTGTGGGGTTTAAATGTTCTTGCAGGATAGTAACAATATTCGCGAAAGTCTGATCCGTCGGTTTATCTGGTGTTACAAGGTGCCTCAATAACCCGTACGTCTTCGCACCCATTGAGTTTAATAAGGTTATTGCTTTCTTATCATCTGGTACCTCATTTGCTGTACAATAAACTCCAATGCGTTCTACATACGTGATATACCTATCAATTCATCCAATGAAAAGCGACGAGTTAAGAAAGTAACTATAGGTTTTTATTGGCTAAATAACAGAGCCCACCCTCGTGGGTGATCGGCTCCAACAAGGAGGAATACCAGCCAGTCGACCACCTTTATACCTGGGCAGGTAGGTGGAGCCATGGGCGGAGTCAGCAGTGGTCAGCCCAGGTATAACAGCGTGACAAGAGGCGACCTCGTGTAGTGATACAACAGTGTAAACAGTGATAACCATAGTGTAACGATATAACAGTGATAACCATAGTGTAACGATAGTGAACGATAAAAGTGGTTTACCACATTCACCCCTTGTTTAGATTTGAGTCCGGCGGGGTGAAGTGTACTACCAGTTCGGGTATGTCAGTCTGTCCGGAGGCCTCGTAAGCCTTTCTGATCGTCGCAGCAGCGGCGGCGGCGATGCAGTATCCGACGTTAATGCTGGTGTCTGCGTGGTCGGCGAAGGCTCGTGGGGTTCCGGCATGCCGTCTACCTGGGCTGGATCTGGGGAAGTGGTGGGGGGTAATGGTGGTGTCTCAGGGGTGCCCGAGGGTGCAAGGTCTCGTAAGGAGACTGTGTCCTCCCGCCCGTCTGGGTATGCCACATAGGAGTACTGGGGGTGGCGTGCAGGAGGTCCACCCTCTCGACCAGTGGGTCCGTTTTATGGGCCCTCACATGCTTTCACAGCAAGACGGGCCCCGGAGAGGTCAGCCAAGTTGGTAGCGTGGTTCCCGTAGTCGACTTCCTGGGGAAAACAAACATTCGTTCATGGGGGGTGGCGTTAATGGCAGTGCAAAGCAGTGACCGGATGGAGTGCAATGCTGCCGGGAGGACTTCCTGCCAGCGAGCGGTTGGGAGGCCCTTAGACTTTAAGGCTAAGAGAACGGCCTTCCAGACAGTCGCGTTCTCTCTTTCCACCTGGCCATTCCCCCGGGGGTTGTAGCTGGTGGTCCTGCTTGCAGCAATACCTCTCGCTAGTAGGAACTGGCGAAGTTCCTCGCTCATGAAGGAGGAGCCCCGGTCGCTATGTATATAGTTCGGGAACCCGAACAAGGCGAAGAGGTCGTTCAGGCATCTGATGACCGTGGTACTGGTCATGTCTGGGCAGGGGAAGGCGAAGGGGAAACGGGAGTACTCATCAATAATGTTGAGGAAGTACACATTACGGTCAGAGGACGGGAGGGGCCCCTTAAAATCGATGCTCAAGCGCTCGAAGGGGCGGGTGGCCTTGATCAGGCTTGCTCTGTCCGGCCTAAAGAAATGCGGTTTGCATTCGGCACAGGTTTGGCAGTTCCTGGTTATGGTCCTGACCTCCTCGATGGAGTAGGGCAGGTTGCGGGCCTTAATGAAGTGGTAAAGTCTGGTGACCCCGGGGTGGCAGAGGTCGTTGTGGAGGGTCTGCAGTCTATCACTTTGCACGCTGGTGCATGTACTTCGTGATAGAGCATCTGGGGGTTCGTTCAGTTTACCAGGCCGGTACAAGATATCATAATCATAGGTGGAGAGCTCGATTCTCCACCTCAAGATCTTGTTGTTCTTGATTTTGCCCCTCAGCTTGTTATTAAACATAAAGGCGACCGAACGTTGGTCGGTGAGGAGGGTAAATCGTTTGCCTGCCAGGTAATGCCTCCAGCGTCGTACAGCCTCCACGATCGCCTGGGCCTCCTTCTCGACCGAAGAGTGTCGGATCTCGGGGCCCTGGAGGGTCCTTGAGAAGAAGGCCACTGGTCTCCCCTCCTGGTTAAGGGTTGCGGCCAGGGCGAAGTCGGATGCATCGCTCTCCACTTGGAAAGGGATAGACTCATCCACCGCGTGCATTGTGGCCTTAGCAATGTCTCCCTTAATGAGGGAGAAGGCTGCGCACGCTTCTGCCGTCAGGGGGAAGGAGGTGGACTTCATGAGGGGTCTGGCTTTGTCCGCATAATTGGGCACCCATTGGGCATAGTAGGCGAAGAGCCCCAGGGTTCTCCTCAGCGCCTTTGGACAGTGGGGGAGGGGAAGCTCCATGAGGGGGCGCATTCTTTCGGGGTCGGGGCCGATCACTCCGTTCTCTACTACGCAGCCGAGGATGGCAAGGCGCGAGGTGTTAAACACACATTTCTCCTTATTGTAGGTGAGGTTCAGCCGCTGGGCCGTACGGAGAAATCTCTCCAGATTAGCATCGTGGTCCTGCCGGTCACGGCCGCAGATGGTGACGTTATCTAGATAGGGGAACGTGGCTTGTGTTAAGTATGTGTATTGTATTGAACAATTAACACAAAGACTTAAACGTATAACTCAAACAGGTCTTTACTGGTTGGAGGTAGGGACTGCACGTAGGTCTTTACTTCATGCCCACAGGCGGGAACTGAGGGGAGATCAGTACCCACAGTACTATTTATACCCCTATGGCCAGGAGTGGTACTGCGTATCACTACGCCCTACAAGTAGTGCAGTCCTGTCCATAGGTTCAAAGTAGCACACATATTACATACACAACATTCCTCCCTTCTTAGCTTTACAGTCATCTCCCCATTTAACATAACGTAATAACATATATACATATATAACTTCAGATTTACATAACAGAATAACATAGATACATAGATAACTTCATGTCAAAACAGATCACAGATTCAGTCTCTGCGGAAAACAGTTCACAGATTCAATCTCTGTGGTGTAGTCGGTTCACGTTGCTGGAGTGACTCATTCAATAGTCCTTCCATGGATTTAACAGTTTGAACTTCCGAACTGAATTGGCTCCGTTCGGAGGGACCACGTGTGTGATCTGGTAGAGGTAATAATGGTTCAGATGGGTCATCTTCTGTTTCGACTTTTCCTTTTCTGCTTCTTGGAGACTCTCTGGGTTCCACTGTCAGCTGCATGAGCAGTTCCTCCTTCTCTTCCTCCTTTTTCCGTAGTAGAGCCACCTTCTCCCGATGTTCCATAGACTTTCGGTGCTCCTCCATGATTTCTGTATGGTGGGAGTCGAAGTTACAAGTTGGGCAGGACAGGACATAGTAATATTCGGTGTCGTCCTGATCTAGGCCAGCGAGAGGGTCTTCTATTTCCTCCATACCCAGCTGGGCGTTAGCCAGCTTTTGTTCCAAGTCCAGACATCTTTCCTGAAGAGACTTCTTCATGCGTACCTCTTCATCCAGCTTTTTCTGGGCTTTCAGCAAGTCGTTTACTAATGACCTCATTTGAGATTTTACTACTTCAACTTCTTTTGGAGATTGATTGATCGGACTATTCAATCCCTCTACCGGAGCAGCTGTTTCAGCGGTCTGTTGTTCTACGTTGACGTGAGTCAGCATACTTTTGGCATCCAAGGGCTGCTCTGTTGCAGTCATCTCAGTCTTTGTTGCCACCTCAGCTCTTCCAATAACCTTTGAGAGCTCCGAACCCCTTTCGTTTGAATATTGAAGTTCGTGTTCAAGTTTTTCCCATTTCAGAGTCCTGTCCTTCAGCATATGCAGGAGTTGGCTGACCGTTAACTCCTCTGACATCAGACGTTTTGTGTGCTCCTGCTCCATTTTCTCCATCAGCTGCTTCTGTTGTCTTTCCAGATTCTCCAACTCTATATCAAAGAACTCTTTCGTTGCATTCAACTCTTGCTCAAAACGGCGAAGCATTTGTTCTAATTGCTGTTGTAGTTTGAAATGGAGTTGAGTTCGAGCCCGGTGTCCCTCAGAAATGGGCACATCAGTAGACTTGCCAGACTCAGAATCCACAGTTAAACTATGTTGTTGTTGCTCAGTGGAATTCTGTGCTGAAACTTTGTCTTTTGCACCTGAGTTGGGCTTACCATCATCCGTTCCAGAGTCTGGGCCGACTATCTTCACCGAGTTCTCACTCATTATTGTTTGTAGGAAATGCCAGTCCATATTCATTTTCCTAATCCACTCCCGTCCTAGTAGTGGAGGACCTCCTTCAGATATCACATATAAGTCCATTATTTGACTGTCTTCGCCCTTGTGGACCACTGCAACCTCTATTTTCCCGATGGGGTACACTCTTTGCCCCGTGTATGTTTTCAATATAATCCCCGTATCCTGTAGGGGAATATGTTGGAATAACTTTCCGTAATCTTTCTTATTTATGACCGTCAATGCCGATCCAGTGTCCAATTCCAGTTTTACTTGGACTCCTTCTATCTGAAGAGTGACCCAAATTGTCTGGAGGTCTGCACCCTTACCAGCGTTGAGTACTCTTAAGCTAGCCAGTTCATTACAGCTTAAGCTAGCCAGTTCATTACTGCTAGCGTCTGAATCGGACTCCTGTTCGGTCACCTTGTGTACCTTTGCGTATTTTCCTTGCGGTGACTTCTTGTTGCTGGTCTTCTTCCCTGACCTGCATACTCTAGCTATATGTCCAAGCCTACCACAAGTTCTACATTCTTGGTTTTTAAACCAACACTGGTTCTGATCATGCGTTGTCTTTCCACAACGATAACATTTGACAGAACTTCACTCCAATTTGTGTGCACTGAGCTCCGGTGACCATAGCTGCATTACTGCCGTGCCTCTCGCTGCAGCTTCGTGTGCTGCTGCCATAGTGACCGCCTTCTCAAGCGTCAGCTCATTCTCCTCGAGCAGTCGCTTTTGTGTATCCTGTTTAAATAAACCACACACAAATTTGTCTCGTAGTGCATCTGTCAGTCCCGTTCCAAACTGGCAATATTTCGCTAATTTACGCAATTCCAGCAAATATTCAGCATTGCTTTCATGCTGTAGCTGCCTTCTGTCGTAAAATTTAAATCGTTCCGCTAGCATCAGCGGCGTGGGGTTTAGATGATCTTTCAGGACAGTAACAATCTCATCGAACGTCTTATCCACCGGTTCATCTGGTGATAACAGGTGTTTCAATTGCCCGTATGTCTTCGCACCCATTAAATTTAATAATGTTAGAGCTTTATCTTGGTCACGAATTTTATTGGCCTTACAATAATTTTTTACTCTTTCAACATATATGGCCCAATCTTCGAGGTCACTATCAAAGGTGCTAATATTCCCGTGTTTAGGCATTGTAGATTTGCAATTTCTCAGATTTTATTTTCTTTACTTGTTATCAAAGATGGCGGCTTCCCGCTCTTGCCGTCGTCCTCCGCCCACAAAATGGCGGTTTTCCCGCGCTTGGCGGTCTTCACCCGTCCCCCGACGCCATCTCCCTTCAGCCCCCGAGTGCGGCCCTTATCTTCGCCGCGATCGCCCAAGTGTGGCCCTTATCAGCGGATGCGATCGCTGGATCGCGAAGTGGCTCCCGACCGAAGCGGCTCTCGGCCCTTATCTTCTGTGCGATCGATAGCCCGCGCTGTGCACCGCGGCTCTCGCACCTTGAGCTTCTGCAGCCGCCGCGCCTTTCAGTCCGAGTGCGGCCCTTATCTTTGGTCCCGATCGCTGGCCCGCGCTGCGCCTCGCACTTGAAGCGGCTCCCGGCCTCTGGCTCACCCGCTCGCGCGGCTCTTGCTCGCTCCCTCCCGGGCTCTGGCTTACCCGCTCGCGCGTTTCACCGCGGCTCTTATCAGGGATTGCGATCGCCCTTATCTCCCGATCGGTGGCCCTGTCTTTGCAGCCAACGCTGCTCGGCTTACCCACGAGGTTATGGAGGCTTCAGGGTCCTAATGCCTGTCGCTTCCAGTCGCTGGAAGCTGTCAGGATTTCTGCTGCCCTTCAGTTTTGAGTGGGGTGTTGAGGATTGAAACCTCTCTTCAACGTCCTGTCTTTGGACGAAGCCGCCGTGGAATAACTGCCGCAGGGTTCGAACCGACTCGTCGCCAGTGTTAAGTATGTGTATTGTATTGAACAATTAACACAAAGACTTAAACGTATAACTCAAACAGGTCTTTACTGGTTGGAGGTAGGGACTGCACGTAGGTCTTTACTTCATGCCCACAGGCGGGAACTGAGGGGAGATCAGTACCCACAGTACTATTTATACCCCTATGGCCAGGAGTGGTACTGCGTATCACTACGCCCTACAAGTAGTGCAGTCCTGTCCATAGGTTCAAAGTAGCACACATATTACACACACAACAGCTTGCAGCCCGTTCTGGTCAACCATCCGGTCCATCTCCCTTTGGAAGACCGAAACCCCGTTGGTGACGCCGAAGGGAACCCTCAGGAAGTGGTAGAGGCGGCCATTCGCCTCGAAGGCGGTATACTGGCGGTCCTCAGGCGGATAGGGAGTTGGTGATAGGCCGACTTAAGGTCGATGGTAGAGAATACGCGGTACTGTGCAATCTGATTGACCATATCAGATATGCGGGGAAGGGGGTATGCGTCCAGCTGGGTGTACCGGTTTATGGTTTGGCTGTAGTCGATGACTAGGCGGTTTTTATCGCCGGTCTTGACGACTACGACCTGAGTGCGCCAGGGGCTGTTGCTCCTCTCGATGATGCCCTCCTTCAGGAGGCGCTGCACTTCAGAGCTAATAAAAGCTCTGTCCCCGGCGCTGTACCGCCTGCTCTTGGTGGCGACAGGTTTACAGTCGCGGGTGAGGTTGGCGAATAGGGAGGGAGGCGGGACCCTGAGGGTGGATAGGCCGCAGGTGGTACGCGGTGGGCAGTTTAAAGGCTGCTGGTTGTCGACTGTGAGTGGGGGGAGGGGTCCACCGTATGCTAGAGTGACACTTTGAAGGTGGGATTGGAAATCCAGCCCTAGTAGGACGGCAGCGCAGAGTTGGGGCAGGACGAGAAGTTTAAAATTTTTATACTCCGTGCCCCTAACCGACAGGGTCACAACACAGTAGCCGCTGATGTCTGTAGAGTGGGACCTAGACGCCATCGAGACCCGGTTGCGCATTGGCCAGACAGTGAGGGAGTAGTGGCTCACCGTGTCTGGATGGATGAAACTCTCCGTGCTTCCGCTGTCGAACAGGCAGGTCGTGGCGTGGCCGTTTACTTCGATGTCCATCATGGGCTTGGACAGGTGATGCGGGCGAGCTTGGTCCAGTGTGACGGAGGCTAGTGTATGGCTGAGCGAGCTGCTGTAGTCTGCGGGTGAGGCGGTGGTCGGGTCTGGAGGTGAGGTGGCGGTCGAGTGTGGTGGGTAAAATGGCGGCGCCCACGAGGTGGGGTAAGATGGCGGAGAAGATGGCTGCCCCCACAACTCACATGTAGCACTGCTGGTGTCGGTGGCCTTGATCAAAGATGGCCACCCCACGACTCACACGAGGGGATACTGGCATCTGTGGCCTTGATGAAAGATGGCCGCCCCCACAGCTCGCATGAGGCACTGCTGGTGTCTGTGGCTCTCCCTCTGCAGGCCTTAGCGAAGTGGCCTTTCTTCTGGCAACTGGAGCAAGTCGCGTTTCTCGCAGGGCAGCGCGACCTCGGGTGTTTCGCCTGGCCGCAGAAGAAGCAGCCGGCGGCCCGATTGCGGGGGTCCGATGTCGCAGCCGGTAGCGGGGGTGGCGGTCCCGATCGGGTCCGGGACGCCGACGCTGAGGTAGGTCCCAGGGGCGGCGCTGCGAGGGGTATTGCGGTCGGGGTCGGTCCCGAGTCCCAGGGTCGCGAATTACAGTACCTGGAGTACGCCTCGAGGTCCCGATGGGCCACTTCTAGGGAGCGAGCGAGGGCTGCAGCTGTGTTCAGGTCGAGGTCCTTTGCTTCAAGCAGTCTTTGCCGTGAGTAGTCGGACCGCAGGCCTTTCACGAAGGCATCACGGATATTATCTTCAGTATTTTCTGCCGCCGTTACCGCTTTAAAGTCACAGTCCCTGCCGAGTGTTTGTAGCGCCCGTAAAAATTCATCTACAGACTCTCCTGGCTGTTGTGGGCGGGATCTTAGGAGATGTCTGGCATACATGGAATTTACCGGGCTCCGGTACTGTTGTTTCAGCAGGTTGATGGCGGCCTCGTATGTAGTAAGGTCCCGGATGAGTGCGAATACTTTAGGGCTCACTTGGGCGGTCAGAACTCTTAGCTTGGATCTCTGAGGCACGCTGGATTCTCCCAGGTAGGATTCGAAACAGTTCAGCCAGTGTTCGAAGTCGAGGGCTGAGTTTGCTGCCTGTGGGTTTAGATCCAGGTACGGTGGTCGGAGGGCTTGCAGCCAGGCCGGCTGCTGTGGCTGTTGTAGCTGGGCGTCTGACTGGTCGTTTGGCTGCTCCGTTGACTGGTCATTTGGCTGCTCAGGTAACGACATTTTAAAATTTAGCCAATAAAATTGATATACCTATCAATTCATCCAATGAAAAGCGACGAGTTAAGAAAGTAACTATAGGTTTTTATTGGCTAAATAACAGAGCCCACCCTTGTGGGTGATCGGATCCAACAAGGAGGAATACCAGCCAGTCGGCCACCTTTATACCTGGGCAGGTAGGTGGAGCCATGGGCGGAGTCAGCAGTGGTCAGCCCAGGTATAACAGCGTGACAAGAGGCGACCTCGTGTAGTGTTACAACAGTGTAAACAGTGATAACCATAGTGTAACGATATAACAGTGATAACCATAGTGTAACGATAGTGAACGATAAAAGTGGTTTACCACAATACGTGGCCCAATCTTCAACATCGCTATCAAAAGCAGTGATGTTACCGTGTTTAGGCATCCTTGAGAGTTTCTTTAAATATTTTATTTTCCCAAAATGGCGGCTTCCCGCGCTTGTCTTCTTCCCCCACCTACTAAAATGGCGGCTTCCCGCGCTTGGCGGCTTTTCCCGTGCTTGTCTTCTTCCCCCGCCGACTACAATGGCGGCTTCCCGCGCTGTTGCCGTTCTCGCCTCCCAGCGGTTCTTAATTTCCCCGACGCTGCTTTTGTTCCCCTGCGGTTCTCGTGGGCATTAACGCTTCCCTTGTTGCTGCGCCTCTCAGCCCCGATTGCAGCCTGGCCCTTTACACCGGCTGCGGTCGAGTTCTCCGTGGTTCTCGTGGCATTAACGCTGCCCTTGTCGCTGCGCCTCTCGGCCCCGATTGCAGCCCGGCCCTTTACACCGGCTGCGGTCGAGTTCTCCGCCCTTTTTCCTCCGGTTTCCCTCCCCTTCTCCACTGACAACACGGCCGACTTTCTGCCCGTGTCGCTAGATCGGCTTACCCACCACCGTGGTAGAAGGATGATCACTGCCTGGCGCTGATGGAGGACTTCGTGGTCAGTAATTTCAACCCGGGTTCTCGATGCCTCCCATGCGATGCGGTGCTCAGCAGGCTGATGAGGGCGGATGCCTCTTCTCGACGCCCGTTCTGAGGACGAAGCTGCCTTGGATGCAAAACTGCCGCAGGGTAAGATCGGACTCGTCGCCACTGTTGAGTCTGAGTGTCCCAGATATGCTTATTCTAAATCACTGGACACAGACAACAAGAATAACTTAAACAGGTCTTTACTAATCGAAGGTCAGGGCTGAACTGCTTCGCAAATTACTACACAGAGTTTATATACCGGTGTGGTCACCACCGGTACTACAATATACAGTAGCCAAGAGAAAGTAGTCCATCTCTTAAGGTAGCCTCTTAAGGTGGTACAGGTTACATACACCACAAGGATTATTTCCCACGTTCTGGTCATCATTCAGTTGATAATTGTGTTATACCTGTTAACGCTAACATGTCATGTCAAGAGATGGCGCAAGCAACACAAAATAGTCAGGTTACTGCAGAAAACGCAGGATGCTTTCGAGTAAGTAACTGTAACCCCAAAAAATTCTGGTGACAGTTACTTGAGGGGGGACTGTAGGTATACAGACCCTTAATTTTTAAATTTTAATTTCGATATATGTTGAAATGCTTTGCCAGGCAAAAAGGGTTTTTTCAAAGTGAAATAAAGTTGTCACTAATAGGGACATGGGATTTGCTTTGATAGAAAACAGAGATAAACAAACCCCATTTAGTTTTGCAGACATGGTGTCTCTGATGACTTTTTGGAGGTTAAAGGGGAGAAGTAAACCTTTGAAGTTTTGAAATGCAGAATACAACGTAACTCATGAAGTTAACCAAGTGGTTTTCTGCCACTTTTGTAAATTTTAGGAGTGAACGAACAATTTTGGGCTGTGACAAGGACAACTAATGGACAGACACAAAGGATGAGGTAATTTAAATGTTTGACTGCTCAAACAGCTCAGACAACATTAAAGGAACATTTCACTATCTCTGAATGATTGATTTACTGCAAAAGGTAAGGAAAGCTGTATTAAACACAGTGGCTAAAGAATATCGGCACTGCAGTCAGAAGAAGGTGGTTTGGCCAGTCATTTCGCCTACAAAGATCAGGCTGCAGTCGGAAGAAGGGTTCTGGCCAGTCTTTTCCCTTATGAGGACCTACAATCAATGCTGGACCGATCATTGGCGGGTGGTTGTATGTATGATTTCCTGTAATATTATTGATGAACTGCTTCAATAGCGGTTGGGGTATTAAATCTGTCTTAGGAACAATAAAAGGTTAAAGGCAGAACCCGTGTGTCTGGTGTAATTTCTCATATGTCTCAAGTCCAAACTCTATAACCTGTTGGATGGGGCGAGGGGTCATTCCGCATGTCTTACAGTAGGGAGTAGAGAGATAGAGAGAGAGAGAGGCATTGATCAGTGCAGGGAGCAGTGAGAGAGAGGCATTGATCTGTGTAGGGAACAGAGAGAGAGAGGCAATGATCTGTGTAGGGAGCAGAGAGAGAGAGAGAGAGAGAGAGGCATTGATCTGTGTAGGGAGCAGAGAGAGAGAGAGGCATTGATCAGTGTAGGGAACAGAGAGAGAGAGGCAATGATCTGTGTAGGGAGCAGAGAGAGAGAGAGAGAGAGAGGCATTGATCAGTGTAGGGAGCAGTGAGAGAAAGAGGCATTTGTAGGAGCCTCTGCACTCCTAGCAAAGAATCTATAAACTCACTAGAAGTTAACAAACTGAGTTTAATGTATTAAAACTTTACAAAACAAGAAAATGCAGGAGAAGCTCTAAACAGGTCTTTGCTCTATCACTCCACACGAGGACTGGCTGGACACGCCCTCTACCTCTGACGTCATGACGTCATCACGTTTCCCGCCGTTGGGGATGTCACATGACCCACGTGATGACATCATCGCGTCAGATCGCGATTTTGTCGATCTAGCTCTGTTTAACCAGAGCCAACATTGAAAGGTAATAAACATGATTAAAGGCAATTATACAAGTCACTGTGAGAGTCTCTTACTGGCTTTGCCACATACGCCCCCCCAGAATTGTCTTTGACGAGAAGAGTCAATCGCTGAGGAGGTCTGACAAGTCTGTTGGACCGACTCCTAAATTCCCGGAGGGGAAAACGCTGAGCAGGCAGCGAGCTGGTAGGTAACATGCCGCTGTCAGGTGTGGCGGCGGCCGGACGCGGCACAGAGGCTGCACCAGCTCGATCGGTCGTTTGAGGTCCAGGTGCGCAGGCTTGAGGCGATTGACAGAGATGTGATCTGGCTTGCCCCCGACGTCAATCACAAAACTCTTGTCCCCTGCCTGCAAAATTTTGAAGGGCCCGGCATAAGGAGGTGCAAGTGGGGTACGATGGCCGTCTTGGCGCACAAACACGAACTTGGCTTTCGACAACTCCCCCGGGACGTTGGACGAAGGCAAACCGTGCTGTGAGGTCGGAGCTGGGCGGAAACAGTGGGCCGCATCCCGGTGGGTCTCTCTTTGCCTGGCCGCGGACCATGGTCGCGTAGGGGACGGCAGGAATTCACCCGGGACTCGAAGCGGTTGCCCGTAAACCATCTCCGCCGCCGATGACTGGAGATCTTCGGCGCCGTGCGGAGTCCTAACATCACCCACGGCAGTTTGTCGACCCAGGATGCATTCAGAAGGCTGGCCCTGAGCGACGCCTTCAAGGAACGGTGGAACCGCTCACACAAGCCGTTCGCTTGTGGGTGATAGGTCGTAGTGCGGTGGAGTTTAACGCCCAACCCAGAAATCACCTCATTCCACAGTTCGGACGAAAATTGCGGCCCCCGATCCGATGAAATATCCACAGGGACACCGAAACGGGCTACCCATGATGAAACGAAGGCTCGAGCAACATCCGCAGAGGTGGTGGACGTCATGGGGACTGCCTCCGGCCACCTCGTGGTGCAATCCACCATCGTCAAAAGGTACGTAAAGCCCCGGGAAGGTGGAAGCGGGCCCACTAAGTCGATGTGAATGTGATCAAATCGCCGCTCCGGAACCTCGAAGGTGGCGAGCGGGGCCCTGACATGCCGCTGCACCTTGGCCCGTTGGCAAACAACACGAGTGTTCGCCCAGTCTCTGACGTCTTTGCGTATCCCCCTCCATACGAATTTGGAGACCAGCAGCTTTTGCGATGCCCGCACTCCAGGATGTGATAGGCCATGTATGGCATCGAAAACAGCTCGGCGCCATTTAGCGGAACAATCGGATGGGGTGCACCCAACGAAACATCGCAGAGCAGAGTAGTACCTGTGGAATGGAACGGCACATCCCTCGGCTGGAAGCTGGTTGGAACCGAGCGAAAACCCTGGGTCTCCGGGTCGGCCGCTTGGTCAACCGCCATCTGTGTGTAGTCAATGCCCAATTGGACGGCCTGGACGGCGGCACGGGATAGGCAATCGGCGACGATGTTGTCCTTACCGGCCACATGCCGGATGTCGGTGGTGAACTCCGATATGTACGTCAGCTGCCGTTGCTGCCGAGCCGACCATGGTTCCGCAGACTTGGCCATTGCGAACATCAATGGCTTGTGGTCAACAAACGCGATGAAGCGGCGTCCTTCGAGGAGAAAACAAAAATGGCGGATGGCCAAAAACAAAGCCAACAGCTCTCGATCGAAAGTGCTGTACCGGCGCTCATGCCGTTGTAGCTGGTGGCTAAAAAAGGCCAGAGGTTGCCACGCGCCATCGACCCACTGCTCCTGGACGGCCCCCAATGCATAGTCTGATGCATCCGTCATGAGGGCGATGGTGGCTCCCGGCAGGGGGTGTGCTAGCATGGTCGCGTTGGCGAGCGCAGCTTTTGTCTCCTCGAAGGCGCGATCCATGTCTTGCGACCATACCACTGGCTCATTTCCCGTCGTGCCTGTGAGGGCCTCGTAGAGCAGACGCATGAGCTGTGCTGCCCTGGGGATGAAACGATGATAGAAGTTCACTATCCCCAGGAACTCCTGTAAGGCTTTCACGGATTTCGGTTTCGGGAACGTCGCGATTGCCTCCACCTTGACTCGAATTGCATTGCCCCAGTGGGGGTAATGCGGTGGCCCAGGAAATCAAGTTGCGCTAGGCCGAAACGGCATTTGTCTGGGTTAACGATGAGGCTGTGCTGCTGAAGCCGTCGGAAAAGGACCCGAAGCTGCTCGAGGTGTTCCTCCTTGGAGGTGCTGGCAACCAGAATATCATCCAAATAAACAAATAAAAAGTCAAGGTCCCGCAGGACTGAATCCATGAGGCGCTGAAACGCCTGCGCCTCGTTCTTAAGCCCAAAGGGCATTCGTAGGAATTCAAAAAGTCCAAAGGGGGTAATTACCACTGTCTTTTCGACAGCTTGAGGGTGCATTGGCACCTGGTGGTAACCACAGACGAGGTCGACTTTTGAGAATATGGACGTCCCTGCCAAATGGGCTGAGAAGTCCTGTATATGGGGAATGGGGTAGCGGTCGGGCGTTGTTATCTCATTGAGGCGGCGATAATCACCACAGGGCCGCCATCCCCCACCGGGCTTGGGGACGGTGTGGAGCGGGGAGGACCAGGGGCTACTGGACCGACGGATGATCCCCATTTTCTCCATCACGGCGAACTCCGCCTTCACTGCCGCTAGCTTGCTGGGCTCTAAACATCACGCCCTGACGTAAACGGGAGAGCCGGTAGTCGAAATATGATGCTCCACCCTATGCTTGACGGTCGAAGCCGAAAAGGTGGGCTTCGCCAGCTCGGGGAACTCCTCGAGGAGACGGGCGAAATCGTCGGGCTGTGGCCGCACACATGAAATCGTGTGTGATGCAGACGTGCTGCACGCCCCTGAAATATCGTCGAGTGTGGCGGCGTGAATGAGGCGTCGATTTTTCATGTCCACCAACAGGTGTTGGCGCCCAAAAAGTCAGCACCCAACAGGGCCTGCGAGATTTGAGCAGTGACGAAATTCCAGGTGAAAAACTGTCCACCGAAACATACTTGGACAAGCCGCGTTCCGCAAGTGTGGATCGAACACCCGTTGGCCGCTTGCATAGGGGGACCCCGTCCGCCGGAGCGAAGGTCGATGACCGAGGCGGGAAGTATGCTGCATTGCGCCCCCGTGTCGCATAGAAAACGACGGCCCGAGATGGAGTCGGTTAAGTAGGTGAGATTCCCGGAAGCGCCGATCGCCATCGTGGCCGCGGGGGAAGTACATGGACCGGCGTGCTTGACTCGTGGCGGTCTATTCGATGGTCCGGTAACGAAACTGCACGGTGGGCAGCAGCAGCGGGCCTTCGGGCCGAAACGAGCATGGTAGTAGCAGCAACCGGTCATCGGAGGCGCCATGGTCGGAGCTGAGTCCGGGCTCCTCGTGGCGGGGCATTGCGTGAGGGCACAGTACTGTTGCCGGACCGCGTAAATCTTATCCGCCTCTTTGGCGAGCGCGACGCAGCCTGCGGTTTCTGCTCGGGCGAGGGCCACCTGGACTTGCTCGGGGAGTTGAGTAAGGAACAGCTCGCGAAACAGAAAGCGCTGGGGCTCGGACCCCAGGAGAGTCAGCATATGGCTCATAAGCTCCGAGGGTTTGGAGTCACCTAACCTTGGTAGCGCAGTAAACGGCGAGCGCGCTCCGCCTTGGTAAGACCAAATACCTGCAGCAATCGTGTCTTGATGGCGACATACTTGTCAGCATTCGGGGGACTCTCCAGAAGGCTGATGATTCTCGATGCCATTGAGCTCTCGAGGGCGGAGACCACGTGGAAATATCTGGTCTGGTCCTGTACGATGTTGCGGAGCTCAAATTGCGCCTTGGCTTGCACAAACCAAGAGGCCGCCTGTTGTTCCCAGAATTGGGGTGTAATGATATCAGCAAATAGTGATGTTATTTGCCTGTTTGATTATCATGTCTTACCAGCATAGTTGCCTGATTGATTACTTATGCCTGACCCGCAGAGGTCATGTGAGAAGGACAAGCAGTTTGGTTTAGTTTCAGTTTCGTTCTAGATGGATTTCTAACATGATGTCTCCTGTAAATGCTGTTAACTGAGTTGAACATACTTTAGATAAAAAGTCATTCTCTTTCATAAATGTCTTGTCATTGAACCCACAAAGAAAACAATACATGGTGTCAGAAGTGATTGAAAGAGATGAAGAGGAAATATCTGAAGTTAAATCAGCTCTCCACATATTAGCAAGCCAAAAGAGAAAATCGTTACTTACCTTGGAGAATAGCTAACGAAGCGAAAAAAATGGAAGGATTACACCCACCGGCGAAGCTTCAGTTCACAGGTAATGTGGCTGAAAATTGGAGGAGGTTCAAACAACGTGTGGGGTTGTATTTAGTGGCAATCAGAGCTGACGAGAAAAGTAATAAAAGGAAATCGTCACTGTTCTTACATGTCGTGGGTGATGAAGCGCTGGAGGTGTATAATAACTTCACATTCGCTGTTGATGGAGACAAAATGAAGCTGGATAAAATAATGAAACAGTTTGAGGCCTACTGCATACCTAAACTTAACGTGACATTTGAGAGGCACAGATTTTTCACATGTGTACAGAAAACGGGAGAGACTTTTGATCAGTATGTGCCTGAACTGAGAAACAGAATCAAATCGTGTGAATTTGGGGGACTGACAGACTCGCTGATAAAAGACAGACTGGTGTGTGGTATTCCAGATAATGGTCTAAGGGAAAGACTGGTAAGAGAGCAAGATCTAGACCTGGGAAAAGCCATAGCACTGTGTAAGGCTACAGAGACTGTGAAGTCGCAGGCAAAGGAGCTGTTCAGTGACAGTAGCTGCAACGTGGATGCAGTGAGTAAGAACGGACACAAACCGTTTAACAAAAAGAGCGCCAATGTGAAGAAAGAGGCGTGGCTAGAGAACGAAAATGAAAGGGACAATCGAAAGTCATGTAGTCGATGCGGTACACAGCATCCACCAAGAAAGTGTCCAGCATATGGTAAAACATGCAATAGTTGCAACAAGAACAACCATTATGCCCATTGCTGTAAGAACCAAATGCAACAAAGCATGGTCCATGCAGTAGATGAAAGCGACATAGAGGAATTCTATGTAGGTGTTGTGTCTGAAAACAATAAAGAAGAAAGAGACTGGATGTTGACACTAGAAGTGAATGACATACACATTCCATTTAAATTGGATACTGGAGCACAAGTTAATGTGATATCAGAGACTGATTTTAAGAAAATTAGACCCAGACCAAAGATACATGGAATAAAAGTGAAAGTGACAGGATACTCAGGTACTGATATACCAGTGAAAGGAAGATGCATTGTCAAAGTAACACACAAGGACAGAGAGCACACGCTAGCATTGATCGTGGTGCCAAAGGATGTGCAAGACATACGAGGTTTAAAAGCCTGTGAGAGACTGAACCTGGTAAAGAGAGTCCTCATTGTGGAAAGCGAAGGAGAGACAGTCTATGATGAACTCATGAAAGAGTACAACGACCTATTTAAGGGTCTAGGCTGCATTCCAGGAGAACACACGATCAGAGTAGATAAAAGTATGACACCGGACATACATACATGCAGAAAAGTCCCGTTTGCTCTTCAAAAGCAACTGAAGGCAGAGTTGGACAGGATGGAAAGCCTGAACGTGATTCAGAAGATAGATGAGCCAACTGAGTGGGTGAGTTCCCTCGTCATAGTGGACAAAAAGAATGGAAAGCTCAGAATTTGCCTGGATCCAAGAGATCTAAACAGAGCAATAAAGAGAGAGCACTTCAAGCTTCCTACACGTGAGGAAATCATGGCACAGTTTGCAAATGCAAAGTATTTCAGCAAGTTAGATGCATCATCAGGATTTTGGCAGATGAAATTGGACGAGGCAAGTTCAAGACTGTGCACGTTCAACAGTCCATTTGGCAGATACAGATTACTAAGGTTACCATTTGGCATTGCCTCAGCTCCTGAAGTGTATCACAAAACTACCCATATGATCTATGAGCACCTGGAGGGAGTTGATACATCAATGGATGACATCATATAATGGGGAACCACGAGAACTGAGCATGACGAGAGACTGAAAAAAGTGCTGGAAGCAACAAGGAAAACAAACACGAAGCTGAATAGAGAGAAATGCCAGCTCGGGGTGACAGAACTGACATTCGTGGGAGATATCCTTAGCAGCGAGGGCATCAGACCAGATCCCAGAAAGGTGTCCGCCATTGAGAATATGCCAAAGCCACAATGCAAAAAGGACGTGCAGAGGTTTAATGGAATGATCAACTACATGGGGAAATTCATATCCAACCTCTCAGAAAAGATGGCGCCACTGAGAAGACTAACTGAAAAGAACATAGAATGGGAATGGAATCATGAGCATGAGAAGTCATGGAGTGATCTAAAGAAACTGCTCACAGAGGAACCAGTTCTGAGGTTTTATGACCCAGCGAGACCCATCAAGATATCATCAGATGCATCACAGAGTGGGCTCGGTGCCGTTCTTCTGCAACAATATGACTACTGGCAACCTATTGCACATGCATCGCGCTCAATGACAGACGCAGAGACGCGATATGCTCAAATAGAAAAGGAGCTGCTCAGCATCACATACGCCTGTGAAAGATTTCACCAGTTTGTGGCAGGACAAGCAATCAGTGTAGAGACCGACCATAAGCCCTTGATTGCATTGTTCCAAAAGCCACTAAATAGCTGTCCGCTTAGAATACAAAGAATGATGATCAGGCTGCAACGCTATACACTGAATGTTGCGTACACACCGGGTAAACTGATGTATACAGCAGACACGTTGTCCAGAGCTGTTGACCCAAGTGAGCCCGCAAACACCACAATGGATGAAAAAGTGAACGCCTACATGGACATGATCACAAGTGCACTGCCCATAGCAGATGCAAAAATGGAGCTCATAAAGACTGAGACAAACAAAGATGAAACAATGAGACGATTGAGAAAAAGCATCTTGGATGGATGGCCCAACATGAAGCAAGACTGCTCACCTGACATGGCAGAGTACTGGAACTGCAGGGCGGAACTATCAGTGGTCGAAGACATCATCTACAAAGGAAGTAAGATAGTTATCCCAAAGAGTCTGAGCAAAGAGATGTTAAAAAAGATCCATGGAGGACATCTGGGAATCGAAAAGTGTAAGAAAAACAGCACGAGAGGTGATGTACTGGCCACGAATCAACCAAGATGTGACAAATGAGGTGTCAAACTGCACAATATGCCTGAAATATCAAGCAAGTAATCCGGTAGAACCACTAAAGCCACACCCAGCGCCAGACAGACCTTACCAGAAGGTAGGCGCTGACCTATTCGTATGTCAAGGGAAGGACTATCTTGTAGTCACAGACCATTACTCCCTGTATCCAGAGGTTTGTAGACTGTGCACCACCACTGCAGATGCTGTGATAACATGTATGAAAGCCATATTCTCCAGACATGGCGTGGCAAGCGAGGTCTTCACAGACAACGGACCCTAGTTTTACATAGAAACATAGAAACATAGAAGATAGGAGCAGGAGTAGGCCATTCGGCCCTTCGAGCCTGCTCCGCAATTCAACGAGATCATGGCTGATCATCCAAACCCTAGCACCCGGTCCCTACACCGACAGCCATCCCACCCAAGCCCTATCCCCGTAACCCTACGTTTTTAATCCCCCCTAACACTCAGGGCCAATTTTTATCATGGCCAATCAACCTAACCCGCACATCTTTGGACTGTGGGAGGAAACCGGAGCACCCGGAGAAAACCCACGCAAACACGGGGAGAATGTGCAAACTCCACACAGACAGTCACCCGAGGCCGGATTTGAACCCGGGTCCCTGGCGCTGTGAGGCAACAGTGCTAACCACTATGCCACCGTGCTGTTTCCGACACTTTGCCAAAGAGTGGGACTTTGTCCACACAACGCCAAGTCCTCACTTTCCACAGTCCAATGGTCTAGTGGAAAAATTGGTCCAGACAGTGAAAAGACTGATGTACAATGCAAAAGACAGTGGAACTGACTTCTACCAGAGCATGCTTGTATACCGCACAACGCCGCTGGAGTGTTGTATGTCACCAGCCCAACTCCTGATGGGACGTCGGCTATGGTCAAACCTACCCATCCCGGAGAACCTCCTGAAAACATAAGAGGGGGAGAAAGTGAGGAAGTTCAAAGAACAACAGAAAGAAATGCAAAAGTACTACTATGACAGAGGAACACAAAACCTACCTGAACTCCACACTGGTGACCAAGTAAGGTTCAAAGACAAAACAAACATATGGACTCAGAAGGGAACTGTCCTGAGTGAAGTTCAACCAAGATCATACACCATTCAGACAGATGAGGGTGCTGTTCTGAGAAGAAATCATCGAGATCTTCTCATGGGACCAGCCACAGCAAGTCATAAGACTGATACTGTTGAACAACCTGATCACACAGCAGGTCAAGAGACTGATACTGTTGAACAACCTGATCACACAGCTGAGAACACATCATCTGAGGCAACAACTCAGATTCAAGGACAATCAATCAGAAAATCCTCAAGACACGTGAAGCCTCCTGAGATACTCATTGAGCAAATTTAAGGACTATTGTTATAGAAGGAAGTAATGTTATCTTATTCTTTCTTCAAGTTCTAGTGTATTTACATATTTCATGTGAACACACAAAGCAAGGTTAAAAAACCTTGATCATGATAATGATAATGTAAGTTCATTAAGTGTTACAGTTAAAATGCAGATTAATACAAAGAAAACATGTTGTTAGTTAAAAGTAAAATACTTCTGTTTTAAGAAAAGGAGATGTAATGATATCAGCAAATAGTGATGTTATTTGCCTGTTTGATTATCATGTCTCACCAGCATAGTTGCCTGATTGATTACTTATGCCTGACCAGCAGAGGTCATGTGACAAGGACAAGCAGTTTGGTTTAGTTTCAGTTTCGTTCTAGATGGATTTCTAACATGATGTCTCCTGTAAATGCTGTTGACTGAGTTGAACATACTTTAGATAAAAAGTCATTCTCTTTCATAAATGTCTCGTCATTGAACCCACAAAGAAAACAATACATGGGGGCGCTTCAAGGCCACTGCATTGGCCTCCATTACTGGCCCGTTCTCTGCATTCACCGTGAAAAATGATCGTGAGGATTCGGCGTCACCAATGTAGGAGTCTCTGCACTCCTAGCAAAGAATCTATAAACCCACCAGAAGTTAACAAACTGAGTTTAATGTATTAAAACCTTACAAAACAAGAAAATGCAGGAGAAGCTCTAAACAGGTCTTTTCTCTATCCCTCCACACGAGGACTGCCTGGCCACGCCCTCTACCTCTGACGTCATGACATCATCATGTTTCCTGCCACTGGGGACATCACATGACCCACGTGATGAGGTCATTGCGTCAGATCGCGATTTTGTCGAACTAGCTCTGTTTAACCAGAGCCAACATTGAAAGGTAATAAACATGATTAAAGGCAATTATACAAGTCACTGTGAGAGTCTCTTAGTGGCTTTGCCACACACTGATCAGTGTAGGGAGTAGAGAGAGAGAGGCAATGATCAGTGTAGGGAGCAGTGAGAGAGAGAGCTAGGGATTGATCATTATAGGGAGCATTGAGAATCAGTGAGGCATTAATCAGTGTAGGGAGCAGTGAGAGAGAGGCATTGATCAGTGTAGGGGACAGATAGAGAGAGGCATTGAAGAGTGTAGGGAGTAGAGAGATAGAGAGAGAGGCATTGATCAGTGGAGGGAGCAGAGAGAGAGAGGGATTGCTCAGTGCAGTGAGCAGAGAGAGTGAGAGAGGCATTGATCAGTGTAGGGAGCAGAGAGAGAGAGAGAGGCATTGATCAGTGCAGGGAGCAGAGAGAGAGAGAGTGGCATTGATCAGTCCAGGGAGCAGAGAGAGAGAGAGAGGCATTGATCAGTGTAGGGAGCACAGAGAGAGAGAGAGAGGCATTGATCAGTGTAGGGAGCAGTGAGAGAGAGAGGCATTGATCAGTGTAGGGAGTAGAGAGCGAGAGAGAGAAACAAGCACTAAACTTCCTAAATCACCTCAAATCTAGCACCCCAGACACCCTTCATTTCAAAGCCTTTCAGACCCAAGAGCTAAACCCAGAAAAGAGTCCCCTAAGTCAGCTGCTACTGAAACTAAGTACTCAGCCGGACCCTGACCAGCCCCAGACCAACACAGCCGTCCAAACACCAATCCGAGTGAACCAAATCATTAAACAATGCAAAGAAACCTACCTGGAACATTGGAACAAAATAACCGAAAGCCAAAGCAGATTAGAATGTTACCGGGCCCTAAAGAGAGAATATAAACTGGCAGACTACCTCACGACCATCAGAGACACAAAACAGAGACAGACCCTCACCAGGTACAGACGAAGCGACCACCAACTGGAAATTGAAAAAGGCAGATACAAGAAATCCTGGCAGCCTAGAGAGAATAGAATATGCGATCAATGTCTGGCCGGCGAGGTTGAAACAGAAATGCATTTCCTCCTAAAATGCGAAAAATTCAACACATCAAGAAATATATTATTCAACAAGCTAAGCCAAACAACCCCAGATTTCAAGGAATTGGATGGCCTGTCAAAATTGAGATTAGTCCTGGGAGAAGGAGACAGACCATACCTTGGGGCCAAATATGTAACAACATGTCACAACCTGAGGACTGTTTAAAATTAAGACTGTTTAAAATTAATATTGAACGTACCAAATGAAGTAGAAAGACTGTTTAAAATTAATATTGTTTAAAAGTAATATTGTATGTACCCAACAAATGTCAAATCGATTGACACCTACAGAATGTTGGAAAACTGTACCTTTTTGCTATGTAAGCTTTGGCAATATGGTTCTCTGTAAACTTTCATGCCAATAAAGCATTTGAATTGGAATTGGAATTGGAGAGGAATTGATCAGCGTAGAGAGCAGAGAGAGAGAGAGACATTGATCAGTATAGGGAGCAGAGAGAGAGAGAGGCATTGATCAGTGTAGGGAGCAGACAGAGAGAGAGAGGAATTGATCTGTTTAGGGAGCAGAGAGAGAGAGAGGCATTGATCAGTGTAGGGAGCAGAGAGAGAGAGAGACAGGCATTGATCAGTGTAGGGAGCAGTAAGAGAGAGAGAGATGCATTGTTCAGTGTAGGGAGCAGAGAGAGAGAGAGAGGCATTGATCAGTGTAGGGAGCAGAGAGAGTGAGAGAGGTATTGATCAGTGTAGGGAGCAGAGAGAGAGAGAGGCATTGATCAGTGTAGGGAGCAGAGAGAGAGAGAGAGAGGCATTGATCAGTGTAGTGAGCAGAGAGAGAGAGAGAGGCATTGATCAGTGTAGGGAGCAGAGAGAGAGAGTGAGAGGCATTGATCAGTGTAGGGAGCAGAGAGAGAGAGAGAGGCATTGATCAGTGTAGGGAGCAGAGAGAGAGAGAGAGGCATTGATCAGTGTAGGGAGCAGAGAGAGAGAGAGAGACATTGATCAGTGAAGGGAGCAGAGAGAGAGAGAGAGGCATTGATCAGTGTAGGGAGCAGAGAGAGAGAGAGACAGGCATTGATCAGTGTAGGGAGCAGAGAGAGAGGGAGAGGCATTGATCAGTGTTGGCAGCAGAGAGAGAGAGAGGAATTGATCAGTGCAGGGAGCAGTGAGAGAGAGAGAGACATTGATCAGTGTAGGGAGCAGAGAGAGAGAGAGAGGCATTGATCAGTGTAGGGAGCAGAGAGAGAGAGAGAGGCATTGATCAGTGTAGGGAGCAGAGAGAGAGAGAGGCATTGATCAGTGTAGGGAGCAGAGAGAGAGAGAGACAGGCATTGATCAGTGTAGGGAGCAGTGAGAGAGAGAGAGAGGCATTGATCGGTGCAGGAAGCAGAGGGAGAGAGAGAGGCATTGATCAGTGTAGGGAGCAGAGAGAGAGACACCCTTCATTTCAAAGCCTTTCAGACCCAAGAGCTAAACCCAGAAAAGAGTCCCCTGAGTCAGCTGCTACTGAAACTAAGTACTCAGCCGGACCCTGACCAGCCCCAGACCAACACAGCCGTCCAAACACCAATCCGAGTGAACCAAATCATTAAAAAATGCAAAGAAACCTACCTGGAACATTGGAACAAAATAACCGAAAGCCAAAGCAGATTAGAATGTTACCGGTCCCTAAAAAAAGAATATAAACTGGCAGACTACCTCGCGACCATCAGAGACACAAAACAGAGACAGACCCTCACCAGGTACAGACTAAGCGACCACCAACTGGAAATTGGAAAAGGCAGATACAAGAAATCCTGGCAGCCTAGAGAGAATAGAATTTGCGATCAATGTCTGGCTGGCGAGGTTGAAACAGAAATGCATTTCCTCCTAAAATGCGAAAAATTCAACACATCAAGAAACATATTATTCAACAAGCTAAGCCAAACAACCCCAGATTTCAAGGAATTGGATGATCTGTCAAAATTGAGATTAGTCCTAGGAGAAGGAGACAGACCATACCTTGGGGCCAAATATGTAACAACATGTCACAACCTGAGGACTGTTTAAAAGTAAGACTGTTTAAAATTAATATTGAACGTACCAAATGAAGTAGAAAGACTGTTTAAAATTAATATTGTTTAAAAGTAATATTGTATGTACCCAACAAATGTCAAATCGATTGACACCTACAGAATGTTGGAAAACTGTACCTTTTTGCTATGTAAGCTTTGGCAATATGGTTCTCTGTAAACTTTCATGCCAATAAAGCATTTGAACAGAACTGAACTGAACTGAACTGAGAGAGAGAGGCATTGATCAGTGTAGGGAGCAGAGAGAGAGAGAGAGACATTGATCAGTGTAGCGAGCAGAGAGACAGAGAGAGGCATTGATCAGTGTAGGGAGCAGAGAGAGAGAGGCATTGATCAGTGTAGGGAGCAGAGAGAGAGAGAGGCATTGATCAGTGCAGGAAGCAGAGGGAGAGAGAGAGGCATTGATCAGTGTAGGGAGCAGAGAGAGAGAGAGAGGCATTGATCAGTGTAGGGAGTAGAGAGAGAGCGAGGCATTGATCAGTGCAGGAAGCAGAGGGAGAGAGAGAGGCATTGATCAGTGTAGGGAGCAGAGAGAAATCCTGCCCATTGCACTGTACGGTAGTGAAGTATGGGGCCCGTTAAATCACCAAAGCTACACTAAATGGGAAAAACACACAATAGAAGCCCTACATGCAGAATTCTGCCGAAGCATCCTTCGCACCCAAAGAAAAACGCCAACAAATGCATGCAGAGCCGAACTAGGCAGATACCCACTGATAATAAACATCCAAAAACGAGCACTAAACTTCCTAAATCACCTCAAATCTAGCTCCCCAGACACCCTTCATTTCAAAGCCTTTCAGACCCAAGAGCTAAACCCAGAAAAGAGTCCCCTGAGTCAGCTGCTACTGAAACTAAGTACTCAGCCGGAACCTGACCAGCCCCAGACCAACACAGCCGTCCAAACACCAATCCGAGTGAACCAAATCATTAAAAAATGCAAAGAAACCTACCTGGAACATTGGAACAAAATAACCGAAAGCCAAAGCAGATTAGAATGTTACCGGGCCCTAAAAAGAGAATATAAACTGGCAGACTACCTCACGACCATCAGAGACACAAAACAGAGACAGACCCTCACCAGGTACAGACTAAGCGACCACCAACTGGAAATTGAAAAAGGCAGATACAAGAAATCCTGGCAGCCTAGAGAGAATAGAATATGCGATCAATGTCTGGCCGGCGAGGTTGAAACAGAAATGCATTTCCTCCTAAAATGCGAAAAATTCAACACATCAAGAAACATATTATTCAACAAGCTAAGCCAAACAACCCCAGATTTCAAGGAATTGGATGATCTGTCAAAATTGAGATTAGTCCTAGGAGAAGGAGACAGACCATACCTTGGGGCTAAATATGTAACAACATGTCACAACCTGAGGACTGTTTAAAAGTAAAACTGTTTAAAATTAATATTGAACGTACCAAATGAAGTAGAAAGACTGTTTAAAATTAATATTGTTTAAAAGTAATATTGTATATACCCAACAAATGTCAAATCGATTGACACCTACAGAATGTTGGAAAACTGTACCTTTTTGCAATGTAAGCTTTGGCAATATGGTTCTCTGTAAACTTTCATGCCAATAAAGCATTTGAACTGAACTGAACTGAACTGAACTGAGAGAGAGGCATTGATCAGTGTAGGGAGCAAAGAGAGAGAGAGAGGCATTGATCAGTGTCGGGAGTATAGAGAGAGAGAGAGGCATTGATCAGTGTCGGGAGCAGAGGGAGAGAGAGAGGCATTGATCAGTGCAGGGAGCAGAGAGAGAGAGAGAGAGGCATTGATCAGTGTAGTGAGCAGAGGGAGAGAGAGAGGCATTGATCAGTGTAGGGAACAGAGAGAGAGAGAGAGAGAGACATTGATCAGTGTAGGGAGCAGAGAGAGAGAGAGAGGCATTGATCAGTGTAGGGAGCAGTGAGAGAGAGAGGCATTGATCAGTGTAGGGAGCAGAGAGAGAGAGAGGGGCATTGATCAGTGTAGGGAGCAGAGAGAGAGAGAGGGGCATTGATCAGTGTAGGGAGCAGAGAGAGAGAGAGGCATTGATCAGTGTAGGGAGCAGAGAGAGAGAGAGGGGCATTTATCAGTGTAGGGAGCAGTGAGAGAGAGAGAGGCATTGATCAGTGTAGGGAGCAAAGAGAGAGAGAGAGGCATTGATTAGTGTCGGGAGCAGAGAGAGAGAGAGAGGCATTGATCAGTGTCGGGAGCAGAGAGAGAGAGAGAGGCATTGATCAGTGTAGGGAGCAGAGAGAGAGAGAGAGAGGCATTGATCAGTGTAGGGAGCAAAGAGAGAGAGAGAGGCATTGATCAGTGTAGGGAGCAGAGAGAGAGAGAGAGGCATTGATCAGTGTAGGGAGCAGAGAGAGAGAAAGGGGCATTGATGAGTGTAGGGAGCAGTGAGAGAGAGAGAGGCATTGATCAGTGTAGGGAGCAGAGAGAGAGAGAGGGGCATTGATCAGTGTAGGGAGCAGTGAGAGAGAGAGAGGCATTGATCAGTGTAGGGAGCAAAGAGAGAGAGAGAGGCATTGATCAGTGTCGGGAGCAGAGAGAGAGAGAGAGGCATTGATCAGTGTCGGGAGCAGAGAGAGAGAGAGAGGCATTGATCAGTGTAGAGAGCAGAGAGAGAGGGAGGGGCATTGATCAGTGTAGGGAGCAGAGAGAGAGAGAGAGAGGCATTGATCAGTGTAGGGAGCAGAGAGAGAGAGAGAGAGGCATTGATCAGTGTAGGGAGCAAAGAGAGAGAGAGAGGCATTGATCAGTGTAGGGAGCAGAGAGAGAGAGAGAGAGGCATTGATCAGTGTAGGGAGCAAAGAGAGAGAGAGAGGCATTGATCAGTGTAGGGAGCAGAGAGAGAGAGAGAGGCATTGATCAGTGTAGGGAGCAAAGAGAGAGAGAGAGGCATTGATCAGTGTCGGGAGCAGAGAGAGAGAGAGAGGCATTGATCAGTGTCGGGAGCAGAGAGCGAGAGAGAGATGCATTGATCAGTGTAGGGAGCAAAGAGAGAGAGAGAGGCATTGATCAGTGTAGGGAGCAGAGAGAGAGAAAGAGGCATTGATCAGTGTAGGGAGCAAAGAGAGAGAGAGAGGCATTGATCAGTGCAGGGAGCAGAGAGAGAGAGAGAGGCATTGATCAGTGTAGGGAGCAAAGAGAGAGAGATAGGCATTGATCAGTGTCGGGAGCAGAGAGAGAGAGAGAGGCATTGATCAGTGTCGGGAGCAGAGAGAGAGAGAGGCATTGATCAGTGTAGGGAGCAGAGAGAGAGAGAGACAGGCATTGATCAGTGTAGGGAGCAGAGAGAGAGAGAGAGGCATTGATCAGTGTAGGGAGCAGAGAGAGAGAGAGACAGGCATTGATCAGTGTAGGGAGCAGAGAGAGAGAGAGAGGCATTGATCAGTGTAGGGAGCAGAGAGAGAGAGAGAGGCATTGATCAGTGTAGGGAGCAGAGAGAGAGAGAGAGAGGGATTGATCAGTGTAGGGAGCAGAGAGAGAAAGAGAGGCTTTGATCAGTTTAGGGAGCAGAGAGAGAGAGAGAGAGAGACATTGATCAGTTTAGGGAGCAGAGAGAGAGAGAGAGAGAGGGATTGATGAGTGCAGGGAGCAGAGAGAGAGAGAGGCATTGATCAGTGTAGGGAGCAGAGAGAGAGAGAGGCATTGATCAGTGTAGGGAGCAGAGAGAGAGTGAGAGAGGCATTGATCAGTGTAGGGAGCAGAGAGAGAGAGAGGCATTGATCAGTGCAGGAAGCAGAGGGAGAGAGAGAGGCATTGTTCGATGTAGGGAGCAGAAAGAGCGAGGGAGGCATTGATCAGTGTAGGGAGCAGAGAGAGAGAGGCATTGATCAGTGTAGGGAGCAGAGAGAGAGAGAGAGGCATTGATCAGTGTAGGGAGCAGAGAGAGAGAGAGAGACATTGATCAGTGTAGGAAGCAGAGGGAGAGAGAGAGGCATTGATCAGTGTAGGAAGCAGAGGGAGAGAGAGAGGCATTGATCGGTGTAGGGAGCAGAGAGAGAGAGAGAGGCATTGATCAGTGTAGGGAGCAGAGAGAGAGAGAGGTATTGATCAGTGTAGCGAGCAGAGAGAGAGAGAGGCATTGATCAGTGTAGGAAGCAGAAGGAGAGAGAGAGGCATTGATCAGTGTAGGAAGCAGAGGGAGAGAGAGAGGCATTGATCGGTGTAGGGAGCAGAGAGAGAGAGAGAGGCATTGATCAGTGTAGGGAGCAGAGAGAGAGAGAGGCATTGATCAGTGTAGGGAGCAGAGAGAGAGAGAGAGGCATTGATCAGTGTAGGGAGCAGTGTGAGAAAGGCATTGATCAGTGTAGGGAGCACAGAGAGAGAGAGAGGCATTGATCAGTGTATGGAGCAGAGAGAGAGAGAGAGAGGCATTGATCTGTGTAGGGAGCAGAGAGAGAGAGAGAGAGGCATTGATCAGTGTAGGGAGCAGAGAGAGTGAGAGAGGTATTGATCAGTGTAGGGAGCAGTGAGAGAGAGAGACGCATTGATCTGTGTAGGCAGCAGAGAGAGAGAGAGAGGCATTGATCAGTGTAGGGAGCAGCGAGTGTGAGAGAGGTAGTGATCAGTGTAGGGAGCAGAGAGAGAGAGAGAGGCATTGATCAGTGTAGGGAGCAGAGAGAGAGAGAGACTACTGGCAACCTATTGCATATGCATCGCGCTCAATGACAGACGCAGAGACGCGATATGCTCAAATAGAAAAGGAGCTGCTCAGCATCACATACGCATGTGAAAGATTTCACCAGTTTGTGGCAGGACAAGCAATCAGTGTAGAGACCGACCATAAGCCCTTGATTGCATTGTTCCAAAAGCCACTAAATAGCTGTCTGCTTAGAATACAAAAAATGATGATCAGGCTGCAACGCTATACACTGAATGTTGCGTACACACCGGGTAAACTGATGTATACAGCAGACACGTTGTCCAGAGCTGTTGACCCAAGTGAGCCCGCAAACACCACAATGGATGAAAAAGTGAACGCCTACATGGACATGATCACAAGTGCACTGCCCATAGCAGATGCAAAAATGGAGCTCATAAAGACTGAGACAAACAAAGATGAAACAATGAGACGATTGAGAAAAAGCATCTTGGATGGATGGCCCAACATGAAGCAAGACTGCTCACCTGACATGGCAGAGTACTGGAACTGCAGGGCGGAACTATCAGTGGTCGAAGACATCATCTACAAAGGAAGTAAGATAGTTATCCCAAAGAGTCTGAGCAAAGAGATGTTAAAAAAGATCCATGGAGGACATCTGGGAATCGAAAAGTGTAAGAAAAACAGCACGAGAGGTGATGTACTGGCCACGAATCAACCAAGATGTGACAAATGAGGTGTCAAACTGCACAATATGCCTGAAATATCAAGCAAGCAATCCGGTAGAACCACTAAAGCCACACCCAGCGCCAGACAGACCTTACCAGAAGGTAGGCGCTGACCTATTCGTATGTCAAGGGAAGGACTATCTTGTAGTCACAGACCATTACTCCCTGTATCCAGAGGTTTGTAGACTGTACACCACCACTGCAGATGCTGTGATAACATGTATGAAAGCCATATTCTCCAGACATGGCGTGACAAGCGAGGTCTTCACAGACAACGGACTCCAGTTTTACAATGCAAGTTTCCGACACTTTGCCAAAGAGTGGGACTTTGTCCACACAACGTCAAGTCCTCACTTTCCACAGTCCAATGGTCTAGTGGAAAAATTGGTCCAGACAGTGAAAAGACTGATGTACAAGGCAAAAGACAGTGGAACTGACTTCTACCAGAGCATGCTTGTATACCGCACAACGCCGCTGGAGTGTTGTATGTCACCAGCCCAACTCCTGATGGGACGTCGGCTATGGTCAAACCTACCCATCCCGGAGAACCTCCTGAAAACATAAGAGGGGGAGAAAGTGAGGAAGTTCAAAGAACAACAGAAAGAAAAGCAAAAGTACCACTATGACAGAGGAACACAAAACCTACCTGAACTCCACACTGGTGACCAAGTAAGGTTCAAAGACAAAACAAACATATGGACTCAGAAGGGAACTGTCCTGAGTGAAGTTCAACCAAGATCATACACCATTCAGACAGATGACGGTGCTGTTCTGAGAAGAAATCGTCGAGATCTTCTCATGGGACCAGCCACAGCAAGTCATAAGACTGATACTGTTGAACAACCTGATCACACAGCAGGTCAAGAGACTGATACTGTTGAACAACCTGATCACACAGCTGAGAACACATCATCTGAGGCAACAACTCAGATTCAAGGACAATCAATCAGAAAACCCTCAAGACACGTGAAGCCTCCTGAGAGACTCATTGAGCAAATTTAAGGACTATTGTTATAGAAGGAAGTAATGTTATCTTATTCTTTCTTCAAGTTCTAGTGTATTTACATATTTCATGTGAACACACAAAGCAAGGTTAAAAAACCTTGATCATGATAATGATAATGTAAGTTCATTAAGTGTTACAGTTAAAATGCAGATTAATACAAAGAAAACATGTTGTTAGTTAAAAGTAAAATACTTTTGTTTTAAGAAAAGGAGATGAAATGATATCAGCAAATAGTGATGTTATTTGCCTGTTTGATTATCATGTCTTACCAGCATAGTTGCCTGATTGATTACTTATGCCTGACCAGCAGAGGTCATGTGACAAGGACAAGCAGTTTGGTTTAGTTTCAGTTTCGTTCTAGATGGATTTCTAACATGATGTCTCCTGTAAATGCTGTTAACTGAGTTGAACATACTTTAGATTAAAAAGTCATTCTCTTTCATAAATGTCTCGTCATTGAACCCACAATGAAAACAATACATGGGGGCGCTTCAAGGCCACTGCATTGGCCTCCATTACTGGCCCGTTCTCTGCGTTCACCGCGAAAAATGATCATGAGGATTCGGCGTCACCAATGTAGGAGTCTCTGCACTCCTAGCAAAGAATCTATAAACCCACCAGAAGTTAACAAACTGAGTTTAATGTATTAAAACTTTACAAAACAAGAAAATGCAGGAGAAGCTCTAAACAGGTCTTTTCTCTATCCCTCCACACGAGGACTGCCTGGCCACGCCCTCTACCTCTGACGTCATAACATCATCACGTTTCCTGCCACTGGGGACATCACATGACCCACGTGATGAGGTCATTGCGTCAGATCGCGATTTTGTCGATCTAGCTCTGTTTAACCAGAGCCAACATTGAAAGGTAATAAACATGATTAAAGGCAATTATACAAGTCACTGTGAGAGTCTCTTAGTGGCTTTGCCACACATTGATCAGTGTAGGGAGTAGAGAGAGAGAGGCAATGATCAGTGTAGGGAGCAGTGAGTGAGAGAGCTAGGGATTGATCATTATAGGGAGCACTGAGAATGAGTGAGGCATTAATCAGTGTAGGGAGCAGTGAGAGAGAGGCATTGATCAGTGTAGGGGACAGATAGAGAGAGGCATTGAAGAGTGTAGGGAGTAGAGAGATAGAGAGAGAGGCATTGATCAGTGGAGGGAGCAGAGAGAGAGAGGGATTGCTCAGTGCAGTGAGCAGAGAGAGTGAGAGAGGCATTGATCAGTGTAGGGAGCAGAGAGAGAGAGAGAGGCATTGATCAGTGCAGGGAGCAGAGAGAGAGAGAGGCATTGATCAGTCTAGGGAGCAGAGAGAGAGAGAGAGGCATTGATCAGTGTAGGGAGCAGAGAGAGAGAGAGAGGCATTGATCAGTGTAGGGAGCAGAGAGAGAGAGAGGCATTGATCAGTGTAGGGAGCAGAGAGAGAGAGAGAGGCATTGATCAGTGTAGGGAGCAGTGTGAGAAAGGCATTGATCAGTGTAGGGAGCACAGAGAGAGAGAGAGGCATTGATCAGTGTATGGAGCAGAGAGAGAGAGAGAGAGGCATTGATCTGTGTAGGGAGCAGAGAGAGAGAGAGAGGCATTGATCAGTGTAGGGAGCAGAGAGAGTGAGAGAGGTATTGATCAGTGTAGGGAGCAGTGAGAGAGAGAGACGCATTGATCTGTGTAGGCAGCAGAGAGAGAGAGAGAGGCATTGATCAGTGTAGGGAGCAGCGAGTGTGAGAGAGGTAGTGATCAGTGTAGGGAGCAGAGAGAGAGAGAGAGGCATTGATCAGTGTAGGGAGCAGAGAGAGAGAGAGATTCTGGCAACCTATTGCATATGCATCGCGCTCAATGACAGACGCAGAGACGCGATATGCTCAAATAGAAAAGGAGCTGCTCAGCATCACATACGCATGTGAAAGATTTCACCAGTTTGTGGCAGGACAAGCAATCAGTGTAGAGACCGACCATAAGCCTTTGATTGCATTGTTCCAAAAGCCACTAAATAGCTGTCCGCTTAGAATACAAAGAATGATGATCAGGCTGCAACGCTATACACTGAATGTTGCGTACACACCGGGTAAACTGATGTATACAGCAGACACGTTGTCCAGAGCTGTTGACCCAAGTGAGCCCGCAAACACCACAATGGATGAAAAAGTGAACGCCTACATGGACATGATCACAAGTGCACTGCCCATAGCAGATGCAAAAATGGAGCTCATAAAGACTGAGACAAACAAAGAGGAAACAATGAGACGATTGAGAAAAAGCATCTTGGATGGATGGCCCAACATGAAGCAAGACTGCTCACCTGACATGGCAGAGTACTGGAACTGCAGGGCGGAACTATCAGTGGTCGAAGACATCATCTACAAAGGAAGTAAGATAGTTATCCCAAAGAGTCTGAGCAAAGAGATGTTAAAAAAGATCCATGGAGGACATCTGGGAATCGAAAAGTGTAAGAAAAACAGCACGAGAGGTGATGTACTGGCCACGAATCAACCAAGATGTGACAAATGAGGTGTCAAACTGCACAATATGCCTGAAATATCAAGCAAGCAATCCGGTAGAACCACTAAAGCCACACCCAGCGCCAGACAGACCTTACCAGAAGGTAGGCGCTGACCTATTCGTATGTCAAGGGAAGGACTATCTTGTAGTCACAGACCATTACTCCCTGTATCCAGAGGTTTGTAGACTGTACACCACCACTGCAGATGCTGTGATAACATGTATGAAAGCCATATTCTCCAGACATGGCGTGGCAAGCGAGGTCTTCACAGACAACGGACCGCAGTTTTACAATGCAAGTTTCCGACACTTTGCCAAAGAGTGGGACATTGTCCACACAACCTCAAGTCCTCACTTTCCACAGTCCAATGGTCTCGTGGAAAAATTGGTCCAGACAGTGAAAAGACTGATGTACAAGGCAAAAGACAGTGGAACTGATTCTACCAGAGCATGCTTGTATACCGCACAACGCCGCTGGAGTGTTGTATGTCACCAGCCCAACTCCTGATGGGACGTCGGCTATGGTCAAACCTACCCATCCCGGAGAACCTCCTGAAAACATAAGAGGGGGAGAAAGTGAGGAAGTTCAAAGAACAACAGAAAGAAAAGCAAAAGTACTACTATGACAGAGGAACACAAAACATATCTGAACTCCACACTGGTGACCAAGTAAGGTTCAAAGACAAAACAAACATATGGACTCAGAAGGGAAATGTCCTGAGTGAAGTTCAACCAAGATCATACACCATTCAGACAGATGAGGGTGCTGTTCTGAGAAGAAATCATCGAGATCTTCTCATGGGACCAGCCACAGCAAGTCATAAGACTGATACTGTTGAACAACCTGATCACACAGCAGGTCAAGAGACTGATACTTTTGAACAACCTGATCACACAGCTGAGAACACATCATCTGAGGCAACAACTCAGATTCAAGGACAATCAATCAGAAAATCCTCAAGACACGTGAAGCCTCCTGAGAGACTCATTGAGCAAATTTAAGGACTATTGTTATAGAAGGAAGTAATGTTATCTTATTCTTTCTTCAAGTTCTAGTGTATTTACATATTTCATGTGAACACACAAAGCAAGGTTAAAAAACCTTGATCATGATAATGATAATGTAAGTTCATTAAGTGTTACAGTTAAAATGCAGATTAATACAAAGAAAACATGTTGTTAGTTAAAAGTAAAATACTTTTGTTTTAAGAAAAGGAGATGTAATGATATCAGCAAATAGTGATGTTATTTGCCTGTTTGATTATCATGTCTTACCAGCATAGTTGCCTGATTGATTACTTATGCCTGACCAGCAGAGGTCATGTGACAAGGACAAGCAGTTTGGTTTAGTTTCAGTTTCGTTCTAGATGGATTTCTAACATCATGTCTCCTGTAAATGCTGTTAACTGAGTTGAACATACTTCAGATAAAAAGTCATTCTCTTTCATAAATGTCTCGTCATTGAACCCACAAAGAAAACAATACATGGGGGCGCTTCAAGGCCACTGCATTGGCCTCCATTACTGGCCCGTTCTCTGCATTCACCGCGAAAAATGATCATGAGGATTCGGCGTCACCAATGTAGGAGTCTCTGCACTCCTAGCAAAGAATCTATAAACCCACCAGGAGTTAACAAACTGAGTTTAATGTATTAAAACTTTACAAAACAAGAAAATGCAGGAGAAGCTCTAAACAGGTCTTTTCTCTATCCCTCCACACGAGGACTGCCTGGCCATGCCCTCTACATCTGATGTCATGACATCATCACGTTTCCTGCCACTGGGGACATCACATGACCCACGTGATGAGGTCATTGCGTCAGATCGCGATTTTGTCGATCTAGCTCTGTTTAACCAGAGCCAACATTGAAAGGTAATAAACATGATTAAAGGCAATTATACAAGTCACTGTGAGAGTCTCTTAGTGGCTTTGCCACACATTGATCAGTGTAGGGAGTAGAGAGAGAGAGGCAATGATCAGTGTAGGGAGCAGTGAGAGAGAGAGCAAGGGATTGATCATTATAGGGAGCATTGAGAATGAGTGAGGCATTAATCAGTTTAGGGAGCAGTGAGAGAGAGGCATTGATCAGTGTAGGGGACAGATAGAGAGAGGCATTGAAGAGCGTAGGGAGTAGAGAGATAGAGAGAGAGGCATTGATCAGTGGAGGGAGCAGAGAGAGAGAGGGATTGCTCAGTGCAGTGAGCAGAGAGAGTGAGAGAGGCATTGATCAGTGTAGGGAGCACAGAGAGAGAGAGAGAGGCATTGATCAGTGTAGGGAGTAGAGAGAGAGAGAGAGGCATTGATCAGTGCAGGGAGCAGAGAGAGAGAGAGGCATTGATCAGTCTAGGGAGCAGAGAGAGAGAGAGAGGCATTGATCAGTGTAGGGAGCAGAGAGAGAGAGAGAGAGATTGATCAGTGTAGGGAGCAGAGAGAGAGAGAGGCATTGATCAGTGTAGGGAGCAGAGAGAGAGAGAGAGAGATTGATCAGTGTAGGGAGCAGAGCGAGAGAGAGGCATTGATCAGTGTTGGGAGCAGAGAGAGAGAGAGAGGCATTGATCAGTGTAGGGAGCACAGAGAGAGAGAGAGAGGCATTGATCAGTGTAGGGAGTAGAGAGAGAGAGAGAGGCATTGATCAGTGTAGGGAGCAGAGAGAGAGAGAGGCATTGATCAGTGTAGGGATTAGAGAGAGAGAGAGAGGCATTGATCAGTGTAGAGAGCAGTGAGAGAGAGAGGCATTGATCAGTGTCGGGAGCAGAGAGAGAGAGAGGGATTGATCAGTGTAGGGAGCAGAGAGAGAGAGAGGCATTGATCAGTGTAGGGAGCAGTGAGAGAGAGAGAGGCATTGATCAATGTAGGGAGCAGACAGAGAGAGAGAGGCATTGATCAGTGTAGGGAGCAGAGAGAGAGAGAGAGAGAGGCATTGATCAGTGTAGGGAGCAGAGAGAGAGAGAGAGAGGCATTGATCAATGTAGGGAGCAGACAGAGAGAGAGAGGCATTGATCAATGTAGGGAGCAGAGAGAGAGAGAGAGGCATTGATCAGTGTAGGGAGCAGAGAGAGAGAGAGAGAGAGGCATTGATCAGTGTAGGGAGCAGAGAGAGAGAGAGAGAGGCATTGATCAGTGTAGGGAGCAGAGAGAGAGAGAGGCATTGATCAGTGTAGGGAGCAGCGAGAGAGAGAGGCATTGATCAGTGTAGGGAGCAGAGAGAGAGAGAGAGGCATTGATCAGTGTAGGGAGCAGAAAGAGAGAGAGGCATTGATCAGTGTAGGGAGCAGCGAGAGAGAGAGGCATTGATCAGTGTAGGGAGCAGAGAGAGAGAGAGAGGCATTGATCAGTGTAGGGAGCAGAGAGAGAGAGAGGCATTGATCAGTGCAGGGAGTAGAGAGAGAGAGAGAGGCATTGATCAGTGTAGGGAGCAGAGAGAGAGAGAGGCTTTGATCAGTGTAGGGAGCAGAGAGAGAGAGAGAGGCATTGATCAGTGTAGGGAGCAGTAAGAGAGAGAGAGATGCATTGTTCAGTGTAGGGAGCAGAGAGAGAGAGAGAGGCATTGATCAGTGTAGGGAGCAGAGAGAGAGAGAGGCTTTGATCAGTGTAGGGAGCAGAGAGAGAGAGAGATGCATTGTTCAGTGTAGGGAGCAGAGAGAGAGAGAGAGGCATTGATCAGTGCAGGGAGCAGAGAGAGTGGGAGAGGTATTGATCAGTGTAGGGAGCAGAGAGAGAGAGAGGCATTGATCAGTGTAGGGAGCAGAGAGAGAGCGAGAGAGGCATTGATCAGTGTAGTGAGCAGAGAGAGAGAGAGAGGCATTGATCAGTGTAGGGAGCAGAGAGAGAGAGAGAGAGGCATTGATCAGTGTAGGGAGCAGAGAGAGAGAGAGGCATTGATCAGTGAAGGGAGCAGAGAGCGAGAGATGCATTGATCAGTGTAGGAGGCAGAGAGAGAGAGAGAGGCATTGATCAGTGTATGGAGCAGAGAGAGAAAGAGAGGCATTGATCAGTGTAGGGAGCAGAGAGAGAGAGATAGACATTGATCAGTGTAGCGAGCAGAGAGAGAGAGAGAGAGAGGCATTGATCAGTGTAGGGAGCAGCGAGAGAGAGAGGCATTGATCAGTGTAGGGAGCAGAGAGAGAGAGGCATTGATCAGTGTAGGGAGCAGAGAGAGAGAGAGGCATTGATCAGTGTAGGGAGCAGAGAGAGAGAGAGAGGCATTGATCAGTGTAGGGAGCAAAGAGAGAGAGAGAGTGGCATTGATCAGTGTAGGGAGCAGAGAGAGAGAGAGAGGCATTGATCAGTGTAGGGAGCAGAGAGAGAGAGAGAGGCATTGATCAGTGTAGGGAGCAGAGAGAGAAAGAGAGACATTGATCAGTGTAGGGAGCAGAGAGAGAGAGTGGATTTGATCAGTGTAGGGAGCTGAGAGAGAGAGGCATTGATCAGTGTAGGGAGCAGAGAGAGAGAGAGGCATTGATCAGTGTAGGGAGCAGAGAGAGAGAGAGGATTTGATCAGTGTAGGGAGCTGAGAGAGAGAGGCATTGATCAGTGCAAGGAGCAGAGAGAGAGAGAGAGGCATTGATCAGTGTTGGGAGCAGAGAGAGTGAGAGAGGTATTGATCAGTGTAGGGAGCAGTGAGAGAGAGAGACGCATTGATCTGTGTAGGGAGCAGAGAGAGAGAGGCATTCATCAGTGTAGGGCACAGAGAGTGTGAGAGAGGTATTGACCAGTGTAGGGAGCAGAGAGAGAGAGAGAGGCATTGATCAGTGCAGGGAGCAGAGAGAGAGAGAGAGAGGCATTGATCAGTGTAGGGAGCAGAGAGAGAGAGAGAGAGGCATTGATCAGTGTAGGGAGCAGAGAGAGAGAGAGAGAGAGGCATTGTTCAGTGTAGGGAGCAGAGAGAGAGGCATTGATCAGTGTAGGGAGCAGAGAGAGAGAGAGGCATTGATCAGTGTAGTGAGCAGAGAGAGAGAGAGAGGCATTGATCCGTGTAGGGAGCAGAGAGAGAGAGAGAGAGGCATTGATCAGTGTAGGGAGCAGAGAGAGAGAGGCATTGATCAGTGTATTGATTTCTTTTTGGGTTCAATGACGAGACATTTATGAAAGAGAATGCCTTTTAATCTAAAGTCTGTTCAACTCTTTATACAGCTTTTCAGGAGACACGATGCTAGTGATCCTTCTAGAACGAAACTGAAACTAAACCAAACTGCCTTGCTTGTCTCAGTCACATGCCCTCTGCTTGTCAGGCACAAGCAATCAATACTTGCAATTATGCTGGTAAGGCATGATAATCATACAGGCAATAACATCACTATTTGCTGATATCATTACATCTCCCTTTCTTAAAACAAAAGTATTTTACTTTTAACTAACAGCATGTTTTCTTTGTATTAATCTGCATTTTTACTGTAACACTTAATGAACTTACATTAACATTATCATTATCAAGGTTTTTTAACATTGCTTTGTGTGTTCACATGAAATATGTAAATGCACTAGAACTTGAAGAAAGAATAAGATAACATTACTTCCTTCTATAACAATAGACCTTAAATTTGCTCAATGAGTCTCTCAGGAGGCTTCACGTGTCTGGAGGATTCCCTGATTGATTGTCCTTGAATCTGAGTTGTTGCCTCAGATGATTGGTTCTCAGCTGTGTGATCAGGTTGTTCAACAGTATCAGTCTCTTGACCTGCTGTGGCTGGTCCCATGAGAAGATCTCGACCATTTCTTCTCAGAACAGCACCCTCATCTGTCTGAATGGTGTATGACCTTGGTTGAACTTCACTCAGGACAGTTCCCTTCTGAGTCCATGTGTTTGTTTTGTCTTTGAACCTTACTTGGTCACCAGTGTGGAGTTCAGGTAGGTTTTGTGTTCCTCTGTCATAGTAGTACTCCTGCTTTTCTTTCTGCTGTTCTTTGAACTTCCTCACTTTCTCCCCCTCTTTTGTTTTCAGGAGGTTCTCCGGGATGGGTAGGTTTGACCTTAGCCGACGTCCCATCAGGAGTTGGGCTGGTTACTTACCACACTCGAGCGGCGTTGTGTGGTATACAAGCATGCTCTGGTAGAAGTCAGTTCCACTGTCTTTTGCATTGTACATCAATCTTTTCACTGTGTTTGCAGGCTCTCCTGGGCCAACAGCGCTGGACAACATGTCTGCTGTATACATCAGCTTACCCGGTGTGTAAGCAACATTCACTTCATCATAGACTGTCTCTCCTTCGCTTTCCACAACGAGGACTCTCTTTACCAGGTTCAGTCTCTCACAGGCTTTTAAACCTAGTAATGCTTGCACATCCTTTGGCACCACGATTAATGCTAGCGTGTGCTCTCTGTACTTGTGTGTTACTTTGACAATGCATCTTCCTTTCACTGGTATTTCAGTACCTCAGTATCCTGTCACTTTCACTTTTATTCCATGTATCTTTGGTCTGGGTCTAATTTTCTTAAAATCAGTCTCTGATATCACATTAACTTGTCCTCCAGTATCCAATTTAAATGGAATATGTATGTCATTCACTTTTAGTGTCAACATCCAGTCTCTTTCTTTTTAGTTTTCAGACACAACATCTACATAGAACTCCTCTATGTCGCTTTCATCTACTGTATGGACCTTGTTTTCAATCAGTGCAGGGAGCAGAGAGATAGAGAGAGGCATTGATCAGTGTAGGGAGCAGAGAGAGAGAGAGGCATTGATCAGTGTAGGGAGCAGAGAGAGAGAGAGGCATTGATCAGTGTAGGGAGCAGAGAGAGAGAGAGAGAGGCATTGATCAGTATAGGGAGCAGAGAGAGAGAGAGAGGCATTGATCAGTGTAGGGAGCAGAGAGAGAGAGAGAGGCATAGATCAGTGCAGGGAGGAGAGAGAGATAGAGGCATTGCTCAGTGTAGGGAGCAGAGAGAGAGAGAGGCATTGATCAGTGTAGGGAGCAGAGAGAGAGAGAGAGGCATTGATCAATGTAGGGAGCAGAGAGAGTGAGAGAGAGGCATTGATCAGTGTAGGGAGCAGAGAGAGTGAGAGAGGCATTGATCAGTGTATGGAGCAGAGAGAGTGAGAGAGGCATTGATCAGTGTAGGGAGCAGAGAGAGAGAGAGGCATTGATCAGTGTAGGGATCAGAGAGGGAGAGAGAGGCATTGATCAGTGCAGGGCGCAGAGAGAGAGAGAGAGACATTGATCAGTGTAGGGAGCAGAGAGAGTGAGAGAGAGGCATGGATCAGTGTAGGGAGCAGTGAGAGAGAGAGAGGCATTGATCAGTGTAGGGAGTAGAGAGAGAGAGGGAGGCATTGATCATGTGGGGAGCAGAGAGAGAGAGAGAGGCATTGATCAGTGTAGGGAGCAGAGAGAGAGAGAGAGGCATTGATCAGTGTAGGGAGCAGAGAGAGAGAGACATTGATCAGTGTAGGGAGCAGAGAGAGTGAGACAGGCATTGATCAGTGTAGGGAGCAGAGAGAGAGAGAGAGGCATTGATCAGTGTAGGCAGCAGTGAGAGAGAGAGGCATTGATCAGTGTAGGGAGCAGTGAGAGAGAGAGAGGCATTGATCAGTGTAGGGAGCAGAGAGAGAGAGATAGGCATTGATCAGTGTAGGGAGCAGAGAGATAGAGAGAGAGAGGCATTGATCAGTGTAGGGAGCAGTGAGAGAGAGAGAGGCATTGATCAGTGTAGGGAGCAGAGAGAGAGAGAGAGAGAGGCATTGATCAGTGTAGGGAGCAGAGAGAGAGAGAGAGAGGCATTGATCAGTGTAGGGAGCAGAGAGAGAGAGAGGCATTGATCAGTGTAGGGAGCAGCGAGAGAGAGAGGCATTGATCAGTGTAGGGAGCAGAGAGAGAGAGAGAGGCATTGATCAGTGTAGGGAGCAGAAAGAGAGAGAGGCATTGATCAGTGTAGGGAGCAGCGAGAGAGAGAGGCATTGATCAGTGTAGGGAGCAGAGAGAGAGAGAGAGGCATTGATCAGTGTAGGGAGCAGAGAGAGAGAGAGGCATTGATCAGTGCAGGGAGTAGAGAGAGAGAGAGAGGCATTGATCAGTGTAGGGAGCAGAGAGAGAGAGAGGCTTTGATCAGTGTAGGGAGCAGAGAGAGAGAGAGAGGCATTGATCAGTGTAGGGAGCAGTAAGAGAGAGAGAGATGCATTGTTCAGTGTAGGGAGCAGAGAGAGAGAGAGAGGCATTGATCAGTGTAGGGAGCAGAGAGAGAGAGAGGCTTTGATCAGTGTAGGGAGCAGAGAGAGAGAGAGATGCATTGTTCAGTGTAGGGAGCAGAGAGAGAGAGAGAGGCATTGATCAGTGCAGGGAGCAGAGAGAGTGGGAGAGGTATTGATCAGTGTAGGGAGCAGAGAGAGAGAGAGGCATTGATCAGTGTAGGGAGCAGAGAGAGAGCGAGAGAGGCATTGATCAGTGTAGTGAGCAGAGAGAGAGAGAGAGGCATTGATCAGTGTAGGGAGCAGAGAGAGAGAGAGAGAGGCATTGATCAGTGTAGGGAGCAGAGAGAGAGAGAGAGGCATTGATCAGTGAAGGGAGCAGAGAGAGAGAGATGCATTGATCAGTGTAGGAGGCAGAGAGAGAGAGAGAGGCATTGATCAGTGTATGGAGCAGAGAGAGAAAGAGAGGCATTGATCAGTGTAGGGAGCAGAGAGAGAGAGATAGACATTGATCAGTGTAGCGAGCAGAGAGAGAGAGAGAGAGAGGCATTGATCAGTGTAGGGAGCAGCGAGAGAGAGAGGCATTGATCAGTGTAGGGAGCAGAGAGAGAGAGGCATTGATCAGTGTAGGGAGCAGAGAGAGAGAGAGGCATTGATCAGTGTAGGGAGCAGAGAGAGAGAGAGAGGCATTGATCAGTGTAGGGAGCAAAGAGAGAGAGAGAGTGGCATTGATCAGTGTAGGGAGCAGAGAGAGAGAGAGAGGCATTGATCAGTGTAGGGAGCAGAGAGAGAGAGAGAGGCATTGATCAGTGTAGGGAGCAGAGAGAGAAAGAGAGACATTGATCAGTGTAGGGAGCAGAGAGAGAGAGTGGATTTGATCAGTGTAGGGAGCTGAGAGAGAGAGGCATTGATCAGTGTAGGGAGCAGAGAGAGAGAGAGGCATTGATCAGTGTAGGGAGCAGAGAGAGAGAGAGGATTTGATCAGTGTAGGGAGCTGAGAGAGAGAGGCATTGATCAGTGCAAGGAGCAGAGAGAGAGAGAGAGGCATTGATCAGTGTTGGGAGCAGAGAGAGTGAGAGAGGTATTGATCAGTGTAGGGAGCAGTGAGAGAGAGAGACGCATTGATCTGTGTAGGGAGCAGAGAGAGAGAGGCATTCATCAGTGTAGGGCACAGAGAGTGTGAGAGAGGTATTGACCAGTGTAGGGAGCAGAGAGAGAGAGAGAGGCATTGATCAGTGCAGGGAGCAGAGAGAGAGAGAGAGAGGCATTGATCAGTGTAGGGAGCAGAGAGAGAGAGAGAGAGGCATTGATCAGTGTAGGGAGCAGAGAGAGAGAGAGAGAGAGGCATTGTTCAGTGTAGGGAGCAGAGAGAGAGGCATTGATCAGTGTAGGGAGCAGAGAGAGAGAGAGGCATTGATCAGTGTAGTGAGCAGAGAGAGAGAGAGAGGCATTGATCCGTGTAGGGAGCAGAGAGAGAGAGAGAGAGGCATTGATCAGTGTAGGGAGCAGAGAGAGAGAGGCATTGATCAGTGTATTGATTTCTTTTTGGGTTCAATGACGAGACATTTATGAAAGAGAATGCCTTTTAATCTAAAGTCTGTTCAACTCTTTATACAGCTTTTCAGGAGACACGATGCTAGTGATCCTTCTAGAACGAAACTGAAACTAAACCAAACTGCCTTGCTTGTCTCAGTCACATGCCCTCTGCTTGTCAGGCACAAGCAATCAATACTTGCAATTATGCTGGTAAGGCATGATAATCATACAGGCAATAACATCACTATTTGCTGATATCATTACATCTCCCTTTCTTAAAACAAAAGTATTTTACTTTTAACTAACAGCATGTTTTCTTTGTATTAATCTGCATTTTTACTGTAACACTTAATGAACTTACATTAACATTATCATTATCAAGGTTTTTTAACATTGCTTTGTGTGTTCACATGAAATATGTAAATGCACTAGAACTTGAAGAAAGAATAAGATAACATTACTTCCTTCTATAACAATAGACCTTAAATTTGCTCAATGAGTCTCTCAGGAGGCTTCACGTGTCTGGAGGATTCCCTGATTGATTGTCCTTGAATCTGAGTTGTTGCCTCAGATGATTGGTTCTCAGCTGTGTGATCAGGTTGTTCAACAGTATCAGTCTCTTGACCTGCTGTGGCTGGTCCCATGAGAAGATCTCGACCATTTCTTCTCAGAACAGCACCCTCATCTGTCTGAATGGTGTATGACCTTGGTTGAACTTCACTCAGGACAGTTCCCTTCTGAGTCCATGTGTTTGTTTTGTCTTTGAACCTTACTTGGTCACCAGTGTGGAGTTCAGGTAGGTTTTGTGTTCCTCTGTCATAGTAGTACTCCTGCTTTTCTTTCTGCTGTTCTTTGAACTTCCTCACTTTCTCCCCCTCTTTTGTTTTCAGGAGGTTCTCCGGGATGGGTAGGTTTGACCTTAGCCGACGTCCCATCAGGAGTTGGGCTGGTTACTTACCACACTCGAGCGGCGTTGTGTGGTATACAAGCATGCTCTGGTAGAAGTCAGTTCCACTGTCTTTTGCATTGTACATCAATCTTTTCACTGTGTTTGCAGGCTCTCCTGGGCCAACAGCGCTGGACAACATGTCTGCTGTATACATCAGCTTACCCGGTGTGTAAGCAACATTCACTTCATCATAGACTGTCTCTCCTTCGCTTTCCACAACGAGGACTCTCTTTACCAGGTTCAGTCTCTCACAGGCTTTTAAACCTAGTAATGCTTGCACATCCTTTGGCACCACGATTAATGCTAGCGTGTGCTCTCTGTACTTGTGTGTTACTTTGACAATGCATCTTCCTTTCACTGGTATTTCAGTACCTCAGTATCCTGTCACTTTCACTTTTATTCCATGTATCTTTGGTCTGGGTCTAATTTTCTTAAAATCAGTCTCTGATATCACATTAACTTGTCCTCCAGTATCCAATTTAAATGGAATATGTATGTCATTCACTTTTAGTGTCAACATCCAGTCTCTTTCTTTTTAGTTTTCAGACACAACATCTACATAGAACTCCTCTATGTCGCTTTCATCTACTGTATGGACATTGTTTTCAATCAGTGCAGGGAGCAGAGAGATAGAGAGAGGCATTGATCAGTGTAGGGAGCAGAGAGAGAGAGAGGCATTGATCAGTGTAGGGAGCAGAGAGAGAGAGAGGCATTGATCAGTGTAGGGAGCAGAGAGAGAGAGAGAGAGGCATTGATCAGTGTAGGGAGCAGAGAGAGAGAGAGAGAGAGAGGCATTGTTCAGTTTAGGGAGCAGAGAGAGAGAGAGAGAGGCATTGATCAGTATAGGGAGCAGAGAGAGAGAGAGAGGCATTGATCAGTGTAGGGAGCAGAGAGAGAGAGAGAGGCATAGATCAGTGCAGGGAGGAGAGAGAGATAGAGGCATTGCTCAGTGTAGGGAGCAGAGAGAGAGAGAGGCATTGATCAGTGTAGGGAGCAGAGAGAGAGAGAGAGGCATTGATCAATGTAGGGAGCAGAGAGAGTGAGAGAGAGGCATTGATCAGTGTAGGGAGCAGAGAGAGTGAGAGAGGCATTGATCAGTGTATGGAGCAGAGAGAGTGAGAGAGGCATTGATCAGTGTAGGGAGCAGAGAGAGAGAGAGGCATTGATCAGTGTAGGGATCAGAGAGGGAGAGAGAGGCATTGATCAGTGCAGGGCGCAGAGAGAGAGAGAGAGACATTGATCAGTGTAGGGAGCAGAGAGAGTGAGAGAGAGGCATGGATCAGTGTAGGGAGCAGTGAGAGAGAGAGAGGCATTGATCAGTGTAGGGAGTAGAGAGAGAGAGGGAGGCATTGATCATGTGGGGAGCAGAGAGAGAGAGAGAGGCATTGATCAGTGTAGGGAGCAGAGAGAGAGAGAGAGGCATTGATCAGTGTAGGGAGCAGAGAGAGAGAGACATTGATCAGTGTAGGGAGCAGAGAGAGTGAGACAGGCATTGATCAGTGTAGGGAGCAGAGAGAGAGAGAGAGGCATTGATCAGTGTAGGCAGCAGTGAGAGAGAGAGGCATTGATCAGTGTAGGGAGCAGTGAGAGAGAGAGAGGCATTGATCAGTGTAGGGAGCAGAGAGAGAGAGATAGGCATTGATCAGTGTAGGGAGCAGAGAGATAGAGAGAGAGAGGCATTGATCAGTGTAGGGAGCAGTGAGAGAGAGAGAGGCATTGATCAGTGTAGGGAGCCGAGAGAGAGAGAGGGGCATTGATCAGTGTAGGGAGCATTGAGAGAGAGAGGCATTGATCAGTGTAGGGAGCAGAGAGAGAGTGAAGCATTGATCAGTGTAGGGAGCAGATAGAGAGAGAGAGAGAGAGGCATTGATCAGTGTAGGGAGCAGAGAGAGACAGAGAGGCATTGATCAGTGTAGGGAGCAGAGAGAGAGAGAGGCATTGATCAGTGTAGGGAGCAGACAGAGAGAGAGAGGCATTGATCAGTGTAGGGAGCAGAGAGAGAGAGAGAGAGGCATTGATCAATGTAGGGAGCAGAGAGAGAGAGAGAGGCATTGATCAGTGTAGGGAGCAGAGAGAGAGAGGCATTGATCAGTGTAGGGAGCAGAGAGAGAGAGAGGCATTGATCAGTGTAGGGAGCAGAGAGAGAGAGAGAGGCATTGATCAGTGTAGGGAGCAGAGAGAGAGAGAGAGGCATTGATCAGTGTAGGGAGCAGAGAGAGAGAGAGGCATTGATCAGTGTAGGGAGCAGAGTGTGAGAGAGAGGCATTGATCAGTGTAGGGAGCAGTGAGAGAGAGAGAGAGGCATTGATCAGTGTAGGGAGCAGAGAGAGAGAGAGGCATTGATCAGTGTAGGAAGCAGAGAGAGAGAGAGGCATTGATCAGTGTAGGGAGCAGAGAGAGAGAGAGGCATTGATCAGTGTAGGGGCAGAGAGAGAGCGGGAGGCATTGATCAGTGTATTGAGCAGAGAGAGAGAGAGAGAGAGGCATTGATCTGTGTAGGGAGCAGAGAGAGAGAGAGAGAGAGGCATTGATCAGTGTAGGGAGCAGAGAGAGAGAGAGAGGCATTGATCAGTGTAGGGAGCAGAGAGAGAGAGAGAGGCATTGATCTGTGTAGGGAGCAGTGAGAGAGAGAGAGAGACATTGATCAGTGTAGGGAGTGTATTGATTTCTTTGTGGGTTCAATGACGAGACATTTATGAAAGAGAATGTATTTTAATCTAAAGTTTGTTCAACTCTGTTAACAGCATTACAGGAGACACCATCTTAGAGATCCATCTAAAATGAAACTAAATCTAAACTGCTTGTCTCTCACATGCCCTCTGCTGTTCAGGCATAAATAATCAATCAGGCAAATATGCTGGTAAGGCATAAATAATCAAACAGGCAAATACCATCACTATTTGCTGATATCATTACATCTCCCTTTCTTAAAACAAATGTATTTTACTTGTATCTAACAACATGTTTTCTTTGTATTACTCTGCATTTTAACTGTAACACTTAATGAACTTACATTATCATTATCATTATCAAGGTTTTTTAACCTTGCTTTGTGTGTTCACATGAAATATGTAAATACACTAGAACTTGAAGAAAGAATAAGATAACATTGCTTCCTTCTATAACAAGAGTCCTTAAACTTGCTCAATGAGTCTCTCAGGAGGCTTCACGCGTCTTGATGATTTTCTTATTGATTGTCCTTGAATCTGAGTTGTTGCCTCAGATGATGATTTCTCAGCTGTGTGATCAGGTTGTTCAACAGTGTCAGTCTTTTGACCTGCTGTGTGATCAGGTTGTTCAACGGTATCAGTCTTTTGAATTGCTGTGGCTGGTCCCATGAGAAGATCCCGACGATTTCTTCTCAGAGCAGCACCCTCATCTGTCTGAATGGTGTATGATCTTGGTTGTACTTCACTCAGGACAGTTCCCTTCTGAGTCCATATGTTTGTTTTGTCTTTCAACCTTACTTGGTCACCAGTGTGGAGTTCAGGTAGGTTTTGTGTTCCTCTGTCATAGTAGTACTTTTGCTTTTCTTTCTGTTGTTCTTTGAACTTCCTCACTTTCTCCCCCTCTTTTGTTTTCAGGAGGTTCTCCGGGATGGGTAGGTTTGACCTTAGCATACGTCCCATCAGGAGTTGGGCTGGTGACATACCACACTCGAGCGGCGTTGTGCGGTATACAAGCATGCTCTGGTAGAAGTCAGTTCCACTGTCTTTTGCCTTGTACATCAGTCTTTTCTCTGTCTGGACCGATTTTTCCACTAGACCATTGGACTGTGGAAAGTGAGGACTTGACGTTGTGTGGACAAAGTCCCACTCTTTGGCAAAGTGTCGGAAACTTGCATTGTAAAACTGGGGTCCGTTGTCTGTGAAGACCTCGCTTGCCACGCCATGTCTGGAGAATATGGCTTTCATACATGTTATCACAGCATCTGCAGTGGTGGTGTACAGTCTACAAACCTCTGGATACAGGGAGTAATAGTCTGTGACTAAAAGATAGTCCTTCACTTGACATACGAATAGGTCAGCGCCTACCTTCTGGCAAGGTCTGTCTGGCGCTGGGTGTGGCTTTAGTGGTTCTACCGGATTGCTTGCTTGATATTTCAGGCATATTGTGCAGTTTGACACCTCATTTGTCACATCTTGGTTGATTCGTGGCCAGTACATCACCTCTCGTGCTCTTTTCTTACACTTTTCGATTCCCAGATGTCCCCCATGGATCTTTTTTAACATCTCTTTTCTCAGACTCTTTAGGATAACTATCTTACTTCCTTTGTAGATTATGTCTGCGACCACTGATAGTTCCGCCCTGCAGTTCCAGTGCTCTGCCATGTCAGGTGAGCAGTCTTGCTTCATGTTGGGCCATCCATCCAAGATGCTTTTTCTCAGTCGTCTCATTGTTTCATCTTTGTTTGTCTCAGTCTTTATGAGCTCCATTTTTGCATCTGCTATGGGCAGTGCACTTGTGATCATGTCCATGTAGGCGTTCACTTTTTCATCCATTGTGGTGTTTGCGGGCTCACTTGGGTCAACAGCTCTGGACAACGTGTCTGCTGTATACATCAGTTTACCCGGTGTGTACGCAACATTCAGTGTATAGTGTTGCAGCCTGATCATCATTCTTTGTATTTTAAGCGGACAGCGATTTAGTGGCTTTTGGAACAATGCAATCAAGGGCTTATGGTCAGCCTCTACACTGATTGCTTGTCCTGCCACAAACTGGTAAAATCTTTCACAGGCGTATGTGATGCTGAGCAGCTCCTTTTCTATTTGAGCATATCGCGTCTCTGCGTCTGTCATTGAGCGCGATGCATATGCAATAGGTTGCCAGTAGTCATATTGTTGCAGAAGAACGGCACCGAGCCCACTCTGTGATGCATCTGATGATATCTTGATGGGTCTCGCTGGGTCATAAAACCTCAGAACTGGTTCCTCTGTGAGCAGTTTCTTTAGATCGCTCCATGACTTCTCATGCTCATGATTCCATTCCCATTCTATGTTCTTTTCAGTTAGTCTTCTCAGTGGCACCATCTGAGAGGTTGGATATGAATTTCCCCATGTAGTTGATCATTCCATTAAACCTCTGCACGTCCTTTTTGCATTGTGGCTTTGGCATATTCTCAATGGCGGACACCTTTCTGGGATCTGGTCTGATGCCCTCACTGCTAAGGATATCTCCCACGAATGTCAGTTCTGTCACCCCGAGCTGGCATTTCTCTCTATTCAGCTTCATGTTTGTTTTCCTTGTTGCTTCCAGCACTTTTTTCAGTCTCTCTTCATGCTCAGTTCTCGTGGTTCCCCATACTATGATGTCATCCATTGATGTATCAACTCCCTCCAGGTGCTCATAGATCATATGGATAGTTTTGTGATACACTTCAGGAGCTGAGGCAATGCCAAATGGTAACCTTAGGAATCTGTATCTGCCAAATGGACTGTTGAACGTGCACAATCATGAACTTGCCTCGTCCAGTTTCATCTGCCAAACTCCTGATGATGCATCTAACTTGCTGAAATACTTTGCATTTGCAAACTGTGCCATGATTTCCTCACGTGTAGGGAGCTTGAAGTGCTCTCTCTTTATTGCTCTGTTTAGATCTCTTGGATCCAGGCAAATTCTGAGCTTTCCATTCTTTTTGTCCACAACGACGAGGGAACTCACCCACTCAGTTGGCTCATCTATCTTCTGAATCACGTTCAGGCTTTCCATCCTGTCCAACTCTGCCTTCAGTTGCTTTTGAAGAGCAAACTGAACTTTTCTGCATGGATGTATGACCGCTGGCATACTTTTATCTACTCTGATCGTGTGTTCTCCTGGAAGGCAGCCTAGACCCTGAAATAGGTCATTGTACTCTTTCATGAGTTCATCATAGACTGTCTCTCCTTCGCTTTCCACAACGAGGACTCTCTTTATCAGGTTCAGTCTCTCACAGGCTATTAAACCTAGCATGGCTTGCACATCCTTTGGCACCACGATTAATGCTAGTGTGTGCTCTCTGTCCTTGTGTGTCACTTTGACAATGCATTTTCCTTTCACTGGTATATCAGTACCTGAGCATCCTGTCACTTTCACTTTTATTCCATGTATCTTTGGTCTGGGTCTAATTTGCTTAAAATCAGTCTCTGATATCACATTAACTTGTGCTCCAGTATCCAATTTAAATGGAATGTGTATGTCATTCACTTTTAGTGTCAATATCCAGTCTCTTTTTTCTTTTTTGTTTTCAGACACAACATCTACATAGAATTCCTCTATCTCGCTTTGATCTACTGTATGGACCTTGCTTTGTTGCGCTTGGTTCTTGCAGCAACGGGCATAATGGTTGTTTTTGTTGCAACTATTGCATGTTTTACCATATGCTGGACACTTTTTTGGTGGATGCTGTGTACCGCATCGACTACATGACTTTCGATTGCCCCTTTCATTTTTGTTTGCTGGCCACGCCTCTTTTTTCACATTGGCGCTCTTTTTGTTAAACGGTTTGTGTCCGTTCTTTCTCACTGTATCCACATTGCAGCTACTGTCACTGAACAGCTCCTTTGCCTGTGACTTCACAGTCTCTGTAGCCCTACACATTGCTATGGCTTTTCCCAGGTCTAGATCTTGCTCTCTTACCAGTCTTTCCCTTGGACCATTATCTGGAATACCACACACCAGTCTGTCTTTTATCAGCGAGTCAGTCAGTCCCCCAAATTCACACATTTTGCTTCTGTTTCTCAGTTCAGTCACATACTGATCAATAGTCTCTCCCATTTTCCGTACACATGTGAAAAATCTGTGCCTCTCAAACGTCACGTTACGTTTAGGTATGCAGTAGGCCTCAAACTGTTTCATTATTTTATCCAACTTCATTTTGTCTCCCTCAGCAGCGAATGTGAAGTTATTATACATCTCCAGCGCTTCATCACCCACGACATGTAAGAACACTGACGCTTTCATTTTATCACTTTTCTCGTCAGCTCCGATTGCCGCTAAATACAACTCCAAACGTTGTTTGAATCTCCTCCAATTTTCAGCCACATTACCTGTCAACTGAAGCTTCGCCGGTGGGTGTAAACCTTCCATTTTTCACTTCGTTAGCTATTCTCCAATGGTAAGTAACGATGTTCTCTTTTGGCTTGCTAATATGTGAAGAGCTGATATCACTTCAGATTTTTCCACTTCATCTCTATCAATCACTTCTGAGACCATGTATTGATTTCTTTGTGGGTTCAATGATGAGACATTTATGAAAGAGAATGTCTTTTAATCTAAAGTTTGTTCAACTCAGTTAACAGCATTACAGGAGACACCATCTTAGAGATCCATCTAAAACGAAACTAATACTAAACTGCTTGTCCCTCACATGCCCTCTGCTGGTCAGGAATAAATAATCAATCAGGCAAATATGCTGGTAAGGCATAAATAATCAAAGAGGCAAATACCATCACTATTTGCTGATATCATTACAGGGAGCAGAGAGAGAGAGAGAGGCATTGATCAGTGTAGGGAGCAGAGAGAGAGAGGCATTGATCAGTGTAGGGAGCAGTGAGAGAGAGAGGCATTGATCAGTGTAGGGAGCAGACAGAGAGAGAGAGGCATTGATCAGTGTAGGGAGCAGAGAGAGAGAGAGGGGCACTGATCAGTGTAGGGAGCAGTGAGAGAGAGAGAGGCATTGATCAGTGCAGGGAGCAGTGAGAGAGAGAGAGAGGCATTGATCAGAGTAGGGAGCAGTGAGAGAGAGAGAGAGGCATTGATCAGTGTAGGGAGCAGAGAGAGAGAGAGAGAGGCATTGATCAGTGTAGGGAGCAGAGAGAGAGAGAGAGGCATTGATCAGTGTAGGGAGCAGAGAGAGAGAGGGAGGCATTGATCAGTGTAGGGAGCAGAGAGAGTGAGAGAGGCATTGATCAGTGTAGGGTGCAGAGAGAGAGAGAGGCATTGATCAGTGTAGGGAGCAGAGAGAGTGAGATGCATTGATCAGTGTAGGGAGCAGAGAGAGAGAGAGAGGCATTGATCAGTGTAGGGAGCAGTGAGAGAGAGAGAGGCATTGATCAGTGTAGGGAGCAGAGACAGAGAGAGAGGCACTGATCAGTGCAGGGAGCAGAGAGAGAGGGCGAGGCATTGATCAGTGTAGGGAGCAGAGTGAGAGAGAGAGGCATTGATGAGTGTAGGGAGCAGAGAGAGAGAGAAAGGCATTGATCAGTGTAGGGAGCAGTGAGAGAGAGAGAGGCATTGATCAGTGTAGGGAGCAGAGAGAGAGAGAGAGGCATTGAACAGTGTAGGGAGCAGTGAGAGAGAGAAAGGCATTGATCAGTGTAGGGAGCAGAGAGAGAGAGAGGCATTGATCAGTGTAGGGAGCAGAGAGAGAGAGAGGCATTGATCAGTGTAGCGAGCAGAGAGAGAGAGGCATTGATCAGTGTAGGGAGCAGAGAGATAGAGAGAGGCATTGATCAGTGTAGAGAGCAGAGAGAGAGAGAGAGGCATTGATCAGTGTAGGGAGCAGAGACAGAGAGAGAGGCACTGATCAGTGCAGGGAGCAGAGAGGGAGAGAGAGGCATTGATCAGTGTAGGGAGCAGTGAGAGAGAGAGAGGCATTGATCAGTGTAGGGAGCAGAGAGAGAGAGAGGCATTGATCAGTGTAGGGAGCAGAGAGAGAGAGAGAGGCATTGAACAGTGTAGGGAGCAGTGAGAGAGAGAGAGGCATTGATCAGTGTAGGGAGCAGTGAGAGAGAGAGAGGCACTGATCAGTGTAGGGAGCAGAGAGAGAGAGAGGCATTGATCAGTGTAGCGAGCAGAGAGAGAGAGGCATTGATCAGTGTAGGGAGCAGAGAGATAGAGAGAGGCATTGATCAGTGTAGAGAGCAGAGAGAGAGAGAGAGGCATTGATCAGTGTAGGGATCAGAGAGAGAGTGAGGAATTGATCAGTGTAGGGAGCAGAGAGAGAGAGAGAGAGAGGCATTGATCAGTGTCGGGAGCAGAGAGAGAGAGAGGCATTGATCAGTGCAGGGAGCAGAGAGAGAGAGAGAGGCATTGATCAGTGTGGGGAGCAGAGAGAGAGCGAGAGAGGCATTGATCAGTGTAGGGAGCAGAGAGAAAGACAGAGGCATTGATCAGTGTAGGCAGCAGAGAGAGAGAGAGAGGCATTGATCAGTGTAGGGAGCAGAGAGAGAGAGAGAGGCATTGATCAGTGTAGGGAGCAGAGAAAGAGAGAGGCATTGATCAGTGTAGGGAGCAGAGAGCGAGAGAGAGGCATTGATCAGTGTAGGGAGGAGTGTGAGAGAGAGAGGCATTGATCAGTTTAGGGAGCAGAGAGAGAGAGAGAGGCATTGACCAGTGTAGGGAGCAGAGAGAGAGAGAGAGACATGGATCAGTGTAGGGAGCAGAGAGAGAGAGGCATTGATCAGTGTAGGGAGCAGAGAGAGAGAGAGAGGCATTGATCAGTTTAGGGAGCAGAGAGAGAGAGAGAGGCATTGATCAGTGTGGGGAGCAGAGAGAGAGAGAGAGGCATTGATCAGTGTAGAGAGAAGAGAAAGTGTAGAGAGAGAGAGACACAAAACAGAGACAGACCCTCACCAGGTACAGACTAAGCGACCACCAACTGGAAATTGAAAAAGGCAGATACAAGAAATCCTGGCAGCCTAGAGAGAATAGAATATGCAATCAATGTCTGGCCGGCGAGGTTGAAACAGAAATGCATTTCCTCCTAAAATGCGAAAAATTCAACACATCAAGAAACATATTATTCAACAAGCTAAGCCAAACAACCCCAGATTTCAAGGAATTGGATGACCTGTCAAAATTGAGATTAGTCCTGGGAGAAGGAGACAGACCATACCTTGGGGCCAAATATGTTACAACGTGTCACAACCTGAGGACTGTTTAAAAGTAAGACTGTTTAAAATTAATATTGTTTAAAAGTAATATTGTATGTACCCAACAAATGTCAAATCGATTGACACCTACAGAATGTTGGAAAACTGTACCTTTTTGCTATGTAAGCCTTGGCAATATGGTTCTCTGTAAACTTTCATGCCAATAAAGCATTTGAATTGGAATTGGAATTGGAGAGAGGCATGGATCAGTGTAGGGAGCAGAGAGAGAGAGGCATTGATCAGTGTAGGGAGCAGAGAGAGAGTGAGAGAGGCATTGATCAGTGTAGGGAGCAGAGAGAGAGAGAGAGAGAGGCATTGATCAGTGTAGGGAGCAGAGAGAGAGAGAGAGGCATTGATCAGTGTAGAGAGCAGAGAGAGAGAGAGAGAGGCATTGATCAATGTAGGGAGCAGTGAGAGAGAGAGAGGCATTGATCAGTGTAGGGAGCAGAGAGAGAGAGAGAGAGGCATTGATCAGTGTAGAGAGCAGAGAGAGAGAGAGAGGCATTGATCAATGTAGGGAGCAGAGAGAGAGATAGAGGCATTGATCAGCGTAGAGAGCAGAGGGAGAGACATTGATCAGTGTCGAGAGCAGAGAGAGAGGAAGAGGCATTGATCAGTGTAGGGAGCAGAGAGAGAGAGAGAGGCATGGATCAGTGTAGGGAGCAGAGAGAGAGAGAGAGGCATTGACCAGTGTCGAGAGCAGAGAGAGAGGGAGAGGCATTGATCAGTGTAGGGAGCAGAGAGAGAGAGAGAGGCATGGATCAGTGTAGGGCGCAGAGAGAGAGAGAGAGGCATTAACCAGTGTCGAGAGCAGAGAGAGAGGGAGAGGCATTGATCAGTGTAGGGAGCAGAGAGAGAGAGAGAGGCATGGATCAGTGTAGGGAGCAGAGAGAGAGAGAGGCATTGATCAGTGTAGGGAGCAGTGAGAAAGAGAGACAGGCATTGATCAGTGTAGGGAGCAGAGAGAGAGAGAGAGAGACAGGCATTGATCAGTGTAGGGAGCAGAGAGAGAGAGAGAGGCATTGATCAGTGTCGGGAGCTGAGAGAGAGAGAGAGGCATTGATCAGTGTAGGGAGCAGAGAGAGAGAGAGAGAGGCATTGATCAGCGTAGGGAGCAGAGAGAGAGAGAGAGGCATTGATCAGTGTAGGGAGCAGAGAGAGAGAGAGAGGCATTGATCAGTGTAGGGAGCAGAGAGAGAGAGAGAGTCATTGATCAGTGTAGGGAGCAGAGACCGAGAGAGAGGCATTGATCAGTGTAGGGAGCAGAGAGAGAGAGAGAGAGTGGCATTGATCAGTGCAGGGAGCAGAGAGAGAGAGAGGCATGGATCAGTGTATGGAGCAGAGAGAGAGAGAGAGGCATGGATCAGTGTAGGGAGCAGAGAGAGAGAGAGAGGCATTGACCAGTGTCGAGAGCAGAGAGAGAGGGAGAGGCATTGATCAGTGTAGGGAGCAGAGAGAGAGAGAGAGGCATGGATCAGTGTAGGGAGCAGAGAGAGAGAGAGAGAGGCATTGACCAGTGTCGAGAGCAGAGAGAGAGGGAGAGGCATTGATCAGTGTAGGGAGCAGAGAGAGAGAGAGAGAGGCATTGATCAGTGTAGGGAGCAGAGAGAGAGAGAGAGGCATTGATCAGTGTAGGGAGCAGAGAGAGAGAGAGAGGCATTGATCAGTGTAGGGAGCAGAGAGAGAGAGAAAGTCATTGATCAGTGTAGGGAGCAGAGAGCGAGAGAGAGGCATTGATCAGTGTAGGGAGCAGAGAGAGAGAGTGGCATTGATCAGTGCAGGGAGCAGAGAGAGAGAGAGGCATGGATCAGTGTATGGAGCAGAGAGCGAGAGAGAGGCATTGATCAGTGTAGGGAGGAGTGTGAGAGAGAGAGGCATTGATCAGTGTAGGGAGCAGAGAGAGAGAGAGAGGCATTGATCAGTGTAGGGAGCAGAGAGAGAGAGAGAGGCATTGATCAGTTTAGGGAGCAGAGAGAGAGAGAGAGAGGCATTGATCAGTGTAGAGAGAAGAGAGAGAGAGAGAGGCATGGATCAGTGTAGGGAGCAGAGAGAGAGAGAGAGGCACTGATCAGTGTAGGGAGCAGAGAGAGAGAGAGGCATTGATCAGTGTAGGGAGCAGAGAGAGCGAGAGAGTGTGGCATTGATCAGTGCAGGGAGCAGAGAGAGAGAGAGGCATTGATCAGTGTTTGGAGCAGAGAGAGAGAGAGAGGCATTGATCAGTGTAGGGAGCAGAGAGAGAGAGAGAGAGAGGCATTGATCAGTGTGGGGAGCAGAGAGAGAGAGAGAGAGAGAGGCATTGATCAGTGTAGGGAGCAGAGAGAGAGAGAGAGAGGCATTGATCAATGTAGGGAGCAGAGAGAGAGAGAGGCATTGATCAGTGTAGGGAGCAGAGAGAGAGAGAGAGAGGCATTGATCAGTGCAGGGAGCAGTGAGAGAGAGAGAGGCATTGATCAGTGCAGGGAGCATTGAGAGAGAGGGGCATTGATCAGTGTAGGGAGCAGAGAGAGAGAGAGAGGCATTGATCAGTGTAGGGAGCAGAGAGAGACAGAGAGACATTGATCGGCGTAGGGAGCAAATAGAGAGAGAGAGGCATTGATCAGTGCAGGGAGCAAAGAGAGAGAGAGAGACATTGATCAGTGTAGGGAGCAGAGAGAGAGAGAGAGAGGTATTGATCAGTGTAGGGAGCAGAGAGAGAGGAAGGCATTGATCAGTGTAGGGAGCAGAGAGAGAGAGAGAGGCATTGATCAGTGTAGGGAGCAGTGAGAGAGAGAGAGCGGCAGTGATCAGTGTAGGGAGCAGAGACAGAGAGAGGCATTGATCAGTGTAGGGAGCAGAGAGAGAGAGAGAGAGGCATTGATCAGTGTTGGCAGCAGAGAGAGAGAGAGGAATTGATCAGTGTTGCGAGCAGAGAGAGAGAGAGCGGCAGTGATCAGTGCAGGGAACCGAGAGAGAGAGAGCGGCAGTGATCAGTGTAGGGAGCAGAGAGAGAGAGGCATTGATCAGTGTAGGGAGCAGAGAGAGAGAGAGAGAGAGAGGCATTGATCAGTGTAGGGAGCAGAGAGAGAGAGAGAGAGAGGCATTGATCAGTGTAGGGAGCAGAGAGAGAGAGGCATTGATCAGTGTAGGGAGCAGAGAGAGAGAGAGAGAGAGGCATTGATCAGTGTAGGGAGCAGAGAGAGAGAGAGAGAGAGGCATGGATCAGTGTAGGGAGCAGAGAGAGAGAGAGAGGCATTGATCAGTGTAGGCAGCAGAGAGAGAGAGAGGCATTGTTCAGTGTAGGGAGCAGAGAGAAAGAGAGAGGCATTGATCAGTGTAGGGAGCAGAGAGAGAGAGAGAGGCATTGATCAGTGTAGGGAGCAGAGAGAGAGAGAGAGGCATTGATCAGTGTAGGGAGCAGAGAGAGATAGAGAGAGGCATTGATCAGTGTAGGGAGCAGAGAGAGAGAGAGAGAGAGGCATTGATCAGTGTAGGGAGCAGAGAGAGAGAGAGAGAGAGGCATTGATCAGTGTAGGGAGCAGAGAGAGAGAGGCATTGATCAGTGTAGGGAGCAGAGAGAGAGAGAGAGAGAGGCATTGATCAGTGTAGGGAGCAGAGAGAGAGAGAGAGAGAGGCATGGATCAGTGTAGGGAGCAGAGAGAGAGAGAGAGGCATTGATCAGTGTAGGCAGCAGAGAGAGAGAGAGGCATTGTTCAGTGTAGGGAGCAGAGAGAAAGAGAGAGGCATTGATCAGTGTAGGGAGCAGAGAGAGAGAGAGAGGCATTGATCAGTGTAGGGAGCAGAGAGAGAGAGAGAGGCATTGATCAGTGTAGGGAGCAGAGAGAGATAGAGAGAGGCATTGATCAGTGTAGGGAGCAGAGAGAGAGAAGTGAAGTCCCTGTTCTATGCAGACGACCTGGTTCTGCTGTCTCCCACAGAACAGGGATTACAGCAACAACTAGACCTACTCGACAAATACTGCCAAAATTGGGCTCTAACAGTAAATCTAAAGAAAACCAACATCATGATTTTTCAGAAAAGACCCAGATGTCAGGAAAACAAATACCAGTTTACCCTCAGTGATACCACTATAGGACACACTATGAGCTACACCTACCTTGGTCTAACTATTACAGCATCAGGGAGCTTCAGCATAGCAGTGAATGCACTAAAAGAAAAAGCCCGAAGAGCCCTATATGCAATAAAAAGAAAATTCTACAACATCCAAATCCCAATCAAAATCTGGCTCAAAATTTTTGACAGCATAATCCTGCCCATTGCACTGTACGGTAGTGAAGTATGGGGCTCGCTAAATCACCAAAGCTACACTAAATGGGAAAAACACACAATAGAAGCCCTACATGCAGAATTCTGCCGAAGCATCCTTCGCACCCAAAGAAAAACGCCAACAAATGCATGCAGAGCCGAACTAGGCAGATACCCACTGATAATAAACATCCAAAAATGAGCACTAAACTTCCTAAATCACCTCAAATCTAGCTCCCCAGACACCCTTCATTTCAAAGCCTTTCAGACCCAAGAGCTAAACCCAGAAAAGAGTCCCCTGAGTCAGCTGCTACTGAAACTAAGTACTCAGCCGGACCCTGACCAGCCCCAGACCAACACAGCCGTCCAAACACCAATCCGAGTGAACCAAATCATTAAAAAATGCAAAGAAACCTACCTGGAACATTGGAACAAAATAACCGAAAGCCAAAGCAGATTAGAATGTTACCGGGCCCTAAAAAGAGAATATAAACTGGCAGACTACCTCACGACCATCAGAGACACAAAGCAGAGACAGACCCTCACCAGGTACAGACTAAGCGACCACCAACTGGAAATTGAAAAAGGCAGATACAAGAAATCCTGGCAGCCTAGAGAGAATAGAATATGCGATCAATGTCTGGCTGGCGAGGTTGAAACAGAAATGCATTTCCTCCTAAAATGTGAAAAATTCGACACATCAAGAAACATATTATTCAACAAGCTAAGCCAAACAACCCCAGATTTCAAGGAATTGGATGATCTGTCAAAATTGAGATTAGTCCTAGGAGAAGGAGACAGACCATACCTTGGGGCTAAATATGTAACAACATGTCACAACCTGAGGACTGTTTAAAAGTAAGACTGTTCAAAATTAATATTGAACGTACCAAATGAAGTAGAAAGACTGTTTAAAATTAATATTGTTTAAAAGTAATATTGTACATACCCAACAAATGTCAAATCGATTGACACCTACAGAATGTTGGAAAACTGTACCTTTTTGCAATGTAAGCTTTGGCAATATGGTTCTCTGTAAACTTTCATGCCAATAAAGCATTTGAACTGAAAACTGAATTGAGAGAGGCATTGTTCAGTGCAGGGAGCAGAGAGAGAGAGAGAGGCATTGATCAGTGTAGGGAGCAGAGAGAGAGAGAGAGGCATTGGTCAGTGTAGGGAGCAGAGAGAGAGAGAGAGGCATTGATTAGTGTAGGGAGCAGAGAGAGAAAGAGAGGCATTGATCAGTGTAGGGAGCAGAGAGAGAGAGAGGCATTGATCAGAGTAGGGAGCAGAGAGTGAGAGAGAGGCATTGATCAGTGTAGGGAGCAGTGACAGAGAGAGAGGCGTTGATCAGTGTAGGGAACAGAAAGAGAGAGAGAGAGGCATTGATCAGTGTAGGGAGCAGAGAGAGAGAGAGGCATTGATCAGTTTAGGGAGCAGAGGGAGAGAGAGAGGCATTGATCAGTGAAGTGAGCAGAGAGAGAGAGAGAGGCATTGATCAGTGAAGTGAGCAGAGAGAGAGAGAGAGGCATTGATCAGTGTAGGGAGCAGAGAGCGAGAGAGAGGCATTGATCAGTGTAGGGAGCAGTGATCGAGAGAGAGGCATTGGTCAGTTTAGGGAGCAGAGAGAGAGAGAGAGGCATTGATCAGTGTAGGGAGCAGTGAGAGAGAGAGAGACATTGATCAGTGAAGTGAGCAGAGAGAGAGAGAGAGAGGCATTGATCAATGTCGGGAGCCGAGAGAGAGAGAGAGAGGCATTGATCAGTGTCGGGAGCAGAGAGAGAGAGAGAGGCATTGACCAGTGTAGGGAGCAGAGAGAGAGAGAGAGACATTGATCAGTGCAGGGAGCAGTGAGAGAGAGAGAGAGGCATTGATCAGTGTAGGGAGCAGAGAGAGAGAGAGAGAGGCATTGATCAGTGTAGGGAGCAGAGAGAGAGAGAGAGGCATTGATCGGTGTAGAGAGCAGAGAGAGAGAGAGAGGCATTGATCAATGTAGGGAGCAGTGAGAGAGAGAGAGGCATTGATCAGTGTAGGGAGCAGAGAGAGAGAGAGAGGCATTGATCAGTGTAGAGAGCAGAGAGAGAGAGAGAGGCATTGATCAGCGTAGGGAGCAGAGAGAGAGAGAGAGAGAGAAGCATTGATCAGTGAAGTGAGCAGAGAGAGAGAGAGAGGCATTGATCAATTTAGGGAGCCGAGAGAGAGCGAGAGAGGCATTGATCAGTGTAGGGAGCAGAGAGCGAGAGAGAGGCATTGACCAGTGTCGAGAGCAGAGAGAGAGAGAGGCATTGATCAGTTTAGGGAGCAGAGAGCGAGAGAGAGGCATTGATCAGTGTAGGGAGCAGAGAGCAAGAGAGAGGCATTGATCAGTGTAGGCAGCAGAGAGAGAGAGAGAGCCATTGATCCGTGTAGGGAGCAGAGAGAGAGAGGCATTGATCAGTGTAGGGAGCAGAGAGAGAGAGAGAGGCATGGATCAGTGTAGGGAGCAGAGAGAGAGAGAGAGGCATTGATCCGTGTCGGGAGCAGAGAGAGAGAGAGAGGGGCATTGATCAGTGTAGGGAGCAGAGAGAGAGAGAGAGGCATTGATCAGTGTAGGGAGCAGTGAGAGAGAGAGAGAGGCATTGATCAGTGTAGGGAGCAGAGAGAGCAACAACTAGACCTACTCGACAAATACTGCGAAAATTGGGCTCTAACAGTAAATCTAAAGAAAACCAACATCATGATTTTTCAAAAAAGGCCCAGATGTCAGGAAAACAAATACCAGTTTACCCTCAGTGATACCACTATAGGACACACTATGAGCTACACCTACCTTGGTCTAACTATTACAGCATCAGGGAGCTTCAGCATAGCAGTGAATGCACTAAAAGAAAAAGCACGAAGAGCCCTATATTCAATAAAAAGAAAATTCTACAACATCCAAATCCCAATCAAAATCTGGCTCAAAATATTTGACAGCATAATCCTGCCCATTGCACTGTACGGTAGTGAAATATGGGGCCCGCTAAATCACCAAAGCTACACTAAATGGGAAAAACACACAATAGAAGCCCTGCATGCAGAATTCTGCCGAAGCATCCTTCGCACCCAAAGAAAAACGCCAACAAATGCATGCAGAGCCGAACTAGGCAGATACCCACTGATAATAAACATCCAAAAACGAGCACTAAACTTCCTAAATCACCTCAAATCTAGCTCCCCAGACACCCTTCATTTCAAAGCCTTTCAGACCCAAGAGCTAAACCCAGAAAAGAGTCCCCTGAGTCAGCTGCTACTGAAACTAAGTACTCAGCCGGACCCTGACCAGCCCCAGACCAACACAGCCGTCCAAACACCAATCCGAGTGAACCAAATAATTAAAAAATGCAAAGAAACCTACCTGGAACATTGGAACAAAATAACCGAAAGCCAAAGCAGATTAGAATGTTACCGGGCCCTTAAAAGAGAATATAAACTGGCAGACTACCTCACGACCATCAGAGACACAAAACAGAGACAGACCCTCACCAGGTACAGACTAAGCGACCACCAACTGGAAATTGAAAAAGGCAGATACAAGAAATCCTGGCAGCTTAGAGAGAATAGAATATGCGATCAATGTCTGGCCGGCGAGGTTGAAACAGAGATGCATTTCCTCCTAAAATGTGAAAAATTCAACACATCAAGAAACATATTATTCAACAAGCTAAGCCAAACAACCCCAGATTTCAAGGAATTGGATGACCTGTCAAAATTGAGATTAGTCCTAGGAGAAGGAGACAGACCATACCTTGGGGCCAAATATGTAACAACATGTCACAACCTGAGGACTGTTTAAAATTAAGACTGTTTAAAATTAATATTGAACGTACCAAATGAAGTACAAAGACTGTTTAAAATTAATATTGTTTAAAAGTAATATTGTATGTACCCAACAAATGTCAAATCGATTGACACCTACAGAATTTTGGAAAACTGTACCTTTTTGCTATGTAAGCTTTGGCAATATGGCTCTCTGTAAACTTTCATGCCAATAAAGCATTTGAATTGAATTGAATTGAATTGAGAGAGAGGCATTGATCAGTGTAGGGAGCAGAGAGAGAGAGAGAGGAATTGATCAGTGGAGGGAGCAGAGAGAGAGAGAGAGAGGCATTGATCAGTGTCGGGAGCAGAGAGAGAGAGAGAGGCATTGATCAGTGTAGGGAGCAGAGAGAGAGAGAGGCATTGATCAGTGTAGGGAGCAGAGAGAGAGAGAGAGGCATTGATCAGTGTAGGGAGCAGAGAGAGAGAGAGGCATTGATCAGTGTAGGGAGCAGAGAGAGAGAGAGAGGCATTGATCAGTGTAGGGTGCAGAGAGAGAGAGAGAGAGGCATTGATCAGTGTAGGGAGCAGAGAGAGAGAGAGAGGCATTGATCAGTGTAGAGAGCAGAGAGAGAGGGAGAGAGGCATTGATCAGTGTGGGGAGCAGAGAGAGAGAGAGAGAGGAATTGATCAGTGTAGGGAGCAGAGAGAGAGAGAGAGGCATTGATCAGTGTAGAGAGCAGAGAGAGAGAGAGAGGCATTGATCAATGTAGGGAGCAGTGAGAGAGAGAGAGGCATTGATCAGTGTAGGGAGCAGAGAGAGAGAGAGAGGCATTGATCAGTGTAGAGAGCAGAGAGAGAGAGAGAGGCTTTGATCACAGCAGGGAGCAGAGAGAGAGAGAGAGGCATTGATCAGTGTAGGGAGCAGAGAGAGAGAGAGAGGCATTGATCAGTGTAGGGAGCAGAGGGAGAGAGAGAGAGGCATTGATCAGTGTAGGGAGCAGAGAGAGAGAGAGGCATTGATCAGTGTAGGGAGCAGAGAGAGAGAGAGAGAGAGGCATTGATCAGTGTAGGGAGCAGAGAGAGTGAGAGAGAGGCATTGATCAGTGTAGTGAGCAGAGAGAGAGAGAGAGGCATTGATCAGTGTAGGGAGCAGAGAGAGAGAGAGAGGCATTGATCAGTGTAGAGAGCAGAGAGAGAGAGAGAGGCATTGATCAGTGTAGCGAGCAGAGAGAGAGAGAGAGAGGCATTGATCAGTGTAGGGAGCAGTGAGTGAGAGAGAGAGGCATTGATCAGTGTAGGGAGCAGAGAGAGAGAGAGGCATTGATCAGTGCAGGGAGCAGAGAGAGAGAGAGACATTGATCAGTGTAGGGAGCAGAGAGAGAGAGGCATTGATCAATGTAGGGAGCTGAGAGAGAGAGAGGCATTGATCAGTGTTGGGAGCAGAGAGAGAGAGAGGCATTGATCAGTGTTGGGAGCAGAGAGAGAGAGAGGCATTGATCAGTGTAGGGAGCAGAGAGAGAGAGAGGCATTGATGAGTGTTGGGAGCAGAGAGAGAGAGAGGCATTGATCAGTGTAGGGAGCAGTGAGAGAGAGAGAGGCATTGATCAGTGTCGGGAGCAGAGAGAGAGGCATTGATCAGTGCAGGGAGCAGAGAGAGATAGCGAGGCATTGATCAGTGTAGGGAGCAGAGAGAGAGAGGCATTGATCAGTGTAGGGAGCAGAGACAGAGAGAGAGGCATTGATCAGTGTAGGGAGCAGAGAGTGAGAGAGAGGCATTGATCAGTGTACGGAGCAGAGAGACAGAGAGAGAGGCATTGATCAGTGTTGGGAGCAGAGAGGGAGAGAGCGAGGCATTGATCTGTGTAGGGAGCAGAGAGAGAGAGAGAGAGGCATTGATCAGTGTAGGGAGCAGAGAGAGAGAGAGAGACGTATTGATCAGTGTAGGGAGTAGAGAGAGAGAGGCATTGATCAGTGTAGGGAGCAGAGAGAGAGAGAGAGAGGCATTGATCAATGTAGGGAGCCAAGAGAGAGAGAGAGAGGCATTGATCAGTGTAGGGAGCAGAGAGAGAGAGAGAGGCATTGATCAATGTAGAGAGTAGAGAGAGAGAGGCATTGATCAGTGTAGGGAGCAGAGAGAGAGAGAGAGAGGCATTGATCAGTGTAGGGAGCAGAGAGAGAGAGAGAGAGGCATTGATCAGTGTAGAGAGTAGAGAGAGGGAGGCATTGATCAGTGTAGGGAGCAGAGAGAGAGAGAGAGAGGCATTGATCAGTGTAGGGAGCAGAGAGAGAGAGAGTGAGAGGCGTTGATCAGTGTAGGGAGCAGTGAGAGAGAGAGAGAGTCGTTGATCAGTGTAGGGAGCAGAGAGAGAGAGAGGCATTGATCAGTGTAGGGAGCAGAGAGAGAGAGAGAGAGGCATTGATCAGTGTAGGGAGCAGTGAGAGAGAGAGAGAGGCATTGATCAGTGTAGGGAGCAGAGAGAGAGAGAGAGAGGCATTGATCAGTGTAGGGAGAAGTGAGAGAGAGAGAGGCATTGATCAGTGTAGGGAGCAGAGAGAGAGAGAGGCATTGATCAGTGTAGGGAGAAGTGAGAGAGAGAGAGGCATTGATCAGTGTAGGGAGCAGAGAGAGAGAGAGGCATTGATCAGTGTAGGGAGCAGAGAAAGAGAGAGAGGCATTGATCAATGTAGGGAGCAGAGAGAGAGAGAGAGGTATTGATCAGTGTAGGGAGAAGTGAGAGAGAGAGAGGCATTGATCAGTTTAGGGAGGAGAGAGAGAGAGGCATTGACCAGTGTAGGGAGCAGAGAGAGAGAGAGCGAGGCATTGATCAGTGTAGGGAGCAGAGAGAGAGAGGCATTGACCAGTGTAGGGAGCAGAGAGAGGGAGAGAGACATTGATCAGTGCAGGGAGCAGAGAGAGAGAGAGAGAGAGGCATTGATCAATGTAGGGAGCCGAGAGAGAGAGAGAGAGGCATTGATCAGTGTAGGGAGCAGAGAGAGAGAGAGAGGCATTGATCAGTGCAGGGAGCAGAGAGAGAGAGGCATGGATCAGTGTAGGGAGCAGAGAGAGAGAGAGAGCCATTGACCAGTGTAGAGAGCAGAGAGAGAGAGAGAGGCATTGATCAGTGTAGGGAGCAGAGAGAGAGAGGCATTGATCAGTGTAGGGAGCAGAGAGAGAGAGAGAGAGTGAGGCATTGAGCAGTGTGGGGAGCAGACAGAGAGAGAGAGGGGCATTGATCAATATAGGGAGCAGTGAGAGGGAGAGAGGAATTGGTCAGTGTAGGGAGCAGAGAGAGAGAGAGACATTGATCAGTGTAGGGCGCAGAGATATAGAGAGGCATTGATCAGCGTAGAGAGCAGAGAGAGAGAGAGAGATTGATCAGTGTAGGGAGCAGAGAGAGAGAGAGAGAGAGGCATTGATCAGTGAAGTGAGCAGAGAGAGAGAGGCATTGATCACTGTAGGGAGCTGAGAGAGAGAGAGAGGCATTGATCAGTGTAGGGAGTAGAGAGAGAGAGAGAGAGGCATTGATCAGTGTAGGGAGCAGAGAGAGAGAGGCATTGATCAGTGTAGGGAGCAGAGAGAGAGAGAGAGAGGCATTGATCAGTGTAGGGAGCAGAGAGAGAGAGAAAGAGGCATTGATCAGTGTAGGGAGTAGAGAGAGAGAGAGAGAGAGGCATTGATCAGTGTCGGGAGCAGAGAGAGAGAGAGAGAGGCATTGATCAGTGTAGGGAGTAGAGAGAGAGAGAGAGAGGCATTGATCAGTGTAGGGAGCAGAGAGAGAGAGAGAGAGAGGCATTGATCAGTGTAGGGAGCAGAGAGAGTGAGAGAGAGGCATTGATCAGTGTAGTGAGCAGAGAGAGAGAGAGAGGCATTGATCAGTGTAGGGAGCAGAGAGAGAGAGAGAGGCATTGATCAGTGTAGAGAGCAGAGAGAGAGAGAGAGGCATTGATCAGTGTAGCGAGCAGAGAGAGAGAGAGAGAGGCATTGATCAGTGTAGGGAGCAGTGAGTGAGAGAGAGAGGCATTGATCAGTGTAGGGAGCAGAGAGAGAGAGAGGCATTGATCAGTGCAGGGAGCAGAGAGAGAGAGAGACATTGATCAGTGTAGGGAGCAGAGAGAGAGAGGCATTGATCAATGTAGGGAGCTGAGAGAGAGAGAGGCATTGATCAGTGTAGGGAGCAGAGAGAGAGAGAGGCATTGATCAGTGTTGGGAGCAGAGAGAGAGAGAGGCATTGATCAGTGTTGGGAGCAGAGAGAGAGAGAGGCATTGATCAGTGTAGGGAGCAGAGAGAGAGAGAGGCATTGATCAGTGTTGGGAGCAGAGAGAGAGAGAGGCATTGATCAGTGTAGGGAGCAGTGAGAGAGAGAGAGGCATTGATCAGTGTAGGGAGCAGAGAGAGAGAGAGGCATTGATCAGTGCAGGGAGCAGAGAGAGATAGCGAGGCATTGATCAGTGTAGGGAGCAGAGAGAGAGAGGCATTGATCAGTGTAGGGAGCAGAGACAGAGAGAGAGGCATTGATCAGTGTAGGGAGCAGAGAGTGAGAGAGAGGCATTGATCAGTGTACGGAGCAGAGAGACAGAGAGAGAGGCATTGATCAGTGTTGGGAGCAGAGAGGGAGAGAGCGAGGCATTGATCTGTGTAGGGAGCAGAGAGAGAGAGAGAGAGGCATTGATCAGTGTAGGGAGCAGAGAGAGAGAGACGTATTGATCAGTGTAGGGAGTAGAGAGAGAGAGGCATTGATCAGTGTAGGGAGCAGAGAGAGAGAGAGAGAGGCATTGATCAATGTAGGGAGCCAAGAGAGAGAGAGAGAGGCATTGATCAGTGTAGGGAGCAGAGAGAGAGAGAGAGGCATTGATCAATGTAGAGAGTAGAGAGAGAGAGGCATTGATCAGTGTAGGGAGCAGAGAGAGAGAGAGAGAGGCATTGATCAGTGTAGGGAGCAGAGAGAGAGAGAGAGAGGCATTGATCAGTGTAGAGAGTAGAGAGAGAGAGGCATTGATCAGTGTAGGGAGCAGAGAGAGAGAGAGAGAGGCATTGATCAGTGTCGGGAGCAGAGAGAGAGAGAGTGAGAGGCGTTGATCAGTGTAGGGAGCAGTGAGAGAGAGAGAGAGTCGTTGATCAGTGTAGGGAGCAGAGAGAGAGAGAGGCATTGATCAGTGTAGGGAGCAGAGAGAGAGAGAGAGAGGCATTGATCAGTGTAGGGAGCAGTGAGAGAGAGAGAGAGGCATTGATCAGTGTAGGGAGCAGAGAGAGAGAGAGAGAGGCATTGATCAGTGTAGGGAGAAGTGAGAGAGAGAGAGGCATTGATCAGTGTAGGGAGCAGAGAGAGAGAGAGGCATTGATCAGTGTAGGGAGAAGTGAGAGAGAGAGAGGCATTGATCAGTGTAGGGAGCAGAGAGAGAGAGAGGCATTGATCAGTGTAGGGAGCAGAGAAAGAGAGAGAGGCATTGATCAATGTAGGGAGCAGAGAGAGAGAGAGAGGTATTGATCAGTGTAGGGAGAAGTGAGAGAGAGAGAGGCATTGATCAGTTTAGGGAGGAGAGAGAGAGAGGCATTGACCAGTGTAGGGAGCAGAGAGAGAGAGAGCGAGGCATTGATCAGTGTAGGGAGCAGAGAGAGAGAGGCATTGACCAGTGTAGGGAGCAGAGAGAGGGAGAGAGACATTGATCAGTGCAGGGAGCAGAGAGAGAGAGAGAGAGAGGCATTGATCAATGTAGGGAGCCGAGAGAGAGAGAGAGAGGCATTGATCAGTGTAGGGAGCAGAGAGAGAGAGAGAGGCATTGATCAGTGCAGGGAGCAGAGAGAGAGAGGCATGGATCAGTGTAGGGAGCAGAGAGAGAGAGAGAGCCATTGACCAGTGTAGAGAGCAGAGAGAGAGAGGCATTGATCAGTGTAGGGAGCAGAGAGAGAGAGGCATTGATCAGTGTAGGGAGCAGAGAGAGAGAGAGAGAGTGAGGCATTGAGCAGTGTGGGGAGCAGACAGAGAGAGAGAGGGGCATTGATCAATATAGGGAGCAGTGAGAGGGAGAGAGGAATTGGTCAGTGTAGGGAGCAGAGAGAGAGAGAGACATTGATCAGTGTAGGGCGCAGAGAGATAGAGAGGCATTGATCAGCGTAGAGAGCAGAGAGAGAGAGATTGATCAGTGTAGGGAGCAGAGAGAGAGAGAGAGAGAGGCATTGATCAGTGAAGTGAGCAGAGAGAGAGAGGCATTGATCAATGTAGGGAGCTGAGAGAGAGAGAGTGGCATTGATCAGTGTAGGGAGTAGAGAGAGAGAGAGAGAGGCATTGATCAGTGTAGGGAGCAGAGAGAGAGAGGCATTGATCAGTGTAGGGAGCAGAGAGAGAGAGAGAGAGGCATTGATCAGTGTAGGGAGCAGAGGGAGAGAGAAAGAGGCATTGATCAGTGTAGGGAGTAGAGAGAGAGAGAGAGGCATTGATCAGTGTAGGGAGCAGAGAGAGAGAGAGAGAGGCATTGATCAGTGTAGGGAGTAGAGAGAGAGAGAGAGAGGCATTGATCAGTGTAGGGAGCAGAGAGAGAGAGAGAGGCATTGATCAGTGTAGGGAGCAGAGAGAGAGAGAGAGAGTGAGGCATTGAGCAGTGTGGGGAGCAGACAGAGAGAGAGAGGGGCATTGATCAATATAGGGAGCAGTGAGAGGGAGAGAGGAATTGGTCAGTGTAGGGAGCAGAGAGAGAGAGAGACATTGATCAGTTTAGGGCGCAGAGAGATAGAGAGGCATTGATCAGCGTAGAGAGCAGAGAGAGAGACATTGATCAGTGTAGGGCGCAGAGAGATAGTGAGGCATTGATCAGCGTAGAGAGCAGAGAGAGAGGCATTGATCAGTGTAGGGAGCAGAGAGAGAGAGAGGCATTGATCAGTGTAGGGAGCAGAGAGAGAGAGAGACATTGATCAGTGTAGGGAGCAGAGAGAGAGAGAGACATTGATCAGTGTAGGGAGCAGAGAGAGAGAGAGAGGCATTGATCAGTGTAGGGAGCAGAGAGAGAGAGAGAGATGTTTTGATTTCTTTTTTGGTTCAATAAAGACTCATTTCTGAAAGAGAATGTTGTTTGATCTAAAGTCTTGTTCAAGACTTTCTACAGCTTTTTACAGAACACACTATGCTGTGATGCATCTAGAATGAAACTGAAAGTAAAACTCCTCTGAACTGCTTGTCTCTCACATGACCTCTGCTGGTCAGGCACAAGTAATCAAAAACACAGACAAATATGCTGTAAGGCATAAGTAATCAAACACAGACAAATATCATCACTATTTGCTGATATCATTACATCTCCCTTTCTTAAAACAAAAGTATTTTACTTTTAACTAACAACATTTAATGAACTTACATTATCATTATCATGATCAAGGTTTTTTACCCTTGCTTTGTGTGTTCACATGAAATATGTCAATTGACGAAAGAATAAGATAACATTACTTCCTTCTTTAACAATAGTCCTTAAATTTGCTCAATGAGTCTCTCAGGAGGCTTCACGTGTCTTGAGGATTTTCTGATTGATTGTCCTTGAATCTGAGTTGTTGCCTCAGATGATTGGTTCTCAGCTGTGTGATCAGGTTGTTCACCAGTATCAGTCTCTTGACCTGTTGTGGCTGGTCCCATGAGAAGATCTCGACGATTTCTTTTCAGAACAGCACCCTCATCTGTCTGAATGGTGTATGATCTTGGTTGAACTTCACTCAGGACAGTTCCCTTCTGAGTCCTTGTGTTTGTTTTGTCTTTCAACCTTACTTGGTCACCAGTGTGGAGTTCAGGTAGGTTTTGTGTTCCTCTGTCATAGTAGTACTTTTGCTTTTCTTTCTGTTGCTCTTTGAACTTCCTCACTTTCTGCCCCTCTTTTGTTTTCAGGAGGTTCTCCGAGATGGGTAGGTTTGACCTTAGCCGACGTCCCATCAGGAGTTGGGCTGGTGACATACCACACTCGAGCGGCGTTGTGCGGTATACAAGTGTAAGGATTTCGGGGGTTTCTTTTAAACTGGTTTAAGGTAATCTACCTGGCCAGCAGTCTTTTTGCTGCTGCACTCTAAACCAATTTCGCTACCCCTCCTTTAGTTCTGAGTGGCGGAACTTATAATTAATGATATTAAAACGGAACACGTGGTTTGGATGAGAGAAAATTATCAAGCTTTATTAACTAAAAGAAACTACAATCACAATATCAAACTATCCCACACGAACACAGTAAAATTGTAAAACTATATATCAAGGGGGTACACACGGCAAAAACGAGGGGTACAATGGCTACAATGTATTTAAACAATCTTAGCAATTCCCTTAAAATCACCATCCCCCCTTAACTCCTGCTAGGTTGCCTTGTTGAGAGTCAGAAAATCTCTGCTCACATGGTCCAGCGAAGAGAGAGAGAGAGAGAGAGAGAGAGAGCTCACCTTATCGTCCCAGGAAGTCAAGAGCAAGAGCTGGCTTCAGCATCTATCTTTATACCTGGTGAGCCCCTCATATCCTGCCTTGCAGGCTGTGTGCAAAATTTCCCTGTGATAGGCTAACTCAAAGTGGTTAGATTGAGTTAATATGATTTTCAGAGCTCCCTTTGCTGAAACAAAAGGGAGATACATCAGCTCTATAGTCCAGTACTGGGTGACTGGAAACCCATTTAAAGTTAACGCTACCCATTCGAGGTGCAAACGTCTCTTCTGCAGTTTCAGGTGTATCTAAACAAATGCTAATAGCATTCAGTTGCTTTGTAAACAAAGCATTGTCCTTTGTCTTCATTGAACCTTACTTCCACACAGAAAGCTGCATTCCAAACCTCTTTTGTCCTTCAGCCATGTGGTGTGACAGCCATTTTATCCTTGAAAATTTAAAAAGCACATTGCCCAGGGATACTTTAATCAAAAACATGAATCTTCAGAACTGTAAATTATTGCGAATTCTTACAGTCCGCCCTTGGATACTTCCAGCTTGCTTGTAGTATCCTCTTGAAGAAATGAGCAATGATTTCTGACCCCCCACAAACAACCATCCCCTGTATTTACCTAATAGCTATCTGCCACTGATCCCCGTCCCGTCTATTCCCCTTAAATTCGAGAAAAAAACCATGGTACGGTAGGCATCTTACAGATACTTCAGTTTTCACTAAGGGGTCTCATACCCCTACACGCTTGTAAAATTATACAGTGTAAACCAAATTTACAATCCCCCTTTTTTTTACATCATAAGTTATTACAAAATGTTGCAATCTTAGTTACACAATGTACTCAAAAATTATCGCAAGCACGGAGAGGGTCCTACGCCTCTGCTCAACTTGGAGTTGTCACAAACTGGTCCCAAGCACGGAGAGGACCTCACGCCTCTGCTCAACTTGGGGCTGCAACACAAAATACAAAAAATCATTAAACAACACGCTTAAGTGAACCCGATCATCCCGTGCCGATGATGGGTCGCGAAATTCGAGTGGGTATTGCTTCTCCCACTCGGGCAGTAAAAGTACCTTCCACCCCCCTATGATCAGCTTAAACTTTAAAACAGGCAGAATGGATTTAGCGACCAGCCTGCTCCGACAGCCCCGAGCCGTTCCCTTGTCCTTTTGTGGAGGCGGGGTACCCCTCACGTTTAAAATTACCTTCCACAGACCGAGACCGGGGAGTATGGGATCTCATGACTCCCAGTCCCTCCCCCTCCCGTCTTCCCTCGACTGGCTGCAGAAAATGATGGGTGCCTGTGTGGCGGCACTCTCTGGCCACCCACTCATCCTTCCCAGCCACAACTTATCTTCTTTGCCCGTGGGCCCCTGGGTGGGTTCCTCCCTCCCCCGACCGCACCCACGCGACTCTTGGGTCTCCCCCTCCTCTATAAAATCATTCCCGGGCCATCACCACCCACCCCCGGGGAACGCGTCCCTATGACCAGGCGCCCGCGCTTCCCCATCGTGACTCCTCAACAGCGAGGTCTCCCGCACGTGAACTTCGGTCAGGATAGTGCTGGGTTGGGGGCCATGCCCCACCCAGCTGGGGCCATCTCCTCCCCGTAGGAGGAGTAGGCAAGTTCCTCCGGACTCTGTCCGGTTTTTCCCGAAGATCGCTGCGGGGTCTCCTGGATTCGTCCAGTGGCGAGGTGATCCCCAACATTCCGTATCTTCATTCGATGTCCAGCTCGGGCTGGGCGAACATGGCTGCTTCATTTTCCCATCTCCTGCAAAACTTAAAAGGGACATGCAGCCAGGTCTCACTGACCTGCTGCCTTAGGTGGAGACATGGTCGGGTCCCTCGACCTCGGACCAAAATACAAACATTCGGCGCACATGTAAACTTAAACTCTTTGCACTTACTTAACAAACTAGTTAAATCAACAAAACTTAAAATACACCTTAAAGCAAGCTATATACACACACATAGCTATAAATACAAATGCCGCCCGTCTCCGGACGGCCAGTCTAATCTCTGGCACTGTCGCAGATTGCTGCTGGCTGCAGCGAAGCTGGACTGCCTCCTGTCTCTGGTCCCTCGCAGCTTATGGCTGTTGAGTGGGGGCCTCTGTTCTCTGGCTTTTCCCTGGCTCGGGAAACCGTCCTACTCCACTGTAAAGTGGGTGACCATGCTTTCTTAGGCTGGGGCACCCGCTGAGACCTTCTGAGGGGTGTCTCTACGGGGGAAACTTTGGCTGGCGGACCCTGAGCTTGGGTCACAGCCCCAGCTGGCTGGGAACCTTCTCCCCCATGTCCAAATAGCCCGCACTGTATAATGTACCTGGCAGCCTGCCGGTGCAAATCTCTCTCTGGGTTTGTCTGCTCTTCCCTGCCCATTCCTGTGCTGGGGGCAGGTATACTCTCACCACCCGCTGCTGGTGGCTGGAAATTTTCCTCCCCATGTTTAAAACCTGGTGTCAGCTCCCCTGCAAGAGGAATTGCTATCCCTGCACCCCCAGGGTCCCACATCATGGGGAAAACCATTCCAGAGGCTGGCTGGGAAGCTGGTCCCTTTAAACAGGCGAGTGCGCCTACGCAAACCTCCTGCAAAAGAGCCACTGTGGTCCCGCCGGCAACTGCGCATGTGCAGACCTCCTTCTCGGAGTCCCGCTGCAGAGGCTGTGAAGCCTCTGGCTTCAAACAGGTGTCTGCGCCTGCGCGGGAAAACTTAGGAAGAGCCGCTGGGGTGCCGCAGGCGACTGCGCGAACAAGCATTTTACAGGGTTGGGGAACTGCTACACTAGCGCAGGCAACCGCGCCTGCGCGTCTATTCTGGGAAGCTGGTATCTTTAAACGGCCGACTGCGCTTGCGCAAACCTCCTCTTCGCAAAACTCTCCCCTCGGGCGCGTGACCGCGCCTGCGCGGGAGAACTGAGTAAGGGCCTCTCGGAGTTCCGGGTCCGCGACTGCGCCTACCCGGTGTTGGGGAACCTTTTCCCTCAGGTGCTCGACTGCGCCTGTGCGGGAAAAGTTAAGAAAATCCGCTGGGGGTACGTGCTGTGGAACCGCGCTTGCGCGAACCTGATCCTGGCAAAACTCTCCCCTCAGGCGCATGACTGCGCCTGCGCGAACCTTCTGCTCAGACGACTGGGGGATTCCCGTCTCCAGACCAGCGACTGCACATTCGCGGGCAGTCTCCAAGCGATCTGTGAATGGATGGGCAGCAGCCTGCTGATTTCTGATCCCAGGCTGCTGTTTCTCCATTTCTAAGCCACATAACCTTTCCAAATTTAAACTTTGGTTTGAATTAGGGTCCCACTGGGGTAGGGAAGTGTCCTAATTTGTGGGCTGGACAACTATACCCTTAAAACAAGCCACAGTGCCTGTCTTTACAGGCGGTGAACTTGAACTTGTCTGGTGGGCAAACTCGTGTTCTCTTACCCGGGTGGCTTTAAATGGGGAATTTTGGACTCGGACCTGCCTTTGGTCTGGGTCCAAAACTATCCCCTGTGTGCCTCCCTTGTCCCGGATTTCTGCTACTGGACCTGCTCTACAGTGGCCATGATCTACTTCCTCAATCCTTAGATCCCAGGCCAGCTTATAAGCTGCCTTTACCTCCCTAACCTTCTCCTCCTGCTCTGTTACTTCTGAGGTGAGGCGGGCATTCTCTTCCCGCAGCCTCATCTCACTCCTCTTTGCTTCTATGATTTGGTACTTTAGGAATTCTATCTCGTTTCTTGCATGGCTTTTTCCCTCGCTAGCTCCTTGGGTGAGGTGTGCAATTTTCTCCTGTAGCCTCATCTCACAGTCCCTTGCCTCTGCTACTTCCTGCACAAGGCGCTCTATAAATGCCTGGCATTTCGTGACCTCTAGTGTGAGGCGTGCATTCTCTTCCTGCACCCTCATACCACTAGCTCTGGCCTCATACACCTCTCTGAGGCGTTCTACCTCCGCCTGGCATTTTTCAAGCTGGGACTCCCGATTCTTGGCATCTTTAACCTCCTCCTGCACCCTCTTCTCACCCTCCTTAACACAGCCACCTATACCATGATAGGTCAGCCTACACGCTGCTGCTAACATCCGCAGGGCTACCCACATATTGAAAACAATGAGAGAAACAAGAGCTGATGCTTTCTCCAGATCCAGACCACTTATTAAATCAAAAACTGCCTCCACTCCTACCTGGCTCGCCATTGTAAGGATTTCGGGGGTTTCTTTTAAACTGGTTTAAGGTAATCTACCTGGCCAGCAGTCTTTTTGCTGCTGCACTCTAAACCAATTTCGCTACCCCTCCTTTAGTTCTGAGTGGAGGAACTTATAATTAATGATATTAAAACGGAACACGTGGTTTGGATGAGAGAAAATTATCAAGCTTTATTAACTAAAAGAAACTACAATCACAATATCAAACTATCCCACACGAACACAGTAAAATTGTAAAACTATATATCAAGGGGGTACACACGGCAAAAATGAGGGGTACAATGGCTACAATGTATTTAAACAATCTTAGCAATTCCCTTAAAATCACCATCCCCCCTTAACTCCTGCTAGGTTGCCTTGTTGAGAGTCAGAAAATCTCTGCTCACATGGTCCAGCGAAGAGAGAGAGAGAGAGAGAGAGAGCTCACCTTATCGTCCCAGGAAGTCAAGAGCAAGAGCTGGCTTCAGCATCTATCTTTATACCTGGTGAGCCCCTCATATCCTGCCTTGCAGGCTGTGTGCAAAATTTCCCTGTGATAGGCTAACTCAAAGTGGTTAGATTGAGTTAATATGATTTTCAGAGCTCCCTTTGCTGAAACAAAAGGGAGATACATCAGCTCTATAGTCCAGTACTGGGTGACTGGAAACCCATTTAAAGTTAACGCTACCCATTCGAGGTGCAAACGTCTCTTCTGCAGTTTCAGGTGTATCTAAACAAATGCTAATAGCATTCAGTTGCTTTGTAAACAAAGCATTGTCCTTTGTCTTCATTGAACCTTACTTCCACACAGAAAGCTGCATTCCAAACCTCTTTTGTCCTTCAGCCATGTGGTGTGACAGCCATTTTATCCTTGAAAATTTAAAAAGCACATTGCCCAGGGATACTTTAATCAAAAACATGAATCTTCAGAACTGTAAATTATTGCGAATTCTTACAGTCCGCCCTTGGATACTTCCAGCTTGCTTGTAGTATCCTCTTGAAGAAATGAGCAATGATTTCTGACCCCCCACAAACAACCATCCCCTGTATTTACCTAATAGCTATCTGCCACTGATCCCCGTCCCGTCTATTCCCCTTAAATTCGAGAAAAAAACCATGGTACGGTAGGCATCTTACAGATACTTCAGTTTTCACTAAGGGGTCTCATACCCCTACACGCTTGTAAAATTATAAAGTGTAAACCAAATTTACAATCCCTCTTTTTTTTACATCATAAGTTATTACAAAATGTTGCAATCTTAGTTACACAATGTACTCAAAAATTATCGCAAGCACGGAGAGGGTCCTACGCCTCTGCTCAACTTGGAGTTGTCACAAACTGGTCCCAAGCACGGAGAGGACCTCACGCCTCTGCTCAACTTGGGGCTGCAACACAAAATACAAAAAATCATTAAACAACACGCTTAAGTGAACCCGATCATCCCGTGCCGATGATGGGTCGCGAAATTCGAGTGGGTATTGCTCCTCCCACTCGGGCAGTAAAAGTACCTTCCACCCCCCTATGATCAGCTTAAACTTTAAAACAGGCAGAATGGATTTAGCGACCAGCCTGCTCCGACAGCCCCGAGCCGTTCCCTTGTCCTTTTGTGGAGGCGGGGTACCCCTCACGTTTAAAATTACCTTCCACAGACCGAGACCGGGGAGTATGGGATCTCATGACTCCCAGTCCCTCCCCCTCCCGTCTTCCCTCGACTGGCTGCAGAAAATGATGGGTGCCTGTGTGGCGGCACTCTCTGGCCCCACACTGATCCGGCCACCCACTCATCCTTCCCAGCCACAACTTATCTTCTTTGCCCGTGGGCCCCTGGGTGGGTTCCTCCCTCCCCCGACCGCACCCACGCGACTCTTGGGTCTCCCCCTCCTTTATAAAATCATTCCCGGGCCATCACCACCCACCCCCGGGGAACGCGTCCCTATGACCAGGCGCCCGCGCTTCCGCATCGTGACTCCTCAACAGCGAGGTCTCCCGCACGTGAACTTCGGTCAGGATAGTGCTGGGTTGGGGGCCATGCCCCACCCAGCTGGGGCCATCTCCTCCCCGTAGGAGGAGTAGGCAAGTTCCTCCGGACTCTGTCCGGTTTTTCCCGAAGATCGCTGCGGGGTCTCCTGGATTCGTCCAGTGGCGAGGTGATCCCCAACATTCCGTATCTTCATTCGATGTCCAGCTCGGGCTGGGCGAACATGGCTGCTTCATTTTCCCATCTCCTGCAAAACTTAAAAGGGACATGCAGCCAGGTCTCACTGACCTGCTGCCTTAGGTGGAGACATGGTCGGGTCCCTCGACCTCGGACCAAAATACAAACATTCGGCGCACATGTAAACTTAAACTCTTTGCACTTACTTAACAAACTAGTTAAATCAACAAAACTTAAAATACACCTTAAAGCAAGCTATATACACACACATAGCTATAAATACAAATGCCGCCCGTCTCCGGACGGCCAGTCTAATCTCTAGCACTGTCGCAGATTGCTGCTGGCTGCAGCGAAGCTGGACTGCCTCCTGTCTCTGGTCCCTCGCAGCTTATGGCTGTTGAGTGGGGGCCTCTGTTCTCTGGCTTTTCCCTGGCTCGGGAAACCGTCCTACTCCACTGTAAAGTGGGTGACCATGCTTTCTTAGGCTGGGGCACCCGCTGAGACCTTCTGAGGGGTGTCTCTACAGGGGAAACTTTGGCTGGCGGACCCTGAGCTTGGGTCACAGCCCCAGCTGGCTGGGAACCTTCTCCCCCATGTCCAAATAGCCCGCACTGTATAATGTACCTGGCAGCCTGCCGGTGCAAATCTCTCTCTGGGTTTGTCTGCTCTTCCCTGCCCATTCCTGTGCTGGGGGCAGGTATACTCTCACCACCCGCTGCTGGTGGCTGGAAATTTTCCTCCCCATGTTTAAAACCTGGTGTCAGCTCCCCTGCAAGAGGAATTGCTATCCCTGCACCCCCAGGGTCCCACATCATGGGGAAAACCATTCCAGAGGCTGGCTGGGAAGCTGGTGCCTTTAAACAGGCGAGTGCGCCTACGCAAACCTCCTGCAAAAGAGCCACAGTGGTCCCGCCGGCAACTGCGCATGTGCAGACCTCCTTCTTGGAGTCCCGCTGCAGAGGCTGTGAAGCCTCTGGCTTCAAACAGGTGTCTGCGCCTGCGCGGGAAAACTTAGGAAGAGCCGCTGGGGTGCCGCAGGCAACTGCGCGAACAAGCATTTTACAGGGTTGGGGAACTGCTACACTAGCGCAGGCAACCGCGCCTGCGCGTCTATTCTGGGAAGCTGGTATCTTTAAACGGCCGACTGCGCTTGCGCAAACCTCCTCTTCGCAAAACTCTACCCTCGGGCGCGTGACCGCGCCTGCGCGGGAGAACTGAGTAAGGGCCTCTCGGAGTTCTGGGTCCGCGACTGCGCCTACCCGGTGTTGGGGAACCTTTTCCCTCAGGTGCTCGACTGCGCCTGTGCGGGAAAAGTTAAGAAAATCCGCTGGGGGTACGTGCTGTGGAACCGCGCTTGCGCGAACCTGATCCTGGCAAAACTCTCCCCTCAGGCGCATGACTGCGCCTGCGCGAACCTTCTGCTCAGACGACTGGGGGATTCCCGTCTCCAGACCAGCGACTGCACATTCGCGGGCAGTCTCCAAGCGATCTGTGAATGGATGGGCAGCAGCCTGCTGATTTCTGATCCCAGGCTGCTGTTTCTCCATTTCTAAGCCACATAACCTTTCCAAAGTTAAACTTTGGTTTGAATTAGGGTCCCACTGGGGTAGGGAAGTGTCCTAATTTGTGGGCTGGACAACTTTACCCTTAAAACAAGCCACAGTGCCTGTCTTTACAGGCGGTGAACTTGAACTTGTCTGGTGGGCAAACTCGTGTTCTCTTACCCGGGTGGCTTTAAATGGGGAATTTTGGACTCGGACCTGCCTTTGGTCTGGGTCCAAAACTATCCCCTGTGTGCCTCCCTTGTCCCGGATTTCTGCTACTGGACCTGCTCTACAGTGGCCATGATCTACTTCCTCAATCCTTAGGTCCCAGGCCAGCTTATAAGCTGCCTTTACCTCCCTAACCTTCTCCTCCTGCTCTGTTACTTCTGAGGTGAGGCGGGCATTCTCTTCCCGCAGCCTCATCTCACTCCTCTTTGCTTCTATGATTTGGTACTTTAGGAATTCTATCTCGTTTCTTGCATGGCTTTTTCCCTCGCTAGCTCCTTGGGTGAGGTGTGCAATTTTCTCCTGTAGCCTCATCTCACAGTCCCTTGCCTCTGCTACTTCCTGCACAAGGCGCTCTATAAATGCCTGGCATTTCGTGACCTCTAGTGTGAGGCGTGCATTCTCTTCCTGCACCCTCATACCACTAGCTCTGGCCTCATACACCTCTCTGAGGCGTTCTACCTCCGCCTGGCATTTTTCAAGCTGGGACTCCCGATTCTTGGCATCTTTAACCTCCTCCTGCACCCTCTTCTCACCCTCCTTAACACAGCCACCTATACCATGATAGGTCAGCCTACACGCTGCTGCTAACATCCGCAGGGCTACCCACATATTGAAAACAACGAGAGAAACAAGAGCTGATGCTTTCTCCAGATCCAGACCAATTATTAAATCAAAAACTGCCTCCACTCCTACCTGGCTCGCCATTGTAAGGATTTCGGGGGTTTCTTTTAAACTGGTTTAAGGTAATCTACCTGGCCAGCAGTCTTTTTGCTGCTGCACTCTAAACCAATTTCGCTACCCCTCCTTTAGTTCTGAGTGGAGGAACTTATAATTAATGATATTAAAACGGAACACGTGGTTTGGATGAGAGAAAATTATCAAGCTTTATTAACTAAAAGAAACTACAATCACAATATCAAACTATCCCACACGAACACAGTAAAATTGTAAAACTATATATCAAGGGGGTACACACGGCAAAAACGAGGGGTACAATGGCTACAATGTATTTAAACAATCTTAGCAATTCCCTTAAAATCACCATCCCCCCTTAACTCCTGCTAGGTTGCCTTGTTGAGAGTCAGAAAATCTCTGCTCACATGGTCCAGCGAAGAGAGAGAGAGAGAGAGAGAGAGCTCACCTTATCGTCCCAGGAAGTCAAGAGCAAGAGCTGGCTTCAGCATCTATCTTTATACCTGGTGAGCCCCTCATATCCTGCCTTGCAGGCTGTGTGCAAAATTTCCCTGTGATAGGCTAACTCAAAGTGGTTAGATTGAGTTAATATGATTTTCAGAGCTCCCTTTGCTGAAACAAAAGGGAGATACATCAGCTCTATAGTCCAGTACTGGGTGATTGGAAACCCATTTAAAGTTAACGCTACCCATTCGAGGTGCAAACCTCTCTTCTGCAGTTTCAGGTGTATCTAAACAAATGCTAATAGCATTCAGTTGCTTTGTAAACAAAGCATTGTCCTTTGTCTTCATTGAACCTTACTTCCACACAGAAAGCTGCATTCCAAACCTCTTTTGTCATTCAGCCATGTGGTGTGACAGCCATTTTATCCTTGAAAATTTAAAAAGCACATTGCCCAGGGATACTTTAATCAAAAACATGAATCTTCAGAACTGTAAATTATTGCGAATTCTTACACAAGCATGCTTTGGTAGAAGTCAGTTCCACTGTCTTTTGCCTTCTACATCAGTCTTTTCACTGTCTGGACCGATTTTTCCACTAGTCCATTGGACTGTGGATAGTGAGGACTTGACGTTGTGTGGACAAAGTCCCACTCTTTGGCAAAGTGGCGGAAATTTGCATTGTTAAACTGGGGTCCGTTGTCTGTGAAGACCTCGCTTGCCACGCCATGTCTGGAGAATATGGCTTTCATACTTCTTATCACAGCTTCTGCAGTGGTGGTGTACAGTCTACAAACCTCTGGATACAGGGAGTAATAGTCTGTGATGACAAGATAGTCCTTCCCTTGACATACGAATAGGTCAGCGCCTACCTTCTGGTAAGGTCTGTCTGGTGCTGGGTGTGGCTTTAGTGGTTCTACCGGATTGCTTGCTCGATATTTCAGGCATATTGTGCAGTTTGACACCTCATTTGTCACATCTTGGTTGATTCGTGGCCAGTACATCACCTCTCGTGCTCTTTTCTTACACTTTTCGATTCCCAGATGTCCTCCATGGATCTTTTTTAGCATCTCTCTTCTCAGACTCTTTGGGATAACTATTTTACTTCCTTTGTAGATGATGTCTTCGACCACTGATATTTCCGCCCTGCCGTTCCAGTACTCTGCTATATCAGGTGAGCAGTCTTGCTTCATGCTGGGCCATCCATCCAAGATGCTTTTTCTCAGTCGTCTCATTGTTTCATCTTTGTTTGTCTCAGTCTTTATGAGCTCCATTTTTGCATCTGCTATGGGCAGTGCACTTGTGATCATGTCCACGTAGGCGTTCACTTTTTCATCCATTGTGGTGTTTGCGGGCTCACTTGGGTCAACAGCTCTGGACAACGTGTCTGCTGTATACATCAGCTTACCCGGTGTGTACACAACATTCAGTTCATCATAGACTGTCTCTCTTTCACTTTCCACAACGAGGACTCTCTTTACCAGGTTCAGTCTCTCACAGGCTTTTAAACCTAGTATGGCTTGCACATCCTTTGGCACCACGATTAATGCTAGCGTGTGCTCTCTGTCCTTGTGTGTTACTTTGACAATGCATTTTCCTTTCACTGGTATATCAGTACCTGAGTATCCGGTCACTTTCACTTGTATTCCATGTAACTTTGGTCTGGGTCTAATTCTCTTAAAATCGGTCTCTGACATCACATTAACTTGTGCTCCAGTATCCAATTTAAATGGAATGCGTATGTCATTCACTTTTAGTGTCAACATCCAGTCTCTTTCTTTTTTGTTTTCAGACACAACATCTACATAGAATTCCTCTATCTCGCTTTCATCTACTGTATGGACCTTGCTTTGTTGCGCTTGGTTCTTACAGCAACGGGCATAATGGTTGTTTTTGTTGCATCTATTGCATGTTTTACCATATGCTGGACACTTTCTTGGTGGATGCTGTGTACCGCATTGACTACATGACTTCCGATTGTCTCTTTCATTTTCGTTTGCTGGCCATGTCTCTTTTTTCACATTGGCGCTCTCTTTGTTAAACGGTTTGTATCCGTTCTTTCTCACTGCATCCACGTTGCAGCTACTGTCACTGAACAGCTCCTTTGCCTGCAACTTCACAGTCTCTGTAACCCTACACAGTGCTATGGCTTTTCCCAGGTCTAGATCTTGCTCTCTTAGCAGTCTTTCCCTTAGACCATTATCTCGAATACCACACACCAGTCTGACTTTTATCAGCGAGTCTGTGAGTCCCCCAAATTCACACGATTTGCTCCAGTTTCTCAGTTCAGTCACATACTGATCAATAGTCTCACCGATTTTCTGTACACATGTGAAAAATTTGTGCCTCTCAAAGGTCACGTTGCATTTAGGTATGCAGTAGGCCTCAAACTGTTCCATTATTTTATCTAGCTTCATTTTGTCTCCATCAACAGCAAATATGAAATTATTATATTCCTCCAGCGCTGCATCAGCCACAACATGTAAGAACACGGACGATTTTTGTTTATCACTTTTCTTGTCAGCTCCGATTGCCACTAAATACAACTCTAAACGTTGTTTGAACCTTCTCCAATTTTCAGCCACATTACCTGTCAATTGAAGCGTCGCCGGTGGGAGTAAACCTTCCATTTTTTCACTTCGTTAGCTATTCTCTAATGGTAAGCAACGAAGTTCTCTTCTGGCTTGCTAATATGTGGAGAGCTGATTTCGCTTACTTGCCACAACTGCTTTCACTGTCCCATCAAGTTGCTAACTTCAGATTTTTTCTCTTTCAGCTACTTCTGACATCATGTTTTGATTTCTTTTTGGGTTCAATAAAGACTCATTTCTGAAAGAGAATGTTGTTTAATCTAAAGTCTTGTTCAAGACTTTCTACAGCTTTTTACAGAACACACTATGCTGTGATGCATCTAGAATGAAACTGAAAGTAAAACTCTGCTGGACTGCTTGTCTCTCACATGACCTCTGCTGGTCAGGCACAAGCAATCAAAAACACAGACAAATATGCTGTAAGGCATAAGGAATCAAACACAGACAAATATCATCACTATTTGCTGATATCATTACAAGAGAGAGAGAGGCATTGATCAGCGTGGGGAGCAGAGAGAGAGAGAGAGAGGCATTGATCAGTGTAGGGAGCAGAGAGAGAGAGAGAGGCATTGATCAGTGTAGGGAGCAGAGAGAGAGAGAGAGGCATTGATCAGTGTAGAGAGCAGAGAGAGAGAGAGGCATTGATCAATGTAGGGAGCAGTGAGAGAGAGGCATTGATCAGTGTAGGGAGCAGAGAGAGAGAGCGAGGCATTGATCAGTGTAGAGAGCAGAGAGAGAGAGAGACATTGATCAGTGTAGGGAGCAGAGAGAGAGAGTGAGGCATTGATCAATGTAGGGAGCAGAGAGAGAGAGAGAGGCATTGATCAGTGCAGGGTGCAGAGAGAGTGAGAGAGGCATTGATCAGTGTAGAGAGCAGAGAGAGAGACATTGATCAGTGTAGGGAGCAGAGAGAGAGAGAGAGGCATTGATCAATGTAGGGAGCCAAGAGAGAGAGAGAGAGGCATTGATCAGTGTATGGAGCAGAGAGAGAGAGAGGCATTGACCAGTGTAGAGAGCAGAGAGAGAGAGAGAGGCATTGATCAGTGTAGGGAGCACAGAGAGAGAGAGAGAGAGAGAGAAAGGCATTGATCAGTGGAGGGAGCAGAGAGAGAGAGAGAGAGGCATTGATCAGTGTAGGGAGCAGAGAGAGAGAGAGAGGCATTGATCAGTGCAGGGAGCAGAGAGAGAGAGAGAGAGAGAGGCATTGACCAGTGTAGGGAGCAGAGAGAGAGAGAGAGAGACGTTGATCAGTGCAGGGAGCAGAGAGAGAGAGAGGGGCATTGATCAGTGTAGGGAGCAGTGAGAGAGACAGAGTGGCATTGATCAGTGTAGGGAGCAGAGAGAGAGAGAGAGAGAGGCATTGATCAGTGCAGGGAGCAGAGAGAGAGAGAGAGGCATTGACCAGTGCAGGGAGCAGAGAGAGAGAGAGAGGCATTGATCAGTGTAGGGAGCAGAGAAAGAGAGAGAGGCATTGATCAGTGAAGGGAGCAGAGAGAGAGAGAGAGGCATTGATCAGTGTAGAGAGCAGAGAGAGAGAGAGATTGATCAGTGTAGGGAGCAGAGAGAGAGAGGCATTGATCAGTGTCGGGAGCAGAGAGAGAGAGAGAGGCATTGATCAGTTTAGTGAGCAGAGAGAGAGAGAGAGGCATTGATCAGTGTAGGGAGCAGAGAGAGAGAGAGAGGCATTGATCAGTTTAGTGAGCAGAGAGAGAGAGAGAGGCATTGATCAATGTAGGGATCCGAGAGAGAGAGAGAGAGAGGCACTGATCAGTGTAGGGAGCAGTGAGAGAGAGAGAGGCATTGATCAGTGTAGGGAGCAGAGAGAGAGAGAGAGGCATTGATCAGTGTAGGGAGCAGAGAGAGAGACAGAGAGGCATTGATCAGTGTAGGGAGCAGAGAGAGAGAGAGAGAGGCTTTGATCAGTGTAGGGAGCAGAGAGAGAGAGAGGCATTGATCAGTGTAGGGAGAAGAGAGAGAGAGAGAGAGGCATTGACCAGTGTAAGGAGCAGAGAGAGAGAGGCATTGATCAGTGTAGGGAGCAGAGAGAGAGAGAGAGAGACATTGATCAGTGTAGGGAGTAGAGAGAGAGAGAGAGGCATTGATCAGTGTAGGGAGCAGAGAGAGAGAGAGAGAGGCATTGATCAGTGTCGGCAGCAGAGAGAGAGAGAGAGAGAGGCATTGATCAGTGTCGGCAGCAGAGAGAGAGAGAGAGAGGCATTGATCAGTGTAGGGAGCAGAGAGAGAGACAGAGAGGCATTGATCAGTGTCGGCAGCAGAGAGAGAGAGAGAGGCATTGATCAGTGTAGGGAGCAGAGAGAGAGAGAGAGAGAGGCATTGATCAGTGTCGGCAGCAGAGAGAGAGAGACAGAGAGGCATTGATCAGTGTAGGGAGCAGAGAGAGAGAGAGAGGCATTGATCAGTGTAGGGAGCAGAGAGAGAGAGAGAGGCATTGATCTGTGTAGGGAGCAGAGAGAGAGAGAGACAGGCATTGACCAGTGTAGGGCGCAGAGAGAGAGGGAGAGGCATTGATCAGTGTAGGGAGCAGAGAGAGAGAGAGGCATTGATCAGTGTAGGGAGCAGAGAGAGAGAGAGAGGCATTGACAAGTGTAGGGAGCAGAGAGAGAGAGAGGGATTGATCAGTGTAGGGAGCAGAGAGAGAGAGAGAGGCATTGATCAGTGTAGGGAGCAGAGAGAGAGAGAGAGGCATTAATCAGTGTAGGGAGCAGAGAGAGAGAGAGGGATTGTTCAGTGTAGAGAGCAGAGAGAGAGAGAGACATTGAACAGTGTAGGGAGCAGAGAGAGAGCGAGAGGCATTGATCAGTGTAGGGAGCAGAGAGAGAGAGAGAGGCATTGATCAGTGTAGGGAGCAGAGAGAGAGAGAGGCATTGATCAGTGTAGGGAGCAGTGAGAGAGAGAGAGAGGCATTGATCAGTGTAGGGAGCAGAGAGAGAGAGAGAGAGGCATTGATCAGTGTAGGGAGAAGAGAGAGGGAGAGGCATTGATCACTGTAGGGATCAGAGAGAGAGAGAGAGGCATTGATCAGTGTAGGGAGCAGAGAGAGAGAGAGAGAGGCATTGATCAGTGTAGGGAGCAGAGAGAGAGAGAGAGGCATTAATCAGTGTAGGGAGCAGAGAGAGAGAGAGAGGCATTGATCAGTGTAGGGAGCAGAGAGAGAGACAGGGATTGATCAGTGTAGGGAGCAGATAGAGAGAGAGAGGCATTGATCAGTGTAGGGAGCAGAGAGAGACAGAGAGAGGCAGTGATCAGTGTAGGGAGCAGAGAGAGAGAGAGGGATTGTTCAGTGTAGAGAGCAGAGAGAGAGAGAGAGGGGCATTGATCAGCGTAGAGAGCAGAGAGAGAGAGAGAGACATTGAACAGTGTAGGGAGCAGAGAGAGAGAGAGAGAGGCATTGATCAGTGTAGGGAGCAGAGAGAGAGAGAGAGGCATTGATCAGTGTAGGGAGCAGTGAGAGAGAGAGAGGCATTGATCAGTGTAGGGAGCAGAGAGAGAGAGAGAGGGGCATTGATCAGCGTAGAGAGCAGAGAGAGAGAGAGAGAGGCATTGATCAGTTTAGTGAACAGAGAGAGAGAGGCATTGATCAGTGCAGGGAGCAGAGAGAGAGAGAGAGGGGCATTGATCAGTGTAGGGAGCAGAGAGAGAGAGAGAGAGGCATTGATCAGTGTAGGGAGCAGAG